>NW_023270316.1:20420968-20489430 GCF_011800145.1 Mirounga leonina | reverse complement strand
TTATTTTATTTTATTTTATTTTATTTTATTTTATTTTATTTTATTTTTGAGAGAGATTGAGAGAGAGCATACCAGTGCACGTGGGGTGGAGAGGGGCAGAGGGAGAGGGAGAGAGAGAAGCTTAAGCAGGCTCCAGGCACAGCCAGAGCCCAATGTGGGGCTCCATCTCACTACCCTGAGATCATAACCTGAGCCAAAATAAAGAGTCGGACACTTAATGGACTGAGTCACCCAGGTACCCCAAGCTGCTTTTATTGATAACCAAAATATTTTTTAAATGTGCAATTCTTTAGTGTCTTGGCTTTGCATTCTCTTAGCAATGATTTCTTGGATATTTCACCAAAGTATAGGTAACAAAAGCAAAAATAAACAAGTAAGATCATATCAGACTAAAAATATTCTTCATTGCAAAGGAAACAATAGCATAAAAAAGCAACCAACTGAATGAGAGAAAGTATTTGCAAACCATATGTAGTAGTCTCCCCTTATCTACAGGAGATATGTCCCAAGACCCCCAGTGGATGCCTGAAACCTTGGATAGTCCCTAATCCCACATATACTATGTTTTTTCCTATATATGCATACCTGTGATAAAGCTTAATTTATAAATTAGGCCTAGTAAGAGATTAAGAAAAATAATAAAATAAAACAATTATAACAATATACTGTAATAAGGTATGTGAATGCGGTCTCTCTCTCTTCTCAAAAGTCTTGCTGTACTATACTCACCCTTCTTCTTCCTGTGAGAGGACAGAATGCCTATGTGATGAGATGAAGTGAGGGGAATGACGTAGGCACTGTGATGTAGCGTTGCTACTATTCGTCAGAAGTAGAATCATCTGCTTCTAGACCAAGGCTGACCACAGATAATGAAACTGCAGAAAGAGAAGCTACAGGTAAGGTGGGGACTACTGTATCTAATAAAATGTTATCCAAAATATGTAAGGAACACCTACAATTCAACAAAAAAACCTAATATCCCAACTTCTTTTCTTTTCTTTTTTTTTTTTGAGTAGGCTCCACTCCCAGTGTGGAGCCCAGTGTGGGGATTGAACTCACGACCCTGAGATCAAGACTTGGGCTGAGATCAAGAGTCCAACACTTAACTGACTGAGCCACCCAGGTGTCCCCCAATGTCTTAACTTTAAAATGAGCTATTCCTTTCTTCTTGCAATATTTTCTTCCTGGTCTTCCATAACACTACACTCTCCTGAAGTCCTTCATACCACTCTGGCTACATCCCTCAGTTTCCTTTTTATAAGCTTCTTCTCTAATAAGCCTTCAGATACTGTAATCTACTATTGGGCACTAGATCTTGTTCCCTTCCTACCCCTCATACTCTTCCCTGACCATGACAAATAAATCATGAGGGTTTTTTTGTTTTTCTTTTTTTCTGCAGCCCTGCTTTCATCTCTGTGAACACAGCTATTACATGATAAAGATTTCAACCATTTATTTGAAATCACTGGGGGCTCTGAGAGCATACAAATTATGTGCCTTTCAGATTTTAGATAGACCTATACTGGGTAATTATGGAAATTATAACTGGGATATGGAGCAACCCCAAGTTTATAAATATTTACATTAAGTGAGTTTAATTTTTAAAAATATTACACAGTCTCATATCCATTTAGATCATTTTGCTGCCAAATTAGTTGCTATGCATTTATGAGAACATCATCTGATTTTCAATGAATTTTAAATTTCAAATACTGAAATAAGGATTGTGAACACATAGCTCTCCTTGGATACCACCCTCCCAAACAAACACCACCACCACCACCAAAAGCCAAACCACCACCAACAACAATAAAACCAAGAATTTCCAAAGACAAATTCATGATTATCCCTCTCCAAGCTTATCTTCTTTCTCCACCTCAGTTACCAGAACTATTAAACATTCAGTGAGGCAAACAATATACCTACTAATTAAATTCAAATTTTCTTTCTCAGTCACTTTCCATGTCTACTTGAGCAGTGTCCAGTGTTATTGTAATCATAAATTCATACACACAGACTCTGGGTGCACACACACACACACACTACACACTCACACTCATACAGCATCCATTTCTTTCAGTTCACCCCATCCTTACCACCACTTTCCATATTCAAGCTACTGTCATTGTCCAACAATGTACATAACAAAAACCCTCACACTGGGTTCCGTCATCCACTTTTGATCTCTTCCAAGCAATCCCATTCCTTTAAAGACCTAGTGATCACATACACTCCCAAACATTCCCACACAATGCTATGACATCCCATGCTCTTTCCTCTACCTGGGATCAAACCTTTCTCCCTCATTAAAATCTACTTAAGATAGGAGATAGTACAGTCACAAGATGCTACGAAGTTGCTCTGGAGTTTGACTATCTGGGTTTAAATCCATGATCTAAACCAAATTAGTTATGTGATAGTTAACTTTTTTTTTTTTTCTCAGCACTTATCAGGCTTACAATTTTATATTTTTGTTTCATTTAATGAAATATTGTTTTGTATTAATCTCTACCACTGAACTGCGAACTGAAAGAAGAAAACACTAATCATTCTATTAACAGATTATCTCACATATAGACTATATTTTAAATAATGTATAAATAATGGATACAGTAAAATGAGTTGTAAAGGTTGAGTTGTAATAATAATTAAATGAGTTGTAAAATAATACAAATGAGTTGTAAAAATAATTAAATAAGTATTTTTACTTGAAACAAATTCTTGGTCCCAGCTACTTATATTGGTAACTTCCAGTATGTTAAGCAATAAAGTTAAAATCCTCTATATAACTGGATTTGGGTTTTTCAAATGTGTGAAAGGTGATAGGATGTATTTTCAATGTTATTTTTAAAAAGAGCAGTTATGAATTGGACCTATAAGAAAAGAAGAGTATCTCCAAAAACTTATTCTTTGAATAAAGTTTAATTTAAATGCATAACTTTATAGGGTTTCTGTTTAGTCCAATACCCCCTTTTAAATGCCAGACTGCCAGGCTCCCTCCCTAAAGAGGTTCAGTGCCTATAATAGAATAAAAATACTTAAAATATTTTGACATTGTTTAAAATATAATTTTACATAAATGGTAAGAATTAATTTGGGAAATCAAAAATTGTTTGTAATTAAATTGCAAATTTTGTTATTACTTTGAATACATTTTGGTTTTGGTCTATAATAGGAAAGATGCAATTTGCTGTACATCACAAAGTCAAAAAAATCAATATAAATTAAGTTGAAGCTTGAGAGGATAGTTCTGTTCAAAATCAGTGTTGATTTAAAAATCAATGCAAGCTTAAACAAACGTTACCTTTTATTAATAGAACATGCATAACAGTAGGACAGGGTAAAGAATTAAAAAAAAAAAAAAAAAGAAAAAGGAAACCTTGAATGCCTCTGTGAGCTACCACCCAAGGTGCCTACAGATAGATCAAGAGACCTGAACATCAACACAGGTCCAGACTGCCCACCAAGCAGGAAATTCAAACATGCTTGGCTAATAAAGATCCTTGTAAACCTATATACACACTGGGAAATATTGATTTGAAATTTTTTTCTATTTTATAAATGTAATACTACTGCTTGTTCATTGTATAAAACTGTAACTTAATTATTGTTTGTAATATGCATCCTCAGCCAAATCAGCATTTATAAGTTAGAAAGAGGAAAGTTTTCTTCCTCTGATTATTATATAAATTTATCTGCAGTTTTTGGAAGTAACATTGTTTGCCTACTGTTTTTTTTTTAATCAATTACTCTCAGTTCCAAGACAACATTTAAAGCAAACATTCTTTGCAATTTAAGTATATATGAGTATTTATATATACAATACAACTTATTTCCCATTTATGGTTAGGTTTTTAAAGACCTAACAGTATTTTTAATAAAAAAAAAAAAAGTGTTCTAACTATGGCTATGTCTCTCTACCCTCAAAATCAAGTAAAGTTTGTTCTTCTAATATGGTTGTGTGTGTGTATGTGTGTGTGTTTCTTCACATAGATATGAAGAATATTCAAAACAATTACAGATAAATCAAATTCTCCAGTCCTATATTCCAGGAGGTCACTTTAATTATTAGTTTCTTGTATTCCTGTCAAAAACTCTGAGGTGTCTGAAACTTTACCCTACTTTCAAACTAATATGTTCAGCTGTGTAAAGGAAAAACACTCCTTGTGTGCCTTCTCAACACTCAGTATGCTACAACACTTACTTCCCTTCTGAACTTCTGGTCACCAGATGTGTGAGGGGTTTCCCATACCAAGCTAATTCTGTGACACCAGCTGACTCCCACAATTCAGTTCAATTCTCTGACACTCTATGGAGTTAGTGTCAGATCCCACAGGTTAAGGGCTCAGTCACACAAGACTCCACCGCCCCCCCCACCCCCCCAGTTCACATGCCAATCACAAGTCCAGGTTGTCACCAGTGCTTCGGAACTATTGGCTATAAATCAGTGTTCCATCACTATCTCCTTGGGTTAGATTAATTGGCTAGAGCAGCTCACAGAATTCAGGAAAACAGTTCACTTACTAGATTACCAGTTATTATAAAAAGATGTAACTCAGGAACAACTAGAGGGAACAGATGCATAGGACAAAACATGGGGGAAGGAGTGTGGAGCTTCCTTGCCCTCAGAGCATATCACCTAGCATCTGCACGTGCTTACCAACCTGGAAACTCTCCAGACCACATCCTTTTGTTTTTTTATGGAGGCTTCATTACATAGACATGATTGATCAAATCATTGACCATTGGTGACTGATTGAACCTCCATCCCCTCTTCTGGGGAGGTGGGAGTGGGACTGAAAAGTCCAATCTCCTAAGCCTGTGGTTGGTTCCCCTGACAACCAGCCCCACCCTTAAGGACTTCCAAAAGTCACCTTATTAACATAAACTCTGGTGTGGTTTTAAAAGGCTTGTTATAAATAACAAAAGACACCTTCACTGTGTTTATCACTTAGGAAATTACAAGGGTTTTAGGAGATCTGTACCAGAAGTGGGGATGAAGACCAGTACATATTTCTTATTATAAATCACAATATCACAGACTGCCACAGTTTTCATAGATGCCAGCAGGTAACAGGAGACTCCTGGGTCAGAGGCAAGGAACTGGATTAACTGTGGCCCAGCGGGTGGCATGAACATCCTGTTCACACTTGATCTACATCCCATGGGAATAATGCCCATTGGACAGGTGTTTGAAATGTGATAAAACCCGAAGATATAAGATACAGTCTGAGCACTGAAAAACTCAATACTTAATGATCATTTTAGTCTGCAGGAAAGAATAAGAAAAAATTTGCTAGCGAGCTGGAAGTAAGCCTCAATGGTGTTGTGCTATGAAAACCAAGGAGTATTTGGTTCTGTTGAAGTGTCACATACGATGAGTGTTTAAAAATGTTCATTGAACATAGCATAAAGGAGTGCATTGGTGAATGTAGAAATTCTTTCGTGGAGTGATGAGAACTGAGTGTTTGCTCTTACTAACTGTGCTGGTCTGTCTCTATCCACGTCTTCCCTGCTCCCTCATTGTATGTCAGTTACTCACCTTCCCATTTCTCTAATGTCTTCCAAAGGGCTTCTGTGAACCTTATACTTTCCTGGAAACTCCATCAGAATCCATGCTTGGTGAAGCAGATGACCTCATTTCCTTAGGCTAGTCCTAGTCTTCAAATATTTTTCAAGTAACACATTATAAGACACTAGATTTGCACCAGCTGTAGTTTTTTTTTTTTTTTCAGCTCTTTTACTCTATAATGAAACCAATATTAAACACTTAGTTTATCCACCTTATGGCACCTCCCCCACATCTGTTTACCTTTTAGAGGAAGATGTGAGCACCAAGGCACCTGGTAACAATGAGATGATTCATGTTATTACTGCTTTTGGGTCTGAAATCATTGGCACCATAAAACAAACATTTCTCCCTTACTTCATTTCAACATGGGCAGGTATTTCTGTCTTCTTCAGTGGTAATATTACAATTATGAAAATTTTGGATAGAATTTTTAAATTTTTGAACATGGATTTTTGTCTTCCCCGATGCCTGAATATTTTGTCTGCTCTACAATTCCCTTTTCTCCAGCCTACTTTCCCTAACTTTGGAAATATGAATATAGTCTCTGAAATATAGACAAGAATTTCATTGTAATTCTTTTCACAATGTTCCTTTCTTATAACCAGCTCAATGATATAAGAATTAAAATATAATAATTGCCAATCATTTTTCTTGGCTTCTGCTATGACGCTTCCCTACAGATACATCAGGACTCATGGCTTAAAGCTCAAATGAGGGAAACCAGTAGATTTACATAAAGTTCTGAAAAATCTTCACTGCAATTAAACCTGCTCATATCATATGCCAAATTCTCATTCCTTTTGAGACAACTATACCAAGGCACTCTTTTATTAAAGTTCAATGTCAAGTCCCACCTAGGTAATTAGCATTAATAGAGAGCAGTAGAAGGGAAGACTGGCAAAAATGTCAAAGAATTTAAGATCTTACAATAAGTATTTAAAAACAGTTTACAACTCTGACAACACATAAACAACAGATGAATATGAAAATACATGCCACTGTAAATCTGCGGAGAGCAACTTGTTTTTTTTTTTTTTTTTTTTTTAAGATTTTATTTATTTATTTGAGAGAGGGAATGAGAGACAGCAGGAGAGGGAGGAGGGTCAGAGGGAGAAGCAGACTCCCTACCGAGCAGGGAGCCCGATGCGGGACTTGATCCCGGGACTTCCAGATCATGACCTGAGCTGAAGGCAGTCGCTTAACCAACTGAGCCACCCAGGCACCTGAGAGCAACTTGTTATATCTAATTGGGTATAGTGCTGAAGAATTGCACCTCCCCATGTTCAGTGACTAAAAGGGAGAATTTCCACGTACATACAGAAGCGTATCAGAAGTACGTAGCTCTGAGATCCTACAAATAGATAATAAAAAAACAAGAAATCCAATAGAAAAATATGGGGAAAAAAACCTTTCAGAGCAATCGCCAATAACCATATGAGAAGATGATTAAGTTCACTAGTAATCAGGGAACTTCACATTAAAACCCTGGGGAAATACCACTACAGCCCAGCAGGTAGCCAAATATGTGAAAGTATGACAATACTAAGCCTTCCCGAGGATGGAGTCCATCTGGACAACACATATCAGTGGAAGTAATATAAATATTTTGGAAAATATTTCGGCATGGTCTAATAAAATCAATCAATCATCAAAAAAAAAAAAAGCTTGCAAAGAGACATGATAAGCTATTGCTATAAGTGAGATAATTCAGTCCGAAGCATTGCAGCTTCTAGAGTTTTTCTATAGCCATTTTCAATATTTAATGAGTACTTAAAACATGATGGAGCCCCAAAATATTCATTAGATATCCAGAAGGATTTTCTTACAATGAGCATGACTCAACAAACACACAGAACATATAATTTTCAATTGCATTTGCTAGAAGACATCACTCCACCCAACTGGCTAAAAGAATAAAAGGAAGTTATTTGTTCACATAATTGAAAACTTTAGAAGTGGAAAAAACTACATATAAGGCTCTATCCAGTCAATGATATCACTGCTTCCACAAGGTGGGAAGAGAGACTTTATTTCATTAAACATTTAAATCTTTACACACATAATCTTGAACCTTTCTCTGTGGACAGGAGGATTCTGTGCACTGAAGATTTTAACTAGATATGTAGTCCAGAGCTAATCACTGTGAAATGGGATGAGATGACATAATTTTTACAGCCAATCAGGGACCACCCTTAACGCTGAGGACACTATCATTCCCACCTAGGTTTTCAGCATAATTGGGCAGGGGAGGACTGAATTTTCAGAAAGTAAAAATACCCACTGAAGATATACAAATAAAAAATCCTGAAAAGTCCTTCTAATTAAAAAAATCATAACTTAGGGGAATATGTCATAATTCTGATTGATAGCATGGTTGTTTCTTGTTAGGTTAACAGTAACAATTTTTTAGTTGCTCTTAGCCTTTGTCCTTTCTGATTTTATTCTTGCCTTCTCAGTAAATATGTATAGGTAGCTTTTGGTCATTTGGTAGAAGTAATAAGATTGCTGAATAGCTATAGACCCTTTGCTAAGCAGGTCTATGAGTGCCAGATATTGATCCAGAAATATACTGGCTCAAATCCATTTTAATTTGCTTTTCCATTTTTATCTTCCTATGGGGGGCTACATTTCTGCCTAGTATGCTAGAAAATAAACTCATTGTTAATTATAGTGCTTGTATTTCTCCATATAGCTAGCAAGAGCAGCACTGACATTGAATTCTGTGATATAAAATAATGCCTGCACAGAAAATTAATATGATTAGATTTTTTATACATGAGCCATACTCTTGTCATTTATTTAATTTCAGAGGAAATTAAAAATAGCTATATTCTACAGTCCGGAACACAGCAAGTCAAGATGGTCTTGGATAGCTGTTCTGTATTACAGCACATACAATGTTACAGAAGCACATTGCTGGTGTGGAGTTTGTTAGTGAGAAAATAAGACATATAATTATGGCACACGAATCTATACCACTTAAAATGAAAAAAAAAATTTTTTTTAAGGTTTTATTTATTTGACAGTGAGAGAGAGAGAGAGCACAAGCAGAGAGAGCAGCAGAGGGAGAGGGAGAAGCAGGCTCCTTGCTGAGCAGGGAGTTCTATGCAGGAGTCAATCCCAGGGCCCCGGGATCCGGGCTGACGCTTACCGATGAGCCACCCAGGTGTCCCAAAATGAAAAAAAACAAAAAAACAAAAAAAACAAACTTAGCAAGAGGCCAAGTCTAGATATTTTTTTTTAATTTTTAAATTATTATTAAACTATAAATAAAACTCACTATCCATCAATATATTAACTGCAGCTGAGAGTCATTAAAAATTTGAGAATCAAAAAAAAATTTGAGAATCATCACATTTTGAGAGTTGCTTTTGGATATTCCTACAACATATTGAACAGATATTGGCATTTTAAGTTTATTGGAGGGAAAATGGAAACTCCTGCTGAATTTGATTTTCACCAGTCTCATTGTTAGTGTAGTCATATCTATGTAACCAATCTGAAAATGTTATTTAATATCCACTTTTGCATTTATTCATAAAAGATACTATAAATCCATACTATAGTAGCAGATTTCTTCAATTTAGCTTCTTGAAGAAAACTATGTAATGTGTTAAATATTCTGTGTATGCCTGACAGGTAACATGGTTCTCCCTTTTCTGGGGAATGCAGTTTAAATCTGATGTCGGAGCATCCTGTGTATTCAAGTTGGTGAAATGTGGAATGTTCTGCTTGATGTCATTAACTGTAGCACTAAAGAGATACAGACTTCTAAATCAATAAGAAGGTGTGATATATGGACTATATGCATACAGAGGTCCTGATACGTGGTTTTCCTTCCATATGATTAAATAAAAACACTGACAATTTCTTCTTGTATTTATAAGACATTCTGACATTCACAACCCCAGTAAGTAACAAATACGAACAAATTGATTTGTAATGATTTCTTTCCCTACTCCCTCATACACACTCACACACACACGAGGTAGAGAGAGAGCCAGAGAATCACTTTATTCTTTATTATTGTATTGACCACACCAGTCTGTCATGCTTTCCCTGTTCAAATTTATATTTTTTAGAACAAAAGTAACTTATTGAGACATAGCTAGTCCAAGAAACAAACACTTTTACTCAGTTGGTTTTCAAATACATGTGTTCAGTGAAAATCTATAAGGGGGCTGGTGGGGTGTTTGCTAAGTCCCTTTGCCATCACTTCAGCCAAGATTTGCTTTGAATTTCTAAGGCTCCCTGGTGCTTCAGATGAGCTCGAACAGCACAGTCCAGGCAGGGTTACTTCTCCACGGGCATGCTGACATTTTACTGTCGGAGGATCAAGATCATCTTGTCTCTCCGTGTTTTGCATCAGGGTAAAAAAGGACTTCTGGGTCCGTCATTCAAATTGAACTGAGGTGAATTCACCCCCCTTTGTCCACTGTTTAATCCCAGTTTAAGAACTAATCTAGTCCATGTTGTTTATGATTAGGAGAACAATCACATCTGTATATTGAAAAGTGGAAATATTTACGTGGACAGCACTGTTATTAACATTCAGTGTTATATTTGGTTTTAGGTTTCTGTATGACAAATACAGATATGTCGGATCCTATTTCTGCTCATCTTCTAACATGTCACCTAAACATGGCTGTAACTGTTATCTAGATAACACTACCTAATATATTATGTTCAGTTTTAGCTTTTATTTACAGAGATGTATATAACTAGGCTTCTGAATACAGGTGTAAGGGAAGATTTTTAAATGTGTAAGTTAAAAATAATTGCATATTTTCTCTTTTTACATTGATAAAAGTGCTCAGTTCAGGACATGATGACACAGCCTGGAGAGTAGAGAAAAAGATCTAATGCATGGGATGGTACCATCAATGACTCAGCTGGAGGTGATAAGGAGAAAACGTATTTACTTTGGAGAGTGTTATGGAAAGCATTCACCTCTTGCTTCCTGATGTTATTTCTATAAATTATTAGTTCTCTGTACTGGGAGCAGTCTAACATAGAATATGGGAACTCTCATATTCTTTTGACTTGTCACAGGCTCAAGCTGTGATGACTAACCCTTTTACCCCTAGATGGCCTACAGAGAAGTTCTCTGGCTGATTTCAGATATTATTTTTTTCACAGTAAGAATGCCAGTAGAATAGGTAGGAAGAATATAATGAAGTAAAATTCTGTTCTCTTTTCCTCCCCTCTAGGTATTTTCCGACTGGCAGGGTTTGTTGTGGTTGCTGATAAAAATAAGCTATACCTGCTCCAACCCAGGAAGGGGTCAAGATATTAGAGACATAACAGAAGTTTTTGGTCACATATCACGTATCAGTGACACCCAGCCTGACCCCCTTACCCTCACTACCACACATGTACACATTACAATTCAAATAGTTTCTTTAGAACTCTGAATCCCCTTTTCAGTTATCTATTTTTATAGTACGTTATCATATTGGATAATGCATTGTATTATTTGCTTATTTGTCAATCTCTTTTTGTCCTAATGGACAGGGCTTTTGTTTGTTTTGTTCACCTAGAAGAGTGCCTGGCACATAGTGGCCACTTAATAAATATTTGTCAAGTGGAAGAAACTATTTTCTAAATATAAAACTCCCATTTGGCTGGACAAACGTTTGTTGTCTCCTTTCCATCTCTCTGGAGATGGGACAGAGTCAAGCACCTTCCTGTCACTGAACTATGGAGAGAGAAAAACAGGATGGGTGGTTAGAAGTGAAACCATACAGTATCTTGGCTTCACTTCCTAATCGTATAATTTTGGAAAAATTGCTTGATGTCTCCATTGCACATTTTCTTCGCCTGACATCTTATCTCATGCTTTAACTCAGTTTTCAGGATATAATGTACATAAACATAATAATTCCCCCAGATAACAGGACAGATATCTGACTGCTTTTCACAAAGAGCACAGTGCAGGAACGAACAACAACTTTAGACTATGGTGTCCTAGATTTTTTACTATTAGGATTATTTTTTGATTTGGAGGCAATCACATGGTAGGAAAAATAATCTCTTAATCGGAAAAATTTCCCCCTAAATGATATCACAGGTATTAGACTCTGAAAACTGGTATGAATTAGCTTACAACTCAATGAACTAAAACAAAGGTGTTTCCCCTTTCCTTTTTTCTTTATATTTTTTTAAATTTACATACCTTCCCCAGAGAATATTAAAAGTCAGTTAGCGAGAAAAGTACTGACAGACTCCGTGATTAGTTCTGGGTTTTTTAATTGTCATTTTCGCTTGGAAAGTAATGTGCGAGGAATTTATATTTAGAGTGTAAACTGCAAAAATGGTTATATTTAGTTCTGACTTTTTCTCATGCTTTGTAAATTTTATAGATGAGGGACACATGATGTAATAGTTTAATATATTCTGTGACTCATTGCAACTTTGGAAAGTAAGATACTTGAGAGCCTTTGCATTGGAAAGTTCCACTTAGGAAGTTTTTAGGAAGCTAGTAAAAGGCCTTATAGGAGAATATGACAAACTTGTATCAATTATATTAGGAACCCAGGTACACACAAGTCTGGTTTGTATAAGACATAGGAAAGGGGAGACAATATAACAACTAGATTTTAATTATAAAATTAAAGTGAGACAACTCATTTTTTTTAGTTCCTCCCCACCATGGTAGCAAAATATTCAGGAAATCTCTTTGAATATGGCAAATAGATCCCATCAGTAATGTTGTGACGTATTAAATTATTGCCAATAGAGTATTTGCTATTATGTGGGACTCATTTTATAACCTTTTCTCACGAGCTTGGATGAACAAAAGAGGAGAAAAAGTATAATTTGAGGTGGAAAATAAAATAATGACTTCTTGACAATGAAAGTTTTAAGAATGTGTTCCACAGGGGCGCCTGGGTGGCTCAGTTGGTTAAGCGACTGCCTTCAGCTCAGGTCATGATCGTGGAGTCCCGGGATTGAGTCCCGCATCGGGCTCCCTGCTCAGCAGGGAGTCTGCTTCTCCCTCTGACCCTCCCCCCTCTCATGTGCTCTCTCTCATTCTCTCTCTCTCAAAAATAAATAAAATAAAATATATATATATATATATATATAAAAGAATGTGTTCCACAGACACTTATGAGTTTATTGACAGCAGCTCCTTGTTACTGAAAACATGTTACACAGCCTTATTTTTAAATATTTTAGCTAACTTCTTCAAAAAGAAATGAGGATGGGGAGAGCAAAGATGGAGAAGAAGGGTGACCATCTTCCCAGACCAAGTCTAGGTTTTTTTAGGTAAGGATTACATTCACGTTGTCAAGGAGAAGATACCTTATTTTGATATTGTATATTTTTGTTTTTTTCTGCAATTTTGTTTCTTTTCTGAAATACCCCATCTGTTTTTATACATTATCCACTTTTCCATTAGCTTTTGTAACATTCTTAACAATGTTATTTTTAAGTCGTGATCTGCTCATCTCAACTTCTCGATTATCTGTCTCTTTTATTGATCTTGTTTTTGTTTTCATTGACTTTGGGTTGCCCTGCTGTTTTTTGTTTGTTTTGCTTTATTTTTGTATTTTAGACATTTTGTATGAAACAAGAGTAGAGCCTAATGCAATTAAGTTTTATCCCCAGAAAAGAGATGAGGAGAGACTGCATGATGGTGAGGGAAATAATCAAACATATGGACAAGAGTTTAGCTTGGGATCTAGCAGGCAGAACTCCAAGATGGTCACCATGATTCCCTCCCTTTGGTGCACTGGTCCTTCTTATTCTTCTCCGTTTGAGTATGGGTAGGACTGTAAATAAGATGGAGAATCACCCTTGGGGTTAATTTCCATTACGTGGCAAAAGGGAAGGATTTGTGTAGATGTAATTAAGGTGCCAAAAGAGTTGATTGTGAAATAACCAAAGGAGGGATTATCCTAGTTATCCTTCTGATTGATTCAGATGAGAGACCTTCAAAAGGGTCAAAGATTCAAAGGGAGAGATTTTCCTGCTCCCTTTGATGAAGTGACCTGTAATTTTGTGGCCCTTCAGGAGGCTTCTGATTGCTGAGAGCAAGCAAGACAATAGGCAAGAAAACAGGGACCTCTGTCTTGCAACCACAAGGAACTGGATTCTACCAAAAATGAAGTGGGCTTGGAAGATGACCCTGAGCCTCAGATGGAAGCACAGCCCTAGCCAACAGCTTGATTACAGCCTTGTGAGACTCTGAGCAGAAGACTCAACTAACCCACCCAAGACTCCCGACCCAGAAATACTTACAGAGATCATAAAGCTCTGTTTCCTGAAGCTGCTGAAATATGATAACGTGTTCTACAGTGATAGAAAACTAATACATGGCATTTTTGGCAACATTAACTTATTTCACAATGGTTTACATGTTTTGAGACTGGGATTGGGACTTTTTCAGCCCAAACACCAACTTTCTGAACTGTAGGAAATCTGTCTCTGCTTTGCAGTCTACCACCAGCTTTTAGTTTGCTGCAGAGATCACTTGGTCCCAAGCTCAGTCCATAGCTTCCTGTACCTTCCTGTACCTTTATCTGTATCTGCTTTCAGATACAGATAACCACTGGAACACAGATAACCACAAGAAACCAAAAAAGATTATGAAAGAGATACTCACTTAGAAACTTCAAAAGGGAACACAACCTTGCTAATACCTTGATTTTAGCCCAGTAAGACACATGTTGAACATAGGACAATGCTATGGTGAGCGCTGTGAATTGTGTAAGACTGATGAATCACAGACCTGTACCTCTGAAACAAACAATACATTACCTGTTAAAAAGAAGAAGAAGAAAGGAGAAGAAGAAGAAGAAGAAGAAGAAGAAGGAGAAGGAGAAGGAGAAGGAGAAGGAGAAGGAGAAGGAGAAGATAGTAGGAAGGGAAAAATGAAGGGGGGAAATCAGAGCGGGAGGCGAACAATGAGAGACTATGGACTCTGAGAAACTGAGGGTTCTAGAGGGAGGGGGGTGGGGGGATGGGTTAGCCTGCTGATGAGTATTAAAGAGGGCATGTATTGGGCGCCTGGGTGGCTCAGTCGGTTAAGCGACTGCCTTCGGCTCAGGTCATGATCCTGGAGTCCCGGGATCGAGTCCCGCATCGGGCTCCCTGCTCGGCAGGGAGTCTGCTTCTCCCTCTGACTCTCCCCCCTCTCATGTGCTCTCTCTCTCCTCTCATCCTCTCTCTCAAATAAATAAATAAAATCTTTAAAAAAAAATAAAAATAAAAATAAAAAAGAGGGCATGTATTGAATGGAACACTGGATGTTATACGCAAAGAATGAATCATGGAACACTACATCGAAAACTAATGATGTAATGTATAGTGATTAATGTAACATAATAAAATAAAATAAAAAAAGAAAAAATAAATTCTTTCTATCCTCTTTGCTTTGCCTTGTCTAAGACTGCATGCCTTGGGTGAGGTCTCTCAGTGATTTTGCCACTGCCTTGTAATTGGTGTAGTTAGTACACCTAAGGGGCATTTCTTTTAAAACTTCTATCCTGCCACAGCCTGCATCACCTGTCATTCAAGATCACTTTGGACTTGCACTCTGGAACAGAGTGAACAACCAGGGACTGTGAGAGGTAGGCTTTGTGGTGTCAGGAGGGTGAGGTGACTCTAGGTTCCCATAGTGGGATGTGATTGACTTAAATTGTACTGCAGACCATTACTCAGTACTCTGGGATAAGCAGGAACTGCATTTGGTCTATTGATAAGGAGGATTGTTATCTAGGACACTGTATCTGTGGGAGTAGAGTAGAGTGGAAAATTTATAGTTAGATCACTCAAGCCCCTTCTGATCTTATCAGATGTCAAGGCAGTACATAACATGAACCATAATTTTAGGTCGTACATCATAGTGAAGGTGGGTTGTTTTGTGCCTGGAGTTCTTTGAAATTCTAATCCTTCAAGCTAGCCTATCAAAGCAATTAAATTTTGACTGCTTTCTACTTACCCCTTCCATAGAAAATTCACACCTCCACCCTCTGTAGGACTAGAAATAATATTAGTGAAAGATCTTTCTATTCCTGAGGCTCATCCCTTTTTAAGCCTTAGTTAATTTAAGTTTCTTTTCACTTCTAGGTCTCTCATAGATTTAAAGACAACTAATATTTACAGTTTATTCAATTTATCATCATTATTAGCATTGGAGCAATGATTTCTGGTGATTTTTATATCCTAACTGGAATCATAACAGATGTCTCTTAGGAAATTCATGAGGGTACCTTTCTATGTTATATTACAAATTTTATGTATTGTACTTAAAATGATGGTAGTGAACATGGAGAATGATACTAATAGAAATGTTTCATAAAATTCTAGATGTGTTTAAAGTAATTTAGATACATCACCAATTTTTAATAGACCAAAGTTTCCTGTGGGTAATATTATTGATAGTTGTGGTAGGCAGAATGACGTTTACTCCCTCCTCTAAGATATCCATTCCCTGATCCCTAGAACCTGTTAATATGTTATTTTCTGTGGCAAAAGGGACTTTGCATATGATTGAAGTTATAGATTTTGAAATGGAGAGATTATTTGGGATTATCTAGAAGAGCCCTATAGGAGTCAATAAAAGTAGAAAATCATTCCCTGTAGGATTAGCAACAGAGATACAACTGTGGAATAAAGGTTATAAACATGCAACATTGATGGCTTTGAACAGGGAGGATGAAGTCATAAGCCTTCAGAAACAGATAACCACTAGAATACAGATAACCACTAGAAACCAAAAAAGACTATGAAAGAGATACTCACGTAGAACCTTCGAAAGGGAACACAACCTTGCTAATACTTTGATTTTAGCCCAGTGAGACACATGTTGAACATCTGACTTCTAGAATTGTAAGATAATAAATTTCTGTTGTTTTAAGCAAATAAGGTTGTGGTCATTTTTTTGTGGTAGCAATAGAACATACATACAAGAAATGATAGAAATGTTTGTTCTCTCCCTAGCAATAAAATGCTGATTATAGACCACAAAGAATATCACATCCAACTTTTTTTTTTAAGTTTTTAATTTAATTCCAGTTAGTTAACATACACTGTTACTTATATTAGTTTCAGGTTTACAACATAGTGATTCAACACTTCCATACAACACCCAGGGCTCTTCATAAGTGCACTCCTTAATCCCCATCACCTATTTCACCCATGCCCTCACCCCTCTGGTAACCATCAGTTTGTTCTCTAAATTAAGAGTCTGTTTCTTGCTTTGTCTGTCTATCTCAGTCTCTCTTATTTTTCCCCTTTGCTTGTTTGTTTTGTTTCCTAAATTCCACAAATGAGTGAAATTATATACTATTTGTTTTTCTCTGACTGACTTAGTTAGCTTAGCATAATACTCTCTAGCTCCACCCATGTCATTGCAAATGATAAGATTTCATTCTTTTTTTATGACTAAATAATATTCCATTGTATAAATCTCTTTATCCCTATCTCTATCTATCTATATCTCCCACTTCTTTATCCATTCATCAATCTATGGACATTTGGGCTCCTGCCATATCTTGGCTATCATAAGTAATGTTGCTATAAACATAGGGAGGCATGCATCTCTTTGAATTAGTATTCTTGTATTCTTTGGGTAAATACCCAGTAGAATGATTCCCAGATCATAAGATAGTTCTATTTTTCATTTTTTGAGGAACCTCTATACTGTTTTCCACAATGGCTGCACCAGTTTGCATTCCCACCAACAGCGTACGAGTGTTCCTCTTTTTCCATATCCTCACCAACACCTGTCGTTCCTTGTGTTGTTGATTTTAGCCATTTTGACAGGTGTGAGGTGATATCTGATTGTATTTTTTATTTGCATTTCCCTAATGTTAGGTGATGATGAGCATCTTTTCATGTGTCTGTTGGCCCTTTGGATGTTTTCTTTGCAGAAATGTCTGTTCAGTCTTCTGCCCATTTCTTGATTGGATTATTTGTTTTTTGGGTGAGGATTTTATAAGTTATTTAAATATTTTGGATACTACCCTTTGTTAGATATGTCGTTTGCAAATATCTTCTCCCATTACATAGGTTGCCTTTAGTTTTATTGACTGGGCGATTTAGTTGTTTCCTTTCCTGTGCAGAAGCTTTTCATTTTGATATAGTCCTAATAGTTTAATTTTTCTTTTGTTTCCCTTGCCTCGGGATACATATCTAGAAAGAAGTTGCTATGGCAGATGTCAAAGAAGTTACTGCCTGTGTTTTCTTGTGGGATTTTTATGGTTTCCTGTTTCTTTAATCCATTTTGAATTTATTTTTGTGTATGGTATAAGAAAGTGGTCATGTTTCCTTCTTTTGCATGTTGCTGTCCAGTTTTCCCAACACCATTTGTTGAAGAGATTGTCTTTTTCCCATTGGATATTCTTTCCTGCTTTGTTGAAGACTAGTTGACCATAGAGTTGTGGGTGCATTTCTGGGTTTTCTATTCTGTACCATTGATCTATGTTTCTATTTTTGTGCTGGTACCATGGTGTCTTGATTACTACAGCTTTGTAGTATAACTTGAAGTCCGGAATTGTGATGCCTTCAGCTTTGCTTTTCTTTTTCAGGATTGCTTTGTCTATTCAGGGTCTTTTATGGTTCCACACAAATTTCAGGATTCTTTGTTCCAGCTCTGTGAAAAATGTTGTTGGTATTTTGATAGGGATTGCATTAAATGTGTAGATTGCTTTGTGTAGTACAAACATTTTAATAATATTTGTTCTTCTAATCCATGAGCATGGAACATCTTTCATTTCTTTGTGTCGTCTTCAATTTCTTTCATCAGTATTTTATAGTTTTCAGAGTACAGGTCTTTCACCTCATTGGTTGGGTTTATTCCTAGATATCTTATTATTTTGGCTGCAATTGTAAGTGGGATTTTTAAAAAAATCTCTCTTTCTGCTTCTTCATTCATGTATAGAAATGCTACATATTTCTGCACAATGATTTTGTATCATACAACTTTACTGAATTTGTTTATGAGTTTTTTGGTGAAGTCTCTAGTGTTTTCTATATATAGTAGTATCTTATGATCTGCACATAGTGAAAGTTTTACTTCTTCCTTGCCAATCTGGGTGTCTTTTCTTTTTGTTGTCTGATTGCTGTGGCTAAGACTTCCAGACTATGTTAAATAAAGGTGGTGAGAGTGGACTTCTTTGTCTTGTTCCTGACCTTAGGGGAAAAGTTCTCAGTTTTTCTCCATTAAAGACGATATTAGATGTGGGTTTTTTCATTTATGGCCTTTATTATGTTGAGGTATGTTCCCACTAAACCTACTTTGTTTAGGATTTTTATCATGAATGCATGTTGTACTTCGTCAAATGCTTTTTCTGCAGCTATTGAAATGATCATATGCTTCTTATCCTTTCTCCTATTGATGTGATGAAATCTAGCTTATTTTTAATGGGGTAAATGTGCCTGTCCCTTCATGAAACCTTTGTGTCCATAGTGGAAGAAAGGCTTTATGCTTGGTGAAGCTTTCACAAAGACTTTCCAGGTTTTATTGAGTTTAGGTAGTTGATCTCCCTTCTGCATTTGTGTAATTATATTTTTATATGTATAACATATATTATAATTAGTTTCACCAATAGACCTTTAGCATGTGTTCCTCCTCCATGTGATATTCACAAGTACCATATGCTATATTTTGAAAAACTTAAAATCATGTCCCTTTTATATAGAAAGAAGTTTAGCATTTGCAGGATACAAACATAGATGCCAATAACCTGCCCCCAGGCACACTTAACCCTTCACATACAGGCATATCTGTAGATCCCTGGACACAGTTCCACCTCCTGTCGTCCCTGGAGTAGGATGAGGCCAATTCCCCACATGACTGAACGGGCTTCAGAACTTTGTCCAGAACTTCAGTTCAGCAGTCCCTGGATATTTTCCAGGACCCAAGTTGGGAATAAAGCATATTCCATTAACTTGTATATCCTTAATATCCATGACTGGCACCTTTCCCAAAGCAGGGCTCCATATCATTGCATATACCGAAGTGTCTATTTTCAAAGACAGAGTTTTTATTTTTTGGAAGCAACATGCTGTGCAAGTTCATTTTGACAGTGACTAGTTACAAGACAAAAACCTCCTCAAGCACTGTAATCTTATCTGTCAGTGTTTAGCTTACCAAAATGACAGAGCTTACATTTTCATTCCTATTTTGTAACAACAAAAGAAATTTTGTATAAAACTACAGGGGATAACAAGGGTCCTTGGGCCTTATATACTCATGGCACTAGGTGATCTGAATTGGCAGGTGAGTGTAGAATTTGACAGGAATTCTGAAATTTTAGCTAGAATTTTATAAATGGCACAGCCAATTCGGATTGGGGACTAAAACAAAGGATATTTAACACTGCTGAATCTTTAAATTGCATAAATCAGAAAGAGCTGTGAGTATTCAGCGTAGGCTTGAGTATTTATTTTTTGTCTTATAAGTGGATTTCTGGGTAGAGATGATAACAGAAGAAAGATACTTAATCCTAGGGAAGACTGTCACAGTGAAATCTGGGGAAAGAAATTATACCTGGTAAACTTTAAACAACAAAACAAATCAGAAACCTGAAATACTTATCTATGAGATATCCATTTACCTATCTGGTTTTTTTTTTTTAATTTTATTTATTTATTTGACAGAGAGAGACACAGCGAGAGAGGGAACACAAGCAGGAGGAGTGGGAGAGGGAGAAGCAGGAGGAGTGGGAGAGGGAGAAGCAGGCTTCCCACGGAGCAGGGAGCCCGATGAGGGGCTCGATCTCAGGATCCTGGGATCATGACCTGAGCCTAAGGCAGACGCTCAATGACTGAGCCACCCAGGCACCCCTGCCTATCTGTTTTTTAACTTGTCTACTCAATGGTCATGTCGAAGTATCATTTCTCAGGGACACAGATGTTGAGAAGCAGAAAATTTTGTCTGGAAAAAAATAATTCACATTTTTTCTTCCTAATTGCCATTGATTTTATCCATATTTGGTATATAATAAAATGTCAATCATTAATATATGCTAATCTTACATTAAAATGGCACCAGACTAAAGTTTTTAGATGCACATTTATCTTAATAAAACACTTTTGATGCCAGCTGGATGGGTCTGAGCACTAGGAGTGGGTCCTGCAGGACCAACCAAGAGGGTCCTTGGCTTAGCACAGGATAGAAATCAAACACGAGCTGAGAGGAAGTGAGAACAGAGTTGATTAAAGAGATAGAGAAAATGTAAATACTGACAGAGAGTCCAAGAGACTCAGAAAGGATAAAAGAGTGGGTCTCATCTCTACTTGGGGCCAGGGTGGGGAGGGTCAGGTGCACATGTGTTCTCAGGCATCCAGAAACAAAGATGAGTGTTTAGGTGTCCTCTGTAAGTCACTTACGCCGCGGAGCCAGGGGTCTTGGAAAACGTTCATGATGACCCCACCCAGTCACTCCTTAGATGTTATTTATTGCGCTGGAAGACCCCAAAGAAATCATTAACTCTTGGCTTTTACAAGGAGGACATACATTATCTGTAAGGCCAGGGGTGCAAGTCTTAGCAAGAATAGAAGCAGGAAAAGGAACAAAAAGCAGTTCTTTCATGGGGTCCCTTCAGTTTCCCTGTCTCACTTTTAATCCCCAACACAACCAGTATTTGTGAGCTAGTGCTGCTGAACTTAACTGTACAATAGTCGTAGCTAAATTTGAAATTATGTTATAAAATCAGTATTTCTTGTTTCTGCTTGGAACATTGTTTTCTCTCCCCTCATCTCGTCTTTTCATATGTGAGGAACATGGATATCCCTTTCAGTCAAGACTTTCCTACAAGTCAGCTCTTCATAGCTTACCTTCCTGAGCACTCAGCAGTCTCCAGGCTACCCTTCTCCCCAGGGGTATTGAAGGAGTCATTTCATCCACAGGACACACACTGGCGTATCGGTAGTGTTCCTAAGAAGATATATTCCTCTGTAAACCTACTAGCAAGTCCTTGAATGCTTCGGAAGAATAAGTTAAGATAACCAAGCTGCTTGCCACTTCTGACCAGATCCTGTGGTTACCAGAACTTTCTTCACTCATCTTCAGGGACTCTAGTCCCCAGACCGTATTTTCTATTTTGTTCTTACTAGCTTCTTACTTCTTAGGAACTAAGATCTGTATGCATTTTACTCTATGGATTTGCAACTCCACCAAAAGTTTACTCAGTAAAGTGCAATAATTGAAACTTACTATGGGCAGGCATTTGGAAACATTGTGGGTGGTTGTGGGGGGTGGGTTGTGGAAACAACACTGGACAAAGATCCTCTGATGGGAGAAGGGGACAGACAACAGACAAAACAGATAACACATAATTTAATTATATATAAAAGAATCAACTGCATAAAGAATAGGAAATAAAACAACAATGTCAATTTGGGTGTGGTTTGAAAATTCATATTAAGCAGACACATTTTTAAGTTGATATTGAAGCATGTGTTTGGAGACTCCCTCTTCACTGCCATTGTCCTCTATTGATAGATGCATGGAAGATAATATTGATCCTCAGACCTGGTTTCATATTTTTTTTTTTTTTTTAAGATTTATTTATTTATTGTAGAGAGAGACAGAGTACTTGCAATGGGGAGGCACAGAAGGAGAGAGAGAGAGAGAGAGAGAGATTGAATCTCAAGCAGACTCCCCGTGGAGAGTGTAGCCCTATTGGGGGCTCAATCTCACAACCCTGAGATCATGACCTGAGATGAAATCAAGAGTTGGATGATTGACCAATTGAGCCACCCAGCTGCCCCTCATATTTCTTTTATCTATTTTTTAACCCTTCTAGATAACTATCCTAACCTCATATGATGTGTCCCAATCAACAATTTTCCTAGTGTATGTGTTCCCAATGAAATTCTACATACATTTAATCCTGGATTTTCCATACGTATTAACATAGTTGTAAACTCTCCAATGTATCTTGTCTCTCTAATCTTAGTCTTGAGGGATGGAGATGAATAGAACATGTTTACCTTGGAAAGGTGACATGTCTTACTAAAAAGAGGAAACAAGTCAAGAAAAGCTGGAGTGTATTGAAGTTCAGGAGGACTGAAGTGTAAAAAGTAAAACTGAGTGGAGAGAGAGAAGGTAGGAGGAGCTAGAGCCTTTGAATTTGACATTTCAGGAAATCATACTATGTAGAGATAACTTTCCTAAGCATGGTGAGAAGTAAAGCAATCACTCAGGAGACTATTCCAATGGTCCAGGTAAAATATCATGGTTGAAAAGTTTAATAATTGTTTGTTCTCTGTAGTTAAGAGTCTGTTTCTTGGTTTGCCTCTCTTTTCTCCTGCCAAGTTTATTTGTTTTGTTTTTTAAATTCCTTCCACATATAAATGAAATCATATGGTATTTGTCTTTCTTTGACTGATTTGTGCTGGAGGGGAGGTGGGTTAGGGGATGGGTTAAATGAACGATGGGGATTAAGGAGGGCACTTGTGATGAGCACTGGGTGTTGTATGTAAGTGATGAATCACCAGGTTCTACACCTGAAACTCATATTGCACTATATGTTAAGTAGGTGGAATTTACATAAAAACTTGGATAAAAAAGAAACATATGAAAAAAAGTTTAATAATTGTTTAAGATGAGAGAAAAGCAGTGAGACAAATATGAGATGAGTGAAGTTATGACATAAAGAAGCAAATAAGAATCAAAAGTCACAAATTTAACTCAGGATTGAATGGAAATGTACTGGATTCTCTGGACAGTACAAAACAAAAATAATAATGTTATAGTTACTGGGAATAAGTAGATTGTATTATATAACTTTTATAAAAATATGATACATGAAATATTAAGTGACAATTGTGAAATAAATAAATGTTCAATGAAGGAGCTAAATATAAGAAAAAACCAAATACTTGAATATCAATAATAGTTATAGAGAAATTCTAATATTTTTATTTTTTTTATTTTTTTTGAGAAATTCTAATATTTTTAGAACCCTATTCCACTCATAGTAGGAATAAAACAAGCAAATATTTAAAATATGTAAATGTAATTTCACATAATATATAAATATGAATTTGATAAAATCATAAATAGAAATATCAAATATTATAAATAATATTTTATAATAAACACATTTAATGCAATTGCTATAAAATTAAAATCTAATCTATGTTTAATTTGGCATAACTAATCCAATGAGTAAATAAATATTAATGAGTAAGACTAGCCAGGGAATTTAAGCAGGCAGACGAAATTCTGTACACACATATATTAAAATACATCATGAAATGAAGGTAATTAAAATCTATCTCCCTGATATAAGTTTAGGGAGATAATTGATAGATACATTATTTCAACATGTTTTTTCATAGTACATTACATGATAAAGTTAGTAGCATAAATTTATGAAGTAATAAAGTATATTAATTTTTGACATTGGACTAAATGATGAGGTATTTGAAAAAAATTAATGTAACTATACTTTTTTCCCACACAACATAGACCCATATTATATTTCAGATGAGTCAAGGAGTAAAATGTCAAAAATAATAATGTATGTGTTATAAGTGAATATAGGTTAATAAACAGCACATTTTTTGTGTGAAAATTTTTTTGACTTTTAGAAACATCTTTTTAACTAAAGAATAATTTAAAAAATAAGCAAAATATTGTTGTGAAAATTTTTGTGACTAAGGTGAAAGACAAAATAATAACATCATTAACAAAAATCATCTCATATACATCAAGGGCTAAGTAGTAATAACCAAAAAGATAAATGTAAAGAGTGATAGTTCACATTAGAGAAAGGTATATAAATTAGTTAAAATATGTTCAAATTTGGGGGAGATAAATTCATTACAAAAAAAAAAGGGTAACACAGTAAGATTGTTACCTATACACTAAAATTGCGGGTGTATATTGTTAGAATGTTTTCTGAAAAAAGTCTTTTCAAACATATGTATCAAAATTTATTTTAATTTTTCAGTAATTACATTTTATTTATAAGGCATCTTAAATATATATCTAAAAGTAAGAAACAGATTTATCTATGAAGAATTTCACTTCAAATGTGACTAATTTCATATGAAGGTAGTTTTGGAAAAATGATCTGGTGATTATATTATATCACATTTTTGAATCTATAAAATAATGACTATAGATTATATAAATATTAACTAGTGACCGAATTGAGAATCATAAGTGTGTATATATTATGAGAGTAATTGCATTCAATTTAGAAGGGTAAAAATATATGTCATGCATTTGGAGGATGTAGTAAACACCAATTCTTATTATTTAATCAGCAGAAAGTCATGTCTTCAACATAGGCATTTCCTCTAAAAATTAGATACCAAAATCGGTTAAAATAAATATTCCACATTACTGTTTGGGATTCCATTAGCATTCTTGAACTCAAATTTTTCTTGTCAAATATTTTTGCATTGTATTTTTAAAATTTACTTTTGTGTAAAGGAATTTAAAAGATACATGGAGAAATCAAGATAGCATATGCCATAATATTACTGACAGATTCTTCAAACTTGTTAAATAAATGAATCGCATGAGTAACCCTGGGAAATGATTTTCTGAGTTATAGAAGGCACCACACTCCTCTAATAGCTCAGAGAGATTTTGAATGCCCTTTAAAAAAGATCATGATTGTTATTTTTAGTACACAGTATTGTAGAAAATTTTCCCTTTGTTATTAAATGTTTTTATGTAAGTGATATTTCATGCCATTTAGTCATATACTTGAATCAATTAAGGTTGTAAATGTGCTTAAGGAGATCCAGGGAGTTTAGACAGCAACACTATGACTTGAGTTAAAGTTTCCCCTCTCTAAGATTGTTGTTTTGTCTTATGTTGTTTGTATATTTTTATTTTCTCTTTTCTTTTTTTTCTTATCGTACCCCATTATTCAAGAAATACTGATTTAGGGGTGCCTGGCTGGCTCAGTTGGTAGAGTGTGTGACTCTGGATCTTGGGATTGTGAATTCAAGCTCCACACTGGGTGTAGACATTATTTAAAAATAAAATCTTTAGAAAAAAAAAGAAATACTGATTTAGTAACAGGTGATTTACAGAGATGATCTCAGATTTCTCTGTAAGGGATTAGAGAGGGAATCTTGTTAGAACCAAGGACATCTGGCTATGAGGTTTGTCAGGAAGGACACGCAGGCAGCTTGCAAAACCCTATCCACTTATCTGTGTGTCTGTGTATGTGTGAAATACATCTCAAAAACACTGAATCTTCTTTTAAGTAATGTACTATAGGTATAGAGATAATATTTTTTAACATTCGAGTGCATACCACTCATTTTCTTCAGCATAATCGTTTATTCAGCAAATATTTATTCAGTACTAGATGTCAGGCTCTGTTCTAGGCACCAGACAGGGAAAAGAGCCAAAAAAAATTCTGGCTTCTAGGAACTTCACTTTATCAGTTGTAAATTACTATATCTTTGTGAATTATAATATAAATCACTGTTACTGTGTGTATTTTTCGGATGTAAAAATTGAAGCAGACAGAGGTAATAGCTTTCTTTAAGTCCCATGACTAGCAGTTGGCAAGACTTCCATGAATTTGTCTCACTCTGTTCATCTTCCAAACATTGCAGCACTAAGATGACCACACGAACACTACAAATGTATCAAACAGTAAAACAATGTCCTCAATATGGAACTGAGCTAAGAGACTACATGAGGAACAGCAAAGAATTCCTGCAAGATATGTAAAAAATTAAATTGGCAGAAAGAGTAGGCAGTTGATAGCACTTGCCTTGGAAATGATGAGTGTAAAGAATTTGAAATGTGAACAATGCATAGGGTATCTAATTGGTGACAAATTAGAAAGGTCCAAAATATAGGATGTTGACAGTATGAAGAGGCCTTCTTGCATTAAAATTTTGATGTTTGTTATATCTTCCAAAAATATTGAAACCTTACACATTTGAGGCAGGCTATAGCAGTTTAAATGGCATCGGAAAGCATCTATTTTATGAAAATAAGTTTGAAATGTAGTAAGGAAGTTGAGAGGACTTAGTGAATGAATTGATACTAAAAATGGAAAAGTAAAGCTTAATTTCATTCATTTTTTTTCATGCATTCATACATACAACAAAATCAGGCAAAGTGGTAGATACTCTGAATACAAAGATATGTAAGATTGGCAAATGCATTCAAAGAGATGACAATGTAATGTTTTGGAAACATTAATTATATGATGTTGACATCTACGGCTAAGAGGTCAGAAAAGAGGGAAAAATGGAGGATGAAAAGTTAGGTAAAACACCACAGAAGAAGATATTAACTTTGTATACCACACAGGATTATTAGAGTTTTTCCAGATATGCAATCTAAAAGTTAGGTGTTGAATCATAGCAAAGGTTCAGAGAATATCTCACTTTCGTCTCATTTAAATTTTGAAGAAGTGCTTTATTACAGAAAATAACGTAGGGATAATGTTGTACTAGCATCATAATGTCTTCAATACATTGGCATAAGACTGAAAGGGGGAGGATTTATGTTTGAGAACCGTGGACCAAACTCAATCATGGAATGTACTAGACTTGAGGAACCGGAATCCAGAGCCCTGAGATGATTCCAGTAAAAATTCAAAGACACCTAGGAACTGAGCTCTAATTCACTCAGGGTTGTTTGTGCATACTACCAGGTCACCAGATTTCCAGAAAGTGTTGGTAGATGCTAGGAAGTTTCTATGTGATAAGCCAAGTGAGCACTGAGTTGGCAAAAGTGTGCTTCTACTGGTCTGACAAACCTCATTCTATGTCAGCAACAGCTATCTAAAGCAATAAGGGATTTGACAAAGTTGAAACACTATCTTTCCACCTATGAGTATATTTTGTGTTCTTTTGTGTCATGAATTTTGTACCTACATCTTTTCATCCTTTTCTTGTGTCTGTTGACATTTTTAAATCAATCACATTAATTTCTTCCAATACTATGTATAAATACAAATATGCTGTATTTCCCAAGCTATATTGAATCTAAGGGATTCAAGATAGAAATGAATAAAATATCTCCTAGGAACAATTGTCATTTATTAGTGATGTTAGAAAACATTTTGAAGATTTCTGACTGCATGACTACTGGCTTGCTTTATTGCCTCTTTGAGGGGAGTTTGTGCTGTGGCCTGTGGAAGTAGCTGGGGAAAGGATAGTACTGTCCCTAGAAAATGAATTCTCATACCTCAAAGACTGAAATATTTCTGGAAACTTGAAGTGGCATCTTACATAAATGAATTGTATTTGTTATGCTTAAACTTCCTCACTTCCAATGTGTATTTTTACTCATATTACTGATATCTTAGAAATGCTAGCATAGGGCGCCTGGGTGGCTCAGTTGGTTGAGCGACTGCCTTCGGCTCAGGTCATGATCCTGGAGTCCCGGGATCGAGTCCCGCATCGGGCTCCCTGCTCGGCGGGGAGTCTGCTTCTCCCTCTGACCCTCTTCCCTCTCGTGCTCTCTGTCTCTCATTCTCTCTCTCTCAAATAAATGAGTAAAATCTTTAAAAAAAAAAAAACTAGCATAATGCATATATGTATGAAAATACTCTTGTTAGTCAATAATTTTTGGTCAACCATTATTCTAGGTCACGTGCTTTAAAATACTTGGCACATATTGTCAACTATTTTCTGTTTTTGTGCAGTGACTAATTAGGTTATAACATAACTCTAAATCTTACCTTTGGTAATCTGAATGAACTGTATGATTTTTCGCTCCCTCTTAAATCGATGCTGATGTATTATTTTGCATTTTTGAAAAATGATTTCTTAAAATGAATATATACATTAATATAATAGTATATGCACATGAATACTTCACACATTCATATATAAATACTGTTTGGCATATTTATAATGTAGCTTCTATTTATTCACTCAGTTATGATCACTTCTAAGTTAACTAGAAAACTTACGGTTCTCAGGTGAATGAAATTAAACTTCCAGTCCAAGTTCATGCTGCAGATTTCCTGTACTTGATTTCTAGATATTTACAAAGTTTATATGTAAACTCCAGAGTTTATTTATGGTTCTCATGTGGATGTAGCTAAACGTTTACCTTGAAATTAATCCCCAAGAATTTCTAAACTTAGTTATCGGGTGTTTCATTAAAGTTTTATTACATTAGCTATCAATATCGAGATTAGTTGATTTGGTGTGATGTGTCTCACATATTAGTATATGATCTGCTACTATGATTTGGAAAGACATTTTCACAAAATAGTAGCACAGTCGTTTCTCCATTTGCCAGTAATAGTTTATAATCTGAACACTCCAAACTTTATTTTTTAAGATTTTACTTATTTGAGAGAGAGAGAGAGAGGGAGAGGGAGAGAGAGAAAGCACGAGCGGAGGGAAGGGGCAGAGGGAGAGGGAGAAGCAGGCTCCCAGCTGATCAGGGAACCCCACATGGGGCTTCATCCCAGCACCTTGGGATCATGACCTGAGCCGAAGGCAGACACTTAACCGACTGAGCCACCCAGGTGCCCCTGAACATTCCAAAATTTAGCATTATTCACTTAATATCATGTGGTATTTAATTATTAAAATCCACTGCACATAAAACATGAGCAAAATAGCTCTTAGAAATTCTCTAAAATGTAAATCATTAAGATTTCTTATCCCTAACTTAACCTTCTGTTTTGCATTCAAAAACTTAAGAACAAAGCAAAACTTAAAGTACATAAGGAGGTAAAGTGCTAGAATAACAAGCTGATCTGGATAACACATGATTCTCGAGGCAGCTAACTTATATAAATAAATATATATATATGAGATCATGATTGTCCTATCTGAACTATGACTACCCAGAGTCCCTGGAATTACTACCACCACATATCTCATGATGCACTGGTAGCCTGCCATCCAAAGAATATAATTTCATATCCTAGAGATTCACTATATATACCTGTGTTGTACTTATGGAATATTTTTATATCACTGAACCCCCAGTATATTTGGCCTAAATTTTGAGAATTACAAATTTCAGCAGCACAGATGCTTTGCCACTTTAATAATATAACTATGTATTACTATTCCCCTGCAAGATTTGCTAGTTACTCAGTCATAACAGAATATGGGAATGGTTTTGGTACTGAAATGATACTTGAATCTTAAACTTAAGAACTAGCACCAGGTATTAAAAGGAAGTTATAACTCTTCAACCTTAGCAGAAAATGTCCCTACATCTTTCCAGATACTCATTTTTGGATAAACATAGGCACCCTAGGTAAGGATATGATGAAGCTGATGAACTTTAATTTAAAAACACTGGTCCAAATCTCAGAGAGAACACCATTGACTAAGCACAGGGTTGATGAGGAATAAATTGGAGTGGGGGAATAAAATCATAACCAATTTTAGTAAAGAATATATGTGAGGATGGGTATTTATAGAGGCAGGGGCTGAGATTGATTCTGAGAAAAAAACATTTTCACATTTCTAGAAAAAAACTGTATGGATTCTTCAATGACAATGGTAACAATTAGAAAAGAAACAGATTTGAGACATGCTTAATTGATCAGTAACAACCAAACTCAACTTGATTTGTTTATCCCTAGAATAGGCAGCCAGCAACACAATGCACCTGACCTTTTTTTTTTAAGTTTTTATATTAATTCCAGTTAGTTAACATATCATGTAATATTAGCTTCAGGTGTACGATATAATGATTCAAGACTTCCATACAACACCCGATGTTCATCACAACAAGTGCACTCCTTAATCTCCATCATCTATTTCACCCATACCTCCCCTCTGGTGACCATCAGTTTGTTCTCTATAGTTAAGAGTGTCTCGGTTTGCCTCTATCTCTCTTTTCTTTTTTCCCCTTTGCTCATTTGTTTTGTTTCTTAAATTCCACATATGAATGTCATCATTTAGCATTTATCTTTCTTTGACTTAGCATCATGCTTTCTAGCTCCATCCACATTGTTGCAAAAGGCAAGATTTCATTCTTTTTTATGGTTGAGTAATATAACATTGTATGTATATATCACATCTGAACCTGACTTGAAAGTGGTGAATCCTAGCAACATTTAGTCATTTTTCCATGTCAAGAGTTTAATACCTTCTTATCTAGTTCATACATAGACCTTGGTCAATGACTTCTTAACACATATTTCTCATATATCTTTTCTTTATCTCTATCCCAATATTTTCTGTAATATTTTATAACGAAGAAAAATTAAAAAGCCAGCAAAGACCCCACTGGTCCCCAGGATGTGAGCTATACAGTGGGGAGAAGGAAGTCCCTCTACAAAGCATATTAATTATAACCATATTCCTTTATAGGTCTTTGGAAATACTTTGACATACATATCAGGTACTCTTTTCCTCTATTATACACAGTTACTTTAACCATTTTGTGTGTTAATGGAGATATCTAATTGAGCGTCTAATTTTTCAAAGGCTAAACACACTTTTTTCATGTCCAATTGGTTTCTATAGTTATTACTTCATATCTGGCTTCATCTCAGGTTTCAAAGCACTTTCTTATCCTGGGGAATAATCATTATATAATATTCATTTTCACTTAATTGCATCAGTCAACTGGCAACCTTTTGTTACATCATATAGGTGTGTCAGATTAAATTTATGTTTGAAAAATTATAAATAATTAAAATTACAGTCTCACTTTCCATTCTCTTCTAACAGAAATAAACTTTTTCCCTGTCCAGCAAATTCCAAATGACCAGGGCTGTGACCAGAGTCCATTGCTTAGCCATTTCCAGACATTCTGTCTGGTTTGTGAACATATTCATTTTCTAGATACATAGTACAAGTTGTTACATTCATGGGCTTCCAGTTGTCATTATTTAACTGCCTATCTTACTCTCTGCCCAATTGTGGAAGACCCAGTGTTGTTCCTTCATTTGACCCATCTCAACCGGTTGCACAGCAAGGAGAAAAAATTCTCATTTTTTTTTTTTTAAAGATCTGTATTTATTTATTTGACACAGAGAGAGAAAGCACAAGTAGGCAGAGAGGCAGGCAGAGAGAGAGGGAGAAGCAGGCTCTCCACTGAGCAGGGAGCTAGACGTGGGGCTCGATCCCAGCACCCAGGGATCATGACCTGAGCCGAAGGCAGCCACTTAACCGACTGAGCCACCCAGGCGCCCCTCATTTTTATATAATAACTGAGACATTAAAGAACAACAATAAAATATAGATTTCTAGTAAAACCCTAATTATTTACCTTAATTTTTCCATAAACTCAGTTCTGTCATTTTGTTCTCGACCACATGCAGTCCCTGTTCTTTAATGATGGGAGATTCTAAACTGATTTTAATTTTCAGTAGTCATTCTTGAATGAGAACATAAGCCTATTTCCAACATGTTCATGGGATGGTGCTTTCCAGACACAGTCTCTATCCTATAAGAGAGTGTCCCCTTTTCCCCTGTTAGCAAGTCTTTTTTATTGAGATGTCAAGGCTCTTGGGCCATTATTTTGCCTGACTCAGTATTCAAGCCCAGTTTCTAACTTCCCAAAAATGTTTGGTGATTTGGAATAGTGCTGATCAAGCCATCATATATGTCACTGCCATTAAATATTAATGAAACCCACACCATTGGAGAAATGTGCTGTACCCAGAAATATGCATTCCATAAGACCGTCCATTTGATATATTATACCGTTAAATGCACCTCTGTCTTCTTTTGCCATTGACTTTACATTAATGTCCTCTGTGTCCTTCCACAAGTGAGTAATCTGCAATATTCAGGCCACCAAGTTGCACTCAAATCCGCTCATGGATGACTGGATCCCATATCTCATTTCCTTAAATGAATTCCTTTCACATTCACATTTTACAAAGGAGTGTATTATGCTATGATATAACTGAGCAGATAGCCATAATCTGATTTATATCACACACAAGATGCTTTCTTAGCAAATGTCATCTTAATTTATGTCCACAACACATGCAGAAGCATGTCATTTGGTCTTTTAATGCCTTATCCTATTAATTGGTTATGCTTCTTTCTGAGCATGTGAAAAATAAACAGAATGGAAAACAGCTTATAAACTGCATACTAACTAAATGATCACTGTAGTTGACTATCTATAAATTGAGTCATCTGAGAATGTTTTGTCACTTTTTTTTTTTCTTTTCATCAGATTATCCACAAGAAGTCTTTAGATAGAAAGAGCTTGCAGATTGGTAGGGATAAAATCTTCTCTCCTCAGAGACACAAGTGAAGATGTCTCTAAATACTGGCCATTAATCAACACTAGACCTCAAACAGAGAGCTTAGAGTTTCATTCTCTTGCTCTAAATCACTTTTGTGAAGATCATTAGGTCCCACTTTGAAACTCAAATTCACTTAAAATCTCCTTTGCTGTCTTTCTGCTATGATCTTACGTATTTGCACTTATTACTAGTTGGACCTCCACACACCTTTCTCCCTGTAATCAGCATTTCTAACTCTACAGAGTTAATGTTTGCTCACAGGATTTGACAGGTAAAAAAATCACAGGACAGTCCCCGTGACTTTGAATGGAGCCACAATCGTGGTTAGTCCTGACTCAGTTAGTATGCAATAAAATTGTGTACTACCTCAAAGAACCATTAGGAATTTACACTGTTAAATTCAATGATAGTAACGTTGTGTCATGGCCCTTGATACTGTTTGGAGATAATCCTCTATGGGTCCCTCCTGTTTATGCATTTCTTGAGAGCAGAGGCATCAGCGGCCATTTACTCTGAACCAAATTCTTAAGGTTGTTTTTATAGCAGATGGACATTAAAATTGGAGACAATGTCTTCCTAGGGAGCAATGGGCAAGTTTGTTAGTTCTACTATATATAATAAAGAAATTATCTCCACCAGGGAAATGTTAGTTAGGTTTTATTGGGATTTCCTAAACTTGGGATTCAACTCCCGTAACTTAGCCAATGTGTGTGTAATTCTCATCTGCTCTCTCCATGTCTCCCTCTGGACATTAGAACTTAGACAGTATAACTGGCCCAAGATAATGCAGGTATTCTAATTGCTACTTGCATTATGAGAAGTAAGCCATACTTCAGCCAAGATAAGACCCAAGAATCTCACGGCTTCTACTAGCATCCATAAAACTGTAGCTGGTGACGTTGTTAGTAAATAGGGTAAAATCTAGGACATTTAACAGCTCTAGACAAATGTCATCTTTCTTGGATATATGCAAATTTAAAGCCAAGTTGAATGCCAAAACAGAACTTATGTGAGGTAGGGAAAATTCATAAGGTATATCTGTGTCTTCTGAAAACTCTTATTCCCATTTCCTGGTGCAGTAGACTCTGACTACTTTTCTCTCATATTCAATTTTAGGATACATTCATTTAACTAATTAAGTTAAAACTTACAACTTATTTTTTTGTGTATTTTAAGGAACATATATTTCAGTTGCCAGCTTCGATTTCCGAGACTTCTGCTCTGACGTTCATAAGAAATATGGGTTATACATATAATTTTATATTTTCTTTCTCATTTCTATATATTGGTAGCAGCGAAAATGCTTACCTTGGTCCGAAGAAACATTGATTGAGAATTCACCCTTCTAAATCTTCAAATAGATTCTCTGAGGTAGCCTTGGGTATAAAAGAAGCAAAGCTTGAAGTAAAAGAGTGTTAATTCCAGTGATCACTCACTTGAAGACCCCCGAGACTGTTGGTAAGCAGTCAGCTGTGTGCCTTAATCCAAGGACGGTCATTTGCAGGAGATATTGCTTCTCATTTTCAAACAATAGGGAAAAAAGGCACTAGTGATGCCCTTTGTCTCAAACTGTCTTTTCAAGGCTACTTGTGTAGGTAGCAGCCTTGAAAGGTAGACTCTTGTTCCTTATGCTGGACCATATTACAGGTTCCTTTACTTTGCAGTATGGTGAAGATAATGCCTCCCTCAGAAGCAAATAACAGCCATGCTTACTTTACATTAAAAATGATTCAAATTCCATAAACTTGCCATTCTTTTGTAATACAATCTGTCATGTGTAAATGTGTCACATGGATTTCTTTGGATCATTCTGTTGGAATCGGGACTCAGGAAATGGGCACAAATGCTGAAAATCTGGCCACTTCTATAGCTGTAATAATTTGTCCTTTGTCCCTGATCCAGGAGTCACACATCTTCTGCCAACAGTCATGACACTTGCAAGCTAACTTGTTGGTTGATAAGTAAAGTAAAAAACCAAGACCCTATATGCAGTTCTTGACACAGCTTAAAGCCTTTTTCTCCAACTCCTTTTCTGTATCCTCTAGGCCCTTATAACAGATGTTCTTTGCCACATAGCAAGTGAATACTTAACATTGCTGGAGTAAATTTTTAAAACATATACCAAACAGAGGCTTTGCCATATAAAATAATCAGTCAGTAAATATTTATTGAACAATCAGTAAAAAAAAAAAAAAATGACTGTTAAATTGTAAAGAAATAGAAAGTAACAGAGCATCATATACTCTAAGAATTGCATGGTATAATAGAGGGGCGCCTGGGTGGCTCAGTTGGTTAAGCGACTGCCTTCAGCTCAGGTCATGATCCCGGGGTCCTGGGATCAAGTCCCGCATCGGGCTCCCTGCTCTGCGGGGAGCCTGCTTCTCCCTCTCCCACTTCCCCTGCTTGTGTTCCCTCTCTCGCTGTGTCTCTCTCTGTCAAATAAATAAATAAAATCTTTAAAAAAAAAAAGAATTGCATGGTATAATAGAAATAAAATTTATAATCATCATCATCATCACAGCAGAGTTACCACTGATAAACTACTATGCATCAGACACTATGTTAGAAATAGTATCTTGATGTTTTTAGAAGCCTATGAGTTATCAACTTTTATTATACAGAAATTTTCGATAAGGAAATTGATGCTCCGAGATATTAACTGATACATGCCAAAGGCTCGTAAATGTGGACTTGATTTGAACATGAGAAGTTCCACATACCATCTAACCAGTATACTCTATATTTGAGGAGAACAGTAACAAATATAGAACTAACAAATTGAGGTAGCACAGTCTATTGTCCTCCTTTTGTACATAAATACTATAATTTGTTATTTGCACACATATTTGTATTATATCGGAGGCCTTTTAAAATAATAAATGTTTTGATAAATAGCCTGAATTTGTGAAAATCAAATCTTCATTATTAGAGGTCAAATACATATTAAATGTCTTAAGGTGATATTAAAACAGCTTTGTATCTTCTGTTTCTCATGTGTTCTTTACTCAAAAGATTATACAAAATGCACTAATAGGAATATTTTTATTTATTTAATTAAATGGACAAAATAAACTGACTCCAGTTTTCATCTTAAAGGTAATTGGTTCACTCAAATATAGAATTATAGCTAAAACAGAGTTTCTCAGGATGAAACACATACACATTTATACATGTCCATTTAAATTTCTAGCAAGTAATTTATATGTCATTTACTAATCTCTCTTTACATTCATGTTACATTACTTTTGTCTCCAACTGAAGTGTAAGTTAATCAAAAATATTTGGAACTTACATTTTGGAGTAAGTATGTGCTTGCTGTGTGATTACTTTTAAGTAGAAAATAAATTTCACATTCATGTCTTACATGAGACAGTATTTTCGACACCAAAGCTTAAAGAAGAGATTGTAATATTTGATTATTATCAGTAGGCTACTCCAAACCTCCAAAACAAAACAAGTTACACTACCAAATATGGATGTAATACACAGACCTCTTCCATAGCAATAAGAGAGCACAAAAAAGACAAAATGTATCAATAAGCAGCATGAAATTGGATATATCCCTACAATGAAAATATCTTCAGAGTCAATGGCACATAAACACATACAAACAAAACTAGAAATGACATAATTTTCTGTCCAAAAGGATCACCAAAAAGTCAACTGTTATCTACCTTCAGGCAATATTTAAGGAAACATACATATTTTGTTCATTGAGTTGTAAGTTGGTAAGATTTCACTCTGACCCTCAAGGAGGGAGAGAGCTGAACCAAGTACTCCCCTCCTCTATTTGCCTTCTAACTACACGTGTATGTTTTTATTCCATTGTAATATCACTAACAAGGGGAGGGAGGCTTTCACAAACACAGTAGCCATGGACAAAGCACATATAGTTTATTTATTGTCAAAACTTCTTCCCCACTTGGCCTATCTCTTTTTTTTTTTTTAAAGATTTTATTTATTTATTTGAGAGAGAGAATGAGAGACAGAGAGCATGAGAGGGAGGAGGGTCAGAGGGAGAAGCAGACTCCCCGCTGAGCAGGGAGTCCGATGCGGAACTCGATCCCAGGACTCCAGGATCATGACCTGAGCCAAAGGCAGTCGCTTAACCAACTGAGCCACCCAGGCGCCCCCCACTTGGCCTATCTCTAAAGTCTTTGGCTAGTTTTTCTCACTCTTTGCCTTTATAAATGTAAACTTTTGCATTATCATCTCCCTCAGCTTGCTGGCTGGGATGTTCTATGTGTAATACTTATGTCTGCAAGATAATCTTTCCTGCTTTAGAAGACTTTGTAGCGAATATTTAATTGTTACATGTAAGTCAGTTTTTTACTGCTTAATGTCAATGGTCTTCTTATATATGCCATCATTGTCTTCAGTTTATCAGATACTCTCAGTGTGCACAAACCACAGAACGCTCTCTGTTCACATGACTTTGCTTTACATTTTTCTCCCGATCCTCAACATTCTAGACTTAAAGGCCTAAACGCAATCAGATAGTAAAGTCCTAGTGAGGACGCCAGTATTGTTATTTTATTTTTAATGAGGAATTCAGTGTTTCTCATTCACTGAACTTTTGTGATTCTGATCTTTTTGTCAAGGACATGTCATTTTTATATGCACCCATTTCACAGATCCACAAATTCCTGAGTGGAGCTTAAGTAGTCAGTACTTCTAACTCAATCTTAGAACACTTGTCTGTAAATATCACAAAGACCTGAAAACGAACTTATCTCTGGCTTACACAATGTGTCCATTCTATAATCCAAAAACATTTAAGTAACAACAATAACAACAACAAAAACACAGAACATTTTTTCCTAGCATTAGGCTCTTATTTCATTATATTGAGATTTAACAAAACAACGAAGTCAACCCAACAAAACAAATTAGTTTTATCCTGTAAAAGCTTTGGGAAGTTCTGGGTCAGTTCCCGTAGAGCATTAAAGCAAAGCAGAAAAACAGTCTCAACTCAAATAGTACAAAGAAGCTTGTTTTGGTTGAAGAAGAGATTTTTAATGTTAAGTATCAAGCAATGATGAAAGTCTCCATTTAATGCAATGGCAAAAGAAAGGGCAGAGAATAAGATCCAAGAATTTGGCAAAAGAACTGAATCAAAAACAACCTGCCAGGTTGCAGGACATTTTAAAAGTAAACAAAACCTCCCCTTTCTTTTCTCCTTTTTAATGAGGCTACAGTGTCTTCATGAGGATGGCCATATATGACAGTTTAAAACAGGATTATGCATTTAAAAGACTTCTTACCTGGATGGTCTTACCTGCTAGTTAATTGATGTGAATTGGAATTTAAACTGTTTAACATATGGGACTCAATACTAATTTAATTCACTTGTGTGTATATACTTACATACATGCATGTATTTATATGTATGTGTGTATATACATTTGTTTATATATTATATATTAATATATCATTTATGACTATACTATTTATTAATTTAATAAATAGTACTATTTATTTATTTAATTATATATTATTTAATTATTACTATTTAATAATTATACTATTTATTATTTATATATTAACATACATATGTAAATATTTGATAAAAGCTTTAATAACAGCTTTGTGAAATAACTCCTATGCTAAAATTACCCCATTAAAGCGTAGAATTCAATAGTACTTAGTATTTAGGACAGAGTTGTCCTACATTAGCAAGATCTAATTTCAGAAAAATTTCATTATCCCCCAAAGAACCCTGTACCCATGAGCACTTACTTCCCATTGCCCTTATCACTACCACTAGCCACTTTCTGTGTTTTCATTATAGCTGTGCTAGTGGGTGTGAACTCATTGTGGTTTTGATTTGCATTTCTCTGATGGCCTATGATGTTAAACATATTTACATGTGCTTATCTTACATTTGCATATTTCCTCTGGAAAAGTTTCTATTCAGATTCTCTGCTTATGGTTTAGTTGGATTATTTGTCTTTGTTCTTGCTATTGAACTGTGAGTTCTTCATTATTTATAGATATGTTTTCTATTCTGTGGCTTGCTAGGTCACTTTTTTGATAGTGTCGTGTGAGGAAAAAAAATTTTAAATCCAATTTATCTATTTGTCTTTTGTCACATATGATTTTGGTGCCATAGCTAAGAAACACTTGTCTAATCCAAAGTCTTGAAAATTTACTTCTATGTTTTCCTGTAAGGTTTCAATAGTGTTAGTTCTTACGTATAGTTCCATGATCCATTTTGGCTAATTGTTGTGTATGGTGGGGAGGAAAGTGTCCATCTTCATTCTTCTGCATGTAGCTATCCATTTGTCCCAATACCATTTGTTGAAAAAAAATTTTAAGGAGCTCCTTTCCCATTGAATTGTCATATTACCTACTCTATAATAAAGAATTTGGTTGACCCTTGTGGCTGGGTTCTGAGACAGCTCTTAAATCCATGGAATTTCCCAAAGTTGTAAGTGTCTTGGTTATTCATGGTGAGCCCTGATAATTTATGCTTTCAAGGTGACTCAGGATGCTGCCTGGCCACACCAGAAAGACCAACCAGATGATCTGAAGATAGATGCTTGGAGTCATGTGCTATCAGACCAACCTCAGGGGGTGGAGAGGACTGAAGATGAGTTCAATCATGTGATCAATGATTCTATTACTCATACTTATGTAATGAAATTCTATCACTCATACTTATGTAATGAAATTCCAATAAAATCTCTGGACACCATGCTTGGAAAAAGTTCCCTGATTGGCAATACTCTATGCATAATTTTATATGTCAATATGCTAGAAATGTGATAATATTTTTGCACCATGGGGAGTAAACATCAGAAGCTTCATGTTTGGGACCATCCCAAACCTTACCCTATGTATCTCTAATTTGTTGGTTCTATTTTTATCCTTTTGTTATAATAAAGTTATTACCATAAATACAGCATTTTCCTGAGTTCTGTGAGCTGTAGAAAATTATTGGGCTTGAAGTATTTTTTTAAGATTTTATTTATTTATTTTGAGAGAGAGACGGCATGGACGGGGTTTTGGGGGGAGGGGCAGAAGCAGAGGGAGAGAGAGAATCTCAAGGAGATTCCACCCTGAGCATGGAGCCTGCTGAGGGGCTCAATCTTACAAGCCTGAGATCATGACCCGAACTAAAATCAAAAGTCAGACCCTTAATAGACTGAGCTACCCAAGCACCCCTGGGCTTGAAGTGTTCTTGTTAGTATTTCTTATACGTCAGTTTTTGTTTATCTGGAAATGACTTTAGTTCTCTTTTACTGTTGAAAAATAATTCTGCTGGCTATGGAATTCCTATTTGATAGTCTCTTGCTTTTTCTTTCCAATACTTTGAATATGTCACTTCACTGACATCTGACCTCTATGGTTTCTGATGTGAAGTAACCTGTTAATCTTATTGAGCATTAGTTGTAAGTAATAAATCTTTTTTGTTGTTCCTTTTGAGACTTTCTCTTTGTTTTTAGCTTTGAAAAATTTGAACAAGAATGGGTTTAGGTATACTTTAAGTTTATACTATGTGGAGTTCTTTGAGACTCAGAAATGTGTGGGTTAATGCTTTTCATCAAAATATGGGAAATTTTTGGCAAATCTTACTTCAAATACTCTGTCCTTTTCTCACTCTCCTTTCTTCCTGGGGATCCATTATGTTGGTATATTGTTGGCAAGTTGGTATTTTCTTCATTCTTTTTTCTTTCTAGTGCTTAGACTGGAAATATCAATAGACCTATCTTTAAGTATGCTGATTCTTCTTTTTTTTTAATTTTTATTTTTTTTAAGGAATTTATTTATTTATTTGACAGAGAGAGGCACAGCGAGAGAGGGAACACAAGCAGGGGGAGTGAGAGAGGGAGAAGCAGGCTTCCTGCCGAGCAGGGAGCCCGATGCGGGGCTCGATCCCAGGACCCTGGGATCACGACCTGAGCCGAAGGCAGGCACTTAACGACTGAGCCACCCAGGTGCCCCAAGTATGCTGATTCTTCTGCTAACCCAAATTTCTGTTATGCTCCACTAGTAAACTTTTCGTTTTAGTTGTTATATTTTTCAACTCTGGAATTTTTATCTTGTTCTTTTTACCATTTTCTATCTCTTTATTGTTATTCTTTATTCAGTGAGATATTCTCATACATTCCCTTACTTCTTTAAACATGGTTTCTTTTAATTCTTTGAAAATGTTAATGAGTTTTATCTCATAAGTCCAACTTTTGGGCTTTCTCATAGAAAGTATTTCTATTAACTATTTTCCCCTTTGTCTATAGGCCATATTTTCTCTACATGTTTTATAAATTTTAGTTGACAGCTGGACATTTTAAGTAGTAAAATTTGACAAATCTGGAAACCAGTCCTCATCACACTAAAATTTGTTGTTTTTGTAGCTGTTTGTTTATAGACTTTCCTGGAAGAGGTCTCTAAACTATGCATCATAAGTTGTGTGAAGCCGCAAAGTCTCTGCTCCCTTAGCATGGTGGTCTTCTAATGGTTGGACAGAGGTCTCTCTCAAAGTCTCTAACCACTAAGTCTTCCCTTTTGCCTAGTAGCTTTGTGTGTGTCTTGGGAATAATGCTTTAGCACTGCATAGCTTTGCCTTAGTCTTCACTCTCTCCTTACATGGAGCCATAAGTTCAGCCAAATGTACAAAAACTAGACCTGATAGGTCTTCCTTGGGTATTTGCACACTCTTGCACATGGCCTTTTAGATCCTAACAAATATATCAGAGCTTTTCAACACTGCCTGTGGTTGTACCATTTCCCAGATTTTCCTTTTAAGTTTTGGCTAGCTTTTTTTTGTTTCTACTGGTATCACAGGCTTAGGCAGCTATAATGTTAAACAATCGCCACCAATTTCTTTGACAAACAACTGGAGGGTAGGATTTTTCTCATTGAGCAAGCCCTGTCTTAAGGTCAAAAACAGCAAACTGCCACACAGATCAAATATTGACACTACTCTGTTAATGTGGCTTTTGAGCGAGCTCCAGACCTGCTCTGCACATCTCCCCTCTCAGTGGATTTTTAGGTTGCTGGTTTTCACAGCTACTCTTGTTATGTTGATTTTCAACGGTATTCTGGAGCTGGAAAGAGGATGATGGGAAAGACAAGTTAAAAAGCTACAAAACTCACTGTTCATGATAACATTCAGCTGTTTTTTCTTGAATAAATGCTCATGAAGTTTTTGCAAACTTTTGGTCAATTTCCAGAGGTATGAAAAAGTTGCTTTAGACAATTTGCCTGTGTTCCCATTGCTTATACAGAGGAGCAGATATCAAGTTTTTATTCCGCCATTTCAAGACTGTTTGACCCCCTACACAATTTTCTTAGTAATGAACTCTATTTCGATTTGATGCCTATACCTACCATCAAAAGAACCTGAGCAAGTTCCATATATCACCCAAAACTACATAGGCTGAACTAAAATTCCCCAAGTCATGTTTTCAAGTGGATGGCATCCTTTCATTGTAATGATAAGATCAGAGTGTTTTTGTTTGTTTTGTTTAAGAATTTTGTTTATTTACTTGAGAGAGCAGGAGCTGGGGGGGTGGGCAGGGGGCCAGGAGGGGCCAGCCTCAATCCCAGGACCCTGGGATCATGACTTGAGCCAAAGGCAGACCCTTAACCCACTGAGCCACCCAGAGGTTAAGAAGCTTCCCACGTTTCTCATAGAAGGAAATTTCAGAGCAAGGAATGGAATCTGGTAGGATGGTATGGAGATTTTTTTTCTGCCTCATTTGAATATAGTCATTACAAAAATGAAATCCTTTTATTTAATTATCAGTGTTATTACAGGCATCAGAGCCAAGTTCTACCCTTCTATGGTCCTGTAATTTAGAAAGTCTCCTTTGTGCTTTTCATTATGGAAAAAGTACTATAAATCGCAGCACATTAGTTGTCTCTTATAAACACAAGAGACATTTGATGATTTATTTATGAAAATAACAAATTACTTAAGCAGACATTTTAGAAGGATATCTTACTGAACTTTTATCTGTTTTTAAAATTATTTTCCAATATTCAAATAGGACATATCATTTAACTTAATATTAACATAAGAGGTGCATTTATATCAAATCCTGTATAGTAATTATGATTTTAATATATTTTCCAGACCCATCCCTCCTTTTGTTATTTTCACACCAAATTAATTTGCTTCCAAAAAGAGATATTTTCTTAAAAGTATTTTGTTTTGTATATCACTTGTCTTTCTCCATTTGAGTAAGAACCTCTCTTATGATTCTGAGCATTTTGATATGCTATAGCTTTAGGCAGACACACACACAAATATAACTATTTCTAAGAAATGTTGTCTCAAAAATATAGCCTTATTATGTAGTCAATTATGGAAAAGGCTTATTTATACTTCATTTCAGTTTAACTTCTGTCTTTGATATTTATAAGTTATACTTTACTGCATAGTTGAGTTTCCAGATTGTTTCCCACCAGCTATTTCACTATGATCACAAAATTAATTATATATGTACCAGCAGATGCCAACAATATGCAACTGAAGAATGTAGTAATAAATCTAAACTTATCTAGCAAATAGAATTCTATTAAATATCATTTCATATTTACTCTTCCTTCCTAAAGTAGTTATGAGTATAATCACATACACACAGTGTTGATATGTAAACTTACCAATTTAAATAATTGGGGCACTTAATCACTTTGTTGATTTATTTTGATGTTGGAGTTAATATTAACTGTGATTACTATAGGAGACAAACAGGTCAAATAATCAAAAAGCTTCCTAAATTAAGAACCTTAAGTGTTGGGGCACCTGGGTGGCTCAGTTGGTTAAGCGACTGCCTTCAGCTCAGATCAAGATCCTGGAGTCCCGGGATCGAGTCCCGCATCGGGCTCCCTGCTCGGCGGGAAGCCTGCTTCTCCCTCTGATCCTCTTCCCTCTTGTGCTCTCTGTCTCTCATTCTCTCTCTCTCAAATAAATAAATAAAATCTTTAAAAAAAAAAAAAAAGAACCTTAAGTGTTTACATTTCATGTATTCATGTATGCGGGCTCCAGTTACAATTGCAGAATACACACACACAATTTCAAAAATATATATCACTGATAAAAAGTGAACTCTTCATTCATGTCTTCAGGTCATTGAACTTATGTATATATTTTTTAGAATTGCACAAAAGTAAACACCTTGGAATGAAGGAAGATTGCCCTAGAAAGGGTAACTGTAAAATATAAAAGCTATTATGTGTTTGGTAATATTTATTTATAATTGTATGTTGGGTTAAAGAAATTACAATTACATACAGATGCAAACCCACCTACACATATATGCTTGTTCCAGTACTAATACCAAAATTTTACCATAGATCTCTCTTTTTTTTTTAAGATTTTATTTATTTATTTGACACACAGCGAGAGAGGGAACACAAGCAGGGCGAATGGGAGAGGGAGAAGCAGTCTTCCCGACAAGCAGGGAGCCCGATGCGGGGCTCGATCCCTGGACCCTGGGATCACCACCTGAGCCAAAGGCAGACGCTTAACGACTGGGCCACCCAGGCACCCCAGATAGCTATCTCTTTTTACACAATACACTGCACACACACACACACACGGAACAATTTATATTACTACCAATTTTTCATAACAATCATTTGCAGATATTAGTGGACTTCTGCTTTCCTGTTAACTTTGGATGACTATGTAATTAATTTTCCAAAACTAGATGCTTTTAGAAGTGAAAAGACATTAATCACGTTAGAAAAAGAGAGTGAAACTGGGATATATAGTCACTCTTCAAACCCAAAATCTTATATATGCCTAAATTCACCCTTCCTTCTCTCCATTTCTGGATGACCTGATGAGGAGTCATTCCTCCTGTCAAACACAAATTGCTCTACATACACATTGGATTTCATAACTCCCTTCACTTACTATGTGCTCTGATTAATTATCTGCTTGGGATTCTATAAACGTTCACCTGGCTTTGACTTTCCCCTTTTAAAGAATATTTTCATTCACGGGTCATACAAATTCTTTTAAAATGTACATCAAATTATTTCTCTAGTTTGCTCAAAGATTTCCTTGTTTTCTCACTTCATTTTCACTAAAGTCTACATTTCTTGGCCTGACCTATAAAACTCCGAATGAGTTTCCTGCTTGCCACCTCCCCGATCTCATTTCCTACCAATCTTTTCTACTCTACTTCTACTGCAGCTGCAACAGCCTATTTGCTCTTCTTGAAACCTACCAGGGGCACCTCATTGTCTTTCTATGTGCTGCTTTCACTCCTTTATATGCCACTGCCCAGAAAAACTTATGGCATGTTTTCTTGTTTCTCTCATTACTGTTTGAATGCCATCCCCCCTGAGAGGCCTCCTCCGACCATCATATATTTAATAGCAGTTCCATCCCTGTCCTCTTAACCGAGCTTTCTTTTGCTTTGCAGCATCTATCATAAGCTCATGTAGTGTTAAATATTACTTTGATTGCATATCTCTTCCCAGTAGAATGTAGACTACATGACATGCATTTTTTACTTATGTCCCTCCACAGCTTACTCAGAAATATATTTATTGAACTACTGACTGAATGAACAAGTTGAAAAAAATAGGATTAATTATATAGGATCTTTTGCATCTTTCCAGTACTAATATATCACTACCTGCACTTAATCATATTTTTTGATTTGTTGAGTCTTACAGTTTGCACTACACCCCGTTTGGCAGGCTCATTCTTCTCGTAATCCAGACACTTCCACGTCTTCTGGAGCATTTCACTTCCGCAACTATCCTCTTTCATGTATCATCTCTTTCCCCTCTCTTCTGGGTCAATTGTATCAGTATAAAGTCACGGTCTAGAATTTTCCTTTTATTTACTTCTTAATTTTTCAAGATTTAGTTATTTATTTTAGAGCATGAGCAGGTAGAGGGGCTGGGGGAGGGGAAAGAGAGACTCCTCAAGCAGACTCCCCGCTGAGGGCTGAGCCTGGTGCAGGCCTTCATTCCAGGATCCTGAGATCATGACCTGAGCCGAAATCAAGAGTCAGATGCTTAACCGACTGAGCCACACAGGCACCCCTAGCATTTCCATTTTAAAAAAGAAAAAATAATTTCCTCTACCCTATAGTGAAGTAAAGATATCATACAATCACTTTTACTAATATTCATAGCAAGACTTTGCTGTAGTTTAGTCTCCAATTGATATTCTTATTCTGATACACTCACCACTAATTGTACTTTCATCAGGTTTACCAAAGTTACCAAACACCTTCATATTTCTAATGGAAATTCTAATATTCAATCTTGTGGGACCTTACAGCAGAATGTGACACAGTTGACAGATTTGTTCTCCGAGAAGTGTCTTCTGTTTTAAGATATAATCCGATCCTGCCCTTCCTTTTTTTTCCTTACTAGCTACTCCAGTTCAATCCTTTTTCCTGAATGTTCTGCACCCAAGTGGTAGAGTGAGTCAGATTTAATCATCAACTCTAAACTTTTCTCAATATAAACCTCCTCTCCAAGTGATCTCAATCCATCTTTCTGTCCTTAAAAAATATATCTGTGCTTACACTCTTTACCAACTGCCTATTTAATATACCCATTTTCCTAGACATCTTAAACTTAATAAATTCAAATCAAAGCTACTCGCATTCCACAGCATGTTGCCCCTCCAAACTATTCCTTCCTTTGTGCTTTACATTTCCAGGGCTCCAGTCTGGCTGCTCAAACCAAAAATATAGAATCATCCTTCATTTTTCACTTTACTTCACTTACAGTGTCAAGCATATCAGCAGGTTTTTTCGGGACTATAGCTATATGTATTCAGTAGCTATTAATTTTTGCCTGTGATTCTTCTTTTGCAAATTATCGTATTTCATTTTCCCCAATAGGACCATTAAGTCTAATCTCAAGTATCATTACATTAGTAGGTTATCCAACTGATATCATTCAAATACCTCGTTCTGTAACTCTCCATTGTCCTAAATTACTTTTTCCCCATTGGAGTTATCAGTATCTAAATATATCGTGTTTATTTGTTTAGTCTATACTCTGGTTTTCTCACACGAAAGTATCAGCTTTATGAAAGGAAGAACTTGTCCATATTATTCATTTCTATATCTCAACATCAATGACAGTCTGTCAAGTAGTACGCTGTTGAATAAATGAATAAAGTTATCAAAATATCTTTCATCTAGAAATGTATTTCTCATGATAAACAGAATACATAGTTTTAGTTGGATTTGTTTGTTATATTTTTGCCATATGGAGGTCTGTTTGGGAGCCAGGAACTGATGTCCTAGGTTGTAGGTACAGCTTTGCTATGTGACTTTAAACAAGTTGTGTAACTTTACTGACTTCCATTTATCAGTTTTCAAAATATGGCTTTTGCTGTCTACAATCATTCTAATAAAATTAAATGAAAATATGCTATAATATTAGCTTCCTTTTTCACGGGTGTTTTAACATTTTTTTCAAACAGAGAGAAAGCATGATAGTTCTACTTTAATTAGTGCTAATCCTCTGAGAAAGTGTAAGGAGAAAAAATACTTGGACAATAAGAAAAAAACCCCTCATTTTACTGACTTTTGGTGTACAATAAGAACAGTGTGCTGGAAGCATAACGCTGCTCTATATGAGAGTTAATGACAAAACCATGAGATCTGTCACTTGCTTTCATGACTAGAAAAACAGTTTGGTTTTTTTCATCTAAATCATTATCTGGTCTTCTTAAAAAAAATTCTCATTTTACATTATCTTACCTATTCACGCTGAAGAATGGCAGAAGTAAGTAAAAAAGAAACTGTTTTTGGTTTGCTATTGTGATTCTTTTCTCCCTTGTGTTTGGATTTGGAATAAAAGCTTTTTCATTCCAAGAATCATTTCTATAGTTGGAAAGATAAATTAGAGTAGGAAATTGAATAAAGAATAATAATGAAAATTTGTTAATAGCTTGAAACAGTGATTATATTTTATACTAACCTTTCATTATAAAATATTATAATTTAATGCCATACTGTAATAAATATGACTCATTTGCTTCTATAATAAAATATTTGCACCATGGCTAACTCTCATGACCCCGTTAATTTATTAAAAACACTTCAAATCTATTTTTACTTTTTGAAGGTCACTGCATATAAACATTAAAGAGGATATTTATTAAGGTACACATTTATTCACATAGAGAACAACAACAAAGTCAGTACAAAATAATACAAGAAGCTGGTAAGATATGAATTACACATTTCCTGTTGCTTTTCATGTTTATTTGCTGATTTGTTTTCTTGTCACATTTCCTAAACTTCATTCCTCTTTAGTATTATCAGGGATGATAAAATTTTGGCTTTAATCTATTGCCTATGGTAAGTTAAGAGACTAAAAGTACTTTTGTGTCACAATATTATTTTCCTGGCCTCACTAGATAAAAGCTTTTAATTTTATGCATTATTTCCAAAATGCATTATTTCTTAAATTTTATATGCACTATATAAAGATGCAAAATAAAATTTAAAGTATCCAATTTAAATGACAATATCAAAATGCTCTCATGAATACATATGATGTGCTCAACAGTTTGCATATATTTTCAGAATAATCCTCACCGTAACTTTGAGTTACAGATAATGAAACTAATATTCAAATTGGTTAAATCAGGGCACCTGGGTGGCTCAGTTGGTTAAGTGACTGCCTTCGGCTCAGGTCATGATCCTGGAGTCCCTGGATCGAGTCCCGCGTCGGGCTCCCTGCTCGGCAGAGAGTCTGCTTCTCCCTCTGACCCTCCCCCCTCTCATGTGCTTGCTCTCTCTCATTCTCTCTCTCTCAAATAAATAAATAAAATCTTTAAAAAAAAAATTGGTTAAATCATTTTCCTAAGGTCACACAGCAGTAACAATAAATGAAAGCAAGGGAGACTTAATCCTCTTGTGGTAGAATTACCTTGTAGATGTAGCATTGTAAGTAATGAGAGACTTAGAATTAGTTCTAGCCAAACTCTTCTCAAGGACAGATTTTTTTCATTTCTGTGACTCTATTTTTTAGTCATTTGCCCTGACATGCACAATATCCATTTCATGAATGTTATTGGGATTTTTAAAATCTTTTTTTTAAATTTTATTTTATTATGTTATATTAATCACCATACATTACATCATTAGTTTTTAATGTAGTGTTCCATGATTCATTGTTTGCGTATAACACCCAGTGCTTCATTCAGTACATGCCCTCTTTAACACCCATCACCAGGCTAACCCATCCCCCCAACCCCTCCCCTCTAGAACCCTCAGTTTGATTCTCAGAGTCCATAGTCTCTCATGGTTCATCTCCCCGTCCGATTCCCACCCTTTATTTTTCTCTTCCTGCTATCTTACTCTTTTTTTTTTTATTAAACATATAATGTATTATTTGTTTCAGAGGTACAGGTCTGTGATTCAACAGTCTTACACAATTCACAGCACTCACCATAGCACATACCCTCCCCAATGTCTATCACCTAGCCACCCCATCCCTCCCACCCCCTACCACTCCAGCAACCCTCAGTTTGTTTCCTGAGATTAAGAATTCCTCATATCAGTGAGATCATATGATACATGTCTTTCTCTGTTTGACTTATTTCGCTCAGCATAATACCCTCCAGTCCCATCCATATCATTGCAAATGGCAAGATTTCGTTCCTTTTGATGGCTGCATAATATTCCATTGTATATATATACCACATCTTCTTTATCCATTCATCTGTCAATGAACAGCTTGGCTCTTTCCATAGATTGGCTATTGTGGACATTGCAGCTATAAACATCAGGGTACATGTACCCATTCAGATCCCTTCACTTGTATCTTTGGGGTAAATACCCAGTAGTGCAAATGCTGGGTTGTAGAGTAGCTCTATTTTCAACTTTTTGAAGAACCTCCATTCTGTTTTCCAGAGTGGCTGCACCAGCTTGCATTCCCACCAGCAATGTAGGAGTGTTCCCCTTTCTTCACATCCCCGCCAACATCTGCCGTTTCCTGACTTGTTAATTTTAGCCATTCTGACTGGTGTGAGGTGGTATCTCATTGAGGTTTTGACTTGGACTTCCCTGATGTCGAGCGATGTTGAGCCCTTTTCCATGTGTCTGTTGGCCACTTGGATGTCTTTTTTGGAAAAATGTTTATTCATGTCTTCTGCTCATTTCTTGATTGGATCATTTGTTCTTTGGGTGTTCAGTTTGATAAGTTCTTTAAAGATTTTGGATACTAGCCCTTTATCTGATATGTCATTTGCAAATATCTTCTCCTGTTCTGTCGGTTGTCTTTTCATTTTGTTGACTGTTTCTTTTGCTCTGCAAAAGTTTTTTATCTTGATGAAGTCCCAATAGTTCATTTTTGCCCTTGCTTCCCTTGCTTTTGGCGATGTTTCTAGGAAGATGTTGCTGCAGCTGAGGTCAAAGAGGTTGCTGCCTCTGTTCTCCTTTAGGATTTTGATGGATTCCTGTCTAACATTGAGGCCTTTCAACCATTTTGAGTCTATTTTTGTGTGTGGTCTAAGGAAATGGTCAAGTTTCATTCTTCTGCATGTGGCTGTCCAATTTTCCCAACACCATTTGTTGAAGAGACTTTTTTCCACTGGACCTTCTTTTCCTGCCTTGTCGAAGATTAGTTGACCATAGAGTTGAGGGTTCATTTCTGGGCTCTCTATTCTGTTCCATTGATCTATATGGCTGTTTTTGTGCTAGTACCATACTGTCTTGATGATTATAGCTTTGTAATTGAGCTTTAAGTCTGGCATTGTGATGCCACCAGCTTTGCTTTTCTTTTTCAAAATTATTCTGGCTATTTGGGGTCTTTTTTTGTTCCATACAAATTTTAGGATTATTTGTTCCATTTCTTTGAAAAAAGTTGATGGTATTTTGATAAGGATTGAATTAAATGTGTAGATTGCTCTAGGTGGCATTGACATCTTCACAATATTTGTTCTTCCAGTCCACGAGCATGGAACATTTTTCCATTTCTTTGTGTCTTGCTCAATTTCTTTCATGAGTATTCTATAGTTTTCTGAGTATAGATCCTTTGCCTCTTTGGTTAGATTTATTCCTAGGTATCTAATGGCTTTGGTGCGATTGTAAATAGGATCGACTCCTTAATTTTTCTTTCTTCTGTCTTGTTGTTGATGTATGGGAATGCAATGGATTTCTGTGCATTGATTTTATATCCTGCCACTTTACTGAATTCCTGTATGAGTTCTAGCATTTTTGGCGTGGAGTGTTTTGAGTTTTCCACAAAATGTATCATGTCATCTGCAAAGAGTGAGAGTTTGACTTCTTTGCCGATTCGGATGCCTTTTATTTCTTTTTGTTGTCTGATTGCTGTGGCTAGGACTTCTAATACTATGTTGAATAGCAGTGGTGATAGTGGACATCCCTGCTGTGTTCCTGACCTTAGGGGGAAAGCTCTCAGTTTTTACCCTTTGAGAATGATATTCACTGTGGGTTTTACATAGATGGCTTTTATGATATTGAGGTATGTACCCTCTATCCCTATACTCTGAAGAGTTTGATCAAGAAAGGATGCTGTACTTTGTCAAATGCTTTCTCTGCATCTATTGAGAGGATCATATGGTTGCTGTTCTTTCTTTTATTAATGCATTGTATCACATTGATTTGTGGCTGTTGAACCAACCTTGCAGCCCAGGGATAAATCCCACTTGGTCATGGTGAATAATCCTTTTAATGTACTGTTGGATCCTATTGGCTAGTATTTTGTTGAGAATTTTTGCATGCATGTTCATCAGGGATATTGGTCTGTAATTCTCCTTTGTGATAGGGTCTTTATCTGGTTTTGGGATCAAAGCAATGGTGGCCTCATAAAATGAGTTTGGAAGTTTTCCTTCCATTTCTATTTTTTGGAACAGTTTCAGAAGAATAGGAATTAATTCTTCTTTAAGTGTTTGGTAGAATTCCCCTGGGAAACCATCTGGCCTTGGGCTTTTGTTTTTTGGGAGAGTGTTGATTACTGCTTCAATTTCCTTAGTGGTTACAGATCTGTTCAGGTTTTCTGTTTCTTCCTGGTTCAGTTTTGGTAGTTGATACATCTCTAGGAATGTATGTATTTCTTCCAGATTATCTAATTTGCTGGCATATAGATGCTCATAATATTCTTATAATTGTATTTTTTTGGTGTTGGTTGTGATCTCTCCTCTTTCATTCATGATTTTATTTATTTGGGTCATTTCTCTTTTCTTTTTGATAAGTGAGGCCAGGGGTTTATCAAGCTTGTTAATTCTTTCAAAGACACAGCTCCTAGTTTCATTGATCTGTTCTACTATTCTTTTGGTTTCTATTTCATTGATTTCTGCTCTGATCTTTATTATTTCTCTTCTCCCACTGGGTTTAGGCATTATTTGCTGTTCTTTCTCCAGCTCCTTTAAGTGTAGGGTTAGGTTGTGTATTTGAGACCTTTGTTGTTTCTTGAGAAAGGCTTGTATTGCTATATACTTTCCTCTTAGGACTGCCTTTGCTGCATCCCAAAGATTTTGAACAGTTGTGTTTTCATTTTCATTGGTTTCCATGAAGTTTTTAAATTCTTCTTTAATTTCCTGGTTGACCCATTCGTTCTTTAGTAGGATGCTCTTTAGGCTCCATGTATTTTAGTTCTTTCCAACTTTCGTCTTGTGATTGAGTTCTAGTTTCAAAGCATTGTGGTCTGAAAATAGGCAGGGAATGATCCCAATCTTTTCGTACTGGTTGAGACCTGATTTGTGACCTAGGATGTGATCTATTCTGGAGACTGTTTCATGGGCACTAGAGAAGAATGTGTATTCTGTTGCTTTGGGATGGAATGTTCTGAATAGATCTGTGAAGTCCATTTGGTCCAATGTGTCATTTAAAGTCTTTATTTCCTTGTTGATCTTTTGCTTAGATGATCTGTCCATTTCAGTGAGGGGGGTGTTAAAGTCCCCCCTATCATTGTATTGTTGTCAATGTGTTTCTCTGATTTTGTTATTAATTGGCTTTTATAATTGGCTACTCCCATGTTAGGGGCATAGATATTTACAATTGTTAGATCTTCTTGTTGGATAGACCTTTTAAGTATGATATATTGTCCTTCTTCATCTCTTATTATAGTCTTTGGGTTAAAATCTAATTTGTCAGATACAAGGATTGCCACCCCAGCTTTCTTTTGGTGTCCATTAGCATGGTAAATGGTTTCCCATGCCCTCACTTTCAATCTGGGGTGTCTTTGGGTCTGAAATGAGTCTCTTGCAGACAGCATATCGATGGGTCTTGTTTTTTTATCCAATCTGATAGCCTGTGTCTTTTGATTGGGGCATTTAGCCCATTTACATTCAAGGTAACTATTGAAAGATATGGATTTAGTGCCATTGTATTGCCTGTAAGGTGACTGTTACTGTATATTGTCTGTTTTCCTTTTGTTCTATGTTACTTTTAGGCTCTCTCTTTGCTTAGAGGACCCCTTTCAATATTTCGTGTAGGGTTGGTTTCGTGTTTGCAAATTCTTTTAGTTTTTGTTTGTCCTGAAGCTTTTTATCTCTCCTTCCATTTTCAATGATAGCTTAGCTGGATATGGTATTCTTGGCTGCATATTTTCCTCATTTAGTGCTCTGAATATATCATGCCAGTCCTTTCTGGCCTGCCAGTTTCTGTGGATAGGTCTGTTGCCAATCTAATGTTTCTACCATTGCAGGTTACAGATATCGTATCCTGAGTGGCTTTCAGGATTTTGTCTTTGTCTCTGAGACTCCTAAGTTTTACTATTAGATGTCAGGGTGTTGACCTATTTTTACTGGTTTTGAGGGGTTTCTCTCTGCCTCCTGGATTTTGATGCCTGTTTCCTTCCCCAAATTAGGGAAGTTCTGTGCTATAATTTGCTCCGATATACTTTCTGCCCCCCCTCTCTCTCTTTCATCTTCTTCTCGGATCCCAATTATTCTAATATTGTTTCATCTTAAGCTATCACTTATTTCTCAAATTCTGCCCTCGTGATCCAGTATTTGTTTATCTCTCTTTTTCTCAGCTTCTTTATTTTCCATCATTTGGTCTCCTATATCACCAATTCCTTCTTCTGCCTCATTTATCCTAGCACTCAGAGCCTCTGTTATTGATTGCACCTCACTAATAGCCTTTTTGATTTCGACTTGGTTAGATTTTAGTTCTTTTATTTCTCCAGAAAAGGTTTCTCTAGTATCTTCCATGCTTTTTTCAAGTGCAGCTAGTATCTTTAAAATCATCATTCTGAACTTTAGTTCCAACATCTTACTAACGTCCATATTGATTAGGTTCCTGGCAGTCGGTACTGCCCCTTGTTCTTTTTTTTTGAGGTGATTTTTTCCATCCTGTCATTTTGTCCAGAAGAGAATAGATGAATGAGATAACAAAATGCTAACAGGGTAACAATGACCCCAGAAAAATATACACTAAACAAATCAGAAGAGACCTGAAACTGGGGGGAAAGAAAGGGAAAGAAAGAAAAAAGCAAAAAAAAAAAAAAAAAGAAAGAAAGAAAGAAAGAAAGAAAAAGAAAAAGTTAAAAAACAAACAAACAAAAAAAAACAGAATATGATCAAATATGATCAGGCTGGTGCATAGATCAGTGCCACACAGTAGATTTTGGGTGTATTTTGGTCTGTTAGAAGAAAGTTCTTCCCAAAATTTTAAAGAAAGAAAACCTTATATACATACAAAAATAAGGGTAAATATGATGATGGGATGGAATATGACTGTAAACATGAAAATTATAAAAGATTTTATAAAAGGAATTGATAAGATAAAAAGTTGGTTGAAAAAAGAGTGAAGAGGATTAAAAAAAAAGGGAGAGAATGTGATCAGGCAAGAGACTAGAACAAAGCCATACACTAGATATTTAGGGTATATTTTGATCTGTTAGAAGAAACTATCCCAAAATTTTAAAGAGAGAAATATATATACCAAAAATAAGGTTAACTACTATGAAGGGATGGAATATGACTCTAAAAACGAAAAATAAAAAAAGATTTTTTAAAAGGGATTGATAAGATGTTGGTTGAAAAAGGGAAAAAGAAAAATTCAGAAAAAAATAGCAAAGAAAAAAAGGAAAATTAAAAAAAATAACTTTGAAAGACTAAAGAATAATGGGAAAAAAAGCCATGAATTCTATGTGTAGTATTCCCCTAGCGCTGGAGTTCTGCCGTTCTCATTGATCGGTAAACTTTTGGTCTTGCCTGGCTGTTCTTGCTGATCTTCTGGGGGCAGGGCCTGTTGCAGTGGTTCCCAAATGTCTTTGCTGGAGGCGGAATTGCCCCGCCCTTGCCGGGGCCAGGCTATGTAATCTGCTCCGGTTTGCTTTCAGGAGCTTTTGTTCCCTGCAAGCTTTCCTCACAGCTTTGGAGGACGAGAGTGAAAATGGCGGCCTCCCAATCTCGGCCCAGAGGAGCCAGGAGGAGCCAAGTACTCGGGGCCCCACTCCTCAGTGCGCCCTCAGAGAAAAGAAGTCAATCACTCCCGTCTCCCTGGTCTCCGGCCACACTCCATGCTCACCGGCCTGTGACTAAGCATTTCCATCTCTGGCTCATGACCCCGTGTGGAGTCTCCAAACCCAGCAGATCCCTGCCGTGCACTCCCGTGCCACTCCTCCCCGGGGAGGAAGGGAGTCTCCCTGAATCTGCTGCTTGTTGGGTCCCTGCTGGAGGAGCAGTGGCCCAACTGTGCCGCGGATTATGGTTTATGGCAACCCCAAGCTGAGAGCCCACTCCTCTGTTCCATCTCTGCAGCCGGCTTCCCTACTCCGATACCTGGGAGCTCTGCTGCACTCAGGCACCCCCAGTCTTTCTGTGACCCTGAGGGTCCTGAGACTACACTGTCCCATGAGGGTTCCACCCCCCACTTAGCCACTGGAGTGACGTCCCTCAGTCGAGCCGACTTCTAAAAGTTTCAATTTTGTGCTCCGCTGCTCTATCACCTGCCAGAAGTGGCCAGAGGAGGCCCCCTCCCCTGCTGTCTATCCTCCCGAATATCACCTCGGATTCACTTCTCTGCATATCCTACCTTCCAGAAAGTGGTAGCTTTTCTGTTCAGAGTTGCTGCTATTCTTTTCTTCGATCTCCTGTTGAGTTCATAGGTGTTCAAAATGGTTTGATACCTATCTAGCTGAATTCCTGGGACCAGATGAAATTTAGGTCTCCTACTCCTCTGCCATCTTGCTCCTCCCCCCTGGGATTTTTTTAAATCTTAATACATTAATATATATGATTATCTGGATAATTATTTTTTTATTTTTTATTTATTTTATTATTTTTTTTTTAAAGATTTTATTTATTTATTCATGAGAGACAGAGACAGAGAGAGAGAGGCAGAGGGAGAAGCAGGCTCCCAAGGAGCAGCAAGCCCGATGCAGGACTCGATCCCAGGACCCTGAGATCATGACCTGAGCCGAAGGCAGACGCTTAACCATCTGAGCCACCCAGGCGCCCTGGATAATTATTTTTTTTTAAAAAAAAACCCCAAGTAAAGATCTAATGTTGAAGATTTACACAGGTATATTACAGAAATGCCCAGTAAGAGACTACTGACCATACAAAAGGATCTTGGAGTCCTTTGGAGGTAAACCTGCATAAAACACAGGGCTCAACATAAATCCCTTCATGGAGACTAGGGAATGTCAGTTTTTGTTTTGTTTTGTTTTGTTTTTTTAAGATTTTATTTATTTATTTAAGAGAGAGAGAGCACAAGAGGGAGGAGTGGGAGAGGGAGAATCAGACTCCCTGCAGAGCAGGGAGCCCGACGCAGGACTCGATCCCGGGACTCCAGGATCATGACCTGAGCCGAAGGCAGTCGCTTAACCAACTGAAGCCACCCAGGCGCAAGGGAATGTCAGTTTTGACGTCCAATTTGAGGAAACCTTGAGAAAGAAGCTACTATAAAATGTCCATATTTAGGACTGAAAGCAAGGGATAGAGTAAAGCCATAAGCTGGCCTGAAAAAGCAACATGTTTTACTAAAATTAAGGCAATAATATATGTTATAAATTTCCTCAGTGCCGTAATGTCTGAAAGTAAAGGAGTTTGATAAAGCTTAGTCTCCAAAAAAATCAATAGAATTTTGCATTCCATGAAATAAAATATAAGAATCTATTGTAAGATTACCAATATACTAATTAACCGATGTTCAAAACTCTACATGCAAAGAAAATAAACTGAAGAGTTTGAACAACACTCTATTACACAAGGTGATAGACCTGCCTTAAGATTAGTTAAGATGTCTTGCCAGAGTTTATCATTCTTTTGGAATCAAATTTGATCTGCTATTAAAGTGTGAGTGTCCTAAGAAAAAGCACATTAAATTATTTTTGGTAGTATAAATTATCAAAGGGTAAATGCAGTATGTTTAAAAGGGTTTGGTAGCAAAATATCCTGAGAAGCTACCACACATCGAAACTTGATTAGAGTGGAGAAGATACAAGGAATAGTTCAAATGTATCCATGCTGAAGAGATAGGGCAGGGAAAACACTCATTCTAATTTCATGTAGGGGAGGATTCATTGAAAGAGTTAATGGTAGTCTGATAGATGAAATTATTGCTCTCATTCTTCCATCACTTCCAATGGCTTTATATGCTCACTCCCTTGCTGGGAACCCATGATGGGCAGAGTGCACCTCCCAGATCATTACCTTTCTTGGGCTCGACCAAGTGAATTAAATTATCCAGTGTTTTGGTAGCAGATGTAACATGAGCAGGGGCCAATCCTGTTGTGATCCAATTCCCTGTCAGGGGAAGAATATGCCCTGTGCAGCCACATGCACACAAAAGACAGGATGCAAGGTCTGGGTAACCGCTGGTACAGATGAAATGTGCAGAGCAGATTTGAACCTAGTGCATAAGTCTCTTCAGCCACACTGGTCAACAGACTAATGCTGATCAACAGATGTGAGGCTGGCCAATAATTGTTTTAAGAAACGGAGTTCTGGGGTGGTATATCACAAAGCATTGTTGTGGTAAATGCTAACTCTTACAGATGGTAATTTAAAAAAAAAAGAAAGGACATAAGATCAGATGAAATTTATAAAACTAATTTAAAATGCATTTACTAAAAGGCATGATAAAAAAAACTTAAAATTTATATAAAAAAAGAATACAGACCATTTTGTCTCCTTGATTGAGAGAGAAAGAGATCTAATTATAGGATTATAAAATTTCATCTTTTAGGTTTTAAATTTCGTTTTAGTATATGTGCTGCCGAAGTGAGCACAGTTTTAAATTTCATTTAGTTAAAAAGTTTTGTTTACAAAATATCAGGTTTTATTTATTTATTTATTTATTTATTTATTTTTTTAAAGATTTTATTTATTTATTTGAGACAGAGAGAATGAGAGAGAGAGAGCACATGAGACGGGGGAGGGTCAGAGGGAGAAGCAGGCTCCCTGCTGAGCAGGGACCCCCCGATGCGGGACTCGATCCAGGGACTCCAGGATCATGACCTGAGCCGAAAGCAGTTGCCCAACCAACTGAGCCACCCAGGCGCCCAAAATGTCAGGTTTTAATATTTGACATATTTAGGGCTAATTTTAGAAGATATGTAGATAATTTGAATTTTAAAAGAAGTAACTTAATCAATGTAAAAATAAACAAATATGCTCAAATTAGAAAGAACATATACTAATGACTTAAGAATCTTTGGATCTCTGATTATCCAGAAATGTAATATATTCTGGGTTATTTTACCTTTTCCTCCCCCGAATCCCAGCTCCCATTCCATCTCAGTCTCTTTCTTTGTCTTTCTCTCAATGTCCACTATAGCTAGATTTTAAAAATGATCCCCAATGACTTTTACCATGGTATAATCACCCCCAGTTGAGTGTGGACATAACTGTGGGTATGACCAGGTATCACTCCTACGAGTATGTTACCTGATCTAATCATATGAACCTGTTAAAAGCAGAAGGTTTTCTCAGGCTGGTGTTGGAATGGGAAAGCTGAGAGATTTAAAGCCTAAGAAGGGTTCCTGGACCATTACTGGCTTCAGAGGTGGAGAGGGACATTTGCAGGGATCAGAAAGCCCCTTTTTTAGAAGTTGAGAGCAATACTTGATCAAAAACCAGGAAGGAAACAGTAACCTCAATTCTATAGGCACATCAAACTAAATTCTTTCTACAGTTTGAAAGAATGTGAAACAGATTCTTCTCCAGTGTTTCCAAATAGGAGCCTCACCCACCTGAAAACTTGGTTTTGACCTTTTGAGGCCCCAAGCAGATAACACAATCAAACCTGCTTGGACCTTCACCTATAGAACTGTGAGCTAATAAATGGACATTATTGATTTAAAGTGTACAATTTATAGGCACAAAAGTGTGAGTGAAATCCAGCAAATGCAATGTGTTAGTTATTATTACTATTGTATATACATTTATTTGTATAATCTAGATATGAGCATAATGTTTCATCTAGATTTAAGCTAGGAAGATTTAAGAAATAACATTCATAGAGTTATGTAACCATTACTACAATCAATTTAGAACATTGTCATCACCCTAAAAAGAACCCTGGAGCAGTCACCCCCTCTTCCTCCAACCTTCTCCCAGCAGTCCTAGGAAAGCATTCGTTTTCTTACTGTCCCTGTGGCTTTGCCTATTTGGAACACTCCGTGTAAATTGAGTTATATAATATGTAGTCCTTTGTCACTGGCTTTTTTCAGGTTAGCATTGTACTTTCAAGGTTTCTCCATGTTGCAGAATGTGTCAGTATTTCATTCCTTCTTATGGTTGAATGATATTCTATTATATGCATATGCCCCATTTACTTCCACATTTCTCTCTCGATGGACATTTGTTTTTTGTTTGTTTTTTTTGTTTGTTTTTTGTTTTTTGTTTTTTGTTTTTGGTCCATTTTTGGCTTGTCTGAATAATGCAGCTATAAATATTTGTGTTCAAGTTTGTGTGTGGACACACGTTGTTATTTCTTTACGGTATATATTTAGAAGTGAAATTGCTGAGTCATACAGTAACTGTTCAATCTTTTTTTTTTTTTAAGATTTTATTTATTTATTTGACAGAGAAAGACAGTGAGAGAGGAAACACAAGCAGGAGGAGTGGGAGAGGGAGAAGCAGGCCTTCTGCTGAGCAGGGAGCCCAATGTGGGGCTTGATGAGGGGCTCAATGCTGGGCTTGATCCCAGGACCCCAGGATCATGACCTGAGCTGAAGGCAGACACTTAAGGGCTGAGCCACCCAGGCGCCCCTCTGTTTAACCTTTTGAGGAAATGCCAGACTGTCTTCCAAAGTGACTGCCCCTTTTAACATTCCCATCTGCATTGTGTGAGGGCTCAAATGTCTTCATATCTTCACTAACCCTTGTAATTATCTGCATTATTTTTTATTATAGCTATTCTAATGGATATATCTCATTTTGGTTTTGATTCACCATCCCCAGATAGCTAAGTATACTGAGCATTTCTCAAGCGTTTTTTGGCTATTTGCGTGTCTTCTTCTGAGGAATGTTTATTCAGATCCTTTGCCATTTTTAAATTGAGATACATATCTGTTTTATTATCAAGTTGTAGAATTTGTGTTATATTTTCCAGATAAAATTGTGTTAGATATATGATTTCCAAAGTTTTTTTTTTTTTTTTAATTTTTTCCACTGTTAATGGATGGTATCCTTTGAAACACAAGCATTTTAAATTCTTTTTTTTTTTTAAGATTTTATTTTTATTTATTTGAGACAGAGAGAATGAGAGACAGAGAGCATGAGAGGGAGGAGGGTCAGAGGGAGAAGCAGACTCCCTGCCGAGCAGGGAGCCCGATGCGGGACTCGATCCTGGGACTCCAGGATCATGACCTGAGCCAAGGCAGTTGCCTAACCAACTGAGCCACCCAGGCGCCCAAGCATTTTAAATTCTGATGATGACTAATGCATCTATTTTTTCTCTTGTTGCTTGTACTTTTGGTATCAGAAGTACTTACTTTTGACACTTGCACCAAGATATTCTTTCTTCTCTTGGTTGTGAGATCTTTGAAGAGGTTAATTATGTCAATAGTGCCCAGTAGATAGTCTAAAATAAATTTCTTGGTAGGAAGATTAAATTTAAATCAGAGATCTAAGTCAATTATTCAGATAATTCACAAAAATTAGAGCACTTGCTTACAGAAACCACACTCCTATTTGATTAGTAGAGCCGCGTGTTAAGGGCAATGAAACTGGAGCATGATATTCTCCATTTGAATCATGGCTTGACCACCTTCCAGCTGCATAACATAATATATATGCATCTCAGTTTCCTTCATCTCCAAAGAGGTTAGCATAACAATTCTATCCTTAAAGTTTCTCATGAAAATAAATTAATGTAGAAGACCCTCACAAAAGTGCCTGAAACCTCTTTGAGCACAGTATGTTAGGAATCATACTTTCACTTCTATATTTATTTATATATTCTTGATGTGAGAGTAAATGTTTCAATTGAATGAAGATGATCTAAGAAATAATATATATTAAATTGAAATGACTAGAAAGAATAATGTTAATATTATAGTGATGCAAAGGTAAATATTTCCTAGAGCATCTATTCTTATAATTAATGATGTCAAAAATACTTTTCCATATAAGTAGAAAATGCCACAGCCATATCCATGAGTAAGAATATCTCATATTGTCAAGTCAAAATTCAAACTTTAAAATGAATGGATAGTAAATGTTTAGTTTGTAGAGGTCCTGATTTTTCTTTAAAGATCTTATTTATTTATTTATTTATTTGACAGAGAAAGACAGTGAGAGAGGGAACACAAGCAGGGGGGATTGGGAAAGGGGAAGCAGGCTCCCCCTGAGCAGGGAGCCCGATGCGGGGCTCAGTCCCAGGACCCCGGGATCATGACCTGAGCCAAAGGAAACACTTAATGACTGAGCCACCCAGGTGTCCCTAGAGGTCCTGATTTTTAATTGATGTGATATTAAGAAATTAATTTGACATATTTCTTGAGACCAAAAAAAAAATCTTATAACCCATATACTTTGTTTATTTTATTCTGATGAAAATGAATTTACATTTGTTTTAAATATAATATCCAGAAACACATAAAAATATCAGAATCATTTACATTTCACTAACTGTATTTATCCTTTTATTTTATATATTTATTTCTAGTCTCTTATTTCTGCATTTTGCGAGGGTGTTTGATGTATATATAAAGAGACTTTTTGGTACAGTAATATAATTTCTTTAAGTATAATGATGACTTAGAATTCTAATATCTTAATTCTTACTGGTTTTCTACATTTTTTCACTAATTTAGTTTCTAATACTTTGAGCTCAACGTAAAGTTACCTAGATTCTGCACTTTTTTGATGGAAAATTGTCATCAGTATTTTACCTTGGCTGACTATAATATTCAAAATGTAGAAATCACAGGAGACAGTGGATTTCATTCTAATTACAACAACAATATAAAAACCTGAATAAACTTTTGGTTGTGGTGGGGATGTTTTCTGTCTGGGTAGTTGGTTGTTGTGTTTTGTGTTTGTTTTTAAGAATAATTGGATATCTGAGAACCCTACAAAATCTATATAAATTAAGTTCTGGAAAATAGTTTTTTTCATTAGAAAGAAGAGATCTATGGCTGCTCTTAACCCCCGTTGCCCCTTGGGAGAAGAACGGAAATCCCCCATAGGAGATGGGAATAAGGAGAAAACAGCTAAACTTTAACAAATATTTAACTGCTGCATTTGGGCTGGTGTCACATGTAAAAATTCTGAGGTCTTTGAGCTACAAATCAAGTGTGCATCTAGCGGCCTCTTTTTCCCCAAGGCCCCTTACCGAGTGTAAGGCTACAGGACTGGGGACAGCCAAGATACACCAGATCTCTAGATTTTCCAGATAGCACCTAGCAAGCTGGCTGCAATCAAGAACATTAACAGCAGTCAGTGTTCTTTTTCACTACCAAGGAGATACCTCATTGGATTTAAAATGACAAGGAAATAATCTTTCTGTGTGACTTTAACTTGATATTGGAAAATCAGGCACTATTTTGCTGTTTGCCCCTCAAATGACAGCCAGGGTTTTAGCCACAGTCAACAGTCTAGTTGTTTTTTGAAAATTCCCTGTTATTGGGGTGCCTGGATGGCTCAGTGGGTTAAGTGTCTGCCTTCAGCTCAGGTCATGCTCCCAGGGTCCTGGGATCCAGCCCCACATCAGGCTCCCTGCTCATTGGAGAGTCTGCTTCTCCCTCTGCCTGCTGCTTCCCCTGCTTGTGCTGTCTCTCTCACTGTCAAATAAATAAATAAATCTAAAAAAAAAAAAAAAAAAGAAAGAAAATTCCCTGTTGTTTCATATCGCAGAAGGTATTTTTTTTGGGTGGGGGAGGTGGTTCAAGATCAATGAAAACTAAATTCTGTGATAAGATGGGAAGGCTTGATAGAGTATAATGAGTTTCTGAGGATGTTTGCTAAACACATATTTAATTTTTGTTTAATTCTGAAGAGTTTCAAGGGGAAAAAAAGAAGTTAAATGTATGTACTTAGAAAACCAAAAAATTACATATTGACTCTTTGTTTAAAATCTCAATGGACATGGATGGATACTATCTAATAGCATTTTAGTATTGTAAAACCAAGCTGCTACCAGTTTGAAAATCAATTAGTAACACTTATGTTTTATTACTAGATAAGATATGAATGAAAATTAAAAGGAAAGTAGAAAATGCATATAGGCCCAGTTAAAGGAGAATTAAATTAGAAACACTAGAAATTATAATTTGATGTACATCCTTGCAGAGATTTTCTTCTATATATTAGTATTATGTGTGTATATGTATATTCATATACAGAGAAATTCAAGTTGTAAAAACCATGTGTGTAAACAAACAGTTTTTATCTTCCCCTCTTCCAGGTCAATATTTCCTATCATAATCTTACCTCATAGACAATTTTTATTATCAGTTTTCCATTTTGAGATATTAAATGCCATCCAATTATTAGTTATTATCAACTCCATACACTTATACATCTCCATATGTCAGCTTCTTAGTAATATTAGCTTATATGGAAATGTATGCCATGGGGAGCCTGGGTGGCTTAAGTCGTTAAGCGTCTGCTTTTGGCTCAGGTCATGATCCCGGGGTCCTGGGATCCTAGCCCCAAATCAGGCTCCTGCTCTGCGGGAAGCCTGCTTCTCCCTCTCCCACTCCCCCTGCTTGCGTTCCCTCTCTTGCTGTGTCTCTCTCTGTCAAATAAATAAATAAAACCTTAAAAAAAAAAAAAGAAAGAAATGTATGCCATAGCATTCTCTCTGACTCTTAGCTTTTTAGTCTGACAATTTTTTCAATGTATTAATATTTCTGAGATTATGTAATCATTGCATACACTTGTAATGCTTTAATTATCTATTCTTCCAGGGATAAAATCCAAGAGTGCCTCTAATCCTTGGCTAACAAATTAACACTGTAATGAGAATCTTCATATATGTCCTTAAATGAGAATTTCCCAGAATAAGATTTTTGGGTAATGGGGTATATTTGCATGGCCTGATATAGTCCTTAATTCCACCTTCAGTGCATAAGTGTTCATATCACTATATTTTCCATCACCTTGAGGCATTGTCTGGTATTTGACATTTTGCCATCTGTTGGAGATAAACTGAACCCATTATTGCTTTAATTTGCATTTCCCTAGTTACAAGAGAATTTGAGCACCTTTTCATACACTTGTTTATATATTGTTTCCCTCTATTTTTCCCTGTAGGAGCTCCTATTTTTCTTCTTGTTTGCCAGGATTTTCTTGTACTTCATGGTTTTGTTGTATGTGTTGGTGTATCTGTTAAGTGACCTGTCAGGTGACCTCAAGATCATTATTCTTCCATATATATTTTAGAAAGAAAAATATTAAGGTTTTTATTTTATCCAGATAGAATACTGACTTGGCCATTAGCTTGAGAATAACTAAAGTCTTTACAATATGACAATATTATATCCCGAAGCATAGATATTCAAATATTATTTTATGTATTTCAATTGAGTGACTACTCCATTCAATTGTTTATGCCAGCTATCTATCTTCACAGAATTTTTCAGCTTCCCTGAAATAATCACACTGTTGCTATGTGATTCTAATTTTACAAAAATGCAATTAAAGTATGGATTAGCTAAGTAACCTTCATCAAGGACAGTGCTAGTAAATAATACATTCAGAATTTAAACCAAGACAGTTTTCCTCCAGAATCCATACCCTTACCTCCTGTTCTTGTTCTAACCTTCATCTTATATGCATAATATTAAATCTATGTTAAGATCTTAGAAAAACACTATTTTCTGAAGTTCAGATTATTTTTCTATTAAAGTATAATTAACATACATATTGAAGTATAATTAACATAACATTATATTATTTTCAAGTGTACAATATAATGAGTTAAAAATTCTATACATTACTCAGTGCTCATCAGGATAAGTGAACTCAATCCCTTATCTATTTCACCCATCCTCCCACCACCTCCCCTCCCGTTTGTTCTCTGTATTTAGGAGTCTGGGTTTTTTGTTTGTTTGTTTGTTTTCTTTGTTTATTTGTTTGTTTTGTTTCTTAAATTCCACATATGGATGAAATTATATGGTAGTGGTCTTTCTCTGCCTCACTTAGCATTATGCCCTCCAGGTCTATCCATGTTGTTGCAAATGGCAAGATCCCGTTCTTTTTTTCATGACTGAGTAATATTCCATTGTGTATTTATACTACATCTTTCTTATTCATCTATGGATGGGCACTTAGGTTGCTTCCATACCTTGGCTATTGTAAATAATACTGCAATAAACATAGAGGTGCATATATCATTTTAAATTAGTGTTTTCATTTTCTCTTTCTTTCTTTCTTTCTCTTCCTTTTTTCCTTCCTTCCTTCCTTCTTTCTTTCCTTCCTTCCTTTTTAAATTTTCTTTCTTTCTTTTCTTCATTTTCTTTAGGTTTTCATTTCCCTGTAGTGAAATTATTAGATTTTATGGTAATTTTATTTTTAATTTTTTGAGGAACCTCCATACTGTTTTCCACAGTGGCTATACCAATTTGTATTCCTACCAACAGTGCACATGGGTTTCTTTTTCTCCTTGTCAACATTTGTTACTTCTTGTATTTTTGATTCTAGCTATTCTGAGTGGTGTGAGGTAATATCTCACTGTTGTTTAGATTTGCATTTCCCTGATGATCAGTGATGTTGAGTATTTTTTCATGGATCTGTTGGCCGTGTATAGGTCTTTTTTGGAAAAATGTCTATTCTTGTCCTCTGCCCATTTTTCAGTTGGATTATTATTATTTTTTTTTTTTTGGTGTTGAATTGTATAAGTTCTTTATATATTTCAGATATTAACCTGTTGTCAGATATATCATTTGCAAATATATTCTCTTATTCAGTTGGTTGCCTTTTTGGTGGATGGTTTCCTTCACCATGTAAAAGCTTTTTCATTTGTCCCAATGGTTTAATTTTGCTTTTGTTTTTTTGCCTGAGGAGACCTATCTAGAAAAAAATGTTTCTACAGCTGATGTCAAAGAAATCACTGCTTATGTTTTCCCCTAGAAGTTTCATAGCTTCTGATCTCATGTTTAGGTCTTTGAGATTCAGATTATATTTTAAATTTTTTTTTTAAATTTTATTTATTAATTTGAGAGAGAGAGAGAGAACGAGAGGTGGGAGGGTCAGAGGGAGAAGCAGACTCCCTGCCAAGCAGGGAGCCCAATGTGGGACTTGATCCCAGGACTCCAGGGTCATGACCTGAGCCGAAGGCAGTTGCTTAACTAACTGAACCACCCAGACACCCGAGATTCAGATTATTTTAACTTGCCTACTTGATGAGAAAATGTAATGAGTTAGGTTCTTTACATTTGGAAAATAACTTATTAGACTAGCTGTAACCATCTTAGTCATTGTGATAGACTATTGTGTTATCTGGAATATTTGGTGTTTAAGGTTCTAGAAATGACAAAGGTTTGGGAAGGAGTCAGGTCAAGTAGATCAGAAAATAAAACATTTTAGTTAGAACAGATGAACATCATAGCTTCTCATATTTTCTCAAGTCAGAGTTGATTCCAGTCTCCGGTAACATTTAGCTTCTTCATTAAGGTCACCTTATATTCAAGTTGCTTAATCTATGGACTAAGTTTGCACACTATAAACCCCTGACCAGATAATTTATGTTAGCTTAATTGCTTAGTTACTAAGATTTTTTACTAAGTAACTAACCACTTAGTTATTGTGATGGGCTTTCATCATATATAGATCAACAATTTTAGAAAAAGCACTTTAAGTAGTTTTTAAATGATAAAATATAGTGTATTAGAATTTATTATGATACTTGATCTCTATAGATGATAGTATTTTTTTTAAGATTTTTATTTATTTATTTGGCAGAGGGAGAGACCACAAGCAGGGGATGCAGCAAGCAGCGGGAAAAGGAGAAGCAGGCTCCCCACTGAGCAGAGAGGCTGACGTGGGGTTTGATCCCAGGACCCTTGGATCATGACCTGAGCCAAAGGCAGATGCTTAACCAACTGAGCCACCCAGGCGCCCCATACAGACAATGATATTTTAATAATATTTTCAAATTATGTGGATTTCTTACAACCTAAACTGCAGGTCAGCTTTCTCACTCATTATTAGTACTATATTAGATTTACCTTACAACTGGACATTTTCATGTATGAGATTACGTGTTTGAAAATTTTTTTATACAGTTTAAATGTTCAGAAACAATGTGGCCCTAGAGAGTATGGACAATTTCTTAATGAAGATTACTTTTAATATTTCTTTATATCCAAATATAGACATATTGCAATCAAAATGCAATGCATACAATTGCAGGTTTGGATTTTCTTCAAAAGAGATCTGCAACAAGCCTAGGATGTTTAGCCTACTTGGATAATGATCGGTGAGATGGGTCCTTGGAAGAAGCCACTTGAACTCAAAGAAATGGTAGTAACTGGTCTTAACAAATATCTAATCTCCTTGCTTGTAAAAAACTGTGTAATCAATTTTTTTCTTGATATAGTGCTTCAGTGTGTTTTGTTTGTTTGACACAGAGTGCTATGTGTATATAATCTGTGGTCATGATTTGATTGTATCAAAAATGTTAAAAATTGCCTTCAGCACTGAATCAGAAGAGGTATGCAGTTGATCACCAGTTGGTGCCTTTAAATAATCAGTGTGTGAAGTGCATTTTGTTCTAACTTCTGTTTGCACAGAAATGTCTCACTTTGCCTCACAACACAGCTAATGCTCTGTTGGCAGTGGTCCTGAAGCATTTCTTTTGAGAGTTGACCGACAGCTCAAAATAATGCCTAATACAGTAAAAAATATCTCTTCTTCTAGGAGGGGTTTCAATGATAAATAAAAACTTCGTAGAGTCGTTTCCCTTATATATGACATGCACACATGCCAAGGATTGATTCATATTCTGCACATCAGGGGATTTATTAATCTATAAAGTGAAATACCTACCACCATGGCCAAATGATGGCAATTGCTCTTCATATTTTGTCATTTATATTATAAAATGTCTAATACTATCATTTGAGGAAGAAATGTTAGCAAACATACATTGTTCTTTCTCTCGAAGCATGCATTTTGGCATTGATGTTATGTTTGACATTATAGATGTCTTGCTGATGACATTCCATGTACTTATCTTTTCTATGTAAGAGTATCACTTGAAGACTGCCTCTTTGGTTTTGTTTAATTTTCTGTGTTTAGCCTATTTTGGTTTGTACTGAAAGACCCTAATGCATTCAGGGGAAATATTCTATATATCTTAATCCAATTAAATTTGCCACTATGTTTGTGGCAAATCTTGATGGCCTCATTACATTAATTTGACAGAATCTGA
>NW_023270316.1:20412113-20420958 GCF_011800145.1 Mirounga leonina | reverse complement strand
TGTGGCAAATCTTGATGGCCTCATTACATTAATTTGACAGAATCTGATAACAGAAACCACAGAGGAAATTAGGGACCAAGGGATTTCTGAACCAATAAAATCCCAGTCAAATGTTTTTCCATATCTCTGTGTGAAAGAGTCACACTCGCTGATTTATTTGTCCCTGTACGGATCAAAAACTTCAGTACATCATCTTTAATATAAAGTTATTCTGCAGTATCACTACACAATGCGTCACCATCATCTTTGGTTATCAATCCATTTTGGGTGGAATGAGGATATAATATCCCAGAACCGAAGTAAAATTTAAGCTTAATAGACACAAAAAGTAGTACATAATTGATGTGTAAAGGTAGAATCAATTTACTCTGTTAACTAAATTTATTCAGGACAAAGGACTAAACTTTCCTTTGTGTTATGTTTAAAAGCATAACGATGGCTTTTATTATTTTATGTATATACATATATATATAAATACAAATGAATATATGGCTTTCACTATTATATATGAAGCATAAGTTGTGTAATATATAAATATATAGTGGCTTTTGCTAATGTATGTAAATAATAAATATAATAATATGTTATTTAACATATAAGTAATATAATAATAAATATAATATATTACATGTACATAGTTTAAGGGGATGCACTTGATGAAGTAACAAGAGAATCTAATTTAGGAAGGTATAAGGAAAATTTCAAAGCCAAATATTTTAAGAGTAGATGAGAATTAATGTTGCTTAGAGCTTACAGTATTGATGCATTTGTCCTTCTTATGTCTTTTTTCTGGACTGGATATTTGCAATTATAGATTAAAATCATAAAATATTAAAAACAAATACATAAATAAATTAACCTGCATTTAAAAAATTGATAGCTGAAGCTAAATAAAATCACCCCCCAAAATATCTTAGCTAAAAGTGTAAAATAATAAAATCCAACAGGTCGTAAAAAGGACAAATAAAAACAGACTTATTTGTATGTTGCTGCAAACCATTGGTAGAAAGATGGCCTAGTGCCATCTAGCCTCTAAGAACAGATCTACTTTGTAGTATCTCCAGACAGAAAGAGCAGCGAACCTCCTGAAATAATTGGCTGCAAACAACAGAAAGCCTCTGTGTTATTTTAAGCAAAAGATGTAGTTGAAAGATACTGAGGCCTCTTAGACTCATTAGGATGATGGGAGATTGGATTTGGGGAAGTGGCAGTTCCCACAGGAACCCTGGAATATTAGGCAGCAGAAACTCCAGCAAAGGTCACACGGATAAACAAACTGGTCCACACATTGCCCCTGTCCCGGTAACAAAGGAATTCCCTGGCCTCCATTCTTGTGCAGTCACAGAAGTTCCAAAGTACTGAAGGCATTACGGACAAAGCCTCCATCGTTTCCCCATCCACTGGCTATGCCCTTTGACTGTATTAGCAAGAAGTATACACTAAATCCCATGAAAAAGCCACATTTGGGGAGAATTTTCCTCAAGTGAGATTGAAGAGAAATAACGAAGTGGGAAGACTCGTTAGATGATAGAGGAAAAATGGCTCACATTTTCAGATCATGTTCATTTATACAGGACTGTTGTCTACAGGGCTTCATGGAGCTAGAACTCTAAACTTCCCACCCCATGGCAACTGCAAACAGGCAAAGACACAGCTTGGCACACACCCCAGTCTTCGGGTAAGCATTTAGCGTGTAGAGTTCATGAAATGGACATTGCAATGGTGATCAATTCTTTAATATCTTATTAATTAAATTAAACATTGTAGGTTGTTGTCAACCCAAAATGAACAGAACTTTTAGAATTCCAAAAAAAAAAAAAGGAAGAGAATTTTATTCAAGGCCAAGGGAGGACAGCTGCCTGGGATACACAATCTTCACAAAGAAGAGAGTGCTCCCGGAGAAAGCATGTTTAATACACGGTTATATGTGTGTTTTGGTACGTCAAGAGTTACAAATGATAATGACATAAAACATTCCAGAAAATTACAAACTTTTATCTTACAATTTTAGTATGTGCAAGGTTGTAGGCTTCAGAGGTATGGGAACTTAGGGAGATTTTTACTTTTATCATAAGTTTGAAATGTTTCTTTTAGGTTATTTGCTAACGAAGCAGATGTACAATGTATGCTCGGGGCAGGAATAGAGCCCATGCTTTGAAGTTTGGTTAAGTCATTCTGACCTCGGTAAGTTAAAGTGTAGCTTCCCTGGGAGCCCATAAGCAGGGTCCACAAACATTAAAAGTGAAAATTTCCTTTATCATTGTTCATATTAATAATATTTTGGAGGCCTGATATAAAATAAAATCAAGAGATATAATTATGCTGTATTTCTCCTAAGTTTTGCTGCCACATGTTAAAGGTTCTCTGTGTTTTATTCATTCTTTTTACCACCTGTTGGATTTCATTACTTTATACTATTTAGATGTAGAAGAGAGAATGAAAACTCAGGCAAATTCTGTGTCTCATTAACTGATTTTTAAGGTCGTTTGCCTTAAAGGCCAGATGGTTGTATAATGACTATATTTTATTTCTTTATTTCTAACTTTTTAAAATTTTAAACATCTTTTTTCTTATTATCATCTAGAAATCTGCTTATTTATGGTCCTGGAATCAAGACCATTTTAAACAATTAGAAACATTTTAGTTTTACTTACAACATCACATACTATTCTGATATAAATGTGCAGCCACAATTGTTCAAGATACGTTAAAAATATATTCCTGGAGCAAAGTACAAAGATCAAAATAGCAAGCAAATTTATTTGTCTCCCTCAATGAGTTTCTTCCATTCAGCCTTCCTCATGTAAGTGAATGGAGCTATTTTATAGCAAGGAGGACTCACTGTTCAAGTGGAGATTCATGCTGACAGTTTGTACAGGCTTTCTCTCTCTCTCTCTCTTTTTTAAAGATTTATTTATTTTAGAGAGAGAGAGAGACAAAGCACGAGGGGGAGAGATAGAGGAAGAAGAAGAGAGAGAATCTCAAGCAGGCTCCACACTGAGCGCGGAGCCCAAAACAGGGCTAGATCTCATGACTCTGAGATCACAACCTGAGCAGAAACCAAGAATCAGCCGCTCAACCAACTGAGCCACCTAGGCGCCCTGAACCTGGGATTTTATTCTGAATCAACAACATAGAGTTTATGTCAATGATCAGCATAGTCTTTATGAATTTTACAGCAACAATTTATACATAATAATTGTATGAAGGTAGGTATGATTATCAACTTTGTTTTTAATATCTTATTTCTTATTTAAAGATAATTTCAATTAAAAATAATTTCAATACAGCGATGAGTTGCAAAAGTGAAAATAATACAAGGTACACTTGTATACCATTTATCCAGATGCGGCTATTGCTGAAAATTTATCCTTTATTTTATCAATTGTCCCCCCCCCACTCCTTCTCTCTCATTCTCTCTCACTCTCTCTATGCACACCTATTTTTTCCTGAACTGTTACATGTACCGTAGGCCTTTACACATCAATACTCCAATGTGTGTTTTTTTCTTATATAACCACAGTGCAATTATCAACTTCAATAGATTTAAAACAAATACAGTATTTTTATCTAATCCAGTGTTCATTTGCCTACTTATCAAGTAATGTCCTTTATAGTATTATTTTCCCATACAGTATTGAATCCAGCCAAATCTGCACTTAACTAATTTCTTTAGCATCCTTTTATCTGTAACATTTCCATAGCCTTTCATTGTTATTTATATCATTGACCTTTCTGAACAATACAGCGTTCTCTTTTTGCAATTGGAAATTCCTCATTTTGTGTTTTTTAGTTGTTTCTTCATTATTAAATTCAGGTAATGTTTTCTTGGCCAGTATACTGCATAGATGATATTTCCTTTTCAGGGTACTCCATTTCAGACACGTAATGTCCAACTGTCCTTCATTGGTGATATTAATGTTGATCACCCACCCAGTCAAGGTGATTCCTGATTACTGTATAAGTAGTGTGTGTGTTTAATTTTTTTTCACTTAGCGTAAGTAGTCTATGGAGAAGCACTTTAAGACCGTGAAAATTTTCTTCTCAATGAAATCTCCCCAAAATTTAGCACCAATTGATTATTCTTTTCTGATCCAGTGTTTACTTACAAAATGAAAACTTTGTAGTACTCCTTCCACATTTGTCTTTGGTCCTCAACATTCTATCATAGCCAAAACCAAGAGACCCTCTTTTCCCCCTAATTAGTTAATTATTGGAATGAAACCATGGATTCTTACTTGTCCCAAGTTAAATAATTCCTGTTATTAAATACGTGGGTGCTTAAATTGGCCATGATTTGGCCCCTCCACCCTGGTTCCTATGTGACATATCCACATAATATGTTTTTGTTTTGTTTTGTTTGGCATTTCTTACTTTCTATCATAGCTATATACTTTGAGCTCATCTCTTATGGAACTTGTCCAACCTTGATATCTGACAATTTCTGATTTTGTTTTAGTGGAGAAGGGTTTAGAGATCAGTGCCTGGTAGCCCAATATGCCCATTTATTCTGAGGTACCTTTTGTTTGTTTCTTTTTGTTTTGGCCTTTCTATTGGACAAAGCTAGGAAACATACACAGGAATATGAACACATATACATGCACATATAAACAAACATTCATACACATCCATGTCCATGTGCAGCTATACACACATAATCACATACATATTTTAGGAATCATGCGTTCACAGAAAGTTCAAATTTAATCCATCCCCCAGGGTTTTTTCTTATCCTGTCCCATTCCATACTAGTATGTCCCACCTTCTACAGTGAGAAGACTGGCTCTTGATGTCAACGTAATTACTCATTTGGTTACTCTTATAATTTTTATTGTTTTAATTTAATGTTCTGATTATGTAATATGTCAATATACTTCCCAAAGTAAAAAAATCTATATACAGAATAGTATCATCCCCTCCTGTATGTTTTTTGCTTTACTAATCCCCATTCCTTATATATAATCAATTCCAATATTTTTTGGTTATCCTTTCTATTTTTTTCTTTCTGTAAATATAAGTATATTTTCTCACTTTCCCTTCTTTCTTACTTAAAGATTAGTATACTATATATGATCTTTCACATGTTTCTTTCTTCACTTAAGATCATCCTTTTCGGGCGCCTGGGTGGCTCAGTTGGTTAAGCGACTGCCTTCGGCTCAGGTCATGGTCCCGGAATCCCTGGATTGAGTCCCGCATCGGGCTCCCTGCTCAGCGGGGGGTCTGCTTCTCCCTCTGCCCTCTTCCTTCTCGTGCTCTCTGTCTCTCATTCTCTCTCTCTCAAATAAATAAATAAAATCTCAAAAAAAAAAAAAAGATCATCCTCTTCAGAGACACTATTATTGTTAGCCTTTGATTTTTTGGCCAGTTTAATGAGTTAGAAATTGTTTTCCACTTCTAATTTTGGATATTAGTTTTAATTTGCATTTCTCTAATGAGTTCATATATATAAAGGCCTTTTATATCTCTTTTGTAAATTTTTCATGTCTTTTACCCATTTTTCTATAGAATTCTTCTTGTTTTGGTCAACTTCTAAAAATTCTTTTCTTTACAAGCTTGAAATATTTAGGCCATTATCTATAATATTTGTGAACAATGTTTTCTTGTAATTTGTCCTTTTTTTGTTCTTTGCTTATGGTATTTTTTCTCATGCAATTTTTTTTTTAAGCTTTAGTCAGATTTTCAAATCTTTTCCTTTATTTCCTCTTCTGAAAACTTTTCCCTATACCCAGGCCATAGAAAAAATCAACACAAAATATCTTGTTTTGAGGTTAAATTATTTGCCTAAGCCCAGAGATGTAGTAGTCCCTGAGCTAAAACTTCACATCTGAGTGACTACGGAAAATGTGAGCAAAAACTGCAAGTGTACATCCCCTTCAAGAAGATGATAAAATAAGGGCGCCTGGGTGGCTCAGTTGGTTAAGAAGATGATAAAATAACTATGCCTAGGGGATGAGGAGATACCGAAGACGTGATAGGAACTTATAGAACCACGCAGCAGGAGGCATAAACAGGCATTTTAAAAAGATGCAGCATTCTACTTTCTCAGCATTAAAATCTGGTGATACGAACTCAGTTTTGGACCTATGAGAGGTATAGAAGACAGGAAAAAACACCTAGGATCCAAACCCAACAGAATTCAGGCAATCTCTGAGCAAACGTGAAGATCTCAGATAGCAATGCTCTCACTGAAATGCTAAATGAGCAGGGGGAAAAAAGCCAGAAAAACTAACCCCCGGGAGCGGGGGGGGGTGGGGGGGGGACGGCAAAGGAAGTTGTTTATGTTTAGAAAGAAAGAAAAAATATCAGAAAACGTGTGACTTCATTCACATATAGTTTTAGCACATATTAGCATGTGAAAAATGCAGAAAGCCAACATCACACCCATTTTTCCACTGGGAGATAGTTTGGGGATTGTATTTCTTTGTTTTTCAACTGAGTTATCTTTGTAGATTCCCTAATAATCGTTACCTCAGTTCTATCCTATGCTAATTTGAGGATGCAGAGATGCTTGAGATTCTTAAGTTATATTCTGGAAATATTCTTTTGGACTTTATGTTTGCAGCATAATAATATGAGGTGGATGTATTAATCCTCTCTTTGTGTTGTACTAGATAAACGGTAGGGTTAAAATATTACAAAGGATCATCTCTCTCAGCTTGCTCTGATAAAATAATAACTACTAACCTTGGGTCTTCCTTCCTCTTTTCATTATTTTGCGGGCTTTTACAACTGTAAGAATTGCTTGAGAATTAGTTGTTCTAGTTAATAATGGGAAAATGGGAATGTGGAAAGTGAATATTAAGATAAGTCTTATAATCATTTTAATACTTCTTTTTGGTTTATTTCTTAATGTGATAATTTCACGAATAGAAAAACTGTAAAGCCATCACAGCATCCTCAGGAAGAAGAGCACTTTATATTATTCTAGGCTTATTTCTTGGAAATGGTTTTAGAAAAGCCAGAATCCCCTGTGTGCCACTGTGGGAACTTCTGTTTCTCAGTCAGGGTAGGATTTAGAACAGAGCTTTTTCCCTGAGACATTAGGGAAAAGACTAGTGTTCTCATTCCATTTCTGATAAAGCAAAAGCCAGTGTGTAAAAATAAAAGTTTAAGAGTGTAAATAACGTATTAAAATCATACCTTCTACATTGAAGGAGTGCCTTTAATATAATATCGCTGTGAAATTTATTATGACTTTAAAAAAATAATTTGTAAAGTCAATGGTGGCAGCAACATTAGAATAAATGAAGATATACAATTAAAACAATTACAGGTGCCACAGTTTTAAACATAGCTGGAGAATTTCATCAAAGCCATTATTTCAGTATCACAATTAGAGTCCTGAAAAGAGAAATATAACCTATTGCGGTCCCTGAAATATATTAGGTCTTCAATAAACATGATTTTTCTTCTTTTCAACATTGAATTTTAACAATCTATAACTCATCAAGATATTTCCAAGTACCAACTCATTATAGATCCTACACAGTAAATAAGGGAAAGATAAAGGTACTACTTCCAATTATACAGCACTTTCTTAACTTACAATCAGGGGCTATGAACTGCGTCATGGCAGAAGGGAATACACACTATGGCTCAATTTCTTTCTGCTTCAGAATGGAAATACAAAATAGGTGTTATCTGTAAAGTGTTTTCTGGGAGACAAGATTGCTGAGATAGGTAAAGAGGAGCAGAATACACACATTTACAACTCATGCAGGTTTACAAAGGGCTGCCCCAAATACAATTCATCATCCCCATATTTAAGCCTGCAGAATCTCACTGCATATAAAGTTGACAAAATACAGTATAGGCCTGTCGCAGAGCTGCTCTTCATTTAGTGAAATGTTTTTACACCACTCTACAGAGTTACCTGTTTCAGAAATAAGGAATAACTGTGGATATATTCTTTCAAACTTTCAAGAAACAGGTGATTCTCTTGCTATATAAATATTTCGAGAATAATTAGACTTTTTCTTCAGTTGACATTGCCTGACTTTCTTTATAAGAAGGCCAAGAACAGGAGATGTTATTCTATGGTATAGAATTCAAAATTGGGCATTATGCTTGACCAGAAACAGACTTTGTCTTGTCTTGATAAAGAAACTTTGTCAAGCAAGAGGAATAGTCTATTTCTTTTCATTTAGATTATGGCTACTTTGTATGCATAATTGATAATACTCTTAAAATTAAATGTTTATTTTTTTATTTTTTGTATGAAAATTATATCTGAACAGAAATTCTCTCTCTTTATATATATACGTGTATATATATATATATATATATATATATATACACACACATATATATATATGTATATATATATATGATTTGTATCTGTTAGGATCCCCAAAAAACAAAAACAAAAAAAAACAAAAACAAAAACAAAACATAAAAACACCAGAGACTACTTCAACTGCTTCAGTTGGAAAAGGGTGTAATATTCAAAGGTCATTCAGTATTTACAAAGCTAAAGTCTTGAAGGGAAAAAAATTTATGAAACGGACTTCTAACTCCCAGTTTGAACCCTTTCTTTCAGAGCCTCATGAGGTTGTAGAAAAAAAGAAGAAAAGTCCTATAATGCACTCAGTGGCTCTGAAACTAAGCTGGATATTTTGTTTTTATGCTTATGGAGGTCGGCTTACATTTGCTGCTCTTCTATCTTGTCAATTGTTTAAGATTGGCTTCCACTGATGTAATATAACATTGAACCCTGTTGGCAGAGATTCTGAGAAATGTAAATCCCAAGAGAGCACACAGGAGGCAGAAATGGTGCTGAGTTGCCTATCATTTATCTATATCTATCTATCTATCTATCTATCTATCTATCTATCTATCTATCTAT
>NW_023270316.1:20259198-20412103 GCF_011800145.1 Mirounga leonina | reverse complement strand
TATCTATCTATCTATCTATCTATCTATCTATCTATCTATCTATCTATCTATCTATCATCTACCATCTATCTATCATCTATCTGGAGAGAGAAAGAAAGAGACAGGGTCAGAGAGGAGAGAAAGAAAATTCAGCATTTGTTACAAGCTTATCTATGTTTCATTTCTTTTATTGCTCAGCAGTATTCCATCACATGACTGTACTACAATTTTTTCTGTTAGTTATTTGGCATTTTTCCAAGTTTTACTACTGTAAAAAAAATTGCTGTTGTTTCACAAGTCTTTTCAGAGAGTCAAGTTTTCATTTTCCTTGGATAAAAACCTTCAACTGCTATTGTTAGATATAGCATTTTTAAAAAACATCAATAGGTCTAATCAATGTCAGACATCACTTCTGTTTGCTGATTTTTGTTCTACAGTACTTTGAAATCGCTGAAAGGGGAATGTTAAAATCTCTAAGTTTGATTATAGATTTGTCTATTTCTTTCTCCACTCCTCATTTTTTTTCTTCATGTATTTTTCTTTTTTTAAGATTTGTTTATTTATTTGAGAGGGAGAGAGCACGCGCACACACATATGGGGAACGGGGCAGAGGGAAAGAGAAAGGGAATCTCAAGCCACCTCCCCGTTCAGCATGGAGCCCCACTGTGGGGGTGGCAGGGGGTGGGGATGGGGGGCTTGATCTCATGATCCTGAGATCATGACCTGAGCCCAAATCAAGAGTTGGATGCTTAACCAACTGAGCCACCCAGGTACCCCATTACATGTATTTTTAAACTCTTATCATGTGCACACATGTTTAATATTGTTGTCTTTTTTAATGATTTTTTATTTTTTATCTTTATGAAATATCCCTCCTTCTCCCTGTTAATAATATTTATTAAAGTATATTTTTAACTGATATAAATGCAACCACACTCTTATGTTTAATATTTGCAGTGCATAATACTTTTCATTATTTTGCTTTCAAGTCATGTGGTTTTACTATTTAAAATGTGTTTCTTACAACAAACCTATCCTTAGAATTTGCTTTTTATCTATTCTGAGAAACTCTTCCTTATAATCTATGTACTTAGTATGTTTACATTTAATATAATTATTGATATTTGTAATTCATTAGAATATTTTCTGTTCCTTTATTCTCTTCTGTTTTCATTTGTTCCTTCTTTCTGGCCTAATTTTGGGTGAAATGATTATTACTATTAGTCCATTTTGTGTTCTCTAGTGATTTTTTAGCTATCTATCTTTGTGATCTTTTGTGGTTCCTATAGAGTTTAAAATATGCATTTTTAAATTTATCATACCTTACCCTTAAATAATATTAGTTTGTGAAAAAAGTTTAAAACTTTCAATAGCATAATGATCTCTTCCCTAAAACTCCTTGCAGTTATTCTGTCATATATTTTTTTCTAAATATTCTATAAAACCCATAGTATAATTCTTGCTTTAAAATATCAATAAAGTTTTAAGTTGATGTTCATTTTCACGTGCATACTCTTTTATTTCCTCAAGTATTTACCCTCTGTGATGCTCCTTATTCTTTGCTATATATCTGGAGTTCCATCTTATACTGAATCCTTTAAGACAGAAGAATTTCTTCCAGGGTTTCTTGTAGTGCAAAACTGTTAGAGGTGAATCCTTTCAACTTCCATCAATTTGATAATGCCTTTTTTAGTTTTCATATTTGAAGGATATTTTCTCTGCATACAAAATACTAGATTGATTGCTTTATTTTTTCTATTAGTACTTTAAAAGCATGTTTATAGGGCGCCTGGGTGGCTCAGACGGTTGAGCGTCTGCCTTCGGCTTGGGTCATGATCCCGGGATCCTGGGATCGAGCCCCACATCAGGCTCCCTGCTGAGCAGGGAGCCTGCTTCTCCCTCAACCTCTGCCTGCTGCTTCCCCAGCTTATGCTGTCTCTCTCTCTGTCAAAAATAAATAAAATCTTTAAAAAAAAATAAAAAATAAAAAAAATAAATAAAAGCATGTTTACATTGTCATTTCAACTCCATTTTAAACAGACAGCTTTCATGCTTTCTTTTACTCTTCTGTATATATAGTGTTATTTTCTCCTCTCTCATAAAAAAATATTAAGACATTCTCTTTATCTTTGGTTAGTGAGACTAACCTAACTAGTTGTGGTAATTACTTATTATAAATAATATATATAAATAAATTTATCATACATAATATATATAAATAATTATTATTTATTATGACGATTAATATTAGCATTAGTTTATGAATTATGTTAATTATATTTCTTAACCATAAATTTGAATGATTTAAAGAGCATTGTAAATATTTACTGAGAGTCCAGAAAGAATATATATATAGTACATAGCATAAACCAATTTTTTTAAAACTAAAAGACAACTTAAAACTTTGATTTTTTCTTCCAAAGATGGGATCATTACTGAAAATTTGACAGCACTGCTATGTGTTCTTTCAAACTTATATATATATATATATTTTTCTGCTAGTACCTTTCTGTTTCAAAATCTTAAGAGAAACTTAAAAGTTTTGAAAGCTTTAAAAAAAATTCACATTCTGAAGAAGATTTGGCAACTTCTATATTCAATGTAAACAACACATTATAATATAAACTATATTTATGCTTTGCTTTCATAGGCTACTCTGAAAATTTACGAACATTAGCTACTGACGTGATTTTTGTTTTGTTATGTTTTTTGCCATAAAACAATATCTCTTAAAGTTATTTCTACTCACCACTTAGTTCGGAATCACCTCGGGTTCTTGTTAAAAAGGTAGCTCTCTGGAAGTCACCTCAGGCTATGTGAATAAGAGAGGGTAAATGACTGATGGGCACCAGAACATGCATTTTTATAAACTTTTCTCTTCACTTCTAGACAGAATAATGTTGAGGAACCATTTTCCTAGACATAAATACAAAGGGATATTTGTAGCATAGTGTAGCCCAACATAGATAAAATAGTAAACTAATATTGTGACTTGCCCTAATGTATTACACTATTTTATAAAGATTAATTTCAAAGACATAGATATTTTAAAAACAGCACTTTAACTTTGTTCTTGTGATCAGGGCTACTCTTTATCTTGCTATAGGTCACTCTATATGTTACCATTTTCCTGGATAGCTCAGGCTTGTTGTTACATATTTTCTAATAATATATAATTTTAGTAAAATCTGTATTATATTTCAATTCATGTCTGAAAAACAAAGTACTTCACAGTTAATTGTGTAGGAACAAAACACAATAGTTATTACTTACAACACATAAATGGTAGTCAATTAACCTTGATGTGAACATCATCACTATTAGTTATTAGACACATTATATTCTGTAAACTTCTTTACCATTTTCAGTTTGTTTTGTCAGGATTTAGTATAGATTAAATGGTTTGTATAAAATTTCTGGCACAAAGTGATACCTTAAAAAAGTACACTTCTATCAGTGTACTTTTCATCAAAACATGGGACTTAATATCTACTTCATGCACAGAAGTTTTGTTCAAAGCAAGTCATATATAGGAGCTCAGAGTCTCACAGAGAGAAAAGCCTGGCAGATCTGCAATTTAGAGCTGCCCCAGAGGCACTTTTCCTAACGCCCAGAACTTAGCTTAACCATTACGTTTAATCACTGAACATTTATAATGACTCTAACCCTGGCTAAGTCACAGAATTCCTAATTTTCTAAATATTGCAGCTGAACTCAAATCTCTCAACCTCAACTAATTCCACATTTCTTTTTTCCTGCTTATTACCTCAAGTATCTTATATCTTATATTCTGGCCTAAAGTATAAATCGGAACTGTCAAAGTGCCAGAAGGATTAGATTGCTATAGCAAAAAAAGATCAAGGTAAGACTGCTTAGCAGATCTAATCAGTAGGAGACAACCCAAATATATCAAAAGAGCAAACCACAACAGCACCAAAACAAAGAGCAAAGGCATGCAGTTCATGCGGAGGCTCTTTCCTTAGCTTTGATATTGCTCACTGGATTCTTGGCGTCTAACATATCCAGCATATGTTCTTGCATGTGTAGACCCGGGTCACTGCTTTGCAATCAACTGGCAATGCTTGTTGTAAAGACAGACTTCATGGCATCATCAGAGATTTATGAAATCTATACTCATAGTTTACAGTTTGGAATCTGCTTATTTATCTTGTGGGTATTGTGCAGCTCAAAATTTGGAGACTCACTCATTTGCCACATGGAAATGTCTGGCTACACTATAAATTTTTCGCATCTTTGGATAGAGCAGTCTTGTACCTTGAGGTTCTTGAAAATGACAGTGGGAATGGTAGGGTCTTTGCTTTCTCTCATTTGTACTCCAGGTGGATAGGTGATTAATTCCAAGAGAATTAATGGTTAATGTTATCCACATAGATTTGAAAAATGTCCTTTCTTGATAGAATACAGGTGCTCATTTCATCAGAGCTTCCCTTTCCAGATTGGTTTCTACAAACAGATATCAACTTAAATACCCCTAGTAGAGCACTGTAAAACTCTAGATTTATGAAAAATCTACACTTAAAGGGATTAATGTGTTTATTTGTACATTTTAGCCTCAGTAACAAAAGGATTAGAATTCAGAATCTCTTCGACAAATTAGTTAATGATTATACCTCCCGAGAGACTTTACTTTTGTTGCAAAGTAAAGGCCATTACTGTTACCTATTTCTTTTAGGAAGGCTACTTATCCTTCCAATCATTTCTCTTTCACTATCACCAGTAATCCAACCAGAGAAAAGAAATATCTTGCACTATGTGTAAGTTAGTCATTTGCCTTTCTTCATAGTTTCACCACCTATGTACATATCTGTAAACAATACATTTTTTCCTTTTTAAAAACATTTTGTAAATGGAACAATGTATTTTTCAATATATATTTTTTATTGTCTTGGCATTTTTTTAAATGAAGACATGTTTATTCATCATATGATTAAACAATATACATTTACATGTTCTAATCTTGACAGATATTTGAGTTGTTTGCTCTTCTGAAGGGTTTATAGGAAACTTTTTAGTGTATGTTGGCAAGTGATTTTCTGGAGTGCTTAAAAGGAGTGAAGTTGATGGGTCATAGGACGCACATATTTTCAACTTTAGTGTAAATGCCAAACTGTTTCCTAAAGTGTTTTTACCAATTTATACTCCAGCAATGGATGAGTTGCTCATCGGACTCCACATCCTCACCAACCCTTGGCATTTTCTGATCTTTATTTATTTATTTTTTTACCAGTCTACTGGGTTTTAGTGGTATGTGATGAATATATGCAATTAATAAGCATAATCTGTTCATGTGGTTATTGACTCTTTATTCTTCCTTTTGAAAATGGCTGCTCAAGTTTTTAGTCATTTTTCCAATGGACTATGGATGCTAATCCTCTGTAGGATTTCAATTTATCATTCACTCTCTATGGTGTTTTTAATTAACACATATTACTTATTTTAATGTAATAGTTATCATTCTTTTTTTTATGATTTGCCTATATGTTTTCCTATATGTTTTCCTATATGTTCTTTAGGAAATCCTTTTCCTGTAATAAAATTATACATTTATTTCTCTATATTATTTTCTGTAATTTTTATAGTTTCTCTTTCATATTTTAGGTCTGAATCTACCTGGAATTGATTTTTAATATGAGTATATGGTACTTATCTAATTTTTTCATGTTCCCTTAAATAACAAATTGTTGCAGACTCATTTTTGCTTATTCGGTATTTCCCCCACTGACATGCAATTCTAACAATTAATTATCAGACTATAAGGTTTCATCCATTCATGGAGCTGTTTTTGGTCTCTTCATTTTGCTCCATTAACCTGTTTGTCTATATCGGTGCCAGAACCATAGCATTGATCAATATTTTCACCCACTTGTAACCTGTTCATGGCACAGACCTGTTATATGATACACCACTTAATTTGGGAAGCTCTCTATTTATTTTTTTATTAGCTAGCATCCAGGCATTTTAGACTGCAAGCTAGTTTCGGTCTGGTTGGAAATGGGTCTCTTTTCTAAATGGCATTCTACTTCTGTTATTTGGTTTTGATGAAGTCATTGGAGTCATGGATATTGTCATTTCTATTAATTTTGCTTAGTTTTTAGTAGAGTGTTGGGTACACCAAAGTGTTTAATAACAAACTTGTGAAAATCTTGATTTTCAGACCATATGTCTTTCTAAATGCAGAAACATTATACAAAACACACAGCAAGAGCCCAAACCTTTCTTTCTGTTTCTTCCTGTTTCTTTTTTAGCACAATTTATATATTAGTTCTAAAATTTTTCAAGTGCTATGGGCACTAGATCATGGTTAAAAGAATTATATTTTGAATGTTGCTTTGAGTCTGTGGGATGTAACATTCTCTGTAACGATTTTATTATTGCTAAAGGCAAGAAATACTTTATTTCCAACATCAAAAGTAAATAAGATGTTGCTCATCTGAGGAGTCCGGGAATATATAATGGGACCAGGATTACCTCAGGAGATAGAAGCTAACATTTGTAAACTCTGAAGAGTTTAAAGTTGTTATTCTTTCTACAGACAGTGCATAACTTCCTCTGAAACAATATTCTAACTTTTTAAACCCTTCAACTTCACAGCTGTACATGGCATGTTAGAACTAAAAGTAAATAGTCCAGGATAAACAACAGCTGCAGGTCTATATTCTTGGAGGAAGACCCAAGTTTCAGTACTAGGGGGATTAAAATCTAAAATTTAACAAAAAACTACAGGAGGTAGTATGTATATTATCTCATAAATAGATGGAACACGTTTTTTAAAGTCAAGTTTCATTATTCTGCTAGGGTTTTTAAATATATTCTACCAACTGCAGTGAAGGGCAACATGAGAAGACTCAGAAGCCAGGGACTGTTTTCTTAACTTCTAGCTCTTTCATTGTTGTTGTTTTTTTTAATGTTTACTTAAATACTTTGCATTATGTTTCACCTTCTGAAGATACTTTTTTTTTCACTTGTAATCACTGTGAAATTGTAAAAGCTAATGCTTTTATATATATAAAAGGAAAATATATTTTACAGAACTATTTATGGAAAGCTAGGGTCATAATTAATGTTTCTTTAAGAATTGAATGAGGGCGCCTGGGTGGCTCAGTCAGTTAAGCGACTGCCTTCGGCTCAGGTCATGATCCTGAAGTCCCGGGATCGAGTCCTGCATCAGGCTCCCTGCTCGGCAGGGAGTCTGCTTCTCCCTCTGACCCTCCCCTGTCTCATGCTCTCTCTCATTCTCTCTCTCTCAAATAAATAAATAACATCTTAAAAAAAAAAAAAAAAAAGAATTGAATGAGATTGTTCTTTCAACTATGCACTAGTAGGTTTTCTTCCTTCTTCTTTTTTGTTTTTTTTGTTTTTTTTGTTTTTTTAATTTGAGAGAGAGAGAGAAGGAGTATAAGCAGAAGCGGGGACGGGGGGTGTTGGGGGAGTGGAGTAGCAGAAGGAGAGGGAGAAGCAGAATCCCTGCTCAGCAGGGAGCCTGATGCAGAGCTTAAGGCAGGCTCAATGCCGGGCTGGATCCCAGGACCCGGAGATCATAACCTGAGCCTAAGGTGGACACTTAACTCACTGAGCTACATACTTGTGCTGTATTCATTGCTGACCAAAAAGAAAAGGTGGATGTTAGAAAAACAGTCAAGAGAAATGCAAGGACCTCCAGATGAGCTCCAATTTTGAACTTTTGCACCTAAGACTCTTATTTTCTCAATCCTGTTTAAGTAACAAAAGAGAAAAATCAGGTGGTCACTTAGTGTTAGAACTGAAAACAAATTTAGGCATCATCAAATGCCACAAACTATAAGAAATTTAATGCAGAAGTGACTGATGGGAAGTACTGACTCATTTATTGATTTTCTGATAAATAATTTTGTACCATATGTATTTATTCAGTCATTCCACCAACTTGCACTGAGTACTTACTAATTTCAGGCACTTTTTAAGATTCTGTGTTATAAGCAAATCCCTATCCTCCAGAGATAGATAGTTGTAAATATAGGTAAATAGGTAGATGGACTGACAAATAGATATTAAAAAAGGCTAGAAAAAAATGGATAATTAAGTGACTATAAGGGGAGCCAAACTAAATGTAGTATACAAGAAAGAATTTTTAAGAATTTATCAACAACTGGGGCGCCTGGGTGGCTCAGTCAGTTAAGCATCTGCCTTGGGTTCAGGTCATGATCCCAGGGTCCTGGGATCGAGTTCCACATCAGGGCTCCCTGTTTAGTGGGGAGCCTGCTTCTCCCTATCCCTCTGTCCCTCCTCCTGCTTGTGCCCTCTCTCTCTCAAATAAATAAATAAATAAAATCTTTAAAAAGAATATACTAATGAAGCTGAAATATACTTTACTAAAAGTAACCAGGCAGTGTAACAAATTAAACAGAAAAGTTTACATACTACATGATTTTATTTATAGAATGTTGAAAACCAAGAGAAATGGTCTACTGTGATGGAAGTGAGAATAGTGATTATTTTTGTGGCATAATGACTGAAAGGGGACATGAAGAGGCATCCGAGGTCTAAATAATACTGTAAGTGAAGTTACAAATGTGTGTGAAGTCTATGAAAATTCACCGAGTAGCACTTAAGGCTGTGTACGTTTTTCTGCTTTACACTCTTACACAAAATTCACATGTAAAAAAGCCATCTGACGTTTGAGGACTTGGGGAAAGTCTGGTTCAGATATAACAACAGCTTGCAGAAAGAAAAGTCCAGGAAAGAGAGCAGCTCTACATCTTCTTGAAGATCGAGGGCCAGATTGGAGCCCTGGAGCATAATGACCAAAGAGTGAAACATCTAGTAAATATGGTCAGGAAGGATACTGGAGCAAAATATTGTGGAAATTTAAAGACCATAGGACAGAATTGAAATTTAATTTTAAATGTGAAAGAAGAACACTCGAGACTTCTGAGCATCAGAATGAGGCATAACCAAGCAGTAGAAAGAGAACTTCATGTGGAGAAGGAAGTAACTGATCCTATTGGCCAGTGAGAAAGACAGATCAGCAGTTTACAAAGTTTAGGAGGTAACCATGAAGCATGTTGGGGAAATAGCAATCCTGAAATAATATCAAAAGAAAAACAATGGAGTTTTCTTTTTAGCCATGGTAGATCCCTTAGTACTTGAATTTCCCTTCCACTAAAATCAATTAGAAAGTTGGATTACCAAATAAGAATACTGTCTAGGTATAAAGGATAGACATGGCATGGCTGTTTTTCTTGGCAGGACATAACAGCTGAGTCTCACCACTGCCATCCATGCCTTTCTGCCTGTGATCACTTTCTTGACTAAAGTTCAGAAAAGAAAAAAAAAAAAAAATCCCACACTGGTCTGAGTAAAAGAGAAAGAGAAAACAGAACTGGGGTTGGGGAAGACTGAGGTATTTGCAATTAGTGGGACAAAGTACTACAAAAGAGCTAAGTAAAGGATGATCAGGGAACTGTGAGCTGAGATATTTAAATTCTGGCTAGCCAAAGTAAAAAAAAAAAAAAAATCTCACTGAACACCGGAGCATCCGGGAGTGATCCCAGAGCATCATACTTTCGCTGTGGGGCTGAATTAGTCAAAAAGGTTAATTTAGACCCACCCTCACAGAGATTAAGAGAAGGACTTAAGGGCGCCTGGGTGGCTCGGTCATTTAAGCATCTGCTTTCAGCTCTCAGGTCATGATCCCAGGGTCCTGGGACTGAGTCCTGCATCAGGCTCCCTGCTCAGTGGGTTGTCTGCTTCTCCCTCTGCCCCTCTCCCCACTTGGTCTTCTCTCTCAAAAATAAATAACATCTTTAAAAAAAAAAAAAAAGCAGGCCTTAAAAGAGATTAAGCTGATCTGCAAGTAAAGAACTGCTGAGGAGATATAAAAAATTGTATTTAAAGGAAGACAGCCAAGTCCGTAACTTAAAAACATAAAATTAATCCAATAATACCAAGAAGCAGAAAAATATGACCCCAGACTGGGAGATTAAGTAGATCAATAGAAATAGTACCAAAAATCACAGACATGATGCAATAAATAGAAAAAGACTTCAGAGCAGTTATAAATATGCTCAAGTATTGAAAGGAAAAACTGACCCCAAAAAGTCAAGAAATGGATGCCATACAAAAGAACAGAACTTTTTGAGCTGAAAAATCTAATGACAAAATAGAAATTTCACTGGGTGTGCTTAACAACAGGTTAAACATTGCAGAAGAAAACTAAAGGACGTGAAAGCATAATCCTCTAGACTGAAGCAGAGAGACAAAAAGAAGCCTGAAAAACAAGACCACAACTTCAGGAAACAATGGGACAATATCAAATGATTAATTATATTTGTAATTGGAATAGCAGAGAGAGGGGTCAGAAGAAAAAGACATGGCATACATGGATTCAAAGGTAAAAAAAATCTACTGAGTTCTCAGAAAACAACAACAAGAAAATATTTGTCAGATTTTGATACAGACTTGTAACATAAGGTGGGAAATGATAGTTTCAAATCTATTTCCTGAAAAGGTTGACTAAGATTGGCTGTGTTTCTTCCGTGATTATTTGCTAAAAACTCATAGTGAATTAACCTGGGCTGAAAGTTTTCTTTTGGGGAAGTTTTTGAATGACGAATTCAAATTCCTGAATATATTATAGGGCTACTGAGTTTTTGTAGTTTTTTCCCAGGCAATTTTGATAAGTAATGTTTACCAAATTTCTTCTAATTTTTAAGCTTTGATGTCATGAGATTTTCTTATTATTCATTTACTTTCTATGCAATCTCTGTTGATAACCCCACTTTCATCCTGGATATTGATGAATCTGTACTCCCATTTTTTCCTTGATTGCTTGAGCTATTAGTTTGCCAAATTAAAAGAAATCTTTTGAAAGAATTAAATCTTGTTCAATTTCTCTGTTATCTGTGCTTATTTCTCTTGTGTTCTGTACCTACTTTGGGATCATTGATTATGTTTTTCTATCTTTTTAAGAATGAATGTTAGGTCACTGCTTTTAGATGTTTCTTCATTGCTATTTTAGACCTTAAAAGCTATATGCTTTCAGCTAGGCACTACTTTACTGGTGTTGCATAAATTTTCATATATTACATTTCATTATCATTCATTTATAATTACATTTTATTCCTCTTATACTTTAATCTGTGATCCATTAATTATTTAGATGTGCACTGCTTAATTTCCACATATTTAGGGTTTCAAAAATAACTGAATCCTTTTCAATATAGTCCTATTGTTGTCAAAGAATGCATTCTGTATGATTTTGATATTTTTAAATATATTTGAGAATCATTTTAGCCCCCAGAAATTGTTCTGTCATTGTGAATGTACCATGTGTTTTTGGTAATTTCATTTAAATCCTTTATGACTTTACTAATTTTTTACCTACTTGTTCTATTAATTGCTGATAAATGTATGTTAAAATTTCCTATTATCCTTCCAGTTAAGTCTGTGAATTTTTGCTTCATATATTTTAAGGCTCCTTTAAATGCTTGATCTGCACTTATTAATGGATGCTCCCCTTTATCATTTCAAAGTGTCCTTTTTTCTCTAGTAATATTCTTTGTCTTGAAGTCTATTTTATCTAACCTTCAAAGAGCTTTTCCAGGTTTTTTAGCCTTATTATATATGCAGTATACCTTTTTGCATCCATTTATTTTGATTAATGTGTATATTTAAATCAAAAATATTTAACTTGTGGGGCGCCTGGGTGGCTCAGATGGTTAAGTGTCTGCCTTCGGCTCAGGTCATGATCTCAGGGTCCTGGGATCGAGTCCCGCATTGGGCTCCCTGCTCCGTGGGAGCCTGCTTCTCCCTCTGCCTTTCTCTCTCGCTCTGTCTCTCATGAATAAAAAAAAAAAAAAAAAATTTAACTTGTATAGCAGGGTCAGGCTTGATTAATGCACTCATTAATTTCTGCCTTTTAGTTAGTTGTGTAGACAATTTAATGTAATTATTTATGAAGTGAGATTTAAATGTATCATTTAATACTTGTTTCTGTAGGTTCCTTTTCATTTTTGTTCTTCTGCATACTCCTTCTCTTTTCCTGCCTTTTTTTTTTGGATTATTTGAGTATTTTTAGTATTCTTTTAATATAAATATTATCTTTTTGGACATATTTTAATTTTTACTGGTTATTCTAGACGTCATGATATAAATACTTAATGTTTCATGATGTGTATTTAGGTAATAATAATATAATCATATAATATATGTTACTATATAATACATATTAATATAAGTATGTAACATATAATAATATGTTCTTCACATACAATATAGAAACTTTGTAATCATATAGCTTCCTTAATCCTTTCCCCTAATTTACATTTGACTTAATTGTCATACATATTATATTTGTTAGAAAGTTCACCAGACATTTTTATATATTTTTTTTTAAAGAGTCAAACATATTTTAAACAACTTAAATGAGAAAAATAGTATGTTACATTTATCTAGACATTTCTTATTGTTGTTACTACTTCATTTCCTTCTAAGGATCTGAATTTACATCTGGTCTAATTTTCCTTAAGCCTAAAGAATTTTTTTATAGCACTTTTTATAGAGCATGTCTGGTAACAGAACAAAGCTTCTTAGATTTTGTTGATCAGAGAATCTTATTTTGGCCTTTATTTCCATATGTGAGTCATTTCTCCACATTTAATTCCCCAGCATAGCGTCCTCAAATAGTACTTTTATTATTATTATTTGGTTCAGAGTTTGTAGTTGTAGTGAGTTCGAGGGAGGGTCTGTACCTGGATTCTGCCATAGCAAAATAGGCCCCCGTTTCTGGCATCCCTCTTTATTTCATTACCTATTAACAAAATGTTCTAGTGCTGTAACCCAGATCCCCCACCAACCAATGCTATAAATTATATGATGTCTATAATTTATAAGGAGCAATATAATTTCTCTACTCCTTCTTCCCAAATAAATATTTAGAAGTACTATCTCATCTGTGTTTCTATTAATATATAATCATTGTTATTCATTGCTATATTACCATATGTTATAAATTAATGTATTATACAATTATTAATAATCCATATTAATATATAATCATTGCTATTCATATTTTGATTGGCTGAGCAAATATGTCTTGTATTCCTTTTTTCTGGAGATAAAATTATTTTTAATGAATAATATAGTATATTCATTCTTGATTATGTAAAATCTGAGCTTGATGAGGTATATCTTTGCTAATAACATAGACATTTAATAGCTTCCAAATTATACATAGATGCTTTTTATATTGTGATTTAAAGAGATTGGAAAATAATAATTATTATGTAACATAATAGAAAGATTCATGGTACATATTTCTTCAGAAGTTTTATTTTAATTATACATAAAATCTTAAATTAAACCTCATTTTAAAAGAAATTTTAAAATACTAGTAGCCATTGCTTTATATAACCATATGCAAGGAAAGAATACTCTTTCCCCAGTATGGATTCTTGGCAACTTTGTTGAAGACCAGTTGGCCATATATGCTTGTGTTTATTTATAGGTTCTCTTTTCTGTTCTATTTTTCTATGTGTTTTTACGCCAGCCTCATACTGCTTCAATTACTGTAGCTTTGTAATATATTTTGAAATAAGAAGTGTAATGCCTCCAGCTTTGTTCTTCTTTCTCAAGGTTGGTTTGGCTATTTGGGGTCTTTGGGGAATCTATGCGAATTTTAGGACTTAGTTTCTGTAAAAAAAATGTCATTGGTATTTTGATAGGGATTGCATCGAATCTGGATCGCTTTGGGTGGTATGGACATTTTAACAATATTAAGTCTTCCAGACCATGAACACATTTATTCCTGCTGTCTTTATTTCACTAACGCTTTGTAAATGTTAGCATAGCAGCCTTTCCACATGCAGAAGAATGAAATTTGACTTTTATCTTACAGCATGCACAAAAATCAACTCAAAATGGATAAGATATTTAAATATAAGATATGAAATTATAAAACTCCTAGAAGAAACAAAGGGAAAATTTTCATATTGATCTAAGCAAGGATTTCTTGGATATGATGTGAAAAAACACAAGCAACAAAAGCAGAAATAGACAAATAGGACTACCTCAAAGTAAAAGAGTTTGCACAGTATTAGAAACAATCAACAGATTGCTGAATATAGAGTAAACTCAGATTTCTGAATCAGAGGAAGACTGATCAAACTGATTATTTACTAACAGAATACCTTAGTGCTGATTCCTCATGCCCCAATTTCTACTCAGGGCAATGTGTTGAGGGCAGATGACATCCACTCTGGAGTGAGGGCACTCTGTACTAGGTAAGAGGAACCCCAAAATTATTAATCTCAACCTTTGCATAGCTGTTTCTATTCTTCACAAAAAAAAAAACAAAAACAAAACAAAAGATGAGGAAGAGAACTTCCTTTCTAATGTAAACAAATCCTCCTGGAGAAAAGGAGGTGATTACCTCTGGATTGTGAACAAAGGGCCACAGGAGCATTAAATCTGTACATCTCTTTTGAGATCTCTATATTTACATTCCAAGACTTATTTGCCTTCCACTTACCCTTTGACCTACATTACCTGTATTTTTTACTCAGAAAGTCTTGACCATGCAAAAACATAAAAAGTTTCATGAAACACATGACGTTTCATGTAACACAATGAAGACACATATATTTATAAAGATAATTCATTTTCAAATCACATTAGTTTGTGTGCTTCATTTATAGTGAAGGCATTTCAAGAGTTCTTTCAAGTACAACTTAAAATTTTCAAAAATCACACAGACAAGGGGCCCCTGGGTGGCTCAGTCGTTAAGCATCTGCCTTCGGCTCAGGTCATGATCTCAGGGTCCTGGGATCGAGCCCCGTGTCGGGCTCCCTGCTCAGTGGGGAGCCTGCTTCTCCCTCTCCCACTCCCCCTGCCTGTGTTCCCTCTCTTGCTGTGTCTCTCTCTGTCAAATAAATAAATCTTTAAAAAAAAAAAAATCACACAGACAGGAAAAGCTTTAAAATTTTCCAGTAAGTCAGTCAATATGGCTGGGATATATTCATCATTTCATTTAGGGATTCATTTACTCAATACTTTGATTGTGTCTTAGGTACATAATCTCTCTTATAAGTATAGGAATCCAAATATATATATAAAATACTTTAATTGTTGGTGGTCAGGTACAAAGGTAGGAAAGTAAAAAACCAATTACATGCCCTGGTTCTTCCATCTTACAGATAGCTGGGGTTCTTTATATTGCCCTTAGCTCTATTACTTCAGAACAAACTATTGGTAATTGTTGAATATTTTAAGTTTTTTTTAATTTTATTTTACCAAACTGAGAACTTGAAAGTATATTTTCCTCAAAGCTGTTTCTATGTTATGTTATTAGTAAGGATGATTTGTGGTAACATTTCTTCTGCTTGAATTAATGACTTTCTGTTTATAGAATGAGAGATGGTAACCAACATTTCTGTGACCACCTCAACTGTTTGTTTGGTAGGTAATTTTGATATTCTACTTTCAGAACAATATATCAATGTTTACCCTCTTAACTGGAAAGAGAAACAAAACAATCAATCTTTTGATATCATGCTATGGTTTTCCCCCTCACATTTCAGCACAGATTGTAGAATATTCTGTGAGAAGGAATGCTGAGGAGAAGGTAGTGAAAACTTGCACAAATGTTTATGAGAGCTATTGGTTGGCAGGCTTTCTTTTCTTTTCTTTTTTTCAATATCATCTGTGTTGGCTTCAGTATCAGGTTATACTAGCCTCATAAATGTATAGGGAGTTACTCCATTGTCTTCTATTTTCTCCCAGAAATTGTGGAAAACTGGTTTTAATTTTTCTTTAAATCTTTGGCAGAAGTCTGCAGAGAAGCAATCTGAGCCCAAAGATTTTTTTCAGGAATTTTTTTCGGGAATTTTTAATTGTAAATTCAATATCTCCAATGGTTATAGAACTACTTGCAGTATAATGGTTAAGTTTTGATAGTTTGTAGTTTTCAAGGAACTTGTTCTTGTGAGTTGTCAAAATTATAAGTAAAGTTTTTCTTAGTATATTTTCAATAATTTCAAAGGCTTCAGTGGATGTAGTGATATCTCTATTTCATACTAGTTATCTTCTAATTGTATTTCTCTCTCTTTTTTAAGGATTTATTTACTTATTTGAGAAAGGGAGGTAGTGCAGGCAGGGGAAGGGGTAGAGGGAGAGAATATCCAAGCAGACTCCTCCTGAGCATGGAGCCTGACACAGGGTTCAATTTCAGAAACCATGAGATCAGGAATTGAGCCGAAACCAAGAGTCGGGTCCTCAACTAACTGAGCCACACAGGCGCCCCTGTATTTTTCTCTTTTTTATAGTTGTTAGTCTTGCTAGAGGTTTACACATTTTCTTGTTCTTTTTTTTTTTTTCCAAAGAAGCAGTTTTCCCCCCTCTATTGTTTTCCCTCTTCAATTTCATTTATTTCTGCTCAATCTTTATTATTAATTCTTTCTTCCTTCTTTGGATTTATTGTGCCCCCTTTTTCTAGTTTCTTGAGGTAGAACTTAGATTATTGAGTTTTTTAAATAATGTAAGCATTTTGTGCTATAAATTTCCCTCTCTGCACTGGTTTAGTGTGGCCCACTTATTATTTGTTATGTTTTCATTTTCACTCAATTCTAGTACTTTAAAAAATATCTTTTGACATTACCTCCTTGACACATGTATTATTTAGAAGTATAGTGTTTAATTTCTAATTGTTTAGAAAATTTCCTGTGGTCTTTTTGTCATTGATTTCTAATTTGATTTTATTGTGGCCTACCGTATAATTTCAATTCCTTTAAATACACTGTTTAGACTAGATTAGATTCTGTGGTTTGGTTCTGTTGTTTCTTCCTACAGTATGGGGGCAGAAGGTCAGCTCCCTGCTGAATCCGGTGCCAGGGGTGGTAGAAAGAATTAAAGTACCATTTAGCTGCATTTCCCATCTTTTCGTTCTACCTTTTGTGATGCTGGGTGTGGATAGAGGCTCAGTTCTCCTTGCAATGAGCTGACAACAGGGTTGGGCCAAGTAGGTGGTCTGCGTCATCCTAAATCATAGAGCCCTGAGTTCAGTCTTGATGCGAAGTGGATGATAAGGCTCAACGAATTGGTGGAGCCTGCTGACAATGCACACGGGGGGGATGGGAAGTGGATGGGTAAGTGGCTTCTCACAATGCTTCAGGAAGTCTCCTAGCTACAGAGTAGGAGTGGAGGCTCAGCTCATTGCTGTATTCCAGGGACACATCCCTGGCCTGGGATTGGAGTATGAACCATTTACTTCCACAGGAAGATCAGCCCAGTGGGAGAAGTTGACTGATGTGTTCAACCAAGAAAGTGGGTGGGGCTGAAGATCTGTTCTGTGTTTCGCCCTACCAAAATCATAAATAAGGTATGATTGTTATGTTGGTGTTTGGATGAAGTAAGGTTAGTATTGCCAAAAGGTTTTCTTTGTTAGGCCACCATTTTCACGTACTTCAGCTCAGAAAAAAAAAAAGACTCAGAGTGTGTGTGTGTGTGTGTTGGTTCCAGGCTGCCCTGTAGAGGACAGGTGGAAAGGAAAAATGAAACCCAGGGACTTCACTACTATATTGCTCCTCAAGTACCTAGGTCCCTAAGAAATCTACCTTTTTTCTTTCCAACTTTCAGAATCTCCCTATGCTTGTTTATTATGTTATATCCGGGACATTATAGTCTAAGAGCGAGGAGAACCAGAAGGAATGGAGCTAATCTATCTTGGTTGAAACCTGATGTGTATGGATTGAATTTTATTTTATTTTATTTTTGTAAACTTTTTTTTAAAGATTTTATTTATTTATTTGACAGAGAGAGACACAGCGAGAGAGGGAACACAAGCAGGGGGAGCAGGAGAGGGAGAAGCAGGCTTCCCCGCAGTGCAGGGAGCCCCATGTGGGGCTCTATCCCAGGACCCTGGGATCATGACCTGAGCCGAAGGCAGACGCTTAATGACTGAGCCACCCAGGCGCCCCTGGATTGAATTTTAATGATTCGTTATGTTGAATGAAATTATCAAGCTAAATGCAAATGACAAAATGTTTATTTTGAATAAGGGGTTTTGTTTTACTTTTAAAAATGCTGTAATGTTCCACATATTTTGCAAAACTAAAATTCTCTCAAAATTCAAAGCTTGCAGTTTTGACATCTTTCCTAGCCTTGCCCAAACAGAAATATTACATGTGGGACTTTGAGAATATTAATTATGCCATTTTCTTCATTAATATTCTTGAGATCAACTCCTGCTGTGTTCTATGATTACTTTTCTGGAATTTAATATCATTTACATGAACTGATAAGACATCTAAATTTTTTGTCTTGCCTTAAAGATTTTGATATTTTATAGTGCGGATATATTAACATTGCAGTGAAAATGTGGTGGGTTTTATTTAAATGTTTCAAAACTTATCAAGGAATCATAAAAATGATTAATAGCTAGTTCAGATTGTGTTTACATTATTTTTTTCTAATATTCCTTGGGATTTCAGAAAATATTATTTTAAAGGCAATTCAATTTTTTTTTCAATTTACATACATTTTTACATAAAAATCCAACCAATTCATATGTTTGCAGTTTAGAGGTGGGTTACTTTACTTCTAACCAGAAGATTCCTAGTATTCTATGTTCTGCAAACTTTTCCCATTATAATAATTGAAAACAAGATGTGATCAATACATGTAACTGTGTTATATATTTACCTTATGATGAAATCAGATTATTTTTCAAAGAAAAAAACAAAGCAAAACAAAAAAAAAAGTAGAGTGAGAGTTTCAAACCTAGTTACCAGACTTTCCTTTAATATAATTAGCAGTACTGCACAAAGGACATTAATCTCATGTTTCAAAAAACTCTCAAACCCAATTTCACACCGCCTGGATAATTTCTCCTATCTCTCTCTTGTCGAAGTATGTGTATGTGAATATATGTGTGATCATCTCTATATTATAGGATAAAATTTAAAAAGTAAGAAAGGCAAAAAAGAGATGAGAAGTCTTAATTACTGGGTGTAGGGTACAAAGAAGAAAATAGTTTTCTATTTTGGCTCATGTGGGTCCAAAGTAGAATGTTTTCATGATCTGGGTCTTCTTACCAAAGAAAATAGTCGGCAATGGACGTAATAGTAGTGACTATTCTTGGATCATGTCTGGTCTTCTGCAGAGTTCCCCTACTTTCAGTGGCTTAATCACATAAAAAAGAATTTAGTAGAGTATTAGAACATACCAAAATTACACATATGTGTATCCATGCATGTGTGTGTGTGTAGGTGGGTGTTCGATAGTCCAACAATACTTTATAATTTTTTCCCATGAAAGCAAAGCCTAAATGCCACAGAATTCTCACTCCAGCAATGTTTACATCTACAGTAAGGCCCTCTCTTTCTTCCCGTCCTCCATATAGAATTATGGTTCTCATTATTATTGACATATCTGCTATATCGTATTTGGATTAAGAAGTTTTTCTAATGTCAGGTACCACATTTTTCTCATGGGTACATTTTGTCATCCTGTACAAATCTCATTTATTTTCAGGATGCCTCGGTGGCTCAGTCCGCTAAGTATCTGCCCTTGGCTCAGGATGTGATCTCAAGGTCCTGAGATCGAGCCCAACCCCCCTCCCTGTCAGGCTCCCTGCTCAGCAACTCAGCAGGGAGTCTGCTTCTCCCTCTGCCCCTGCCCTTCCCACTGCTCATGCACTCTCTCTGTATCAAATAAATAAATTAAATATTTTAAAAAACCTTAATTTATTTTCTTAAGATACCTGCATTTAAAATTAAAATTTAAAAATATATATTTGGGGCTTTATATTTTTAGCTTCGAAGATGAAATAATCATTAGCAAGATTTAGTGGAGAATGCCCCCAGATGCATGTTAAACCTGTTCACTTTTGCTATTCTGTTAAAATATTATCTTAAAAAAATGAATAAACGTTACATAAGTAATTACATTCCGTTGCATTCATTTAAGCCATGGAACTAGGGTTCAAATCTAATGATCTTTAAACTTCTATTTCATGTAAGTCATATTATATCTATCAAATAAATTCTCAAATCATAAAAAGTTTAATATATTTCACAGCTTTCAAAATTAGAGAATAAACACACCTTTAAAAAATTGTATGTGAACATCTCTTTCCCTCTTGTTCTTTCTCTCTGTGGGCATGTGTGCACGTGCTCAGGCATGCACACACACACACACACACACACCCGAATATTTTACATAATTGTGATTGCCTACTTAAACTTAGTCTAATATCTCCTTTGTCATTAATTATGTTTAATGTATTCATGTATAACATTTGTTTTAGGTACTTAAGTATTAACCTAGATTAAATATATTGTCTTTTTTATAATATCTACTCTAAGTTAATGAGTTCTCCATCACAAAAATGTGAACTCAAGTTGATGCTGTAATTAATTTTATTAACGAACGGAACAAGATAGTTTTTCTTTTCCTCTCACACAAATAAAACCTGATTTTCTCAATAACATGACTCTAGCTAATGCGGGAGAGAAGGACTTCATATTTTAATGGTAAATTTTATCCTTGACTGATAGATGCCCCATAGTAACAGTAGACATAGTAAAGAAAAGCGAAATTCTTAGTATAACTTTATTGTGAAAGCCCATGATTTAGAGACTAATACAGTAGAGCTTATTGTGCAACTTATTGTGAAATTTCATGATTTATTATGCAGTTCTCAGGAGCTTACTGAGTGTTCCTATTGTCACACTTCATGATTTACTGAGCAATACAGAAGAGCTTATCACATAACTTGATAGCAAAATTCTGATTTACTGTGAAATAGTTGTTCAATCTGTTTCTACAATGGGAAGTTTATCAAATGTTTCCTAATTATAGACAAGCCTCATCAGACACTTCATTTTCAAAGCAAGTATAATCTCTAGGAGAGCTTTGAATACATCTTTTGCAAGAGGAAAATTTCTTCCCTTAAAATGATCATTTATTGTAATTTCTGGAAGCTTTCAAGTTTGTAAGCCAGCCCTAAGAAAATGAAAGGTTGATTCTACTTTATTTAATAATATGACATGATAACACATCAATTGATGATAGAACTATTTTATTTTTCAAAAGACTAAAGCTCAATTTTTCTAAAAACATGTCGCTATCTTTGAAAAAATTGTTTCTAATTATTTTTATAAGAGTTGGTTCATCTGTTTCTCCCTCGTTTACTTATCATTAATCAAAATCTTAAGGAATCATTCTGTAGTAAGTAGAATTGTATATTTACAAATTGCTACTACCACACTGCTATGCTTTATTAGCTATGCTAATATGTGTGGCGGTGTGTGGCGGGTTTTTTTTGTTTGTTTGTTCAAATATATGAAGAAATGTTAAAACATGGACTGATGTTCTGATTTGTAAACTGTTTATTTTTTGAGGTTATTTTATTTTTTTATATTTATATAAACTTAATAGCTATTAATTGTCTTTAATAAGGAACATGTGATTTTTTTTTAAGATTTTATTTATTTATTTGAGACAGAGAGAATGAGAGACAGAGAGCATGAGAGGGAGGAGGGTCAGAGGGAGAAGCAGACTCCCCGCCGAGCAGGGAGCCCGATGCGGGACTCGATCCCGGGACTCCAGGATCATGACCTGAGCCGAAGGCAGTCGCTTAACCAACTGAGCCACCCAGGCGCCCGGAACATGTGATTTTTGAAAGAATCTACAGTCTTGACATTTAATTTGGCTTATCTGGAAACTAAACTATGCAAATATGGCTTATATCAGTTAAGCCATGCATATGCACTGATGTAAAAGTCATTAAATGTAAATGGTATCAAATTATGGAAATAAGTATATGCCCAGATATAATGTCATTCATAGCTTGTGGAATTCCCCCCCAGGCATCATGCAAGATACAGAGGCATATTTTTAAACATTGATATGTCTACAAGGAGAAAGTATTAGATCTTTCAGCATTAGGAAGTAAAGAGAAAAGGTGAGATCTTTGAGAAAATTTTATAGCTAGGAATAAAAGAAGTAAAAACACTGACTAAACACAAAAGACAAATAATAGTTATAGACCCAAAGGCAGAATCTAGAGGGTGTAGTGTCTTTTGCCACTTTAAACCTAGGATGAATTTAGCTGTTTTCTTACCCTCTGCCAGACCTTTTCTTTCCCTGTAGTCAACAGGCAATTTATGCAAAGCTCAAAAATTGTTATATAATACAGCTGATTTTCTGGCAAGTGAATTTGAAGAAAAAAAATAAATAACAACCCCAAAACAATCAGATCCAAAGGATGGCATTACAAACAGCTAATGGAATATCCTCCCCCAAAATGCAGTCAGTAGACTAGTTACATAACATATAGACACTATTAATTAATAATGGTGTGAAAATTATAAATAGAATATGTATAGGAAAGAGTCAGTATATAAAATAAAAATGGATATAGTAAAGGAAGAGAGAGGAAATTTAGTTTGAGTTTTAAGAATTTGAAGATATGACACCAGAACTCTAACCAGTAAAACTTGAAGAGAACTAATTTGAAAACATAAGACTAAAACCCCTTGAAATAGATGTGGGATAAGGCAACCACCAAGAGATAAGATGGCAGGAACCTGGGTGAAATCCTGGCCAACACCACATCTGTGATCTATGAATCTCTAATGAGAATGGAGGTGTGGCTATAACCCAATCATGACCACATATTAAATATAGGAGTTACTTCTATTAAAATGCTTATCAAGGGTCACCTGGGTGGCTCAGTCAGTTAAGCGACTGCCTTCAGCTCAGGTCATGATCCTGGAGTCCCCGGATCGAGTCCCACATCGGGCTACCTGCTCAGCGGGGAGTCTGCTTCTCCCTCTGACCCTCCCCCCTCTCATGCTCTCTCTCTATCTCATTCTTTCTCTTAAATAAATAAATAAAATCTTTAAAAAATAATGCTTATCAAAGCCACTTAGAAGGCATATGTGCTTTTGTTAGTTTGGAACTTTAATTTTTTACTTGATATACCTATTCAGGGAAATGTCATTCTCCCCAAACATATAAGCACATGCAAACACACATATTAACACACACTTTCACATGCATATTCACACACAAGTCCTCAATGAGAAACATTTAAAATTTGAGTTCTGGTGGTTGAAATTCACAACCTTTGTCAAATATTGAGGCAAGGGTGGATGGGAACTCATTTACTCTACTTAATTTATACTACCTGGAGCCAAAAGTCTGAAAGGAGCTGATAGGTAGAGTACTGTCTTTAACCGTGCTATATTTGATTTCAATCTCATTTCATTCTCTTATCCTTCACTGATTGTTACAATTACCTAAATAATAGACTAATACAGAATCAAAGAACTTTTTTTAGGAGTGTTTAAACCATCTAAAATATAAATAAATAAAATCTTAAAAGGGGGGCGCCTGGGTGGCTCAGTCTTTAAGCGTCTGCCTTCTGCTCAGGTCATGGTCCCAGGGTCCTGGGATCGAGCTCCTCATTGGGCTCCCTGCTCAGTGGGGAGCCTGCTTCTCCCTCTCCCTCTGAATGCTGATTCCTCTGGTTGTGCTCTCTCTCTCTCTCTGTCAAATAAATAAATGAATAAAAATTTAAAGTAAAAAATATATATATAATTGCCTTAGAACTGGAGCCTGTCCAGTTTCCACTGCTGGCTCATTTTACAGCTTCATGTCCAATATGGATTCTGTCAAAGAACACCCTACTCAATCTCAACACATGATTCATCCTTTGTAGACCGTGCACTGATGATCGCGCTCATCCAGTGCCAATTGTAGAGAAATGGGCTTCAATAGAGGTTCGCTTGTACTTTGTTTCTTTAACAAAGCTTTCAGAAATTGTTTTATAATTTCAAATTATTGTGACTGTAGAAGTATGCTCAGTCGTAGTCTGTTTATAATGAAAATGAAGGCCTCAAGGGAATCAGATACTCAGCACTCAAGCGGTATATTGGAAAAATAATGCCATTATTGCAAGAGCAAATGTAGTCAACTCTACAAATACCTTCTTATCTCATCTGAAATATGCACAGTGCTCTATAGCATGGATTTTACAAGTGCATTATTTTCTCTCACAGAAGAGAAGTCATGTAAAGAGCTAAAACTTTAAAAGCTTTGTTAGACTTGTACTGATAGGTTATGCATTATTAGATGTATATTAGGGAAGCATGTTTTCATGAAAAGAAATAAGTATTCTATTCAGCAGAAATGTTCTCTGCTTCTCAGACTCTATAAGATGTCTAGCTTCCTGTGGTAGACTTTTTAGCCAATTTGTTGGAGACTTTCCAAGAACAGTCAAAATGAAATCTGAGGTTGTAGCATTTTAATGTCTCCTTGAACCTAAGCATTGCTGGAGTTCTCAGAAATCTACAAATTCACCAGCACTCTTGTGGGCCTTTGCAGAGTGTTGGTAGTTAATAAATTATTTCCTAGAAATCAACATTTCAGTGTTATGGCAACTATTTATTTTATTAATTTTATCAAATATTGAAGGAAATATTAACTTGTACTATGTGCTCAATTTAGTTTTATATTTTTATCTATTTTTAACAGAAATATGTAGACACAAATGATAAAAAAGTCATCTGATTCTAGATCTGAGAAAAAAGTTTAACCAGTAAGATAGTCAGAAGTACACATAAAGCTTTTTAAAAAAATTTTATGGACTTTATATGTTACCTAAAAATCAGTGGTAGAGTACATAACTCAATCTCTGATTTTACTGGAAGGCCCTGGCTTTATGACGTAGTAAAATAACGTATTTTGTGAAGGAACAAACATGTCTACAATTGTGTAAAGGGACATATTCTTTAATAAAAAAAGTCTGCTCTTTTGGATCTTACTAATTCAATTCAGTTGCAAAGAAGTGTATTGTCACATGGTTTCTTTGGATATAAGAGTATCATACATATTGTCTACAATTAAGTGGCTAGATGGATGGCAGTGACCTCTGACATAGAAACTGAGTCAGGGAAGCAGATATATTCCCAAGCATTTACCATGGTCATGTTCTGACCTAGATAGACTTTTTGCATGTGCGCATCTTCCATTTCAATGAAAACAGTAGCTCCTAATGAAGTGGTTTTTCTCTGTGTTGTTCATCACTCTAGCATTATGATCTGGACACTTCCCTAGAATATCTGAGTAAGTAAATAATTAGATGGCAGAGAGAGAGACAATAAATAATTGAACTAAATATTTTGGTGAGTGAATGATTTATATTATTTGGTCTTCACAAGAACCCCCTCCCTCCAAAGTCAAATCTTTTATCCAAAATACTGCAAATAAACCAAAACTGAATATTTTAATCCAGGTGAGTTTCAAAATAAATGTCAATCCAAGTTACAGATTATCAAGCCCAAACTTAGTAATATATTATCTTTTATTACAACATACTGCTTTTTTATTGTTATTATGTGGTATGTGAATATATTCTACTTTAATAAAATATTTACAGATACAATTATAGTTTAAGCTATATATAAACCAAATTCTATGTTTTAAATACTACTGTGTCATTTTATATGAGAGGGAGAGATTTAGCCATGGAAAAGAAAATGTTCTATAAGTTGTCAAGGTTACAAAGTTAGAAAGCAGTGAACCTGGGATTTGAACTTAGGAAATCTGTTCTAGAGCATATGCTTTCAGTCAGTATGGTCATTATGCTCTACTGTCTCCCTATGAAATAGATTTTTAAGAAGTTTTGGTAGATAGCCAATAATGCAATGCTATTATACTAATGAATAAACCAAAGAGAGGGCCTTGGTTAGAATACACACACATGCACACACACAGACACATGCAAAGAGCTCTGGAGAAAGCTAAAAATAATTAGATTATTTTTGAAAGAATATTTAATTGATGAGAAAATGATCAACAAAGTATTAGCAAATCAAATCCAGCAATGTATAAACAGAATCATACAGCACAGCTAAGTGAGATTTCTTTTCTTTTTTGTTTAAAGATTTTATTTATTTATTTGAGAGAGAGAGAATGAGAGAGAGCACATGAGAAGAGGGAGGGTCAGAGGGAGAAGCAGACCCCCTGCCGAGTAGGGAGCCCGATGTGGGACTGAGCCGAAGGCAGTCGCTTAACCAACTGAGCCACCCAGGCGCCCTAAATGAGATATTTTTTCAGTGCAACACTTTTTCAACACTTCAAAATTGAAGTAACAATGGAGTAAAGAAGAAAAATCGTATATTCGTATCAAGTTACATGGAACAAATTCCCACACCCATTCATGACCAAAAAAAACAAAAACAAAAAAAACAAAAAAACCACCAAACTTTCTAAAAATTAGGAACAGTAAGAACTTCTTTAATTTCATGAAAAGTATTTCCAAAACTTCTACAGCTAACATCATTCTTAATGGTGAAAAGTTGGGAATGACTTCCTTCTTAGATAGGCAACAAGGCATGGGTGTGGGCTTTTGCTACCCTTCAACCTAGTAGTAGAAATTCAAACCACTACAGTAAGGAAAGAAGAAATAAAATGCATACAGCTTGGAATGGAAGAAAAAAACAGTCTGTTTTTGCAAATGACATGTTTATTTATGTAGATAATTCCAGAGAATTCACATGCACACACACACACACACACTCATACACACAATCTCTCAGAACTAGTAAATAAGTTAAGCACAAGGTAGGTTGCTGAAAGGAAGGATTTTAAAGATTTTGCTCCTATTCCAGAATTACAGCAATGCAAGATGTTACCAGGGGAGGAAATTGGGTCAAGGATATATGGATGGATGGCTCTGTATTATTTATTACAACAGCATGTGAATCTATAATTATCTCCAAACAAACAAACAAACAAAACCCTTATCCTTACTAACAACTTGAGTTCATTCCATATTTGACCGTCATATTTCAGATATATACTGTATTTTTGTTCTCTAAAAAATGAATGTTGTTCTATTTAGTGCCAATTTTTTTTCCTCTCAAATATCTTATGAATTGGTGTGTGTAGTAAAGTTATCATAATTATTTGAGGTGAATGACATCATATTTATCTTTGAAGATCAATTTTATTTTCCTGTTGACTGGACCTTAAGCTTTTTTTACTTTCATTCTAAAAGAGTTTTGAAATGAGGCCAAGTTTAGATGAAATGTTCTCTAATTAGATATTACACTGAAAATCATTCATCAGAAAAGATTTATAAAGTTTGCATTACCAGTATCCCTGGAAAATGTGAATTAAGTAATTCCAAATCTTAAAATATTGACAGTGTTGTTTGTGCTATGTTGTGTTATTTTAAATGGTTAGTTGGTGGTTCTAATGCTGGAGACAGGGGAATGTCATAGCTTTCTATTATTTTGTGAATGAGTGATCCATAGTCTGAGGACATTAATGTGCTTTAAACTCAAATAACAAAGTTAATTTCAAATGCAAGAGCAAAATGAAACGTCCAAATTATGTTTTCTGTTAGTTTTTTTTTAATTTAAGTTTTTAATTTATTTTATTTTTTATTAACATGCAATGTATTATTTGTTTCAAGGGTACATGTCTGTGATTCATCAGTCCTACACAATTCACAGTGCTCACCATAGCACATACCCTCCCCAATGTCCATAGTTTTATTTGTGATCAGTTCTATCAAAGTAGTTGAAATCTACTTATATCTAAATGAAATAAAGAAATTAGGTTTAAAAAATAAATTAAGAAAATGTGACATGATTATAATTCAGATCAAAAGTCATAAACCATTTTGTATTTTTTTGTTTCAAGGACATTCTATAATTTGTATTGCAATACTTTTAGTGTGAATTGGAAAGTAGAATGCATGTTTCTATGGTACCATTTTGTGTATATGTATGGAAATCAACTGTGACTTTTCAGTAATATCTTATGTAGCAAGTTTGAACAGGGTTTTATTTATGATGAGTTCTGCAATCATCTGTATAGTTACATTTAAAATATTAAACTAGTATATAGTATAAAATAAATCATTATATTTTCTTAAAGACCAGGTAAAATATTTCTCCCATGTGTGAAAATAATCTTTAGTTATAATGAAACCACATTTTTCTTTTACTCACATATTTATACCATGGTCCTCAAACTATAGAATTTCTTATACATGTATCAGTTTTAAGATGTATGAAGAAATGTTGAATGCAAAGCAAAAAAAAATGATTATGCAATTGGAAGTTATTATTCTAATTCAGTGGGCCAGTATAAAAAATATAGGCTGTTTATGTAACTTAAGAAACGTGAGAAGGCAGCTTACATCCCCAAATAGCTTCACCTTCAGCAAGTTAGTCCCTTGTACCTATTTGAAAGCAGAATTTTTATCTTTATTATAAACTAGGTGCTTTTCTACCTAGATAAATTTTGCCATTACACTGCAAATACCAGAGCATTAGCATACATTAGACAAGGAAGGGCCTTTTGGGGAAAGGCTACGGCCCTGTGTTATGGTAGAAAGACAGAGGGGTTCAAAGTTAACCTGTAGGACTCTTGCATGCCAGGCATTGGCTAAGTGCTGAGGCAGTGTACCAGAGACAAGATAGACCCTATTCATTAATCTGCTTAATATGATGATCTGCTATTAAACAAATTCAGAAAAGAAAAGAAAGAAAAGAAAGAAAGAAACCACTAAAGTATATGTAGAGTTTAAGGAAGAATAAATAAATTCACAAATTAAATGCTCTGATTTTTCTGTGAATTTTAAAATTAATTCTCACCAAAAAATGAAGTAGTGAACAGAAATTGTTATTGCAATTTTAGGTAATTAATTTTGGATAGAAGAAGATCCATCACACTTGACAGGAACTGGCTATTTAGTGATCCAAATTAAATTATTTAAAATCATTATATTCACATAAAGCCCATGAAATAAAATAAGCATGAGCATATTGTTCTGATCGATGTATAAAGAGGCAAGTTGACAAGTTTTCTCATGCATTTGGGCAATTATTGCCAAACTTTGAATAGACAGGAATAAGTAAGAAGAAGTGGGTTTTTTTCAATCTATGCTACATAAGTTTGTGTGTAAACATAGTGCTTTATTAATAATGTGATGCTAAAATTCTGCTATTTCAGAAATATGTTCTAAATGGGGAAATAATATAATACCCGAAAAAGCATCTTTTGTAAAGTCCAAATCTCCAGGTTAAAAGTGAAATCTAAGCTAAGTGTATCAGATAGCCCTGAGGTAAATCATTGCACCAACAAAAGTTTTCTGGTAGGAAGACTGTAGATTTAATCACTTGCAAGTGTTAGAGACACTCTTAAAGAGGACTAAAGATAAGTCACGAAGAGTCGAAAGGATATTTCATCTTGTCCCATTTCTCAGCCGTGGTCTTTTTCTCTACTAGTATGGACACATGCACAGCAAAAATTTTAATCTTACATTTGCCTTGGTTAGGCTGAAAAGATGTTTGCTTCCTCTGTGTGTAGTAATATCTGAAATCGTAGAACTGGATAGAAGCTCATGGGAGCTTCCATATCACTCCTGTGGCGATAATTGCTTATCCTAGTCTTTTGGAAATTTAGGATGATGAATCACTTAGGTACATCCAGTTAAAGTCAGTCTTATACTAGACGTAAGTTTTTCACTTGGATCCTTTAGATGTTTTATTGTGGAACAAAGCACATAGAAAAGCACATAGAACAGAACTCTACGATTTAGCCAACAGATTTGAAAGCATTCATCCATTGTAAGTACCTTTGGGTCAGAAGCTTACCTTTATGTATCTTGTCAATTACAGCTCATCTTTCCTCTCCTCAGATAACTACTATGATGGATATATTTTTAACATGTAGCTCATCTTCTAAGTATAATGTCACCTGTAGACATGTACTTTTAAGCAATATATATAAATATGCATTACAAATTAAACACTAACAAGCTATTAGAGGCAAAATTATCACATCATTTTATAATCTAGACACATTCTAAAGAGAAGTACTATCTATCCCAGTTGAACCATGCTGAAATTGAACTTGTTTTCCATAAAATATTATAATTAAGAGAGTAGTTATTTTTAGAACCAGATCTGGAACCCATTCTTCAAGTCTCTCTCACCCATTTTTATTTCCTGAGAAACTAGAAAGGAATCTTGTGTTGTAAAAAGAAATTGAACTAAGAATACAAAGGCATGGCAATCTTCCAAGGTAGGCTATCATCTTAGCCTTGTGTACTGCACAAATCACTTAACCTTCCTTTGATATAGAAGTGAGTATAAAATGTGATGACTTATATAAAAGGACCTAGCAAATTAATAATTATAAAGGGTATGAAATGGATTATTTTCTTTTTTTAAACTGAAATTCTAATCATGATACAAAATAATTACTAACAATTGGTGATAATTATCATTTATTAAATGTTTATTAATTGTCACACATACTAAATACTGTGCAGATAGTTTCTGATTTAACCCTATTGATTTAGTGATAGGGCCAAGAAGGAAATCCAAATCCATTTGATCCAGAGACTCTGCTCTTAAAAGCTCTCCCAAACTTACACATGCAAACACAAAGATCTGCACAATAAAGTAAGAAAAACCTAGCATGGTTTAATTTTAAAGTTAAGATAATAATATGCATTGTATATGTGCCCACAAATGTGATTTTTAATGTGAAAAGTCACCTTTTCTGACTTATTACTTACTTCAAATATTTCAGTTACATAAAATGTTAACACCTGGTTAGCATGTGGAAAAGTTTGAGAAAACAAAAGAAATGGAAACATATTAATTTAAATGATTTGGTGCTAGAAATCCTCATTAAGAAAGATATTCAGGGCACCTGGGTGGCTCAGTTGGTTAAGCGTCTGCCTTCTGTTCAGGTCATGATCCCAGGACCCTGGGATTGAGCCCCTCATCAGGTTCCCTGCTCAGTAAGGAGCCTGCTTCTCCCTCTGTCGCTCCCCCCCTTGCTTGTTCTCTCTCTCTGTCAAAGAAATAAATAAAATCTTTAAAAAAGAAAGATATTCAATATTACTCTAACAGACATACATCTTTCATGTTGTTTTTATTTCAAAGACTTCTTCAATATAGTCTGAGTGATTTAATTACATTTACATGTGCATTTTGTCTTTAGACTTATGTAAGACTTTCATTGTGACCAAGTCTCCATCAGAAAAGCATATGCTACAGAATAATTTACTTGAAATGCAAACAGAAAGCATATTCCTTGCATTTACAAGTTTAAAGGGTGTTTAATCTTAATAAGAATGATCTATGTAAAATCATATACAGAAATATTTGTTTCATTTTATTAAAATAAAATAGCGACTCAAACCAAGTATTCAAAATTAATTATTTAAATTATTTACTTATGGACTCATTTAGTTGCCTTTATATGCTGTTTAAACACAAATTGATAGTTTACATTTGACCTAGTGAGTTTGTTAGTATTTTTATGTTTTTATATTACCCATAAAAACCCTGTGTTTTCCTCCTTTTTTTCTCTCCCATTTCCTCCCTCCCTTCTTCCCCCTTTCTTCCCCCTCCTTCCCTCTTTCCTTCCTTCCTTCCTTCCTTCTTCTATATGGATAGAACATGATGGTCAAACTTAATTTGATTAATGAGAATTGTAAAACCAGGTAATGTTAACTCAACTAAGATTTGACCCAACATTTATCAATATTGGACTATAGAGAAAATGACTATAAAAAATAAATATATGGCATAGACCTATTCTCAAAATAGAATGATTATGAATTTGGAAATGTCATACCCTGAAAGAACACTTAAAATTAGGGGAAAATGTACATCATTATTTTTATTTTTCTCCATTATTTTTCTAGTGATAATGTTTGAACTTTCTTTGTATTATGTCTTTAACCATAAATATATCAAATCAAATGAATATAATTAATTGTCCCTGGTTTTATTATTAGAATGTTAAATTGATGAACTGAGAACTATACTTTTTCTTTAAGTTTTTTTTTTAAATGTGACAACAGTTAAGATTAAGAAGGAAAAATATAATAACTAAATTTTGTCTTAAAGAAAAGCAGAAACGGAGAAAATAACTTCTGAATTCAAACCTAAGTCCATTTGGTGACTATGTAGAATTTGGGAGGTTACAAAATTACACGTTTGGAAAAATAAAATGCAAAATTCAGTATAAGGTAGAGTCATTTCAGATCTTGTCTGTCCAAAATATCAGAAACTGAGTTTTATAGAATTTAAAATATTCAAAACATTCAAAAATGATATTCAGAGACAGATATATATCGTAGATCATCTTAGACATTATATTTACAATCTCAGAACATCTTATAAATGAAACTAAATATAATAAACTTTCCAAATGTTAGTACATAAAGCTTTACCTAATTTGTTTATACATTTAATCTTTCTTTTTTTGTATATCCAGGTAGACTATAAGTTTATAAAATATATAGTATTATACAGCATTTATGAGATGAAGACATTAAGGATTTATAGGACTATAGAATTATAAAATAAGGGAAACTATAATCATTTGCCTCCCAAAACCCAATTTTTCTATAAGGGCAGATTTTGTTATTCAGAAGATATTAAATACTCTCTCCATTTATTTGTGCATTTATTTTCTTTGAGAAAAAAGATTGCCTTGTGGAAAGATAAATAATTTCTATCTCAACTTATTTGAATAGCTATTTTTGAACTTCATATAGCAAAACATTTCATTTCATTATTAATCCTTTAAATCTATAAATCAATGTCTATATTTTATAGTCTGCTGCGAAAATGAATCTTTCAGAGTTTAGTCAAAACTTCCACTAAATTCTGAGACTCTCCAAAAACATACCTTCTGAAGACTAGAGAGAGAGAAAGAAAGAGGTATGTTGGTAAATAGATATGTAAATGTAGATTTATGTTATAAAATTGAATTTATACACTATATATGGTACTATGAATATGCATATGAGATATATACATATATGATAAATGTCAACTACTGCAAACCTACCTTCTGGAAAAGAACTGACAGTTGAAGAATTAATTTGTGCATTATGTTTTATACTGAAAAGTAGAATAATTGATTAATAAGAATTCTGTATCATGTCTAAATTTAAATTGGTTTTGACATCTTAATTTGGACATTTTTCATTGAACATATCAAAACTCCTTTTTTGTGGAACATTCTGGGTCATTGATTGCCAAATGACACTTCTTTGATATTCCTCTAAGAAACAGGTTTATTTTTTTATATAGAATTTGCTTGCAGTGTTTTGTGTTACAAAAATTCTTATTTTTTTTTTTTTTTATCTAGTTCTGCCAGTTCAATGTATCAGTTGCGGATGTTGAAACTAACAAATAACTGTATCCCAAACTTTATAAACATATGGTTTTTCGGAAGCTGTGTGTTACCAGATGGGAGATTGCGTGTTAGTTCATGGTAATTAGATCATAACATCTCCAGATAAGGCAGACATTTCCTATAAGCAAAATTACTCATTGGCAATTTCTTAAATAAGCCATAGAGTGCATTTGCGGCCATCTACCAAGTCTTTCCCACCTGTTTTTTCTGCCAGTAATAGAACAGATCACAACTTCTTGGCTGAGCCCACTATGAAGTAGCTGGCATTTCGGAGAGATGCGAAAAATAATTTCCACTGTGTCTTCAAATACAGGAATCACAGTCAGGAGACTGAGAGTGTCATACAGTGACAGATATCGGGGACCAGGCTGAACTAAGGCAAAAACAGTGTTAACCTCTCCCACCTCATTTCCTATTCCATGGCATATTCTCTTGAATAAAATAATTCACCAATCCCTTGCAATGGCTTAGTCAGAGTTAAGGCCAAAGTCCTTGTGATGGTCTGAGACCTAACAGCACTTCTCCTGTACCTTCTTCCTGCTTGTTAACCTCTTCAGGTACACTGGTCTTCTGGCTCTTCCTTGACTACACCAGATTTTCTAACATCTCTTTACATTGTACTGTTTCTTTCCTTTGCCTAATATCTTCTAGTGAATCATGGGCTTCAATTCCTCCCTCTGCAATGGATTGTCACTCTTCCAGTAAACTCTTTTGATCCCTTGCCTAGATTTATGTCCTCCCACTGAGACTCTGCACACTAATACTTATTCCTCACATTGGAGCTTGTTAGTGATTTCCTTTCATAAGTCTCACCATTTATCCACTTTTACAAGTTTATTGTAACCAGAAAGAGAGAGATGTGTCAATTTATTTACTGTTCTATCAACTTGGATTCAAATTATTTTGTAGCTCAAAGTTTGCCATTCAATATCAGAACTCTATTATTCTCAGTGATCCTAGCATACATGCAATCTTCCTTTTCTGTTTTTCCCCCCTTTGCTTCAGCTGTATCAAAGAAATTTCACAGCAAAACTTCTCTTTAATGATTATTTTTTCCCAAAGATCTTTGTTTTTTCTCTTAATTTTATTCTTGGAATAAATGAAGGGAAGAATGAACAAAGGGATGGATGGTCAGTTTCATTTGGGACAATAATATTATCTTGACAAATATCAAATCAAATAAAAATAATAATGGCACCTGGTCTGATAGCCATGGGAAGAGCATTGTTTCAAAAATTTTAGAAAGAAAAAAAATTTCTAGGTGGTAAAATATTTTAGTAGTAAGTTTCAGGAGGGAGAAAGCCTTTTATTTGTTAAAAATAAAAAAATAGCCCTTTAGTTGTTCATTTATTAAGAAAATGCTTTGGTGTACAAAAAAATTTAACTGTAAATGATTTTCTTTAATTGAAATGTTAAATGGGAAAAAAAAAAAAAAGAACAGGTGTTTTATATAGGTCTGAAGCCCTGAGGTTTCAGTTATATAAACAAGAATTGAAATAAATACCGTATTAAAAATGTATGAGTTTTATTTATTTATCAGAATTACTTGGTACCTTTTCTTTGTAACTTCAATATATATATATTATTTTCTAGTCTCAGGGTCAACTTTCCTCTAGGGGCACCATAGAATTTCTAGAAGTGTTGCTCTTAGTTACTATTACCAGTTCCTTTTTTTATTACCTCTGTAGATCTCATCTATCTGCAGTTCTCTACTTAACTTAAAATGAACCTTGCTGTTATCAACTCTGAATATATTTGGGAATACATCTGGGTATATCTGAAGTAAAAAGAGAGCCTCAACATAGGGAATATAGAAATTTTCTCTCCATCCCCTGAATTTTACTCAGAATGTTGTCTCTTACAATCCAAACAACCATGATACTTCCCATGTGGCTAATTCTCTTATAAATGCAAAAATATTTATCTGTAAGAATTTTATTTAACAGACAACAGTTTTTAGAGAAAAACATCTAATGGTCTCATTTTCCATTTATTTGTCTGCAATGTATTTGTATCTGTGAACCTCCTATTCTCTCCTACTGCTTGAATAATTATGTGCTAAACTTTTCCTTAAATAATTATGTGCTAAACTTGATGTATTTATGACTCAGACATTCTGACAACAGAATTTTTATCATCAACAAAAAAATGACAGATGATGTATCTATTTTTAAATGCATGGACTCAATTCTTACTACAGCTAATGGTGGTCATAATAAATAGGCTGAGTGTAACTTCTTTACCTAAACGGAGCTTAACATTTAGTGCACATTTTGTGTTTGTTTAGAATTAACTTTCAAAATGTAATCAGATTTTTTTCCATGCATGGGCCACTAAATGAGGACAGTTAGCATCTTCTAAGAGCTAATGACCAGTATATGAGAGGTATGACAAACGTAATGAATGTACCTCAGTTACCAAAAATGTAAAGAGAGAAAGACTGCATATAGGGCATTTTAATGTTGGTGTTCGAAGAAGACTCTTTGAAGAGGTGACATGTAGGACAATAAGGGGATAAGGACATCTGACACGGTGTGACTCAGATGCAAAGAAGACTCAGATTTCTGGGGAGAGGATTTCAGGCAGAGAAAGGAGCCTGTGCAAGAGCCTAAGTTGGGGGAGATTGTAATTATACATGATACTGAATTTTTATTTTAGCATGGGGAGATGAATAATTTATTCTAACTTCCTTTCATATACTTTTCTTTTTGTCATTTTTTGACATTGATTTGAAGACTCATTTCTTTTATTCTTACCTAATAACAAACATTTGAGGATATTGTTTTTATGTGTGAGAATGGACTTTACTAAGTCACATGGTTGTATTATTTAGGAATTTACAAAAATTGTTTCTCACCTATTAATTGGTGATAATACCATACATCTTCTAGGATTGTTGTAAGGATTAAATGAGTTAATATATATAAATGGCTAGGAAGAGGGACAGAAATATAATAATTGCTACAACATGTGCTAGCTACTTCTCCCTCTTTATCTTTCTCATTATTATTATTAATATCCATGTTTTTGTGCATTATTTGTGCATAACTGTACATTATTTGATTTTGTCTAGTGCACCTTATTGGCTTAGAGTATGTCCTTATGTTTCTCTTTCCTAACTTATGAAATCTAGGTAGCATTTTTACTCCACTATAATATCCATAAAATATTAGAACACATATTTCCTTCTTCCTGCACCTCACTCATTCTATATTATTTCTTGTTATTACCTCCACCTGCACCATTCATTTTAACTCCATATGTGTTCATAAAAATTGTATTCTGCTCTGTAATGGAAGCCATTTAGCATTCTCTCTATAGTTACATGCTTCCTTATTTTTAGCACTGGATAAAAAATTTATGCCAAAACTTAGTTACTTAACGCAGCAGACATTTGCTATCTCTGTTCCTGGAGGCCAGAATTCCGAGTGTTGCTTAGCTGAGTGTGTCCTGCCTTTCCTTTATGCTCTCTCATGAGGTGGCATGCAAGCTGCTGATGGGTGCAGTCTCATCGCAAAGGAGGATTTGGTTCCTCACAGGTCTTTGAGACCCTCAGGGTCTCATGGACTCAGCTCCTTTCCTTGCAGGCATCTCTTAGTGCAGCTCATGTCCTAACAGCTACAAGGGAGGGAGAGAGAGGCTCCAGGACAAAAGCCACTGTCTTTTATAAGTAAATCTAGGAGCTGAAGTCTACCATACTCCACTCCATAGGAAGAAGTTACCAAGTCCAGCCCACATTCAATGGAAGGAATTACACAAGGGAATGAAGACCAGGAGGCAAGGACTGTTGGGGGACCTCTTCCAGGCTGCCTGCTACAAATAGATTTAGTGCTCATAGCCTGATCTTTTATAGACACAACTTTGCATTATTTCTTTGGACTCATCTATTTGTTCCAATTCCCCACCATTTCATAGATTCTTTTATTCTAAAACTTGTGATTTGAGTTCTGTATTTTAAGATTTGTGCTTTATGAGTTATATTTTGCCCCCTCCCCCACAATAAAAGGATCCTTGGTCTTGCAATTCTGGGATCTTTGCCTTATTTTGAGATGCCTGTCTGTTGCTTTTACTTAAACAACTATTCCCCAGGTATAAAATTATTGGCTTCTACTTTCCATCCATTAGAACTCTGGAGATGTTATATCACTGTGTCATGGAGCTTTATGCTATGGAAAATACCATCTCAGCTCAGCCTCATTTTCTCATTGTAGATGATTTTCTTTATAGACATGGGACAATTATAACCTAAAGAAGTAGAAGGAAAGCAATGATGTGGGACAGCTAAAAATTTCAAGTTAGTTAGACTATCTCCCACCAGTTCTTCACAAATCAGTTGTGGTTTTTACCTTGTGAGCATATTAATAATAGCTAACATGGACCGAGTGATTGCTAAGAGATGGACATTGAGGTCAGTAACTATTCTACATTATTTTCATTATCATAAAAATTCTATGTAATGGATACTATTTTCTCCCAATTTTATAATTAGGATAAGAGGTTTGCAATCTCTTAGGCAGACATCTTGAGCCAGATGTGCTTTAGTATGCAAAAATATTTCATAGAGGTGATATGATCCTTCTACTGTATTTTCGTCATAATTCCAGGATTATCTACAGTATTATGTCTAATCAAACATAAGGATAAAATACTAAAATATCTTCAGTAAAACATTTGGATATGCATAGTAATTGGAGTTAATAGAGATTCTAAGCGTCTTCATGGTAATCAGATTAAATTTTGCCACCAAGTAGGCTTACACAAAACCTCCAAAATTGTCAGTTGTCAGAGCTTTTGAATTTTGAATTGCAGGTAAGGGGATGTTGACATGTGAATTTGTAGAGATGTTATGCCCAAAGGCTAGTAGCTGGCAAGTGGCTTCCTGGAATTTCAAGCCACATGACCAAACTCTAAGATAACATTCTTTTTTTTTTTTTTTTTTTTAAGATTTTATGTATTTATTTGACAGAGAGAAACACAGCGAGAGAGGGAACACAACAGGGGGAGTGGAAGAGGGAGAAGCAGGCTTCCTGCGGAGCAGGGAGTCCAATGCAGAGTTTGATCCCAGGATGACCTGAGCGGAAGGCAGATGCTTAACAACTGAGCCACCCAGGTGCCTAAGACAACATTCTTAAGTGCGATGCATCACTACCTTAAGGATGTATGACCCTCAGTTTGGAGATTCTTCCTCCTTTCAAGATTCCTGCCACCCGATGTCACATACTGATTTGGACACTTACTAAAAGTTTGTGACTTTGATCAACTGCTAGCCTTTTGAAGTTTAGGGATTTTTTTTTTTTTCCATTTGGCAAATGTGAATAATAACTCTTTTACAAATGATTTTCATGACATTAAATATGGTAATCCATAAAAAATACTTACTTGAATTTCTACTATATGGATAGTTTACCCACAAATACTTTTTTATGAATTGTGTATTTAAATTATGTATAGTTTTTCTAATAAATAAGTATTGCTAGTATAGCTAGAAGTCTTCCCTTCATCATATATGTGCTTTAAAAAAGGACTGAATTTAGTGTGTTATATTAAAAAGGTTTTCTATGAATCTTGTATGGTCAAAGGGTTAAAATGTGGCATATAGATGTGGAATCTTTCTCTCTCTTTATATATATGAAAGAGACGAATCTTTAGGCTTTGAAATAGCTAATAAAATAACCAGAAAATCCATACAAAATCTTCCATTACTAAAAGAAATCAAGGGAAGCATATGGTGTCTAATATATACTGGACAAGAATAATAAGGTCTTCCTGGCATGGGGTAGATACTTTCATGTGACTGATTAATCTGGCAGTTTGGGGTTCCAATTTGTGGGAAGATGTCCATTGTCTTCTTTGACTGCATATAAGACAATAGTTGAAAATTAACTCCATTCTGGGACTCACCACTATCCTAGAACACTCCTTATCAATGTGAGTTCAGGGCCCACTTTGCCAGGCTGCATGGGGCAAAACCAATTTAAAAAATAAGTCAACACTTTATACATTTATAATATCTCAGATCTATTAACTAGGCCATGAAATCCTGTGTAGATATATTCATTGACTCTAGACAATGATTTTTTTTTTTTTTTGAAGATTTTATTTATTTATTTGACAGAGGCAGACACAGCCAGAGAGGGAACACAGGCAGGGGGAGTGGGAGAGGGAGAAACAGGCTTCCCACGGAACAGGGAGCCTGATGCGGGGCTCGATCCCAGGACCCTGGGATCATGGCCTGAGCTGAAGGCAGACGCTTAATGACTGAGCCACCCGGGCGCCCTCAGAGTATGATGGTTTTGAATCCTTAGCCATGAATCCGCTGCTCTGATCATCCCCAAACTCCAGATTAACGATTTCTTTTTAAACGCTACAATTGAAAAAATAGGGTCTGGATGAATGAGACTGGAGCAATCTTTCTGCTACTGGACCATCCCTGTATGGACAGATCTTTAAAGGACAGTTTGCAAGCTATTTTTTTATTTGTCTGTGGTGTGAGGAATGAATGCACAGCAAAGGAAACAAATTTATTTTTCACTCACCCACCCACCACTGGCCAGGTTCGCTGCCGTTGCTAACAATAACTTTAGCTTGACAAAAAGCATTTAGCTTTTGCAGTCCAAACAGAGAAAAGAAAAAAAAAAATATTTTGAGCCATTTGATGATTTGTGGTAACACACACACACACACACACACACACACACACACACTGCCCACACAATATTTTTTTTGAGTGCTAGGCTTTGGACTCTGCTCTTCGCTTTCTCTGCTTTAAAGTTGAACAACTTGAAGAATATTTGGGATGACCACAGTGGCAACTACCACACTCCATTATCCTGCTATATTCAACCAAGTCTCCTAAAGCTTTTATTTCAGGAGGCAAATGGTCTAAATTCCAAGATACACTTAAACCAGATGCTTCATTATAGCTAGCTTCATTACTTGCCAACTTCCTGGCTAAGTTAAAGGCATCTACAATGACTTCTACACGTGGATTCAACTAACACATCATATTAAAGACAGTCATGTGCTATCTCCAATTCCTGGTTAGTTTTAATAATAGTCGGGATAGCTGGATGTAAGGAAGAGTAATTAAAATATCTATAAATAAATATGGTAGGGAAACTAGTTTTAAACTATTTCTTTTTTTTTTTTTTAAGATTTTATTTATTTATTTGACAGAGAGAGGGAACACAAGCAGGAGGAGTGTGAGAGGGAGAAGCAGGCTTCCCGCCAAGCAGGGAGCCTGATGCGGGGCTCGATCCCAGGACCCTGAGATCATGACCTGAGCCGAAGGCAGTCGCTTAACGACTGAGCCACCCACGCGCCCCTAAACTATTTCTTTTTTTTTAATTTTATTTTATTATGTTATGGTAATCACCATACATTACATCATTAGTTTTTGATGTAGTGTTCCATGATTCATTGTTTGCGTATAACACCCAGTGCTCCTTGCAGTACGTGCCTTCTTTAATACCCATCACCAGGCTAACCCATCCCCCCACCCCTCTCCCCTCTAGAACCCTCAGTTTGTTTCTCAGAGTCCATAGTTTCTCATGGTTCATCTCCCCCTCTAATCCCCCCCCTTCATTTTTCCCTTCTTACTATCTTTTTTTTTTTTTTTTAACATATAATGTATTATTTGTTTCAGAGGCACAGGTCTGTGATTCAACAGTCTTACACAATTCACAGCGCTCACCATAGCACATACCCTCCCCAATGTCTGTCACCCAGCCACCCCATCCCTCCCACACCCCGCCACTCTAAATTTAAAACATTCATTGTATGCAATAATCTTTATATTCTTGTTTTATCTCTTTTGCCTAAATTCAAATATTGTTAAAATATGAGAAAATAACTTGAGTACTATATACTTGCCACAGAAAATTGTTAATGTTGAAATTTTGTCACATTTGATATATACTTAGTTTCACAGAATACATACATTTTACTGACTGAAGTAAGAGCAACTGTGACCCTTTTTATACCTTTCCACTTTCCTTCAGAAGATTACTTTTTGGAAGCTACTGTATACCCTTCTCATTCATGGTCTATACTTTTACTACACACATACAAATATATCACAGCATTGTTTGTAAACACAAATTTTGGAAATAACCTACATGCTTATCAATATGGAAAATGGATATCCAAAATTTAAAATATATGCGCACAGTAGTGGTAATCATACATATTTATTATTAATAAATAATTTTGTTTATTAATAAGTAAAAATATCTGTTACATAGTGATAATATTAATGGTTAATAATTATTGTGATTATAGGTAGTTATCTATATTCTATAAAGATTATATATTGTTATATTACATATTGTATAGTATAATTATAGAATAACATATAATATAATTATATGATAATATAAAATTAATGTGATTACAGATAATCATAATTGTTGATAATTAGAACAGTGTAATTATTAATGTTGACATTATAATTATTGTTTTACTCTTGTGTTAATAAGTATATATGCTTATATATACTAAAAATATATACCTCATTTTAAATGTTCACAGTACTTAAAGCTTTGTCCTCTTAAAAATTCTTGAGTAGTGATATAGGAAGAATGCTTGCCAGATATGCTGATAATGTCTGCATTATCAAAGTTTGACTGGAAGTTTTTTCAAAACAAAAAAGTTTCCTGCAATGTCCTCAGAAAGTATTCTTCAGAATGACTATTAACTAAAAGCTGCAACATTATTGCTAACAAAAGAGGTACAATTAGAAAATGCTGACTGTAATACAACTCTGCCAGAGGGTCCAAACCATTTTTTTTTTCTTTCTCCTGTAATGTAAATTATGCTGACAGGGAGGTATGGTAGCAACTTTTGTCAACTGAATTTACTTTTTGCTTAGCAAAGCTGGAAGTCATGTAATAATGTCCATCTGGCTGACCTGAGGGTTAAAGTTTAAGTGTATCTTCCTAAATAAGTTGTCTACTACTCAGTGCCGCCCATAGATTTTACAACTCTCTGGTTTCAGCTGTAAAATCTCAAAGAAGTGTGAAATAAAAATTAAAGAAAACATTTTCAGTAAAGTTTTCTGTTATTTCCTGTGCACTTCCCAATTAATTAAAGGAGAGTATTTATAAGACTCATGATGTCAAATTTTAATTAAATAGAAAAGGAACACATTCATATTCACGAGCCTAGGGAAATCTTGACTATTTGTAATCAATGAATTCCTATACCACAGAGAAAATCATTTGGTGGTCTTATAGGATTTAAGAAATACATTCTAGATTCACTGCTTATATCCTTGTCATACTGTTTATCAATTTCCTCTATCCTCTGTATTGATTGTACTGTAGTTACATCTAAAATTTGATTAGAGTCCAATTCAGGTTTTTTTGGGGAAAAGCAAACATACTTCTTAGGTAGTGGTATGCCATTCCTATTATATCATTTAGGAAGCACAGATATTTGGTTTTGTTAAGTACATGATGACTCTTTTGTTAGAGATATGATATCTGACTTTGCAAAATTATAGTTTGGGTACAGGTGATATATGCTAGATATAGCAAACATAAAACCCATTATCATTTTTTTATGAAATGGTTTTAGCACATATTCATGATTATTACCTAAATCCATCATTTAATTTTGGAATGCAAACCAGTGATGTTTGAACTCTGTCATTCTTTCTGCATTAAAGCCTATAATTCTTCTAAAAAATAAATGACCCTATTCAACTACTTGGTTATCCTGAAGTGCAGTTGGTAGAGGAAAAATAGAATACATGATTCTATTATGTCTTTTTTGAAATCAGTTTTTAAATCATAAGTTGGTGTGTTAATAATCCACATTTTTATATATCTTCATGAGATCAAAGATTTTATATATGTGATGACCTCTAGTTCATTACAGAATTAAGTAATTTTGCTGAAAATTATTAACAACTGTTCAACTAGTCATCCCTATCTTAGACTATTGACCAAATGGCCAAGTCACCCTGAATTTGATTGTAAATATACAGAATAGGGGAAAACAATCTGGCACCAACCCTTAGCTGGGTGCAGTGTTCTGTATTCAAAGAATCCTACAGAATTAAAAAGGTTAACAACATTGTCCACTTTGGATTGGATAAAAGTGAGAGTAGAATGAGTTTACACTGAGAAAGGAAAGTGCTCCATCCACTGACCTCTGAAACTACAAAAACTTGTGATAAACCCATAAAAAGGTAAAAATACTAAAACTTGAATTAGTTATATAATAAATGCTGGCTATTCCTAATGAAAAGCTCCAACACAGTAAATGATAAATGTAGCAATGAACAGAGTCCCTTATGTTGTCCCCTCCATATGACCCTCTTACTGGGAGGACAAAAGAAAATACAGAACGTCATGGAAGATCAGCTGTCAGGCGCCTGGGTGGCTCAGTTGGTTAAACGTCTGCCTTTGGCTCAGGTCATGATCCCAGGGTCCTGGGATCAAGGCCCACATAGGGCACCCTGCTCAGTGGGGAGTCTGCTTCCCCCTTGCCCCCTTTCCCCAGTTTATATGCTATCAAAAATAAATAAATATCTTAAAAAAAAGAGATCAGCTGTCAAATCCCTCATGCATAAGGTTTTTTTTTTTTCATGCATAAGGTTTTATGGGTAAAATATACAAGTTTTTTACAAGAAGAAGACTAGATGAGAAAAAAAATAAAAGACAGTAGGAGAACTAACTATACAGAGAAAAGGACTGAGTCGTATGGATATATTTAGACAACTGACAAAGAATGAAGTAAAGATGGAGGTGATTCACAGTATTTCTGTAAAGACTCGGTACATTATTTCTAGATGGGAAGAGAGAGACCTACCCCAGATCAGGTGGTCATCTTGGCTATGGGGCATTTTGAATTTGGCATTATTAGTTCCAATAGGTACATTTAAATCCAAAGATGCTGTCTTGGATTTTGAGAAGTAATTTTTAGAGCAAAGTGATAAATTTATTTCATTTCATAAGGGGAAATAAATAATGGATATGAGGTCATGACTGGAAGCAGCCTGGGAAGAGGTTACTCTGGCATCAATGTGCAAGCTCAAAATAAGGTGCAGTTTCTGGAGGCTTTTTGCCAACCACGTTCCTTGTAACAAGTTTTCCTGAAAAATGAGCTGAAGAGTATAATTCCAGGGAGACTGTGTATGGATAAAAAAAATTACTGCCCAGAAGACCAGCATCTTCATAAAGCTGTCTTGCAAATATCAAGCAACAAAAGCAAAAATAGAAGGGTGGGATTGCATCAGCATAAAAAGCTTCAGTACAGGAAAAAAAAAACAACAGAGTGAAAAGACAACTTACAAAATGGGAGAAAATTTTTATAAACCATACATCTGATTAGAAGGTAATTCCTTCATGGGCACCTGGGTGGCTCAGTTGGTTGAGCGACTGCCTTCGGCTCAGGTCATGATCCTGGAGTCCCTGGATCGAGTCCTGCATCAGACTCCCTGCTTGGCGGGGAGTCTGCTTCTCCCTCTGACCCTTCCCCCTCTCATGTGCTCTCTCTCATTCTCTCTCTCTCAAATAAATAAATAAAATCTTAAAAAAAAAAAAGAAGGTAATTCCTTCAAATATATAAGGAAGTCCTACAACTCAATAGTAAAAACAAATAACCAATTCAAATGAGTAAAGGACTTGGACAGACATTTCTCCAAAGAAGATATACAAATGACCAACTGGTATTTGAAGAGGTGTTCAAGATCACACTAATCACCAGGGAAAGGCAAATCAAAACCACAGTGAGGTAATACCTCACATCTGTTAAAATGACTATTATCAAAAAGTCAAAAGATAAGTATTGGTGAGGATATGTATAAAAGGAAACCCTTGTACACTGTTCGTGAGAATGTAAATTGGTACAGCCATTATGGATAATAGTAGGGAGGTTCCCCCCAAAATTAAATGATCCCACCATCCCGCTTCTGGGTATATATCCAAAAGAAATGAAATCAGCATCTCAAACAGATATTTGTACCCCATGTTCATTGCAGCATGATTCACAATAACCAAGTTATGGAAACAACCTAAATGCCCATGAATGAATGAATGAATGAAGAACATGTGCGATATAGATGCATATTTTTCAGCATTAAAGAAAAGGAAATCCTGCCATTTGCAACAAAATGGATGGACTTGGAGGACACTATGCTAAGTGAAATAAGCCAGTCACAAATACTGAATGATCTCAATTATATGTGGAATCTAAAATAATCAAACTCACAGAAGAAGAGACTAGATAAGTAGTTGTCAGGATCAGGGGAGGAGGCCATGGAGAGATGTTGGTCAAGCGGTATAAAGTCCTTTTTAAGCAAGATGAATAAATTCTGAAGAGAGACCTAATGTACAACAATGGGACGATACTTAACAATACTGTATTGTAAACATGAAATTTAATAAGAGGGAAAATCTCAAGTGTTCCTGCCCAAAGGGGTGGGACAGGGGGAGGGGGAAGAGAATGGTAAATGTGTGAGGTGATGGATATGTTATTTAGCTTGGTTGTGGTTATTTCACAGTGTATACGTATATCAAAACACCTTAAATATATACATTTTTTCGGTCTGTTATGCCTGAACAAAGAGAGATGGGGGAGAAAACTCCCTTCCATTGCTAGCTTACCACATATTTTTTGTTTGTTTCTATAAAGCCCAAAGTGTGTTTGTTTTCAGAAACTATTCTACACTCAAATAAATATGCATGTGAAATTTGTTCAACATTCTTTTAATTTCCTTAAGGTTATGGATTAATTTTCAAATGATAAATCGTGTTTGCATTCCTAGAATAAAACTAATTTTATGGTATTATTCTTTCATTAACATAATATAGATCTTTAATGTCCTTAATGTTCTTTCCTAACAGAGCTCGTTAACATTTTGCTTAGAATTTTTGCACTTACGATCATGAGATATTAGTCTGTAATGGCTTGTAGCCTAGTTTATAATCCTTGATATAATTTGCTATCTATGTTTTGTCAGCCTCCAAATGTGACTTCTATTTTTGGAAGGTTATTGTCTCCTTAAGTCCTTGAAAGATTTTATCAGGGATAGACTCTAAACTTGATGGTTTACTTGAGGGAAAGAATTATGGATTCAGCATTTTATTTTTTTTAAGATTATATTTATTTATTTGAGAAAGAGAGAGCAGAAGGGAGGGGCAGAGGGAGAGGGAGAGAGAGAATTCCAAGCAGACTCCAACGAGGGGCTGGATTTCACAACCCTGATATCAAGATCCGAGATGAAATCAAGAGCAAATGTTTAACTGAATGAGCTCCCTGGGTGCCCCTGGATCCAGTGCTTTAAACTAGCTACCGAACTATTCATAATTTCATTGATCAGTTTTCGTAGTATTTATTTTCCTACAAGGTTTTCTTTTCTTTTCTTTCTTTCTTTTCTTTCTTTCTTTCTTTCTTTTTCTTTCTTTCTTTCTTTCTTTCTCTTTCTTTCCTTCTTTCCTTCTTTCCTTCTTTCCTTCTTTCTTTCTTTCTTTCTTTCTTTCTTTCTTTCTTTCTTTCTTTCTTTCTTTCTTTCTTTCTTTCTTTCTTTCTTTCTTTCTTCTTTCTTCCTTTTTTTTCTTTCTTCTTTCTTTCTTTCTTATTATGTTATGTTAATCACCATACATTACATCATCAGTTTTTGATGTAGTGTTCCATGATTCATTGTTTGCATATAACACCCAGTGCTCCATGCAGAACGTGCCCTCTTAATACCCATCACCAGGCTAACCCATCCTCCCACCCCCGTCCCCTCTAGAACCCTGTTTGTTTTTCAGAGTTCATCGTCTTTCATGTTTCGCCTCCCTCTCTGATTTCCCCCACTTTATTCTTCCTCTCCTGCTATCTTCTTCTTCTTCTTTTTTTTTTTTTTGACATATAATGTATTATTTGTTTCAGAGGTACAGATCTGTGATTCAACAGTCTTGCACAATTCACAATGCTTTATTTTCACTTAATTTGAAATTTAATACTGTACACAATTAATTTAAAATTCTCTATTAAGATATTTTAAATAACTGTGTTGTAATATTGTCCATTTTTAAGATTTTGATATTGATAATTTATGATTTCTCTCTTTTATTTTGTTCAATTTTAATACATATTGAGAGATTTATATCAGTATTTTTCAAAGTAATTACATTTATTGATTTTCTATCTTTGGCTTTTGTTTCCTTTTGAAAAAATATTTTTTATTCTCTTCTTTACAGTCTTTGCCTTTAATTTTAATAAATTTTCTAGTTTCTTCAGATGAATTCTTAGATCACTGAATTTCAAGTTTTCATTTTTATTGTATATAAACAAAACTAAAAATTTCCCTTCATGTATTGATTTATTTGTACCCCCACAAATTTTAATATATTATATTTTATTAATATTGGTTTGAGATATTCCTAATGTTAATTATTATTTTTTACTCCCTTGTTTTATACAGTTTGGTTGTTTAGTTTCAAAAATATTGGGGGTGTTATTAATTTTTTTATTATCTTAATAAGACTGATTAGGCCCATAGTCTATATGAATTCAAATCTTTGAAATAATATGGCTAACTGGTTTTTTTTTTACTTTTTGACATGAACTGGAGAAGAATGTTGGGTATCATATTACATAAATGTCAGTTCATGCTTGCTGATTATTGTTTAAATCTCTATATACTTGTAGGTTATTCTTTTGTTTGCCTATTCTGTCAGTTAATGAATAGGTGCATTACAAGCACCAACTGTATCTGAGAGATTTTATGGAATATTTCTCTTTTTATAGAATAATCAAATGTATAACTTTTTTTTCCTCTTTGTTGACTTGTTAGTAAACATTTATTTTACTTGATTTTATGACTACATATGATAATCTATGTTATTGATTTTTAAAATTCTACATTAGGGGTGCCTGGGTACCTCAGTTGTTAAGTGTCTGCTTTCGGCTCTGGTCATGATCCCAGGGTCCTAGGATCAAGCCCCGCATCCGGCCCCCTGCTCAGTGGGAAGCCTGGTTCACCCTCTCCCACTCCCCCTGCTTGTGTTCCTTCTCTCGCTGTGTCTCTCTGTCAAATTAAAAAAAAGAAATTCTACATTACATTACTATGTTTTCATTCCCTAAAAAATTCAATGTATGTGCCCTTCTGTCTTTAATACTCATTTTCTTGTGTATTTCATCTCTGTGTATATTTTAAACCTCCTAAGACATTGCTATTATTGTTCTCAGCTAATGCTGTTATTGTTATTATTTTTCTTTGATGTTGATATAATTCAATTTATTTTAAAAATGATTTACAAACATATATAATGGTATGATTGGATTTTTGCTCTAGTTCAGTGCTTTTAACAGATTTTTTACAAACTAATAACAGTTTTGTTTCAGGTAAGTAGAGCTAGGGTCGCCAATGTAGTAGTTTATCATAGTAAAAACATTTTTTTTAAATTTTATTTTATTTTATTATGTTATGTTAGTCACCATACAATACATCATTAGTTTTTGATGTAATGATCCATGATTCATTGTTTTTGTATAACACCCAGTGCTCCATGCAGTACATGTCCTCCCTGATACCCATCATTGGGCTAAACAATCCCTCACCCTCTCCCCTCTAAAATCCTCAGTTTGTTTCTCAGAGTCCATAGTGTCTCATGGTGTGTCTCACCCTCCGATTTCCTCCCCCCTTCATTTTTCCCTTCCTTCTCCTAATGTCCTCCATGCTATTCCTTATGTTCCACAAATAAGTGAAACCATATAATAATTGACTTTCTCTGCTTGACTTATTTCACTTAGCATAATCTCCTCCAGTCCCATCCATGTTGATGTAAAAGTTGGGTATTCATCCTGTTTGATGGCTGAGTAATATTCCATTGTATATATGGATCACATCTTCTTTATCCATTCATCTGTTGAAGGGCATCTTGGCTCTTTCCAGTTTGGCTACTGTGGATATTGCTACTATGAACATTGGGGTGCATATGGCCCTTCTTTCCACTATATCTGTGTCTTTGGGGTAAATACCCAGTAGTGCAATTGCTGGGTCAGAGAGTAGCTCTATTTTTAAATTTTTGAGGCACCTCCACACTGTTTTACAAAGTGGCTGTAGCAACTTGCATTCCCACCAACAGTGTAAGAGGGTTCCCCTTTCTCCACAACCTCTCCAGCATTTGTTGTTTCTTGCCCTGTCAATTTTTGCCTTTCACACCTGTGTAAAACGGTATCTCAATGTGGTTTTGATTTGAATTTCCCTGATGGATAATGATGATGAACACTTTTTCATGTGTCAGTTAGCCATTTGTATGTCTTCTTTGGAGAAGTGTCTGTTCATATCTTCTGCCCATTTTTTGACTGGATTATTTGTTTTTTGAGTGTTGAGTTTGAGAAGTTCTTTATAGATCTTGGATACCAGCCCTTTATCTGTAGTGTCATTTGCAAATATCTTCTCCCATTCTGTGGGTTGCCTCTTTGTTTTGTTGACTGTTTCCTTTGCTGTGCAGAAGCTTTTTATCTTGGTGAAGTCCCAAAAGTTCATTTTTGCTTTTGTTTCACTAGCCTTTGTAGATATATCTTGAAAGAAGCTGCTGTGGCCGATGTCATAGAGGTTACTGCCTATGTTCTCTTCTAGGATTTTGATGGATTCCTGTCTCACATTGAGGTCTTTCATCCATTTTGATTTTATCTTTGTGTATGGTGTTAGAGAATGGTCAAGTTTCATTCTTCTCTATATAGCTGTCCAATTTTCCCACCATTTATTGAAGAAACTGTCTTTTTTCCATTGCATATTTTTTCTTGCTCTCTCGAAGATTATTTGACCATAGAGTTGAGGGTCCATATCTGGGCTCTTTATTCTGTTCCATTGGTTTATATGTCTGTATTTGTGCCAGTACCATGCTGTCTTGGTGATCACGGCTTTGTAATATAGCTTATAATCAGGCAACGTGATGCCCCCAACTTTGTTTTTCTTTTTCAACATTTCCTTGGCGATTCAGGGTCTTTTCTGATTCCATACAAATTTTAGGATTATTTGTTCCAGCACTTTGAAAACTGTCATTGGAATTTTGATCGGGATGGCATTGAAAGTATAGATTGCTCTGGGTAGCATGGACATTTTAATAAGGTTTATTCTTCCTATCCATGAGCATGGAATGTTTTTCCATCTTTTTGTGCCTTCTTCAATTTCTTTCATGAGTGTTCTGTAGTTGCTGGAATATAGATCTTTTACCTCTTTGGTTAGGTTTATTCTGAGGTATCTTATGGTTTTTGGTGTTATTGTAAATGGAATCATTTCTCTAATTTCTCTTTCTACAATTGCATTATTAGTGTTTAAGAAAGCAACTGATTTCTGTGCATTGATTTTGTATCCTGCCACATTACTGAATTGCTGTATGAGTTTGAGGGTGTAGACTTTTGGATTTTCCACATAAAGTATCATGTCGTCTGCGAAAAGAGAGAGTTTGACTTCTTCTTTGCCAATTTAATACATTTTATTTCTTTTTGTTGTCTGATTGCTGTTGCTAGGACTTCTAGTACTATGTTGAACAATAGTGGCAAGAGTGGGCATCCTTGATGTGTTTCTGATCTTAAGGGAAAGGCTCTCCACATTTCCCCATTGAGATGGGATATTCATTGTGGGTTTTTCATAGATGTATTTTATGAGCTTGAGGGATGTTCCCTCTATCCCTATACTCTGAAGAATTTTAATCAGGAAAGGATGTTGTATTTTGTCAAATGCTTTTTCTGCATCAATTTGGAGGACCATATGGTTCTTCTCTCTCCTCTTATTAATGTGTTCTATCACATGAGTGATTTGCAAATGTTGAACCACCCTTACATCTTGGGGATAAATCCCACTTCGTTGTGGGGGATGATCCTTTTAATGTATTGTTGGATCCTATTAGCTAGGATTTTGTTGAGAATTTTGGAATCCATATTCATCAGAGATATCGGTCTGAAATTCTTTTTGATGGGGTCTTTGCCTGGTTTGGGGATTAAGGTAATGCTGGCCTCATAAGATGAGTCTAGAAGCTTTCCTTCTGTTTCTATTTTTTGAAACAGCTTCTGTAGAATAGGTATTGTTTCTTCTTTGAATGTTTGGTAGAATTCCCCAGGGAATCCATCAGGCCCTGGACTCTTGTTTTTTGGAGGTTTTTGAGCACTGCTTCAATCTCATTACTGGTTATTGGCCTATTCAGGTTGTCAATTTCTTCCTGTTTCAGTCTTGGTAGCTTATAGGTTTCCAGGAAGGCATCCATTTCTTCCAGGTTGCTTAATTTATTGGCATATAGTTGTTGATAATAGTTTCTAATAATTGTTTCTATTTCTTCGGTGTTAGTCGTGATCTCTCCCCTTTCATTGATAATTTTATTAATTTGTGTCCTTTCTCTTTTCTTTTGGATAAGTCTGGCCAGTGGTTTATCGATCTTATTAATTCTTTCAAAGAACCAACTTCTAGTTTCATTGATCTGATCTACTGAGCTTCTGGTTTCTAATTCATTGATCTCTGCTCTAATTTTAATTATTTCTCTTCCAATGCGTGGCTTAGGCATCATTTGTTGCTTTTTCTCTAGTTCTTTAAGATGTAAAGTTAGCTGGTGAATTTGGGATTTTTCTATTTTTTTTTAGTGAGGCTTGCATGGCTATGCATTTCCCCCTTAGGACCATCTTTGCAGTATCCCATAGGTTTTGGACTGATGTGTTTTCATTCTCATTGGTTTCCATGAAATGTTTAAGCTCTTCTTTGATTTCCTGGTTGACCCAAACATTCTTGAGAAGAGTAGTGGTCTTTGGCTTCCAAGTGTTGGAATTTCTGCCAAGTTTTTTCTTGTGATTGAGTTCCAGTTTTAAAGTGTTATGGTCTAAGAATATGGAGGGAATAAATTCAATCTTTTGGTATTGCTTGAGACCTGATTTGTGACCCACTATGTCCTCTATTCTGGAGAAAGTTCCATGTGCACTCAAGAAGAATGAGTATTCTTTTGTTTTAGGGTGGAATGTTCTGTATATATCTATGAGGTGCATCTGGTCCAGTGTGTGATTCAAAGCTTTTGTTTCTTTGTTAATTTTCTGCTTAGATGATCTGTCTATTGCTGCGAGTGGAGTATTGAGGTCTCCTACAATTAACTTTTATTGTTATCAATATGACTCTTTATTTTGGTTAACAATTGGCTTATGTAGATAGCTGCTCCCATGTTGGGGGTGTAGATATTTACAATTGTTAGATCTTCTTGTTGGATAGACCCTTTAAGAATGATATAGTGTCCTTCTGTGTCTCTAACTACAGACTTTAGTTTAAAATCTAATTTGTCTGATATACGAATTGCTACCCCAGCTTTCTTTTGAGGTCCGCTGGCATGGAGGATGGATCTCCATCCCTTCACTTTCAGTCCGGATTATCTTTAGGTTCAAAATGAGTCTCTTGTAGACAGCATATGGATGGGTCCTGTCTTTTTATCCAACCTGCAACCCTGCGCTGTTTTATGGGAGCATTCAGGACGTTCACGTTGGGAGTGATTATTGAAAGATATGAATTTATTGTTATTATGTTGCCTGTGAAGACCTTTTTTTTATAGATTGTCCCTGTACATTTCTTTTCTATATGACTCTTAGGGTCTTTCTCCTTTTATAGAACCCCCCCTTAATATTTCTTGCAGGGCCAGCTTAGTGGTCACATATTCTTTCAGTTTCTGCCAGTCTTGGAAGCTCCACATCTCTTCATACATTCTAAATGTATGAAGCCTTCCTGGATACAGTATTCTTGGTTGCATGTGCTTCTCCTTTAGTACCCTGAATATGTCTTGCCAGGCCTGTCTGGTTTGCCAGGTCTCTGTGGATAGGTCTGACGTTATTCTGATGTTCCTCCCTCTGTACGTAAGGAATCTCTTCCCCCTAACTGCCCTTAAGATGGTTTCCTTAGTTCTAAGATGTGCGAGATTTACTATTACATGCCGGGGTGTTGGCTTGTTTTCCTTGATCTTGGGAGGGGTCCTCTCTGCCTCCAGGACACGAATGTTTGTTTCATTCCCAGATTAGGGAAGTTCTCAGCTCTGATTTGCTCAAATATATCTTCTAGTTCTCTCTCTCCACCTCCTCAGGGATTCCAATAATTCTGACATTGGAATGTTTCATGGTGTCACTTATTTCTCTGACTATATTTTTATGGATTTTGAGTTGTTTTTCCCTGGCCTCCTCTTTTTCCTTCTTGTCTATTAATTGGTCTTCTAGATCCCTAATTCGTTCTTCTGCCTTGCTTACCCTAGCTGTTAGATTATCTAGATTAGATTGGATCTCACTGATAGCATTTTTAAATTCTGCCAGTTCAGCATTTATTTCTGCCCTTAGAGACTCTATGTTGCCATTAATTGATTTCTCCATTCTAGCTATTGTCTTCACAATTGCTATCCTGAATTCCATCTCTGACATCTTGATTATATCTGTATTCATTTGTAAATCTGTGGCAGAAGTCACAGTCTCTGAGTCTTTCCTATTTGGGGGCTTCCTCCTCCTAGTCATTCTGTTGAGGTTTAGTTGAGGGAATGTACAGAGTCCAGGTTATTGAGCACAACCCAAGCAAGATGCACCTGTTTTATAGGGACCTTAAGGCTGCCGGCCTCTTGTTCTCCCAGCCTGTCTTTTGCAGGAGGGGATTGCCGTGCTGTTACTCAGGCAACCCTATTTGGGCAGAGTTGCCCTGCCCCCTGTGGTGGGGGATGGGCTCAGTGAAAACCAGTTTTGGGGGGCTTTTGTTCTCTGGCAGCTTTCCCTGGTGGCTTTCCACATCTCTTCTGAGAATCAGAGCAGAAGAGATAGTTTCCAACCCTCTGCCTCAGAGCAGAGAGATCACAGTCTGTTCTTCAGTGAGCTCTCCAGACCACATTATCTCCATTTCTGTCTCTGCTGCTATAAACTGAAGCGTCCTGGGTTGTGTGCCCCTCAGTTGTATTCTCAGTCCTCGCCTCCAGGTCAGGACACATCTCTCCTCTTTGCGCTTCTAAAACCACCAGCTGCCCCCAGTTCCCACGCGTAGCCCTGCCGCTCCAGGTTTCAGTCTGGGGGGCTGCCCTAAAGTCTTTCCCGGCAGCTACCAGTCTGTGAGTCTGTGCCCGGTCCCCAGTGTGGGCTGATTTTGCAGTCCTGTGTTATTTCACCTTCCCGGCTCCAGTGCTTATGGCACTTCTCTCCCTCTTCCATTTATCTTCTGATATCTGCCCATGGAATCACAGCTCCCTGCTTCATACCTTGAAACCAACCACCTGAGATATTCTGTTTGTAGAAGTCCAGATATATCTTCTTACATCTCAGGCTGATTTTGTGGGTGTTCAGAGTAGTCTCATAGATATCCAGCTCAATTCCGGGGACCAGTTGGAATATGGTCCCCTACTCCTCTTCCATCTTTTCCTCCACCTTGCTGTTATTGTTATTATTATTATTTAAATTTATCTATGTACTTAGCACCTCTCTCCCTTTTCATTCTTTCCTAGATTCCCCTTTTCTACCTGGACTAATGTTCTTTCTACCTAAAGAAACTTGCATAACATTAGAATTTCTTTTGGTTAGAGTTTTGCTGGTAATTACTTCTCTCTGTATTTGGTTTTCTACAAATATTTTTTTACTTTCATTTTTGGAAGAAGTTTCCTGATTAAAAATTCTCATTTGACAGTTAATTGTTCTCAGCACTTTTGACAAAATTTCATTGTTTTCTTATTTCCACTATTCTGGTTTGGAAATTAACACTCAATCTTTTTTTTTTTTTTTTTTTAATATCTCCCTGTAGTTGTAGATTTACTTCAACCCTTCATAAGTTTTAGAAAATTATTTATTGTTCATTATTTTTTTAAACTACTTGCTCTGAGTCTGTTCTTTCTCTTCCTTTCCTGGGGCTTGATTAAATCTTGTCAATGTGAACTATATGTCTCTTAAAAACTATTGTATCTTTTAAATCCATTTTACTACATCAATCCAGACAGTTTATCTTGACCTAACTTTCAAGTGTACTTGTTCTTTTTCTTCTGTCATCTATTTTTAAACAATTCAATTGTATTCTTTTTGCAAAAAAATGATTTTATTTTTATTTATTTATTGAGAGAAAGAGATAGTTATAGAGATAGCGAGAGAGAGAGCACAAGTGGGGAAGAGAGGGAGAAACAGGCTCCCACTGAGCAGGGAGCCTGATGTGGGGCTTGATCCCAGGACCCTGGGATCATAGGCAGATGCTTAACTGACTGAGCCATCCAGGCACCCCAATCAATTATATTCTTAATTTATTATTGCATTATTCACTTCCAAAATTTCCATTTGACTTATTTCATGTTTTCTTTGCTCAAATTTTCTTTTCATCAATATTTTTGTATATCTAAATCATATTAATTTTCAACTCTGTGTCCAATGTCCCCAATAGCTGCATTTGTTCTGGGTATGGATTATTTCTACTGATGTTTGGCCATTTGGTCCTCTTTCTGGCCATGCCTTTTGTTTTTTAATTAAATTCTTCCAAACTTGTATAAAAAAAATTGTAGAGTACCTGGATGTTATTTTCTTCCACAGAAGATTTCCTTTTTTCACCATCATGTAAAGAACAGGAAAAATGTCCTTGATCCAGTTGAATGAGAAATATACCTGATCTATGCTTACGCCTAGGGCTTCTACCTTTCTGATTTTCCTACCTGTAAGCCTGCGGTCTTTACAAAGGGCCCTTCTCATGGGGGTCCCCTGAACGTTACATTCCTTTCTACAGAACTGTGCAACTATTGAATCTTTGCTTATTTCTTTAGGTTCTAAGCAGCTGTTTTCAGCTTTCTTTCTCTGAGTCATCACCTGTGCTTGAATAGTGTAAAAATTGAAAAATGTCTTATAGCAATACTGAACTCAGAATGTCTGGGTCATTTCTCTATGGTTTTCTTTTCTCCTAGGATTTTGCCTAGCATTCTTTGTTGTTGGGAAACATAAATTTCAGTGATTGCTTTCTTAGCCCAGGAAGTGCTGCAAACACAGGGTTGCTCCTCTCAGTTGGCCCCAGTGTCTTGCACCTAGGATTGGCAAAAAGCTAAAAAGGAAAAAGCAACAGGGAATGCAGGGCTCATCAATGCCTTGCCCTTCCTTGAGGATTTTGACCCTCTAGTTCTAACAGCCTTTGTTGTTTTATAATTGCCTTCAGTGATGTTTAAATATTTTATTCCTCTTTTGTAGTTCTTTTAGCTGCAGGTTAGCCTCATGCCAGCTACACCCTGTTGTTTCTGTTGTCAGCAGCTTTTGCAGATTAATTGCCATGCACATGTTTATACGTGAATGTGTGTGAACATCTATATGCATGTATGTAATTTATATATGTATTATGTGTAAATTATATATTTCTGTGTGATATACAAATTATAAGCACAGACAGTTTTGAGAACTAGAGTTTCTACTTATTAATAGTACGATAGAATAATCAGCTTTTGGATGTAAATCTGAATTAAGGGTACTTTACAATCAATTCTACATCCATTTCTTTCCCATGGGTTCATTAAGTTAATAAGAATCTAGGTTGTTGAGATATTTCATAACCCACCATACTCTGCTGTGTTAAAATTTGTATTCATATCATCACTGCAAAGCACATAATTTATACATTATTAAAATGTTAACTGAACGTAAAGTACATTTGTAATAATGAATATTTTCAACCTTGATAAATAAATTTTCAAAACCTTCACTTGGATTTCATAAATCAGAGGATACATTCAAAGCATTAATAGTCTTGCTGATTTTCACTCTGATGTCTCTGATAATATTGATATAAAACTGAGATGATTTTACTGTTTGGGTAGGTCTTTCTGATGATGAATCCCATACTTTAACAGTTATTTCTTCAATTTGCATCCATGTAAAAGGAAACTCGGAATAGGAACGGTCGGGGTGCAGAAGAGCAGTGAGTGCATTAGGATGGAAGACATAGCTCACAGACTGGGAAATGCACCTTCTGTGGCTGCCGGCAGTTGCGCCTCACCTTTGGACTTATTTTCTTTTTTCTTTTTTTCCTAAGATTTTATTTATTTGTTTGACAGAGAGAGACACAACAAGAGAGGGAACACAAGTAGGGGGAGTGGGAGAGGGAGAAGCAGACTCCCGGCGAAGCAGGGAGCCCAATGTGGGACTCGATCCCAGGACCCTGGGATCATGACTTGAGCCAAAGGCAGTCGCTTAACCGACTGAGCCACCCAGGCGCCCCTGGACCTATTTTCTTAATAGAAATTTTGTTTTTGAGGTAGATGCTGACATTTCTTAATTAGGTTAGTCACTTGGTTTTTGTCTTTCAGGATTATCAGTGCAGCCCCTAGAGTGAATGATAACTTCTTCAAATATTTTGTTTCCATTTACAGATTCATGAAAAATATCTGAAGTCAATGAAAACCTGCACTTTGGTGTTCCATTAATTCCATTCTTTCTTTTCTTTCTTTCTTTCTTTCTTTTTTTTAGACAAGGAGGGGAGGGGGCAAAGGAGGAGGAAGAATCTTCTTTTTTAAGATTTTATTTATTTATTTGAGAGAGAGAGATAATGAGAGAAGGAGAACAAGAAGGGGGGAGGGGCAGAGGAAGAGGGAGAAGCAGACTCCCTACTGAGCAGGGAACCCAATGGAAGACTCGGTCCCAGGACCCCAGGATCATGACCTGAGCTGAAGCAGATACTAAACTAAAATGAGCCACCCAGGTGCTGAGAGAGAATCTTAAGCAGGCTCCACGCCCAGGGCGGAGCCCAATACAGGACTCGATCTCACAACCCTGAGATCATGGCCTGAGTTGAAATCAACAGTCAGATGCTTAACCCACTGAGCCACCCAGGTGCCCCCATTACTTCTTTTAATTTAACTTTTTGAAATTTTGCTGACAAAAAAAATAATCATTGCCAAAAAGAGCACAATTGAATAATAAATAATATAAGAGGATTTTGACCCACATTATATAAGAAAAAACAAAACCACTGTTGTAAACCTTTAGACCATTCTCAATGTGCTCTACATACAGATGCTCTATTTTTATTTCTTGAACAAATCTCTTATGCACATAGCCTTTCATTTTCCTGGCTTCCCAAAGACCCCAATGACTGGAGACTTGGCAGCTCTTTTCTTCCGACTGCTCTATTCCAGGCCTGGACCTAAATCCCTGAAGAGGGAGCAACATCAAACTTCTAGGGCCCCCATCAACTACTGGGACTAGTTAGCATTCTCTGTTAGCTTGTGTTTGAATGCACATTATTTATCAGTGAGCACCCTGCAGTCTGCCCATGCAAAGAGATATTATAAATGATTCTCCTGGGGAAGGTCAATAAAAGAAAGACAGGTGTTTGCTCCTTTGCTTCAGGTTTAATGATGTAGTACCATGAGAGTGTTTTTCCTTTTTTTTTTCACTTTTATTTTATTTATTTAATTTTTTTAAGTACATAGATTTTTATTTTTATTTTTTTTATTCTTATGTTAATCCCCATACATTACATCATTAGTTTTAGATGTAGTGTTCCATGATTCATTGTTTGTGCATAACACCCAGTGCTCCATGCAGAATGTGCCCTCCTCAATACCCACCACCAGGCTAACCCATCCTCCCACCCCCCTCCCCTCTAGAACCCTCAGTTTGTTTTTCAGAGTCCATCGTCTCACCATGAGAGTGTTTTTATTGCATGTGCATCTCATCCACTAATAGATGACACCATGTTAAAAAGTGAAAGTGAGAATGGGAGCTATCGCAAAATCCTCCCAGCTTGTTTTATTGAAAATATAAATAAATCATTTTCCCAAAATGACAAGTATTTGACAAATGTTAAACTGGAGGTGCAAAGGACAAGGTATAAACCAGGACTCTCTTGGGCAAAGTTAGTTATTCATGATACATAAGTAAAATAGAATTGATCGTTTGTGGAATGTTTAACGTAATTCCCATAATTGTTCCAGATAAAGGTGAAAACACATTCAACTCTCTGTGCCGATATGTGATATAAATAATAAACATTTAAAGATAGGAAATCAGTTCAAAATATCAACTAGGCAGGTGCATGCATCATTCATATTGTTTGTTGAAAATGTTGCTAAAGACCTAATAAATATACTTACATCAATGATCGATTACAATCAATATGAGACCTGTCTTTGGCAATGTATTATAAAAGGATATTTTGTGTACCAATCTGCATCATAGTGGAAAACATCTGCCAGTCTAAAATGGAATACTTTGAAGAGAGTTTAATGAGCAAAATAAATGCACAGGGACAAGCAAGGCAGAGGAAGACCACAAAAGAAGAGTGCCATACCCTGGGTTTGGTAAAAATGGAGGCCAAAAGGGGCCAAGGGTGGAAGCAGACAGAGGAGCTCAGAAAAAGAGCACATGAGGAAAACAGTGTGGTAGGAGCTGTTCTTGGTCCAGGGACACATCGAGGACATGGAGAAAACAGTGGTGGCTACATAAATACCCTGCCCTCATGCATCCCTTCCACCTGACCTCTCTCTGGGGCTGCCCATTGATGGATATTACCTGGAGGACAGAGAGTGACCATCCAGCCTGCCTCCTAGGGATAGGAAGTGGACAAGGATAAAGAATAGTTCTGGAGGGAAAAGCAGAAGATGACCAGCAAAATGTTATTTTTCCCCTTTATAGAATGAAAATATATAATTGATTTTACTTTGATTTCTTTCTTTGCTGCCAGGAAAATCTAATTCAAGTGATATTTGTGCTTTATTAATTTAACTCAGGTATCATTTTTGAAAAGCATTCTCAAGTCATTTGAAGAATGAGGGAGGAATTATTGATTTTTTAAGAGGATCTAATAATTAAAAATTAATATTTAAAATGTTTAACATTATCCAGAGCTACTATTATAGACATTTTCCTTAATCATTATCCTTGCATTCTTCATAAAGAGAGAAAAAACAAAAACAAAGAATGGTTCTTGATGATCAGAGGCTGATCTGGCCCTCATAGTTAAGCAACGTGATTCTACTGCACATAACATTCTCACACAATACCAACTTCAGACAGAATCTAAGACCATGATAAAATCAGACAACCAAGGCCACATTATACATGTGTCTAGGCAACAAACCAAAAGCTAGGTTCCTGTGCAACCCACAGATTAGCAAATATCCCACTCTTTCACTAAATAAGTGACAGCTTTTTTACCCAATCATAAAATTGTGACTGCTTTCTGATATCATCCAATCTCAGATGAATTCCTGATTTTTTAGACCTTCCCACAAATCACCGAACCAGACCCCAGATCCTGTAATACTTCCTTTCTAAGACCCTGTTCCTGAGATGGTAGGCAGTTCCCTCTGGAGAGCATTCACCCTTGTAGCAAAGAGTAATAAACCCGATTTGTGTAACCATAACTAGGCTCCTTGTGGTCTTTGGTTGAAGGACATTGGCAATAGCTATCCTTGGAGAGATACTTCCGTGCACCTCATTCATTACTTGCATTCTGGCATGATTTTCTTAAAATCATTCTAGATAATTTGAAAAAGCCAAGTCATTGCAGCTTTAATCGGATTGATTATATCAGGTGCCAAAGTTGGGAAAATTTTTTTCTGTAAGTAAATTATAATCGGCAGCAAAGCTTTTAAAATGACATTTGCTAAACCTTTTTATAGCTAAAATGTATGTTAATTATTAAAATTCCTTGATGATATCCATTGCTTGTAGATACATTTCACTTCAGTAGAAAATGGTGTTTATTGTAGAACAAGAAGATGGCAAGTGATTAGATGTCTACCTAGAGGAATTTATCAGCCCAATCCTTATATTGAAATAGATTCAAGAGAAAAGAAATATTTGAGAAGATAATGACAATTGTCTTTCAAATAGTTAATCTGATGTATTTCCAAAAATGACTTTTAGAATTCACATATTAAAAACATTTATGAGGGGGCGCCTGGGTGGCTCAGTTGGTTAAGCGACTGCCTTCGGCTCAGGTCATGATCCTAGAGTCCCTGGATGGAGTCCTGCGCAGGGAGCCTGCTTCTCCCTCTAACCCTCCCCCCTCTCATGTACTCTCTCTCTCTCTCATTCTCACTCTCTCAAATAAATAAATAAATCTTTAAAAAAAAATTTATGAGTTGGAGAAAATATATATGTTAAATTTTCTTTGAGTCTGGAATATTTTTCAAAATTTTATTTTCAATTTCACATGTAAATTCAATCACATAGCAACACATATTTTAACTAGAAACTATATAACAATGTAACAGACAACAGCTCTGGAAGCAGCTGCTGAATGCTTCTCCATGGCCAAAGGTAGAGTATCTTATTTTATTTTTATTTTTGTAGTATGAAAGTTTCAAACTTGTGCTTTTTAACTTTGTCTCCCAGTCTTAATAACAAAGGGTACATTTTTGTGAAATAATTTGTTTTAACTGTAAGTTTTACTTTCGTAAAATGATTAGTCTCCCCGAAAAGCCAAGCCAGTTGAGTTAAAAATATCATCCTTAATGTAAACTTTTGTGTCAACTATTGGTGTTCAGTATTGGTATTCAGTATGAATCAACAATTATTACTGAAGATACAAAATAACATATATGAGTTTGTTTAATCTATGTTTGGTGATGTAATTTTCTGTAGAATATAACAGGGTAGTCAAAAAAAAAAAAAAGTTGATAATTTTCTACACCTCCAAGGAAAACAAAATATAATCATGTGATTATTATTTTCCATGCAAATAAAATCTTGAATTTAAATGACAGTGAGGAAAGGGTTCATTTAATTTTAATTATCATAATAACATTGTGAGGTAGGGACTGGTGTCTTCAGTTTGTAAAGTGGATTAAGAATTCAATGAAGAATCTGAAGATCAGTTTTTTCATATTTTATCTCTGAATATGTATCTCAACTGTTCTGGCTGGGATTTGAATCAGGATGTCTTGCTTAAATAACAATGAACCATTGGACTACACAGCTCTATACACTATGAAAACTTATAAATACTTATAATTTTCATTAAATTACTTTCCATTCTGTTTATTATGTGCCTGTTCCCCACAATAAGCTGTAGCCTTATTCATAATCTAAACAATATTAGAGTTGGTTACTAGCATAACAGTTACATCATACCTGTTTCTTGAGAAATGGATACACAGACTTGGTTTTGTATTAATTAACTGTGAGTTCATACAATATAATAGGGTACAGATAAGAAGGAAAATGGGAAGTGCTACCTGTAAAATGAAGAGAGGACCACCCCTAGTGCTTTTTGTAGTCTCTGGGTTATATCCCTCCAAAGTCAACTTCTCAGTGTTCTTGAGCAAATCGGCTTGACTAAGGGAAGAAAATGCCCCCCACCCCTTTCAAGTGCAAATATAATTCATTTTCCAGGAACAAGAAAAGACTCTGTACTCTCATAAAAGAAGAGGTAATATATTAAAAAACGAATTGAGAATTCAATACATATTCCCTTACGGAATTTTGTACAGCACACTTTGCCTTTTGAGCAGATGAACAACAAAATTATTCTTATAGTTCTCTAAATTCAATAGTTTAATGTTAATTTTAAACTCAGGAACTACTAAGACAATATTAATTTAAAGTTTTTTAATTCCTCATATTTCTTCTGATGGAGCAGAGTTTGGCTTTTTTTTTTTTTTTTCTCTCCAGAAGTCTTTTATAAAAATGACTACCCATTTTGTATTAGCATAACCTTTAAACTTCATAAGCTGATAAAGTACAAAGCTTGGTTTTATGCTGATTTCAGACATAGCTTTATCTTTTTTTTTTTTAAGATTTTATTTATTTATTTGAGAGAGAGAGAATGAGAGAGAGAGAGCACATGAGAAGGGGGGAGGGTCAGAGGGAGAAGCAGACTCCCCGCCGAGCAGGGAGCCTGATGCGGGACTCGATCCCGGGACTCCGGGATCATGACCTGAGCCGAAGGCAGTCGCTTAACCAACTGAGCCACCCAGGCGCCCAGAAATAGCTTTATCTTATGAGAAAGTTTTCTCAGCGTTCTCTAGGGTTTCACAACATTTGAGAATATGTACCTCAATAACTACCAATTACAAGTTTGTTATTTAGGAACAGTCAATTAGCAGTAAAGCATGTATAACATAAGAATGTAAACTTTAAACTCTTAAATCACATATTAAGTGCCAATATTGTATGTTGGCTAATATTTTGTGCTCTTTTATCTTTAATTAGCATGTCTCCCTCCACATTTGAAAATCTAAATATTTAATAAATATCCTCAATTCAAATTTAAAGTCAATATTTTATTGAAAATTGTGGTCTTTAAACGTAATTTATTTATAATTAAAAAAAAAATATCCCCCTGCTGGTGCTCTTTCTCTTACTTTCTCTCAAATAAACAAAATATTTTTTAAAAATAAAAAAAATCTTAATGTATGGAAACAATGTCATTTTTCCTACTGATGTTGTCTTTTAAAGATTTCCCATATTTATTTTTTATTCTCATTCATTTTATCATTATGAACATGGTGCCATCTTAAATAATCTCAAAATTCATCTATTGTAAAACATTTTAACCACTACTGTATCATAATATTAGAGATTTTACCCCAAGTAATCTTATCATTTTTAATTATCTCTATCATTTATGAAAGATGAAAATAGCAAGGCCTTAAAATTAGGAAAAACTATAACTAATTAATACTTAGAGATACTTTGGTACATGAGTAGCTGTTATGCAATGTTTTATAGTTAAGAGACAGCAAAAAGTTGAAATTTTCATTGAGTCTTTAAACATTCACTTAAATTGGATTACTTGTAAAGTCTTGATCCTCAAGGAGTTCACAATGTAATGGAAGAGATGACATAAATGATAATTATAAAAGAATACAGGAGAGGGATCAACAAACATGTTCTGTTAAGTGCCTGATAAATATTTTCAGCTTTGCAGGCCATACTTTCTCCATGACAGCCACTCAGCTCTACAGACAATATGTGAGTGAGCCTGGATGTGTTCCAATAAAACCATTTATGGACATAAATTTGAATTTCATTCAATTTTTATGTCTCAGAATGTTCTTCAAGTGATTTTTTTCAACCATTTTAATGTATAAAAATTATTTTTAGCTTGCTGTCTATACCCAATCAAATTCACCAAGCATTTGATTGAATTTGGCCAAGAAATCTGTATTATTTTCCCATTGCCATTGTAGCAAATTACCACGTATGTGGTGGCATAGAACAACGGAAATTTATTCTCCCACAGTTCTGGATGCCAGAAGTTAGAAATAAATTTCAAGGTGTTGGTGGGGTTGTACCTTCTCCAGAGGTGATCCTGCTGATCCTCCTGCCAGCAAGTCCTAGTTTGAACCAAGTCTCTTGCTGGTGATCACTCTGGTTTGCTTTACACAAGAGAAATCATGGAAGTTTTCTTGTTGACCTGGTAGATAAAATGATTTCTTTTGGGTAAAGAGGTAGTTCAGTATTCCAAGGAATTGGGTTAGAATAGCCACAGAGGCAAAACTGAATAAGCAGATAAGTATAATTTAAAAAAATACATTATAGCTATCAAAGAATTTTAGTGCTTCTGGAGAATAAAGTAAATGGATGAGACTGATGAGTCATGGAAGGGTAAAAATGTCAAAACCATAGCGATAAGCAAAGACTTTACCCAACCGCAGTGATTTGGGTGGGTGGGAGGATGAATGATGGGTTTTGCCTTTTGAGTTTTGTTCCAATGGCTGCAGTAAAGAAGACAGATTTGTAGGTAATTCTGCTGCATTTAATATCTCTTCTTAAGGGTCCAAGTAGTGTAAGTTGAAGACTGAACTTAAGTTGTTCTTGATGTGCTTAAGAGGAAAGGATGTGTTTAATATAAACACTATTTGGAAGCCAAGTGGACAGGGCTGGATCACTCGGTAGTGGGTAGTATGCATTTACGACAGAGTCAAATACATCTCCTAGTGTATAACTTGGGTGAAAATATATGATGGTGCATAAAATGTAGTAAAGGTGGCTGTTAGGAACTCAGCTGATCTGGGAGAGAGAAAACTGAGTTGTCAAGTGTTGAAGTAACACATTAAAGCCAAAGGCCCAAAATGAAAGGGTGTGAGCAAGAGGTTAAAGCCAGAGAAAGCGCTGCCACCCCCCCATTTCCCCCCCAGAAAGCAGCACACCGGTGGAGGGTCAGGTGGGTCAGCACAGACATAGGAGTCTTCCAACTTTGGGGAGAGCTAGAACAAAAGGCTTTGGCAGTCTTACGGACCCAGGGGTGATAGGGGAGAAGGTAGGGGAGGGCTCAGAGCAGGAAAGCACTGGGAGCTGAGTCAAAGTAGGGTAACCTGTCTAGTTTCATGTCCAAGGCTCCCCCCTACTCCCTTTGTAAGAGACCTCAGCAAAGGTTCCCCAGGAAGACCTCTGACCAAAGCCTCAGATAAAGTGACCTAGGAATGATGGTGCCTCAGCTACCAATGCAAATATGCAAGGAGCATGAAGGGTCAGGAGGACCTGAGTCCTTGGCAGCAATCTTCTTCGGTGACTGCGGTGCTTGGGCTGTGTCCCCCACCTGGTGTGGCGAGGGCAGGTTCTCCCCTGAGGCCTGCAGGGAAAGGCGGCTGTATTGCCTGGGATCAGGCCTGAAAAATCATACGTAGGCTTTTTTTTTTTTTTTTTTAATATTTTATTTGACAGAAACACAGCGAGAGAGGGAACACAAGTAGGGGAGAGGGAGAAGCAGGCTTCCCGCTGAGCAGGGAGCCCCATGTGGGGCTCGATCCCAGGACCCCAGGATCATGACCTGGGCCAAAGGCAGACGCTTAACGACTGAGCCACCCAGGAGCCCCCACACGTAGGCTTTTAACCATGAGGAACCTGACTCCTCAGTGACAAATACTGTTTGCAAAGAAAGATCCTTTTAGTTTTATAAATGCTGTTTTTGATGAACCTGTGAGACAAGAAATTGTAAATATCTAGTGTAAAGGTGAGTATAACTTTGAGAAGAGCTGAAGTAGAGATTTGGGAATTTTCAGCATTTGTTGCTAATTCAAACAAGAAAAGAAGAAAACAGTCACTCAGAAGAATAAACAGAGTGAAAAGATAGGAGAGCAAAGCCAAGATCTTGGCGAACAGAAAGAGTCAAAAGATAATCAGAAAGAGACAGATCATCAAAAGATAGACAGCTGAGAAAATTAAGTTTCAGTTTAGACTGAAAAGTATCTTGTCACAATAGAACACAAATAGGTAATTTTGCAGAAAAAGATTATACATATAAACAGAGAAAGAACAGCAGTTTTAGTTACAGGTAAGTAAAGTCAAAGCAACAGACACTACATCATCTCACGTGTTACAGACTCAGCTATAAATTTGTGCAGGTTGAAAAAATTGATGGGTTTCTCTCCAAGGTAATAAATAGAGCTTCTGTGCATTGCAAGGCCCAGAATTCCATGTGCTGCCTACACCTCTGAGCCTCACGGGATCCAAAGGCTTAAGCCTAAGTCCTTTTTCCAATAGATCTACCCACACCCAGCAGGAAAGTCTCCCCACCCAGCTAGTTCCCCTATCAGTGGGACCACCTGCACCCCATCTGGTCCTCAACCTTCCTACCAGCCCAAGAAACTATTCAACAAGTCAATTATATTCTCCTGTAGGAACTAGATGGTACCCCTCCTTCCCTTAATACAAGGCCCACTTTTTTTTTTTTTTTAAGATTTTATTTATTTATTTGACAGAGAGAGACACATGCGAGAGAGGGAATACAGGCAGGGGGAGTCGGAGAGGGAGAAGCAGGCCTCCCGCTGAACAGGGATCTCAACTTGGGGCTCCATCCCAGGACCCTGGGATCATGACCTGAGCCAAAGGCAGACACTTAACAACTGAGCCACTCAGGCGCCCCCAAGGCCTTCTTTAAAAGCCCTGTCTGTTTCATTCTGCTCCTTAATGCAACCCCTCTGTAGCCTTGCATTGCACATGGTGTCCTCCTCCCTTGGGCTGTATATATATGTGACTAATAAACTGTTACTAACCACATCTTCCCAGGGTTGTGTGTGGTGTATTTGGCCATCTTGTACTATTTAGGGTCAGGAAACCCTCCTCACCAACAGAAAAATCTTCCTCTGAAGGTTTATCTAAATGACAACAGAAATGAAAGAGGAGTTTGAATTTCAGTTGTCTTAGAAATGATTGAGTGGAAAGTGATCTATGGTCCAAAGATTTTGACAAAATATTAGGAAAAGGGAAAGCTGATAGAAAGATACAGATGGAAAGAACTGAATGGATGTAGCCACATCCTAGAAAACAAAGGAGATGATATAGGAATGATTCTTCCTGTGAAAATCTTCAGAGATGTCCAAAACAAAAATTCCTTACAAATTTGACTGCGATATGGCTACACCATTCACTATGACCCCGTCTCCTTGGCACACACACACACATACACACACACACACACACACACACACCCCTGGATTTACATCATTGCCCTTAGGAGGAAATAAAAATACCTCAAAGTTATTTACTGATATTTCTGGGAGCCATTTTTTTGTATGGTAAGCATAGAAACCAGAGTAAAACCTTCCTTATTTGGCGGTGGAATGGAGGTAGATGGGTCTAACTCACCTACTCTCTTTTCCTTACCCCTCCTGAGATGCAGTCAGTCCCCCACCACCAAGTATACTGTCCTCAAAGTCAGCTCACAAATTCAGGGAAAAATATTTCACAGGGATCTCAAGGCTATTGAAGAAAACTGCAGTATGAAAGAGAAGAACTAGGTGGAAACAAAAATGAAACACAGCAGATAAACAAAAACAACCAAAAGTAAGAGTGACAATTCAGAAAGAATTTAGAAGTTAGTCTATTTGACTTTTCCTTTATAAGCAAATCATATTTTTGTTTGTTTTTTTCTCTGACAGTTTTTTTCTCTGTGTTGTCTATCATCATTATACTGAAATGTCATAAGAAAGTTACTAGGCATTATTTACAAGTCCTCCCTTCACTGGTTATTCCTTTTCACTGATTTTCATCTGGATAAGCACACTAGGCTCCCTGGTTTCTTTCTCGTCTTTATGCAAAGTTATCTTCTTTGTGAAGAGTTCCTTGACCACCTTACCTAAAATATCCACCTACTTCCTGAACATATCTTATCCCCTTTCTTGATGTCTTTTGTTCTCTTTAGAACATAACACTCTTTAATATACTATATTTATCTTGCTTATATTGTCCTTCCCCACTTAAAATGTCTGCTCTTTAAGTGCAGAGATACTAATCTCTTTTGTTTTATCACTGTATTCCCAGCTCCTAGAGTATCTGGCATATTACAATTGTTCAAAGAATGTTTACTGAAGGAATGAATAGCTCATTTGGGGGGTAAGGTAAAACAATGCCATTTTATTTTATTTTAAGCAAGGACTTTTTGATCTTTGGGGGAAGTGGTAGAAAAAGGAACTAAAGTTAGAATCAGGAAGAGGGGAGATGAGATGTGAATGGCGGTGAAGTTTCTGGAAGGATACAAAATAAGAAAAAAAGTTGGATATTTGAATTTTAAAACCTGAGATGGAATAATATAAGGTGTTAACAAGATCCATGGGGAGATCTACTGTATTGTAATAAGCCCTGAGGGCAAGTGGGCTGAGGGAACTCCAGCAGAATTATTGTTGTCTTGGAAGATAGTCAAGATGACAGTATTAAGAAATATATCATGTGTAGGTAGATTTGTTAGCCAGCGTTCTCCAGAGAAACAACAAATGGGATCTCTATGGCTATATGGAAAGAGATTTATACTGCAGGATTGGCTTATGCAATTATGGAGGCTGAGAAATCCCATGATCTGTTGTCTGCAAGCTGGAGGCCCAGGAAAGCCAGTGGGGTGGTTCCGGTTCAATCCTAAAGGCCTGAGAATCAGGGGAGCCAATGGTATAAGTCTCAGTCTTAATCTGAAGGTCCAAGAGCTGGAGGCCAAATGGTATAAATAGTGGTCCAACTCTGAAGACCTGAGAACCAGGAACGCAGATGTCCAAGGGCAGGAAAAGATGGATATCTTAGTCAAGCAGTGAAGAAACTTGCCCTTTTTTCTGCATTTTTATTCTATTCAGGCCTTCAGTGGATTGGATGATGCCCACCTGCATTACTGAGAGTGATCTTTCTCAGTCTACTGATTCAAATACTAATCTGTTCTGGAGATGCCCTCACAGACACACCCAGAGTTAATGTTTTACCAGCTATCTGGGCATCCCTTAGCCCAGTCAAGTTGACACATAAAATTAACAGTCACAATCTGTAATTAGACGTGAAGAAACATTGGTTAAAAAGGACTCACGAATGTATAGTAAGACTCCCTTTGTCAATGGCTTTGTGTTATTTGTATATCAAGATCAAATTTTCAAAACATGGCTTCTAGAGAGAAATCAAATTACCATACATTGGGAAAAAGGGAAAGCTTTAAACTCAGAAGTAAAGGAGGGGACCAGTTACCAAACTTGTGATCCAAGTTCATCTAGCAAGACTTCACTTCCTAATAAATTTGTAAAACACTGACTAATTAATCTCATTCTATGAGTATCATAACACAGTATAGCAAATTAAAAGCTATTTGAAGTTTGAAAGAAACCTGCTTTGTTGAACTTGGTTTTCTCTATGTTTAATTAAAGAATGCATTTTTCACAATATGTCTGTTAATTTCCAGTGGAAGTGGCGAGAAATGCTTTCCTAAAGCATAGGGTGAGGCTAGGGCTATCAGCAGAGATACATTGTCTCAAGTTGCTGAGAAAATTAAACTATTTGGTCAGAAAACAAAGCAAGTCAATAATATAATGTGTTGGCATTGATCCATTGACACTCATTTTCCAAATTTTATTCATAACCCTTGGATACATGTATGAAAAATGCAAGTACATCATTACTAGAAAGATAATTTAAATAACTAAACAATAGACACAGTGTAAACAACTGCAACACAATCATATTACTGAACAAGTCAAAGCATAATCTTTTATAACATTTTTGCAAAAAAAATGGATATTTTATGGGATACTCTATATAATATTTAATTTAATTAATTAATTTCTTTATTTCTTTATTTTAGAGGGGCAGAGGGAGAAGGAGAGAGAATCCCAAACAGACTCATAGCTGAGCCCCACTCGGGGCTCGATCTCACCACCCTGAGATCATGACCTGACCTGAAATCAAGAGTCAGATGTTTAACCAACTGAACCAACCAAGAACCCCTATAATATTTCATTTTAAAGGAGATGATATTGTTTTCAGGGCTGTTGAACAGTTCCTCCCAAACCCATGTTTACCTAGAACCTTTCAAACTGTTTTGAAAATGGGTTTTTTTGTAGATGTAATTAGTTAAGATGGAAAAATGTCATGGAAAATTATGCTTGTGTGTTTGCCTTGTCGCCCAGTGTTACCCTTAAATATGTAAGGGTATGTCTAAAGGACATGATAAATGCATGATTTATTTATTTATTGTTCTACTTGTTGTTTTAAAGTCCATACATTTCTCTGGTGACCTATGAAGTATTAATTTCTCAAATAATATTTGGGATACAATCTCCATACAACAGCAAACTCTAGAAAGCTTCTCTCAGATCCTGTTTTGAATAAGATTTTGTAAACACAACAAATTTATTTCGGTGTTTTTTGTGTAATTTCCCAAGCACAGAGGCAGGGAGTGATGTTCTTTGTGTCATTTATTTGCTTCTAGTTACAATTTAATTGATTTTATGATTGGCCCCAGAGATCTACACAAAGTTGTAGTGAAATTCTCAAGAATTACCTTGTTTGGGTACAAAGTGTAATAAAATGTATGCTTCTTAAGATATCATTAACATAAAACATAGGTTGATACCTTGTTCCACATGATTGGATACAAAACGAATTTCTGTTGTCAATTTTTTTTTATAATTTCATTGGGATTTGAGGATTCTATTGACATAATTTTCAAAATATTTTCTTGGTTCTAAAGTTATTGTTTTCTTGGTTTTAATATGTAGATAAAAACAGTACATGTTTTGAAAAAAATGTATTATGTCTCTAGCTTGAACTAGAACATTTGAGTCTTTATAAATAGCAGTTAGAGGGGGCGCCTGGGTGGCTCAATCGTTAAGTGGCAGACTTGGGATTTCAGCTCAGGTCGTGATCTGAGGGTGGTGAGATTGAGCCCTGGTCTCCACAGTCAATGGGAAGTCTGCTAAGGATTCTCTCCCTCTCTTTCTGTCCCTCCTCCTGCTCACACACCTCTCTCTCTCTCTCAAATAAATAAATCTTTAAAAATAAATAAATACATACATAAATAGCAGTTAGGGTTACTTTTTTGGTTTTCGCCCCTCACCTTTTGTGGCTTAAATATCACTTAAATAGAACTAGTAAATATTTATCATATTTTCTATCATGTTTTTAATATATATTACTTCTACTTCTATGTTCATAATTGTCTCCCTGTAGACATATTCAAATTGAATCTGAAATCCCAGAGGCATAAAATATTTATGAAATTTTGATGTATTCTCTTGCTTCCTTAAACTTATTGTTGGCTTTAATATGAACAATTTGGACAATATGTTTTCCATTGAGGAAACCTAAAAAATGATAATATAATGTGTTAGAAAGAGGTAGAAATTGAAGGTAATGTTAAATTAAGGATGGAGTGTGAGTTTCTCTATGTGAAGACAAATGTTCCATGAAAAGGAGATGGGTTTCAATAAGATCTCTGTTTTAAGAAGAATGGTAATGAAAATAGGTTCATGGTACATGGAAGGACATTTGTTTGACAAGGATCAAAAAATAGAAGGATCAAAGAAAATACGTAAGGACATATTGACATTTTATTAAGCAAAATAAATCTCTGTCTTTTAAGCCACCCAGTCTGTGGTTTTTTGCTGCGGCAGCTCGGGTAGACTAATGCCCAATGTTGTTGCTCTTCTCTTTCACAGTCTAGGAGATAATTGATAAGTCAAAATAGTTTTTGAGTGACTTCTATCTGTTGGAAGTCATAGGCACTGTTATCTTCTGAATCTTTACAGTAGGAATGATTGCATATAAATATTTCTGTGTAGGGGCGCCTGGGTGGCTCAGTCGGTTAAGCCTCTGCCTTCTGCTCAGGTCATGATCCCAGGGTCCTGGGATCGAGCCCCGCATCGGGCTCCCTGCTCCGCGGGAAGCCTGCTTCTCCCTCTCCCACTCCCCCTGCTTGTGTTCCCTCTCTCGCTATGTCTCTATCTGTCAAATAAATAAATAAAATCTTAAAAATAAATAAATAAATAAATAAATAAATAAATAAATAAATATTTCTGTGTACTAAATCATTTCATCTTTAAAACAAACCAGTGAGCTAGGTGACACCATTTCCTTGTTTTGCATGGATAAAACTGCAGCACAAAGTTCCTCAGAAGTTTGACTAAGGGCATGAGTTCAGGAAACTGGAATTGATACTTCAACCCACATAATGTATCTTGTTAGTGTGTACTTAAAATTTCAGGTAACTATCCTTTAATATAATCGGATACTTGGACTGGCCATACAGTGTCTTTTTCTCACCCAAACTGGTAAGTTGTGTGTATCAATCTTGTATACTTCTGTCTCTACTCCGGTGAGTGAGAAATGCTTTTTCTCAATAATTGGGCTATATCACAAAAGAGATAAAGAAAGTTTGTAAACCACGCAGAATCCTGAATTATTGTTTTCATATTTTTATCACATAATTCAAAGCCATTGAAAAATAAATTATGTTAAGAATGCCAAAAACATTTCACTTTATCAAAGAAGAATATGGATTTTTTTTTAAGTTTTTATTTATTTATTTGACAGAGAGAGAGAGAGAGACAGCTAGAGAGGGAACACAAGCAGGGGGAGTGGGAGTGGGAGAAGCAGGCTTCCCAACAAGCAGGGGGCCCCATGCAGGGCTCGATCCCAGGACCTGGGGATCATGATCTGAGGCAAAGGCAGACGCCTAGCGACTGAGCCCCCAAGGAGCCCCAAGAATATGGATTTTTTAAAAAAACAGAAACTGCCAAACTACTTTCCAAAGTTGGTTGTACCATTTTACATTTGTTATCACTAGTATAGGAGAGTATAAGTTCATCCACATCCTCACCAACAGTTGTTATTGCCAGGCTTTTAAATTTTAGCCGTTCTAAGAGGTATGTAGTAGTATCACATTTTCCTTTTAATTTGCATTTTCTTAATGACTGATTGTTTTCAGCATTTTTTGTTGAAGTCTAATTGACATAAAATATCCTATTAATTTCAGGTGTACATCATAGTGATTGAATATTTTATACATTATGAAATGATCTTCATCGGTCACCATACATTATTACAATATTATTGACTATATTCCCTATGCTGTACATTATATCCCCATGACTTACATACTTTTTTAAAGGCTTTATTTATTTATTTGTCATTGAGGGAGAGAGAGAAAAACAAGGGGAGTGGCAGGCAGAGGGAGAAGCACGCCACCGCTGAGCAAGGACCCCGATGCTGGACTCCATCCCAGGACCCCAGAATCATGACTGAGCCGAAAGCAGATGCTTAACCAACTGAGCCACCCAGGCATCCCCATGACTTACGTATTTTATAAGTGGAAATTTGTACCTCTTAGTCCCCTTCACCTATTTCACCCAGTCCACCCACCCCCGCAAATCCCTCCCCTTGTTGGTAACCAACAGTTTCCTGTAACTATGAGTTTGTTGCTGTTTTGTTTTGTTTGTTTGTTGTTTTGTTTTCTTGGATTCCACATAAATGTGAAATTATATGGAATTTGTCTTTCTCTGTCATATTTTACTTATGACTTATTTTACTTATCATAATACCCTTTAAGGCCATCTTTGTACAAATGGCAAGATCTCATTCTTTTTTATAGATGAGTAATATTCCATTGTATAAATATACCACATCTTCTTTATCCACTCACCTATCAGTAGAATCTTCTCTTGTGTTTTTTTTTTTCCGTCATCACATCTTTTTTTCTTTATTTTTAGAACAATTTTATGTTCCTAGAACAATTGAAGGGAAAGTAAAGAGATTTCCCATATACCATCTGCCTTCACACAATCTTAGCCTGCCCCATTATCAACATGGCGCACCAGGGTGATCACATCTTCTATACTGAAGTATCTGTTCAAATATAGCACATTTTATATAGAGGAATACTCATTCATTGAGTTTTATGAATTCTTTATATGTTATAAATAAAGGTCTTTATCAGATATACGGTTTGCCAATATTTCCCTGTGTCTTTTGTTTTCATTCTCTTAACATTATCTTTAGAAGAGCAAAAAGTTTTAATTTTGATTAAGTCAAATTTATCACTTGGTTCTTTTATAGTGTGCTTTTAGCATTGTATTTAATACATCTTTGTGGGGCGCCTGGGTGGCTCAGTTGATTAAGCATCTCACTCTTGGTTTGGTCTCAGGTCATCATCTCAGGGTGGTGGGATCAAGCCCCATGCTCAGCGTGGAGTCTGCTTGAAAGAATTGCTCCTTCTGCCCCTCCCCCCGCTTGCGTGGGTGCTCTCTCCCTCTCTCTCTCTCAAATAAATAAATAAATCTTTATAAAAAATATATATATATATATATCTTTGTAATTCTAAGGTAAAAATGTTTTGCTCTAGTCAATTTTTTTCTCTAAGTTTAATGATTTATGTTTTATGTTTAGGTGAAATATCCAGAAAAAAATATATATATATATATATATTTTAAGATTTTATTTATTTATTTGAGAGAGAGAGAATGAGAGACAGAGAGCACAAGAGGGAAGAGGGTCAGAGGGAGAAGCAGACCCCCCGCTGAGCAGGGAGACCCATGTGGGACTTGATCCCGAGACTCCAGGATCATGACCTGAGCTGAAGGCAGTCGCTTAACCAACTGAGCCACCCAGGCGCCCCAGAAAATATTTTAAAAAGTAAATAGAAAACACAAGTTGGGGCACCTGGGTGGCTCAGTTGGTTAAGTGACTGCCTTCAGCTCAGGTCATGATCCCAGGGTCCTGGGATCGAGTCCCACATCGGGATCCCTGCTCTGCGGGGAGCATGCTTCTCCCTCTCCCACTCCCCCTGCTTGTGTTCCCTCTCTCACTGTGTCTCTCTCTGTCAGATAAATAAATAAAATCTTTAAAAAAATAAAAAAATAAAAAAATAAAGAAAACACAAGTTGTCCAGAGACTTTTGTTAGAAATCCTACTCTTCCTGCATGAAAATTGGCTTTTTACTTTTGTTAAAAATTAGTAGTCCATATATATATCTGTGGGTCTATTGATTTATTTATGGACTATTTATTTATTTTTACACCAACATGGCACTTTCTTGATTAACTTACCTTTATAAAGTTCAGTACACATATTCCTATGCTATGATCCATCCGTTCCACTCCTAGGAATTTATACAAAAGAAATGGAAACAGATGTCTGTGCAGATATTTGTATATTAATACTATTAGGAACTTTATTTGAAATAGTCTAAAACTAGAAAGCTTATCAAAAGTTGGGTAAACAAAATATTGCGTATCTATGCAATGGAATGCTATTGAACAAATAAAAAATGAAGTATTGATACAAGTTACAACATGGATTACTCTTAAATAATTATGCTGCATTAAAGAAGCTAAACAAAGGGGAGTACATTCTATTTGTTTCCATTTATATAAAATTCTAGAAAATACACACTAATATATAGTGACAGAAAGCAAACTGTTGGCTGGAGAGGGGAGGAGAGCATCTGAAGGGCATGATGGGAAGAATTACAAAGGCTCAGCAAGAAACTTTTGAGGTTGATAGTCACGTTCATTTTCTTTATTGTGGTGATGGTTTCACTCAAGTACATTTGATACATATGTCAAAATGCTTAAAATTTTACACTTAAGTAAGTGCAGTTTATTGTATATAAATTATATCTCAATAAAACTTTAAAAATATAGATGAACAAAGACTATCCTATACGCTCCCTCTAATTGTTCTCACCCATGATGATTTATTCAACTACCATAAATAAGTTGAGACATCAAGTTTAGTCATCAGCTCACAATCCACCTACTCATGTAGCTACACACCCATATATGTTATGATTTACTATAACTCTGCTATTGAGTATTCTATAGAATTGAACTCTTAAATTAAACGTTTTTTTCTCTTAGTAGCTCAGACTGTCTTAGACAGAATTGATATAGAAAAGAGTCACTAGAGAAGAATTTTAAGGGGAATGTCAAATCCTTTCTCTTCCATGTACCAATAATTGCCAATATCTAAGTTTTTGCATAGAAAACTTTCAGGATCTTGCTCTTAATCTCCTGCAATTACATCTTCTCCCCTTAATTTTATTTTCAAAATATAAGTGATTGCTTCTTTTCTGAACTTGCTAGGCTGTTTTATATCACACAGTTCAATACATATTGTTTCATTTGCCTATAAATCCATCCCTTTTCTTAATCCAATGCTTATCATCTTTATGAAGGTTTTTATAACCCCCCCACTAATGTAAGAGTTCCTTTTCCTATGGACTCACTGTATTAAATAAACATCAAACACTAAACTTTTCTTGAGAGCAGGATGTGAAATATGCATTTTAATTTTTACATTCTTAGGGCTGAACACAGTCCCTGACACATGCTTGGTAGGTAATGAATTGTGTGATGTGAATAAATGGACAAGATAATTGGCCATCAGGTACAGTGCTCTTAATATGCCCAGAGAGGGTTTGCCTCACTTGAGTACTTTTTTCTCTTCTGTAAGCATCAAAAGACAGGTTTCAGAAAGCAGATGGCACATCTATTTATTTGGCAGGGTGTACCAATCTTGTTTGGTACAACATTTCATTGAGTATTCTCCATAAAATATTTGTGTAATAAATACTTATTAACCTAATGGATTAAGAGTGAAGAGGTACATGGGTCAAAATAATGTATCTGGTGTGACTATTGATTTGGTGGATGGTCTGACTAACCAAGGTGGAGCAGGAGGAGATTTATGGATCTGAACATAGATGAAGAGATAATTTTTTGCCCCTCACATTTCATAGGCAGGAATGCACTACCCATGCAAATTTTGCTCATTTACATAACCACTGATGAATGAAGTTAATTATGTATAGCTAACATTTGAATCAGCTTAGTGGGAGAGATGTTCAATAGATAAAATTGTGAAAATCATGGACCGTATCCACTTTTAGCAGTGGTGCTACTATGTTAAATATTCTTCATGTTTTCTATGTAATTCCTTCTTTATTCAGCTTTCCATGATAACTCAGAAATGTTAATACTTCCTATTTCTAAGTTGTGTATTGGAAGTTGGTAAATGAACAAATAGAAAGGGAATTTTTTAACTTGCTTATTAAAAGTGTTTCTCCTCCTCCTTTTTGTTCTCTTCCTTTTCCTCATTGCTCCTTCTCCTCATTCTCATCGTTATTAATATCATCAATCCATTACCTCAAAAGTCATGTTCTCTCAAGTTCTCTTCTATACATCCATTCTTTTTCATTAAAAACCTAAAGATGATTAAATGATGCTCTGAATTGTATTTCACCATTCACTGCATATTTTTTGAACTCTGATTTTGAAATTTTATGATAGCTTGTAGTTTTTCATATTCTTTTTTTTTTTAAGATTTTATTTATTTGTGAGAGAGACAATGAGAGACAGAGAGCATGAGAGGGAGGAGGGTCAGAGGGAGAAGCAGACTCCCTGCTGAGCAGGGAGCCTGATGTGGGACTCGATCCCGGGACTCCAGGATCATGACCTGAGCCGAAGGCAGTCGCTTAACCAACTGAGCCACCCAGGTGCCCTAGTTTTTCATATTCTTAACCAGATAATATCATTAGTTGTGATTCATAGAAATACTCAATATAATTTTCTAACATAAATTAAACTAAAATTTAAGACATATTTTAACTAAAACCCTTAATTAAGATATTTCTACATAATTATATTAAGCAATATGCTCCTTGAAATTTAAATGGCAAGATAGGATGTCACACATACACATTTAAATTACACACACTCATGTATACGTATTTATAGAATTCACAGACAAAGTGCAAGTTATTAAAAAATAATAGTTCCTCTAGAATTTCTGACTGGCTTTAACATTCTTGGAGCATTGCATTATGTGCATTTATGTGCACATGCGCTGAAGACACAACTCAGCTAGATAGCATTTGAGGAATAAACAGACCAAAAATACACTTCCTATGAATACTGAATAATTTAGAGTATGGAAACTTGCAATTCGAACTTGATATTTAGGAATGATAAAAACTTAACAGTCAATATGATATAATCCTGAGATTATATAATTCACTGCTTTCAGGTCAATATACTTCATTGAGCACAAAATATTTTAAAAAGAAGAAATTTACTGTAAAAAATGACTTGAACCCAGTGAGGCATACCAAGTACTTTTCACCAAGCAGTCCATCTACAGCCCAACATATAGGTCCTGTCTTAAAGTCAGGCATGGTACCCTTGAACGAAGGCATGGCCAAGTGACTAATTTTGAACATGGGTCATGAATAGATACCGTTTTCCCACCCTGGGCTAATTGGCAGAATTCTAGGAGTGGGAGAGAGATTCAGCTAGGTCACATTGTAGAACACCTTTGTTCCTTTGCACCAACTTGCATTGTTTTCGTCCTTTGAGAGATATAAAATATTTATTGTGCTAAGGTGCTTCATTCTCACTGTTGTTTTCAGTGTTATTCAAACCTGAATAATTCAATCACAAAGACGAGGATGGTACTTCATCTTTTCCCTTCTATATCTTTAAACAACAGTATGAAACCACCTGCCTGCGACAACTTTTGTAGGGTTTGTTTTATGTTGTTTTCGTTTTGTTGTGATTCCATGTAGGCATTTTAGAATGAAAATTTAGCAGGTATTCATATGTACACATGCACCCAGATTATGAACTCAGGTATGTGGACAGGTGCTTTCTTCAAATCAAAAGATAGGTGAATAAAATCCAGGGAAAATATGATCACTGGTTTAATCATTCATTGTCATGAAATCACTCTCCTTGTCACCTCCCTTTTAAGTGTGTATGTGAGGGTTGGTACTGAAGATATGAAAAATAGAGTAGTGGAATAGGCTATTACAGATTATAGAACGTTTTAGCCCCCTTGTAATCTTATTAAATGTTTGCTAATCTAGAAAAATACAATGATTAGTAGGTTGTCATTTTTCTGGGAAAGTTGGAATAATAAAGTCATATATCAGTAACCTAAAGACCAAATCAATTTCACATGAGCTTGGTTTGACTTGGACAGTTGTAAGCCAAGCAATATATATATTTTTTATTTTATTATGTTATGTTAGTCATCATACATTACATCATTAGTTTTTGATGTAGTGTTCCATGATTCATTGTTTGCGTATAATACCCAGTGCTCCATTCAGTACCTGCCCTCTTTAATACCCACCACCAGGCTAACCCATCCCCCCTCCCCCCTCCGCTCTAGAACCCTCAGTTTGTTTCTCAGAGTCCATAGTCTGTCATGGTTTGTTTCCCCCTCTGATTTCCCCCCTTCATTCTTCCCCTTCTGCTAATCTTCTTCTTTTATTTTTTAACATATAATGAATTGTTTGTTTCAGAGGTACAGGTCTGTGATTCAACAGTCTTACACAATTCACAGCACTCACCATAGCACATACCTTCCCCAATGTCTATCAACAGCCACCCCATCCCTCCCACCCCCCCACCACTCCAGCAACTCTGTTTGTTTCCTGAGATTAAGAATTCCTCATATCAGTGAGATCATATGTTACATGTCTTTTTCTGATTGACTTATTTCACTCAGCATAATACCCTCCAGTTCCATCCATGTCATCGCAAATGGCAATATTTCATTCCTTTTGTTGGCTGAGTAATATTCCATTGTGTGTGTGTGTGTGTGTGTGTGTACCACACCTTCTTTATCCATTCATCTGCCAATGGACATCTTGGCTCTTTCCATAGTTTGGCTATTGTGGACATTGCTGCTATAAACATTAGGGTGCATGTACCACTTCGGATCCCTACATTTGTTTCTTTGAGGTAAATACCCATTAGTGCAATTGCTGGGTCATACGGTACTTCTATTTTCAACTTTTTGAAGAACCCCCATACTGTTTTCCAGAGTGGCTGCACCAGTTTGCATTCCCACCAGCAATGTAGGGGGGTTCCCCTTTCTCCACATCCCTACCAACATCTGTCATTTCCTGACTTGTTAATTTTAACCATTCTGACGGGTGTGAGGTGATATCTCATTGAGGTTTTGATATGGATTTCCCTGATGCCAAGTGATGTTGAGCACTTTTTCATGCGTCTGTTGGCCATTTGGATGTCTTCTTTGGAAAAATGTCTGTTCATGTCTTCTGCCCATTTCTTGATTGGATCATTTGTTCTTTGGGTGTTGAGTTTGATAAGTTCTTTATAGATTTTGGATACTAGCCCTTGACCTGATATATCATTTGCAAATATCTTCTCCCATTCTGTGGGTTGTCTTTTGGTTTTGTTGACTGTTTCCTTTGCTGTGCAAAAGATTTTTATCTAGATGAAGTCCCAATAGTTCATTTTTGCCCTTGCTTCCTTTGCCTTTGGCGATGTTTCTAGGAAGATGTTGCTGCAGCTGAGGTCGAAGAGGTTGCTGCCTGTGTTCTCCTTTAGGATTTTGATGGACTCCTGTCTTTTTTTTTTTTTTAAGATTTTATTTATTCATTTGAGACACAGAGATACAGAGAGAGAGAGAGCATGAGCAGTGGGAGAGGCAGAGGAAGAGGGAGAAGCAGACTCCCTGCTGAGCCAGGAGCCCGATGTGGGACTCGATCCCAGGACCCTGGGATCATGACCTGAGCTGAAGGCAGACACTTAACCATCTGAGCCACCCAGGTGCCCCAATGAACTCCTGTCTTACATGGAGGCCTTTCAACCATGTTGAGTCTATTTTTGTGTGTGGTGTAAGGAAATGGTCCAGTTTCATTCTTCTGCATGAGCCAAGCAATACTTTTGAGTAAACAAATAAACAAAAGTATTGTCCCACATTTTAAAAATATACATACCCACTTTTCTGCTAAGAAAACATGTAAGTATAAAGCACCTGAACCCATTTCAAAGGGCACAAACTCTTTATTGCAACTGTCTTCACAACTTCCCTTTTCATTCTTATACCCAGCTAGCTTTACATATCCCTTCTGCTGGGCAAGTGAAGATTTTCATCTCCTGATATAGAAAATAAATAATGTGAGTAATAATGTACATCATTCATTGTGACAATTAGTATTAACAGCATAATTCAGTACTTAATATTGGGTCCCCTAAGTCCAAGGAACTGTATTAGATACTCTAGATATGGTTCAAACTTATAACTTATTTTGAGATTATACCTCTCTGTTAAACTGACTTATCAACAGAAAGGAGGTGGGGAAAGATGAGAACATTTTAATTAAAAAATGAGAACTAAAACCTCAGAGATCTGTTTCAGAACATAAATCCAGATAATTAAGCCTTTGGCTGGATGAATGTTTAATAACTTAATCCAGTATCTATGCATATTTAGGTGTACTTTTCTGATGACTTTAAGTAAGTTCATCAGTGTCTTAAGTCTTTAACTTGTATAGTTTTAACACTGAAAGCAATATAAATATAAATAAAAGCATTTCTTATACTCTAGAAATAGACTAAAATCACTCTGCTCAAAAATAAATAAATAAATAAATAAATAAATAAATAAATAAATAAATAAATTAAATCCCTCTGTTCATGATAAATAGGAATGGAAATGTTAATAACTGGTCTTGTTCATTGCCTTAATCAACTCCTTCATTCAGTCAAATATCTCTGCTTATTCTGTGAAGGCACTATGCTAGAGATATGAGTACATCAGTGACCAAAAGAGAAAATACTACATATATGTCATTGACTCATACATATTCTACTGTGCAAGGAGAAATTAGAGAATACATATAATGAATACATAATATAGTACGTTAAAAATAAAAAAAAATGGAAAACTTGAGGTTTAATTGAATCAGGAATGCTGGAATGAGGAGTTAAGATGAGAAGCAGGTTGCCGTTTCATTTTAAATAGGATGGAAAAGGTACATTTCAATAAAAGGTTACATTTAAGCAAGGATTTGAAGGAAGCCGGGATGTTAGCCAGGTGAATATCCAGAGGAACATTCCTGACAAAGAGAACAGCCCAAACAAAGAGCCTCAGAAAGGACAATCTTGGATTCTTCAAGGATTTTTAAGGTGGCCCAGGTGGCTGGATGAAGTAATCAGTAGGGGTTGAAATTTGAGCGATAACAGGAGGCCAATCAAGTAGGATCTATAGTCCATTACAGTGACTTTGGCTACTTCTCTGCGTAAGATAGGAAATCACTTGGACAAAATAATGACATTGACTGGCTTACAGTTTCAAAATATCACTCTAGACACTCGAGAATCAACTGTAGGGAATAAAGGAAAGAGGAAGGAGGCTCCTGTGATAATCAAGGAAAGCCTTCTATTGACTTAGACCAAGATAATCAGAGTGATCAACAGAGTTAGATTAGAGGTTAGGTATATTTTCATGGTTTGCTGTTATATTTATTATGTTTATGAAAGAGAGAAAATCAGGATGACTCCAAATTTTATACTTAAATAAGAAAAAGAATGGAGTTCCCATCAAATGAAGGGGAAAACTTTAGGTGAAGGAGGATGAGGAGTGTTCAAGGAAGAAAGACCTGAAGTTGGGTTGTGGACATTGATGGATATCTGTTAGGCATGGATAGGAATTAGTTCAATTGGTTTGAAATTCAAAACAGCACTCTGGTCTGGGAGAAAGGTTTGAAAATTATTGGCACATAGATGACATTTAAAGATAAAAATTTGATGAAAGCATAGAAGGAAATTGTTTGCCTAGGCAAGAGCAAAGGATCAAACCTGAAAACTGGAATAGTCTAACATTATCAGATGAGGAATTCACAAAGTGATTAATAAGAAGGCATGATTTTCCTAGTGGGTATTGCATTAGTTTTCTGTGGCTGCCATAACAAATTACCATAAACTTGAAGGTATAAAAACAATAAAATTTATTCTCTTACATTTGTGGAGATCAGAAGTTCAACATGAGTTTTATTGGGCCACATTTCTTCCAGAGGCTTTGGAGGGAACCCTTCCTTACCTCTTACAGCTTCCACTAGGGTTCCTCTGCGTGTGTGCACACCACTCTAATCACTGCTTCTGTCCTCATGTCACCTTTATTGTATGTACCAAATACCCCTCTGTGTCCCTATTTATAAGGTAAGTTGTCATTGAATTTAGGGCCCACCTGGATAATCCAGATTATTCCCATGTTTAGATCCTTGATCTGATCACCTCTATAAAGACCTTTGTTTTTTCTTACAAGTTAGCATTAACAGGCTTCAGGGATTAAGAATTGCTATTTTGGAGTAGCTATTATTTAGCATAAAAATACAAGTGTGTTATATCAATTGCAGCAAAAAGCCTAAAAACAGAAAATCACTCATTAAATTTAGCAATATTGAGATTATATGTGTTCTTGAAAAGAGCAGGGAAAGTGTAGTCATGTAGGCAAAGTCCTGAATGAGGTGGAATTAAGAGTGAAAGGGAGAAGAGGAATCAAACACAAACAATATTTTCAAGGAGTTTTGCTACAAAAGGGAATGAAACAATTGGACATTTAAGCCTAAACTTAGGCCAAGATATTTTTTTTTTTAGGATAAAAGAAATGTGATGGAGGTAGAGAATGGGGATTGATGAAGTTTTAAAGAGGGATGCGAATATCAGTGTTGATGTTGTTTACTAGGTGTTATGGTTTGTAATCCCCCAGAAACATACTTTAAAATAAGAATGAGTTCAAGTAGTATATTTGAATAATGGGGGAGAGACAAGGAAGGGAAGGAAGCCAGTAAGTGTGTGTTATGATAAGAGAAGCACTGTGGGGAATTGGTGCTCCGTACTACTGAGGCCTTTGGGATACCATGTGGAACACAACTCAGGGTTTTATCTGTCAAGGAGCAAGAGAGTTAAGGTACCTTACTCACTAACTCCTGTCTGTCATGGGGTGAGGACTGCCCCAAGGAGCCTTCACTCCAGAGCACTTCTGACCCAGCCTGTGCTTGGTCTAAGCATATCCCTACAGATGAAGTCCTCTCAGAGAGAGTCATAAGTGTTGGGAATAGGAACTCTTCATTGTATGTGAGCAAAACTGAGAATCAAGGGGCTACGGACAATGTTCCAATAGGAACTGCTATAGAAGGGGAGGGAGATAGGATCAAATCTCAAAGATCATTTGCATATTTTGTTTAAAAGCTTTCATATCACCTATTAGGTATCTTCTATATGAGTCTATATCTATATATTTAAATTGAGTGCAAAGGAGAAATTAAACAAATTAGTACGCTGAAGCCTAGATGAAGATACCCTTACAATCCCAGCATCTATCACCTTTCAAATAAATGTTAATGATGGCAGTTATGAAAATTGTTCCAAAGCCTAACAAACTTTATACGGTGGAAGTGACTATTGCATGACTTGTATTTCTATAAATATGGAAAGCAGAACCTTTGCTTCATTTAAACAGCAAAAATATTTTTTGAATGTGTGCAAAGAAGCATTTTAACCCTGGAGACATGGTTCTTAATTTTTTAATATTGGCCTTGATGATTTAACATTTGCCGGAAAATAAATGTTTAGTTTATGTTCAAGTTATTTGAACTAACAACAACATTATCTCCCTTAGATAAATTTAGCATATAATTAGCACAGGAAGATGGACAGGTTTTTATTACCATCTGTCTTTGGGAATTACAATGAAATTAAATATTGTTTGTTTTCTCCAATAAACTTACTAAAAAAGAATGTCAGGAATTATCTATGGCAAAAGGAAATATGTGTATTAGCTGCTTTCCATTTCTGTTAAGTGTTTTTGTTTGCTTTACATGTTGACAATTTCTTTGAAATTGATTGATTATTCAAGAAATAAGTATATTGTGGTTTTATAAATCTATTGAAGTCATTATAACCTTCTAGACTTTAATAGATTTAAAAATGGCAGACTGTATTCACAACACTAAGAGACTCAAACAATAACTATATTCAACTTTTAAACTTTGTCTTTCATATTTTTTAGATAATATGTATCTTTGTGATCGTGAGAATATATTTTAAAGCGCTATAGTTAATATCCCTAATGTCAGGAAATACACATCTACTCTTAACATCCTTCTTCTCTGCCTTTGGAATTTAGGCCAATCATCACCCAAATCACAATGTTTCCATTTGGTTTTAGCTTCTTGCTCTAACAAAAATATGATTAACCCCTGAGAACACCACTTTACCTACAAATCTCTTAGTCACTGTATTAGTTTCGTTAATAAATTGTCACAGATTACATAGCTTAAAAATAGAAATTTCTTCAGAATTGTGGAGTTGAGAAGTCAGAAATCATGGTGTTGGCAGGGCCATGTTGCCTCTGACTGCTGTACAGAGGAATCCTTCAGGCTTCTTGTAAGATTCGGGTGGTTGGTAGCCATCATGGCATTCCTTGGCTTGCAGACACACCATTCCAATCTCTACCTCTGTCATCACGTGAACTTCTCCCTATGTGTCTATATGTATGTGACTCATCTTATAAGGACACCAGTCATACTAGCTTAAGGCTCACCCTAATGACTTTGTCTTAACACAATTACATCTACAAAGACCCTATTTCCAAATAAGGTCACCTTTCCAGGTACTGGGAGGTCAGGAATTCACCTATCATGTTGGAGTATACAGTTCAACCCACAACAGTCACTAACTACTTTTATAAGTTTGATTTAATGGGGACTAGTGTAGAGTAATATAGTTTTTTGTCACAGCTCTAATAACACTTGATTGGGAAATGCTCTCCTTCTGAAAGTCACTTTCAAAACATTCTGCAATCAACTTACTTAAAAGCATGTGGTCTTGAATCTTGTGTCTTCTCATTATGGCAACTAGTACCCTCTCATTCCTTGATGACTTTAACTCACTCTAATATATTTAAATATATTTTTACCTAAACATTAGTGATTTCCATTCTATGTGTAGAAGGTCCCTCTCACAGTCTGGACACTCAGGACCTTGAATATACCTCTCCCTACGATCTTGTCCTCCATCCTTCTGGGGCCAATTACTCCATGGTTATACCCAAAACCTTTGTCTTAGTCAATGACAACACACTGTCCATAATCACAACTCCATGCATTCCACTTGCTGGTTATCACGTCCTATATTTTAAGCATATTTTCTCCAGCTTTCTCACTCTAAAGAGTTCCTCCTACTTTTCATTTCATGAGTATCTGATCTCCATTGATTCTATCAACTGTACATTATCTTCAGTTTCATATATTCACTTTACTTTTTTAAAAGCTGAATTTCCATAGTCAGTCATTTTTAGGACTACCTCTCATATTCTCTTCAGCTCCATTTCTTTGCCCACTTTGTAGTGCTCATATGACAAAGTAGCCCCAATTAAATACAAATTTCTGCCTAACAAATATCCAAATCTCTGTAGTAGAACTTGGCTGAAATACAATATGTAACCATAACCATGTTTTATTACATTTTTTAGATTTCTCAATATTATTAAATATTTAAATTTCCATACTTTTCCTAAATGTCTCTTATACCTCCTTTTTTTCAAACTTTTTCAAAATTGAAGTGTAGTTGGCACATAATATTATGTTAGCTTTAGGTTTATAGTATAGTGATCCTATATTTTATATATTATGAAGTGATCTGTTGGTTATAACTACAAAAGTGTATCCTTAATGCAATCTGGCAACCTCAAGTATGCCCTTACCATTGTCCCCAAATCTTACTTTGTGTACTCATTATTCACTCTACTTCTCTCCTGGGGGACTATTTCATAACCCTCTACAATTTTGTTGATATTAAATTCTATCTTCTTGTCCATCTCATTGGAATCGATGGATTATATTGCTTCCTATTTCACAAGGAAAACTGGAGCAGTAAAAGAGAACTTGATCAGAATTCTAACATCTTATCTATCGAGGTACTCACATGAACAACCACATAATATGGGCTCTTACCAAAATTAGGAAGATGCACATTTGTATCATTTTGAGTTCTGCTTGTACATTTGTTTTACATTCACAAGTCATATTTCATCTTGTCCCTGATTTGAGAACTGAAATAATTTTGAGAGAGGACTGACAAAGTCTTTATATGTATATGTATATGTATATGTATATGTATATGTATATGTATATGTGTTTGTGTATGTGTGTGTTTTCTCGGAGGAGGTGTTCTAGTTTTTAGCAGAATCAAATCTTTAACCTGCAAAGATATCATAAAAGATTGTAGAATTCTTTACATATTTTATTGCATAAAAACTACACTGATCAAAGGAAATTAATCAAAGATTCTTAGCTGGTGTGAAATTGTCTATATTTGAAATCTGTAATGGGTGTTGTATGTCACAATATTTTGCCTCATCCATTTTCTCTCTTCTTTCTATGTGCTTATGTTTTCCTACTACTGCTAATAAATTTCAATTAATTCAGAATATTTTTCATTTTGTGTAAGGACCACAGTTTAATGATTATATGGAAGAAGGTTGGTAAAAATTGAAAGAAAATAAGACATTTTATAACTGAAAATAATTGTTTATATTTATTACTTTAACATATAACATATACACATTTAAAAAATCTACCTTACTAGACTGGAAGTTCTGTAAGAAAGAAATTGTGTGTTTATATTAGTATACCTCACCCAACCTAGCAAAATGTCCGGATCCATTGGTTAAAGGTTTTTCAATGCATGATTTACCAAAGAAAGGAAATATAGCCATTGTTTATTTAAGATTTAAACTCAACTGTGAATGATTTCCTTATGATTTCACATGCATCCCTAAAACTCTGGGATTTTATAAGATCATGCCACCATATTTTATCAAGATGGCTTTTTACATAGTTTATTATTGATTTTTTAGATGAAACATGTGGTTAATGGGAATAATGGAAAATATAGCTGTCTTCTCTGTTAAGCACATGAAATACAGTAAAAGTAAAAGGTCTTCAGAAACATGTTATTCAGAACTAACTCAACGTGGGATTGCTCTATTCTAACATTACACATGATTGATTGGTAATATAATTCCCATGTGCATTGTCACATTGCGGAGTTCCATCAATCCAAAATTTTATTGTAAAAGGCAATGAGCACTGGGTGTAATAAGCTGACACATTAGCACAGAAATGCTTTTTTGTCACAAATTGAAGCTGTTTAATACTTGTTTGCCTACCCGTAATGGTACAAAATGCATCTATAATTACTGTCATGGGGCTGAGACTATACCATCTGGTATGAAATGGAAATGTTTGTATCTAAGCTTACTAGAGCAGAATATATAATCTGAGCCATTATTGTAAAGCCATTCATTCTATCTAATAAAAAACTTCTCCACTATATGAGCACAGACTAATGAGTATAAACACAGTTTGGGCTGGAAAAGCTTAAGAAAATATTATGTTCTATAGGATGTCCTTGATCTCTCAGAAAAAAAAAATAAGGTTTATCTTCAACACCATTTTTGATGCTCCTTGATCCCCAAAAAAACCCCAAAAAACAAAAAAACATCTGCCCCCTTTTGAATATCAGAACATCCTAAGTTTAAATTAAGACATCATTTTTCAACCTGAGTACCTCTTGTGGGTTCCTACTTTTTATTTCAATAATTACATTATCCTAGTTTTACATTATTTCCCTTTCCTCTTAGTAAAAAAGATATTGAAATCCTTTTGCCTCTTTCATATATTTTCTTCCTATAGAACATCCTATTATGGTGAAAATGGAGTCATATATATATATTTTTTAAAACACACCAGAGCAAGACCTTCAAAACCTATACAAAGAAAATCATAAAATTACCTTATCTAGAGATCTATGTGACATAAAAGAGATGTGAACAAATAGAAAAACAGTTTATTTTCTTGAATAGAAATCCTCAAGAGATATTAGTTCTTCCTGAGGCAATTTATGATTTAATGCTACCCATTAAAATAACCAGAGTTGTTTTTCTGGAGATAGATAACTTGATTATAAAACTTATTTGGAAGAACAAACAAACAAACAAAAAAGTAAACAAAAATACTGAAAAAAAATAGATTGAAGAGATAATAAGTAGTCCTGACAGATATTGAAATATACTTTAAAGTGTATATAATTACAGTGGTATTTTATTGGTACATGAACAGAATAATCAGCTGACAACAGAATAGAGAATTCAGAAAATTAATTTCCCCATTTTGTGGGTCTATGTGGCAACAATGTTTGCATTTCAGATCAGTAGGGGTACTGACAGACTTAAATAATTGATGTGGAGATAGCGGGTTAGCCATAGACAATAAAATAAAAATTAAACCCATTCCTGTGTATGGATGAATTTCAAATGGGTCAGAGTTAAATTAAAAAACCAAACCAAACCAAAACAAAACAAAACCATAGGAGAACTGGAACAAAATATGGATAAATTCCACTTGGCTCTTCTTTCTGCTTGGCAGTTTTTCTTCCCTGGGCTGGCTTTCACTGATCTCAGTTTGGCTTCATCGCATGTCTACAGTCAGATGATGAGTTAACTGGGGGAAGGGCTGGCTTCAAATGGCCTTATCCCTAGGTCTGAAAGTCAGCTGGGGTAGTATGTCTCTCAACATCAAGACGGCTAGTCCAGATTGAGCTCTCAGTGGAGGAAGACGGTATCTCCCAATGTGCAAGGATTTTTCAGCCTCTGCTTGCACCTGTAACCCTTACCAATGCTTCATTGGCTATTACATTGCAGGTCCCTGAGTCAACCAAGCTTGAAGGGTTGAAAAACAGACTTCGTTTTTTTTTTCATGAGAGGAGTGAAAACTTGTGACCATTCTTACAACTTACTGAAAATGAAGAATAAGCCATCCTAGCCAAGTATCAAATCCAGAACCACTAATGGGAAAGATAGATAAATTTGATAAATTAACATTTTTTTAAAGTTCATGGTAAAATAAATCATAAGCACAGTAATGAGAAATCTAATTGGGAAAAGACACATTTGTCACATATCACAGACAAGAGGTTATATTCCTACTGTAGAAATACCTTCTAAAAATAGACACACAAACACCATCAACCCAATGGGGGAGGGCATTAAAAAAAAAGAATTACAGAAATAAAAAGACAGTTTGCAGAAAAAGAAATGCAATGCAAATGTTTCTTAACAGACTCTAACTATACTCAACTTTTCATGGTATGAAAAATAAATATAAAAGTATATTGAAATATCAATTCTCACCTGATGGATTGCCCGAAATCTAAAAGTTTAAACTCAACCTCTGTTGGTGAGATTGTGAGAAAACAGTTCTTTTATGAAGTGCTGGGACTCCAAATGTTACATATCCAATGAAGAGACTTGAGTAATATACCCAACATAGCTAATGTTCCATTTGATGCAATATCTCACTTTAAGGAATTTATCTTAAATATAAAATATCAACTATACGAACAGACAAATGAACAAAGCTCTTCATTGCAGAACTAGTTTTCATAGAAAAGACTGGAACCAACCCAAATGCTTATCCCAAAAATAGTTGATTGAATAAATATCCACACAACACTGAATTCTGCAGCCATGGAAAGTAATGAGAAATATTGTTTTATATCCTTCCATTGGATGATTATTTGGATCTGGATATTAAGAAAATTAAGCTATATTTAAAATATTAATGACAGTTAGGGCTCCTGGGTGGCCCAGTCGGTTAAAGATCAACTCTTGGTTTTGGCTTGGGTGGTAATTTCAGAGTCTTGAAATCGAGCCTGTTTTGGGTTCCACGCTCAGTGAGGAGTCTGCTTGAGACTGCCTCTTCCTCTCCTTCTGCCCCTCCCCCACGTTTACTCTCTCTAAAATAATATTTATATTAAAGAAATTAATGATGGTTATGCAATTGGAAATTTTAACACTGCATATTTTAAATTATTAAGATGTTAATATATTATTGTTAATTATTTTAAGGGTAATAATGGTACCCTAGTTATTTTTTAAATTGTGCATAAATTTAAAGATACATACTGCAGTATTTAAAGTTCAGAAAATGTATGTGGGATTTGTTTCAATAAAAAATGATGGAAGGGGCGCCTGGGTGGCTCAGTTGGTTAAAGCGACTGCCTTCGGCTCAGGTCATGATCCTGGAGTCCCTGGATCGAGTCCCGCATCGGGCTCCCTGCTCGGCAGGGAGCCTGCTTCTCCCTCTGACCCTCCCCCCTCTCATGTGCTCTCTCTCTCATTCTCTCTGTCTCAAATAAATAAATAAAATCTTTAAAAAAAAAAATGATGGAAGAATGTGAATGAAGATATTGATGATTGGCTATAATTAGTAATTTTTTGGAAATAGTGAATGGATAAATGGATAATTTTGTGTGTGTATAATTTGCGTGTATATGTATAATTTTTACATAATATAATGTTAAAACAAATAAGACAACAATCACATTTACTTTCAAATACCATGGAGAAGCAAATATTATTAGTATCACTTTATACCAAATTACTCAACCAGTATTTCAAATGAATGCCCTGAAATAGATTTGCTAGGAATTTTATATTGAGAATTTTGTTTGATTTTTTTAAAACAAGCTGGAAGTCGTTGAAGTTTTGCACTTTTGACCATTCATGGACGCTTAACACAAGCCTCTTCTATTTACCCCTGGACTCTAAACATTAAAAAAAAACAACTTGTGGAATTATTTAGAGAACAACTATCAACAGAACCATTTGCCTTAATTTGAAATTTTATATTGCACATTTTCAAACAAAATTGGATAGAATAAATAATTATATTTCAGAGTATTTTGAAAGCTTTAATAGTATCTCTTGAATAATTCAAAATTTATTTTTATAACGCCCAAAAAAGTATGGTTATATAAGAGCATTCAGTGCTAGAGAAATAAAAGAGGCAGAGTTTTTTAATGTATCCTAGAACTTAGAGGCATAAGCCTTTTCTTAAAGGGTCAGTAGGCCCCAGGTAAAGGGTTGGTGGAGAGTCATCAATTTCTCAAAGGAAGAAAAAAATGAGGGCTCTAAGAAAAAACAGCAGCCTAGCTACAATGCCAAAACCTGACAGAGACGGGCAAAGAGTTAGCAACCACAGATCAATAGCAGTATCATTTATAAATATACATGTAAGTAGCCTACATAACATAAAAGTATAGAGAGTCCTGTTTTCAGAAGGATTAGATATGAGGAAATATTTAAACATAATTTATAATGGATCTGAGGACTAAAAGCATGAATTTTCTGAATAGACATTTAGTAATCATTTGGCAAAAATCAGAATACATCTTAATTAAAAATAAAGCACTTAAGTAAACTAGAATTAGCAAATAATTCTTTATGTGTGTGTGTGGCTAGATATGTGTGCATAAATGTATATATATATGTACAAGTGTGTATATATATATGTACAAGTGTGTATATATGTGTACATGTAGGTGTGTGTATATGTATGCATAAATATATATACATGTATATGCAATCTAAACTACACATCATGTAGGTATGTATATATTTATATCTACATAATACAAACACATGCATATACTTTTTACATATATAAATAACACAAAATTAAATCTGAACAAAGGAAAAGCTACCTATAATTTTTAAGAGAAAGAATAAGCATCACAAAATGTCATTTAGCTCTTTATTAATACATTCGAATGTTACCTAATACATTTCTGAAGTTAGGCAATTTTTAAATTTATAAGAAAAATAAACAAAAATACTCTAAAAATGCTCTGAAACTGTACAGCAAAGGCAGTGGGATGCCCTCATCCAATTTAGTATTACATGGTACAAGCAAATGAATAGACAGTATTTTAACAAAATATAAATTCCAAAATCAGACCCAAAGTCTTACGGTAATATAGTATATAATAAGTTAGAATCTCAAATCAGTGGTGACACAGATGTACTTTTAAATCTGGTTGTGGAAAAACAAATATATTAGAAAATAAAGCCATAAAATCTAATGCGATGTAAATTTTTAAATAAATTGGAGTGGCTCTGGTATTTCTAAACATTACTAAAAAAATGGAAAAAACAAAATATTCATATATTTGACTACAGAAAAGTATATATTTCCACACGATCTTTAAAAAAGGACAGCAATCAGAAATAAGTATCAAACTAGGAAAATAATTTAAAACACATATCACAGATAAAGGGTTAATTTTTCAGATACAAATGGTTCTCAGACATCAGTAAGAGCAGGGCACACATCCCATTAGTAAAAATCACATAAAGGAAATAAATAGACAAGTCTTAAAAATATATAAATGGTAGTAAAACATATGAGAAGGTACTCAACCTCACTCATAATACAAAAAATAAAAATTAAAACTACAAAGAGAAACCATTTTTCACCGATGTGATTAGCAGGCATCCAAACATTGGCAGCATATTCTATTTATGAAGTCGTGTAAAATCAGAAACTCTCAAACATGGCTTTTGGGAATGCAAAATGATGTAAACCTCGATGTGGGGAATTTGTTACCCATTATAATTAAAATTAAATTAAATTTTCCTTTTGATTGTTCAAGTTACTTCTGCAAGTTGTCCTGTGTTCATACATTATTGGTACAGTATTCTTTGCAGTAAGAAGCAAAAAAAGGGAAAAAAACAAAACACTTAACTAAAAGAGACAAGCAAACCATAAAAAAGAGACTCATAACCATAGAGAACAAACAGGGTTGCTGGATGGGAACTGGGCAGGGGGATGGGTTAACTGGGTGATGGGCATTAAGGAGGGCATGTGATGTGATGAGCACTGGGTGTTGCATGTAAGTGATGAATCACTAAATTCTACTCCTGAAACCAATATTACGCTATATATTAACTAACTGGAATTTAAATAAAAACTTTAAAAAATACTTATCTTTGGGGGTCTTCTACAATAATCTATGCTATAACCACTTACTAGAATATTCAATAGCAACACAAAAACAATGAGAAATCTCTCTCTACTTAGAAATATTTCCAGGATATATGGCTAAGTGGAAAAATATGATTTTGAACAGCACACAAAATATACAGCCTATTGTGAAAGAAGGAAAGAAATAAAAACTTTTTTTTCTCATTTTGTATAAAGAAACATTAAAAGAAATTCCTGAAACTTAAAAAATGTTTCCCTTCAGGGTTTAGAGAGGAGTCACAGGTTTAATGAAAAAGTGGGTAGGGGAAACAGTTTTCACTCTATACTAGTTTATAGTATTTTTATTTTAAGCTATGTAAATGTTTAAACAATATATCACCTCTTCTAAAAAACAACTTTTTAAAAGACTCCATCCCAAATATTGGTTGACAGGATAAAAAGTGCATAGTTTGAAAAGAGCCCCTAAGGATACTAGTAATTATTGAACATTGGGAAAGGGTAACTGTGGATATAATTAGTTAGCATGTTGCCTCTGTAGAGATAGAAATTGCCCCTGTGCCAATTGTAAATAGTTCTGTTCTGAGCATAGCCTTATTTTCAAGGAGTAATTTTGCAGGGTCTTAGTGTAACCAGCCATCATAAGGCTCAGCACATTTCTTAGGCCATCAATTATTGATGTACCACAGCCAGAGATGACTTTTAATTTGCTCTCATGAACAATTGTGCATGGGGATTTTTATAATTACTTTATCATTTGGAAGCATATTTTACATAACACTATGGAAATGACAATGCTGCTAGCTTTCACTGGTAACGAAGGCCAAAGATGACAAGGCCTAGTGATTCAAATTAATAGGATGCTTGTTTTTACTTCATTTTGATAAATTCTGAATGTCATCCGTTCTTCAGGCTGGTACTTCATCTTGAGAGTCGGCTTTGTGCATCCTGGAATCTATCCTTAATGTGTGCCTGTCGATCACTTGGGTCCAGTCGATATTTCTAGACTGTTTTGCAACTAACCCAAACCATTTCCTGTTGCAGGTGTGTCTACTACTGCAGAAGAGGAAATAAAACAGGAACAGTTGGTCCAGAATCTGTAGAGATTTTCTAATTCTACTGGACGTTCTACATCACAAAATAAGTAGTGAGCCAAGCCTCAGTGCAAAGCCTGAGTAAGATACTGATTTAAGAAACACTGTTATAGGGGCGCCTCGGTGGCTCAGTTGGTTAAGCAACTGCCTTCGGCTCAGGTCATGATCCTGGAGTCCTGGGATCGAGTCCCGCATCGGGCTCCCGGCTCAGCGGAGAGCTTGCTTCTCCCTCTGACCCTATCCCCTCTCATGCTGTTTCTCTCTCTCTCTCTCTCAAATAAATAAATAAATAAAATCTTAAAAAAAAAAAAAAAAAGAAACATTGTTATAAGCTCTGGGATTGTAAGAGCTGATCTCAAGACTTGACATGGTGGTTTGAAACCTCTCCCAATCCCGTAAACAACCATGCACATATGTGCGACAAAGTGTGTACCATGGAGGAAAACATTTGGAAAAAGACAATTTTCCTTTTGTACTATGCTTTTTGGAACTTCTGAGCCATTAAAATTCCCATTTGCTCTTGGTTTTAATGAGCACTTTATCATCAACCCTTGGAAAATCCAGATTCTTTAAAATATCTTGATGCTTCATGCCAAAATTGATTTACATATTCTAAAAGGGAAATGTGTTTATATGTCAAAGTACAAATGATTTCAGATGTAGAAATCCTTTTTAAACCTATTATAACTCAGGGCGCCTGGGTGGCTCAGTTGGTTAAGCGACTGCCTTCAGCTCAGGTCATGATCCTGGAGTCCCTGGATCGAGTCCCGCATTGGGCTCCCTGCTCGGCAGGGAGTCTGCTTCTCCCTCTGGCCCTCCCCCCTCTCATGTGCTCTCTCTCTCATTCTGTCAAATAAATAAATAAAATCTTAAAAAAAAAAAAACTATTATAACTCAATTAGCAGCAAAGTAAAAAGAAAATTCAAAGTTCTAGTCATTCAAAAACCACAACCTAGGACTGTTACGAAGTTCTCTTTCTTTCTGAGGGTATGTATATTTCATTCTAACATTAAGTATGATGTCAATAAAATTACTATAATTTAATAAACCTATTGGCATTCAGTCTATATTCTCACTGCTGCTATAGAGTAGGTCAAAATTACAATTTATACTTTAAAAAAATTATTCAGTTCTGTAATTATTTTCCTCTATATATTTTCTAAATTTGTGACTAAATACTCCTTTTTCATGATTGTTAGCTAGGATTTATCTATCTTACTTTTATTTTTCATATAACCTAGATTTCTAGTTCTCAACTATCACACACTTTCCTAACTCAATAAGTTCTTCATTTATATTTACTATATTGTTCATCTTATTTCCATCCATATATTTGTGTTCTTTTTTCAATAATTTGATTTGCATACTTAACCAGATGGTTTTAACTCTTTACTTTTATTGATATAATCATATAAGATACAGAATTTTCTCTGAGCATCAGTGTATTGGCATTTCAAAGTTTCTGATATTAGTATTTCAGTTTCCTCTCTTTTCTAGAAAACATTAAAGTACAGTTTGCATTCCTCATTTGACATAACAGAACAGCTGCTTAGAAATCAAGTTATAAAAATTCCAGATGGAAGCTGACATTTAATTTCTGAGTTTTTAAAATTAATTTAATTCTCTTGCAATGGATTCAGAACATATTGCTGTAAATACTTTATAGCATTTATTTTTACTTGTGTTTTTTTCGTGATAATTATAGTATACACACATATAATCTTTTAGATCCACATTATTGATAAGGTTCCTTAGATTTTCTAGTCTTTATTAATTTTTGTTCTTATCCTCTTGAATCACATTGGAGTGAATGAGGTGCATTAAAATCTTTAGTTTTGCTGTGTTTCTGTCTATTATACCCCATCTTCCACTTTCAGAAAATGTTGCTCTCATATTTGCTGCATAGCTATGTATGTCTAATGTGTTTAATTATAATAGTTAGCAATACGATGTGCAATCATTGTCTCATACAATGTTTCGGTATTAATTCTATCCATTATTCATTCTGCTTTCTTTATCTTTTCATGTGAATACATATACTTGATCTTTTTCTTCTTTTACTCTATGAGAGCATAGTTGAGTTGTATTTTTTAGAGATAAGAATATTATATTTTTCTAGAAACAATCCTTTTATGTTTTCAATTTTAATTATTTTGAATTATATTAAGATAATCGTGATTTCTAAGAATTTCTTTTGTGTCCACAGTCGCTTTATCCTTGACATTTCTATTTTTGCATATCTATGCTCTTCTCTTTCTCTTTGATGACATTAGTCAGGGCTCACCAATCTTATCAATTTTTTTTTCACATTATTATATTTTCTTCATCAGAGTTTTATGTATTCTCTTTTCTAACCCACAGGGAACATTCCTTCTGGCTTCCGTCAGAACAGCAGTCCCACCCTTGTGGCCCATGAATATCATTCACTGTTGGAGAGGGATGATGCGCGCAGTTTGCATGACTGCTGTATGGGAAGTTGTCTAGAGGGGTGGCTGAAAGCCTAGCCTCTAGCTAAGTGGAGCTCGTGAATGGAAAATACGTCCACTACGTATCAGATCCCCTATAGCTTCCTGACACACGAGATCTTTCTCTCCACTCTGATTCACTCTTTCTTTTTTTTTTTTTTTTAAAGATTTTATTTATTTATTTGACAGAGAAAGAGACAGCAAGAGCAGGAACACAAGCAGAGGGAGTGGGAGAGCGAGAAGCAGTCTTCCTGCCGAGCAGGGAGCCCGATGTGGGACTCGATCCCAGGACCCTGGGACCATGACCTGAGCCGAAGGCAGACGCTTAACAACTGAGCCACCCAGGCACCCTGATTCACTCTTTCAATGATTCCTCTTCCTTCCCCAAATTAAGTCATATTCGGTGTCTAGGAGGAAACATCTTTGAAAAAATATAAATATTCCTCTCTCAAAAGTCCAGTTGGCCGTTTCTTTCTTTGAATCTTTGGTCTGGCATACAAGAGGTGGTTAGGATAGGAAGATACATCAGGATTGGAGCTGTAGTGAGAATAGAGAGCTAGAGGAAAACAGAACAGGTGATCACAGATTAATTCTTCACTATGTAACTCTGCCACTTTACTCCAATCTGAATTTGGCCATCCTTTATATAATGCATTCATAACAGCTTCGAAAAAGCAAGCTCTATATAGGTCAGAGCTATTATTAGTGTCACTATTGATGTCATGGGGTCTATCTAGTAAGTAGCGCCATGATGTTGATGTTGCAGGGTGTCTGGATAAGCATTCATTAGTTCCCACTGCTGCCATCCCACACCGATTTTTCTTCTTTGGCTGTGAGGACTTAGGGTCACCTTAAGGGAATGTGCCCTTTGTGGCTCAGTAGCCATTAGTGTGAACAGGTAATTTTGAAAAGAGTGCATGCTGATGAAATGATGAGCCTTGCAAAGTGGGGAAGATCGTTTTGTATGCAGGAAGTGCAGGGATCATATGGGTCACAGTAAGTCATTTTGTATGTGATTATGTTGCCTTGGACTCTCTGCTGAGTAACATTAGTATAGAATTTTAACCAAAACAAAACACAAAATAAATGATAAAAAAATGTTTCATGAAAGACCTACTTACTTTTGCTATCATTTCTCCTCTTACACAATACCATTCGCCATATTCAAAAAATATTAAATGACCATCAAATGTTTGTGCAGGAATATGCTGAAACAAAAAAATCTTGGTCCATAAGGGATTTGGAGTTGGTGTTTACTGAAGCCCGCTTTCATTTTATAACATACTGGTTCTAATTTAAAACAAATACATTTTTATGTGTAAAATTCATCATTACATAATTATGTGGAGATGCAAAAAGTTATATACACACAGACATACATAACTTGGTCTTTTTTTCCAATTTTTTTCCCTGAAAATGGATATGTGTGTGCACACACTCATATTTGCATATAGTGTTTTCATCATCCTGCCTTGAATTTCATCATCCCTTTTTTTTTCAAAAAATAACATTTTACTAAGTCATATATAAATATATATCAAGAATCAATCTAGATAAACTGTGTTCCATGCTTGCAATGTTTTTATTTTTGAATGACATGTTGAACAAGCATCTTTGCAAGTACATAAAAAAACTTAAACATGTTACGCTTTCCAGGAGGATGGCTATCTATATCTCATGAACAGCTGTGAATCATCTTTGTCTAAAGAATATCCACACAATACTAATTATAGAGGCTATGTAGGATGCATGGAGGATATAATCACCATTATGACTAAGCTATCAATAATATATCAATAATAATTTGCATGTTGATTTCATTAAACTGCAAAAATCATACAGGCTTCATATTCCTGGCAAGGAGTTTGTGGCTAGAATGAATAAGACAGTTGGTGAATGAATGTAGGTCTCATAAATATGTGTAAAATGAATGAGTGGTGTTGCTTGTCTGTAATTTTGCTTGCTTGACTGCTACTTGTATTGTAGTGATTTTCAGCAGGGGCAGCTCCCTTCTGCCTTATATTATGGCACATTAGGCCTTTTCTGGGCACTCCTTGGACTCTGTCTTTCCCTCTGTCTGCTCTAGCACACTATGCTTCTGTAAAACTTAGCAATGATGAGATATATTTACAAGGCCTCTCCCTTTAAGAAGATTTCAGCCAAATTTCAGAGACCATCTCAATGTGCTAGAATTCCTGAAAAACAAAACAAAACAGCAACAAAATTCATAGGTATTTTCCCGGGGAAGATTTTACTCAAAAATATAATAGGCAGAATCAACATACAATTTTAGCTGAACTAAAAATAAGGATCTACACTTTCTAGACAAAGAAAGACAACTATTGTATTTTCTTATTTATATGTGAACTGAAGTCCTAGAAATAGAGAGTAGGATGGTGGTTACCAGGCTGAGGGATGGGAGAAATGGGGAGATGTTGATCAAAAGGTACAAAACCCCAGCTAGAAGATGAATGAGTTTCGAGGATCTAATGTACAACATGGTGAATATAGTTAACAATATTGTATTACATACTTGAAAGTTATCACCACAAAAAATGGTAATTTTGTGGGGGATGACGGTGTTAACTAACCCTATTCTTTTATCAGGCGTTTCCTTTCATGTTATAACTAGACCCTTTTTCTTGACAGATCCCAAATCTGTTTCATTTTTATCACCATCATTGTTCTCTTTTTTCCCTTCTAGTATACAAAAGACAACACAAGAAATCTATAATTAAAATATCCCTAAGGGAATTCTGACCAACTTTATTCAAAAGTATTTCAACTTGAGGAGATCTTGAACACAGCATTTCCCTGGAAATCAGAGGGGGTAGGAAAGAGGGGGCAAGAGAAGTAATTCTTTAAAATGATACTTGTGGCTTAGCTTATTTCATGCCAACATTTATGTAGGAATCAAAGTGAATACTTGAAGAAAAATATCTAGTTTTAAAGGCACTGGAGAGCTAACTAGGCAGACAAAGATGCCAGGGAAAAAGAAGTCATTTGATAGTAGATTAATCACTTTGGTTCTTTAGAGATCAATAAGAAGAGATGCTATTCAAATGCACAATAAATACGTGAATACATTCCCAACCTCATTAGTCATCAGTGAAATAAAATTTCAAACCAAAATACATTATAACCATGTACCATGGCAAATGCTACAACAAATAAGATGGATAATAACAAGGTTGGTATGGAGGTGGAGCAATTCAAAGTCAGACATTGCTGTCAGGAGGGTAAATTGGTACAACTGCTTCAGGAAAGTGCTTAATAATATTTACTAAAATTGTATATATGCATACTTCTGCAATACACTCCTCAAAGTTACTGACAAACATGTATATCTATGTACAAGAAATGACATGTATAAGAATGTTTATATCATCATTAATTATAATCATCTCAAATTAGAAGGAACCCAAATAACTATTAGTAGAAGAATGAATACATAAAGCAAGGTGTACGTATACAATGAAATAAAATGTAGGTGTGAACACTAAAATTCTGCTGCATACAACATTGATGGCTCTCATGAGTATATTATGAAAATATCATTAAAAACAAAATATAAAAGTATTATCAATCATAACATTTACATTATTTATAAAATAACATAAAGTATTATAGAATACTTACATACTGTTTTACAATTAAAGATAGTCAATTCTCCTGGGGAGGAAATGAAGAGACTGGGACAGCACGTGACCTGGCCAATGGGATACTGGCTATGTCACAACATTATTGTCAAGTCATCAACCCATAACCTTGTTTTATGTATCTGTTTAAAGACATCTTATTGTGGGATGCCTGGGTGGCTCAGATGGTTGAGTGTTTGCCTTCGGCTCAGCTCATGATCCCAGGGAAGTGGGATGGAGTCCCGCATTGGGCTCCCTGCTGGGTGGGGAGCCTTCTTCTCCCTCTGCCTCTGCCTCTCTCTCTCTCTCTCTGACTCTCATGAATAAATAAATAAAACATTAAAAAAATAAAGACACCTTATTGAAATGATACGTTCAGTTCATTAACATTGAACTTAAGTCAATAGCACTGTAATGTGTGCTTTAATGAAGCTTACCTAACACAACTGTTTTCTCTATAACGTGTCTCGCAGCCTTCTTGTGCTTGGGGACCCCACACAGCACTTCAGCAGTAAGCTAGGAAACCATTTTATTTTATTTATTTTTTTTTTTTAAGATTTTATTTATTTATTTGAGAGAGAGAGTGAGAGAGAGAAAGAGCACAAGAGGGGGAAGCGGGAGAGGGAGAAGCAGACTCCCTGCCGAGCAGGGAGCCCGATGCGGGACTCGATCCCGGGACTTCAGGATCATGACCTGAGCCGAAGGCAGTCGCTTAACCAACTGAGCCACCCAGGCGCCCGCTAGGAAACCATTTTAAACACTAAACATTATTTATGGCACAGAATAACCAAAAAAAAAAGCGCAAAAATGTGAAAGACATGGCACTAACTAGGAAGCAAAAATGACATTAAAACATGAGAGCTAACTTAAAAAGACAGAGTGTGACTTGGTTGGACCTTGGGTGAGAATTGCCCTTGGTGACTCCTATTTTTGCTACTACGGAAGTGTCTGGGAATGGCCGTGGAAGTACTGGGAGTATCAGTTTTGGGGATTACACATCAAGTTTAGTGAGTAGCTGAATTCACTAATACAGAATCCATGAATACTGAAGATAGACTCTCTGTGTGTGAGTGTGTAAATATATGATACACAATATGTATCTATATTTATACTCACATATTTGTTTTTTGTTTGTTTGTTTGTTTGTTTTCTGATTGTATATATGAGATTGTTTCCTGAACATGGACATTTTCTAACAAGTTTAACTGGTACTTTTCATTCTGACACAGAGCAGATTCTAGCTAATTCTCATCAATCTCATCCTGGCGAGGGATGACTAAACTCAGATTAGTTCATTTTCTCACCTCCCTGTTGCCTGGAAGCAAGAACTTGGGGAAGCTAAACACTCCTAACTGTCAGGGATTCCTGTGGGTTCTGACTTCTGTGCAAATTCCTGGGTCGCAAAGTTTTCTTCCACATTCTAGAACAAAATTCTCTCCCCAAACAATTCCCCGAGATTATATCACTGTTCCTCATTCTCTCTGTTTTTGACCATGATATGGTGTCAAGTCACAATTTTTCTACCTGATCATTTCAGTTGCATGGAGTTAGTTCTCATATTTAACCATCTGCCAATAGCAAGGACGAAAGTTAACCTCTGAAACTTTACCCTTTTCCTTGTGCCCAATATATCTCTTTTAATTAAAAAAAAAAAAAAAAGACCATGACACTGATGTCCTGTTCCCTCTTGCTTTCTGTGTCAGCAGAATTACTTTTGTTCTCTGCACTGATGGCCTCTAATAGATCAAAGAAAAATTATTTTCTCAAGAATTTTCCCAACAAGTTTGATAACCAATCATCAATCATACAGTCTTCAGGGTTAATTATAGACAAGTAAATCTAAAAAAGTAAGAAGTGTGTTATATTCTAGTTCCTGATGTTTTTGGTTTGTTTGTTTTTGGTTTGTTTTATTATTAACTGATGCCATCAAAACACAACAATTTGGCAGCCTTCAAGTGAGACCATCTGTGAACTGGTCGTTAACTGGCCCAGTCACCAGAAATGATAGCTCTTTGGAGTTTGTTTCTTATTTTCATCCATATTCTGCTTTCTAAATCTGTCCACTAAATTATGCATTCATGTAGGCCTTGGTCAGGGGTGGATGACTCTTTTCACAGAGGACAGCTAACCAGAGCACTGCCCTTCTTCGATGTCATAGACCACACCAGATGCTGCTTTGGAAACAGCTTTGTCATCTGAGAGACTTGTGTATGTGAGACTTTCTTCACCAGGGCAGGTGGCTTAAGGATGGGAATTCAAGTGAGAAGGAAAATAGGGAAGGAGGCACTGAGGGAGAACTACGGAGATATAACCACTCTGACCCATTGTTACTACAGTATTCCAAAATTCTTGTTCGCACACTAGCATGTGACTTACAAAGCAACAACAGTTGAGGTGCACCAGAACACAGGCTCTGTTTCTTTCATATCTGTTCCCCTGACATCCCTGAAATGATGTAACGTTCAAGACACACCTTGCAGGAGGCCCAGCTGTGAGAAGGAAGCAGTGGCCAGGACATTAGCCCACCTGCAGCTCAGGGGCTCTGGCCGGGCCTGAGTCTGAAACCTCGGTGCTCTCTCCTTGCCTGATGCCCAGTCCCATGCGACCTACTGGCTTCTGCCAGGAATGCCTTACTTGTATCTGCGCATTTAGCTGGGAACTTGCCCACTCTAATGAACTGAATAAGCTTTTTATATACATAAAAAATAAAATATAAAATGATACTACCAAAACAATTGAATAATTTCAGCTGAATTCATTTTTCTGTCTATTTAATAGACATTTGTGTTTCCTTTCTTTCTAAACTTCAATTGAAAGACCCTGCCCAAGCTTATGTGAACATTCATTACATTTACTTCCTAAAAATTCAGTATGAAGTCCAATTCTTTAGGAACACTCTCCTTCCTCAAGAGACCTGGCAGAGTTTTTCCTCTTCTTGCATTGGTTTTAATGACTGAACACAGAGTTTATCATTTATTTCTATAATAACACATACAGCTCCCCAAAACTAATGTTACTATTTATCAGGGTGATTTTCTGAAGGAAGAATTGGCCGAAAGAATAAAACTAATGATGGGACAGTTTGCAGCTAACATTTGTGGAATCCATACAATGTTCGATGTATGTGATAACCAGAAGCTTGAAAAAATATTGATCAGTTACTTTACACCACAAGTTTGTTTAACTCTCTTTAACTACATGTTTCTCGAGTACTTTTACTTTCATACTCTACACTCAAGATTATTCTAATGCATCTCATTTTTTACATGCCTGTTCTGGGCTACATATTGTCTTTGGCTCTTCTTCTCTTTGTTCTTTGCCCTATGTCAGTTTCTGCAGATCTTTGGAGCAATTTATAGCTCAATGAAGGGTAATTGGAGTTTTATGACTATTAATTATGTAAAGAAGTCAACGAAGATATCTGGTACCTGTGTCCATAACCACAACCTCACACTGAAGCTCGTATCTCTAGAAGACAGATGTTCTGGAATAAAGCGACTCTCTCTATCATAGACTGACTGACCTCCATTCGTGTCTCATGTCTAATATCTCAATATAAAATGTAATTTGTCAGAACGGTATTCTCTGAATTCCCAGCTGAAATCATCCTTTTCCTTATTTTCTCTCATTATCACTTTACTTTCCTTTATGTACTTTGCACCATTGGAAAAAAAAAAAAAAAAACAAGAAAGAGATTTTTAAAATACTGGTATCCTCACTTGGATAAAACCTTCATAGGGGTAGAGATTATTCACTGTGTGTCTCCATCTGTTCAGTCTGTAAGAACAGAATACCACAGACTGGGTGGCTTATAAACAATAGAAATTTATTTCTCATAACTCTGAAGGCTGAGAAGTCCAAGATCAAAGTACTAGCAGATTCAGTGTCTGGTTAGGACCCACTTCCTTGTTCACAGAAAGCTCCTTGTGGTATCCTCACATGGCAGAGGGGACAATAGAGCTCTTCAGAGTCCCTTTTATAAGGACATTAATTCCTTTAATGAGGGCTCCATGCTCATGACCTAATCACTTCCCAAAGACCCCCGCCTCCTAATACTATGACATTGGAGATTAGGTTTCGACTTATGAATTTTAGGGGGACGTATTCATTCCATTGCATTTTGTGTATGGTTTTGTTCACTATGGTGTGTCCATGTACAGCACAGAGCCTGCCCAGTGCACAATGCTCAGAGACGATAGCTTGAGAATCTAAAAACATAGTAGATGGCCAAACGTGCTATTCAGGGCACTCACCTCTAAGCTGATCATACTCTCTTTCAGCCACAATGTCTCCTGCCCCCTCTGCCAGTGAGTGTCCAAGGCACCACAGCAAAGAACACACCACCCGCATGCACACGTTCATAGCCACAGTGTTTGGGAAGAGTCAAGGCGAGTGCAGGCCGCCGTGGAAGAAATAAGCTATGTTGCTCGCTATTTCCACATGGGCACGTATGTAGGTATTAGCTGTAGGTGGTATAGCGAGGGAACCGGACAAACTACACAGTATCCAGGCCCTCATTCCTGACCAGTTTTCAAAGGACACAATCAAGATGAGTGAGATTTGCAGAAAGAAACATTTTGTCTTCTTGTATAAGCTAGGATAGGATTTAGCTGTCTTTCAGCAAAAGCACTTGGAGGCTCAGGTGTAGGTTTCCGAGGATGAAATGATACTTTGAGACAAGAGTGGCCTCATTCTGGCTGGCCTAGTCAGCTCTATCTCCCAAGAGACAGATGGAGAGACAGAAATTGTCGTGCATGGATATCCTCAGCTTTTACAAGCTGCACTGGCCTCTCATAGTGGATGAAAGTCTGCCATATTTCAAGCTGTTGATCTTGGAGAAGGTTGATTTCACCCTTCCTAATTTTAAATCTATCTCCACCTAGCAGATCTGGTCAATGGTGGGGAATGTTAGGACTGAGTTTGTATTCCCCATTCCTTATAGTTCCTAATTTCCACTGGTGTTTGCGAATTCTTCTACTTTGACTTACTTGATTGTTGGGTTTAGGAGAAGGAAAAGTCTGCTTGAGCGTGTCCGCCTAGGCCCTCTCTCTTTTAGATCCTGCTGCCTGCAGGTAAATGGAATATATTAGCTTGCCCTTTGTGTCAAGTTTACCATGGCAACTCTCCCTGGCAAAGACATTTTGCATATCTGGCTTTGTCAGTGAAGCTTTGAAAGAATGTGTCACACTAAAGGATTCATTAGCCAGCTCATTGGTTCCATATCCAAAGCTGTGTCTCCAATCTGCTTCATCAGTATTAAAGGATATATCTTCTCTCTCCATCTATTTGATTCCCCTGCTTTTTTCTCAGTTAGTTGTGAATTACAGAGAAAAAACAAGGGGTGCTATATATTGGCCACTCAGAACTGCACTGTGTAAGGGAAAGGGGAATAAAAAATAATGCAGAGAGGGAATCTGCTTGGAACTTAAATAAAACATCATATCTCAGGTCATGATCCTGGAGTCCTGGGATCGAGTAGAGGATTAAAACAGGAGTATATTTTCACTAGACAAAAAAGCAGGTGGGGAATAAGGTACAAAAACCAGAAGCAACACTGAAATAATCTTTCATGTCCTAAGAACCGAAGTAGGTTTACTTATGGAAGAAATCTAGATTTCAAGATGATGAGAAAAGGAATGCAGTGGGAGAGGCAGACAATGTGCACATAATATCCGATACTCGGAAACACTGATATTATTATTATATTATAAACCTCAAATCAAATGTGTTGTAATGACAGGTTTTGAAAGCTACAGGACCCTCTAGTTGGGTGATAGCCTTGTGGTATTATTGAATAATATATATATTTTTTCCATCTCCACCCTTTTATAGCAATATATGGATTTCATTTAACAGAATAAAATTACACAATGTTAATAATGACAAGAGGACAGGGGACAAGGATTGCAATCCCCTGGTGCAAGAAGTAAAAGCTTAGCTTTAAAAGAAGAGCTGATGGTTGAAAATCTATAAAGTCTCTGGGTTTTGTTTGTTTGTTTGTTTTTTCTGTTAAACATATAAATAAAATTAGTGATCTCCCACGGAAGGCATAAGTCAGTGTCTGGTGACTCTTGACAGGTAGATGAAGACATTCTGAGGAAGAGTTTCACAATTTCATTTAAAAAACAAAAGGTTAAACCAAACCATAAACCAAAGCCTGTTATTTGCAGCTATCAGAAAACACCATTTTTCTTTCAGGAAAAAAACCTAGGGAGTTTTTGTCAAAAGGACTTGTAGGTATTATGTGATTATGTTGGGGAGGAAAAGGTTCTATAGAAATAATGAATTTGACAACATGACTTTAAAATCTGATGAGTTATGGGAATATAATTTATTTTAAAATAAGTTCTCTAGTTAAGAAAAAGATGACAGGTGCTAGAGTAGCTGATCTAAAATGCCTCTTTAAAATATGCCTCTTAATAAGCATCAATAAAACAAAATGAATAAGGACAAGCAAATAGCAGCAATAAAAGTTCAATTTCAAACTTTAAACACTAAAAAAATTCAGAAATTAGATATCTCAGCATGATAAAACATAATCCCTAAAGGAAAACATATTTTATGTCTATATTGGTAAATATTAATGCTTTGCTAATAAGCACTATTTTAGTTCACATACTGAATCTATTTTCAGAACAAATCAGAACAGAAATATTTTTCAAAATGAGTGAGTTTTAAATTAAATATAAACACAAAAATTCATTTTGTTTTTTTCTGTTTATATCAAAAATCTATTTTCCCCAGTTTTCTTACATAATCTAGATAACAAAGAAATGTCTCATTTATTTTTAAAAGCAAACAAAAAAAATCTCTGAATATAATTTGCTAGATAAATAGACCTGTTGAGGTCGAGAGTCTCCCTGGATATTAATACTAAGACAGAGACACTGGAAAATGTCTCCATCTATTGAGAGTTCCTTATGCGAAACATGATATTATTACTTGTCCAGGTAATTTATTCATCTAGCTATGTTTCCTTACACAAAGTTTTAAACATAATATGAAATGTTCCTATTTCTTCAGTGTAGATTACATGCTCTTCTGTGTGTAGCCTAACTTCTCCTATATCAAAATTGATATACTGAAAACCGTATACGTCAGAAACAAATTCTTTATTAGTGTTCTATTTTTAACACTCAGCAAAGAACATGAGACATAGCTATTAGTCAAAGATGATTTTGTTGAATTAAAGATGTGATTAATATGTATTTGATTTTCAACTTCAGATGCTTAAAACAAACTGGATTTTTTTATTGTATAAGGTATATAAAATAATTTCATTGGGCCTCCCGGGTGGCTTAGTTGGTTAAGGGTCTGACTCTTGATTTCGGCTCAGGTCATGATCTCAGGGTCCTGGGATTGAGCCCCACTTTGGGTTCCACGCTCAGCCAGAAGTCCGCTTAAGGATTTCTCTTCCTCTCCCTCTGCCTTTCCCCCCACTCGCCCTCTCTTTCTTTCTCTCTAAAACAAATAAATAAATGTTAAAAAATGATTTCATCAGTGGCCTACTTTCAAAAGGATAGTACTTGGTATATTCAATTTTGTTATAATTATAATATAAAATCATGATCCATTATTATGTGGACAATTAAATACAATGAATAAATTATTCATAAAGATCAACAGAAGAATTAAAGGAATTTAAATATTGTCAAGTAGGGGCGCCTGGGTGGCTCAGTTGGTTAAGCGACTGCCTTCGGCTCAGGTCATGATCCTGGAGTCCCAGGATCGAGTCCCGCATCGGGCTCCCTGCTCGGCGGGGAGTCTGCTTCTCCCTCTGACCCTCCTCCCTCTCATGCTCTCTGTCTCTCATTCTCTCTCTCGCAAATAAATAAATAAAATCTTAAAAAATAATAATAAATAAATAAATAAATAAATAAATAAATAAATATAGTCAAGTAAAACATTCCCAAATAAAGGTTATATTTAAAAAAGAATACTATTGCTATCCCAAATTATATTACAGTAATTTTGACTCAGAAATCAATTTCTACCTTAGCTGTATTTTATTTACAGCACTTTTTACTCATACATTAATTATTTATTTGCTATATATCACAAATTTACATATTCACTTAGGAAAATAAGTCAGTATAGAACAACCAAAAATTACATTACCCATTCAAATAAAAGACATTCTTAGAGGAGAAAAAATATATATATGTATATTTAGGTTTGTTCTTTTTAATAATAAATAATGTTACCCTAGTTAAAATTTAAGAAGTTAAGAGTGCATGATAAAAACTCTAGAGCTAACACTGAAAACAATACAGAGGTATAACTAAAAGCTAATAGAAAAATTTAAAAGAATGAAAAAATATATTCAAATAATCCATGTTGATATAGGAAAAATAATACAAGAGAATGAAAACCAGAGAGGACAAACAGAAACAAAATAGGAAAAAAGCATTCCTAAATCCAAATATAGGAATGATTTCATTAAATATTACTGGGCTTTCCACTTGAATTAAGAGATATTATCAGAATAATTAAAACAGTGAAACCCAATTCTATGCTATCCACTAGAGATGCACATCAATGTAAGGACACAGACTCTTGAAAAATATAGAAACAGAGATATAACATGCAAACAGTAATATTAGAAGGCCGGATTTGGATATTAATATCAAAATATGGAACATTATCAGAAATGATTGAGGACATCTCAAAATGATAAAAAAGCGAATTATTTAAAAACATCAAACAACCATAAATAAGTATGCTCCTATTAATAGTGTTTCAAAATATATGAAGCAATATTGACTAATACTATTCATTCCTGAACTTATAGAAAAACTGGACAAGGGGCGCCTGGGTGGCTCAGTTGGTTAAGCGACTGCCTTTGGCTCAGGTCATGATCCTGGAGTCCTGGGATCGAGTCCCGCATCGGGCTCCCTGCTCAGCAGGGAGTCTGCTTCTCCCTCTCCCGCTCCCCCCTCTTGTGCTCTTTCTCTCTCTCACTCTCTCTCTCAAATAAATAAATAAAATCTTAAAAAAAAAAAAGAAAAACTGGACAAAAAAATGAAAACAGGAATCATCTAAACAATAAATAGAAAGACATTGAATTAAATTATAACTGAAATGGATTATAAAATTATGGAATGCAGCAAAAGCAGCACTTAGAGGGAAATGAACATCTTTAAATGCTTAGTGTAGAAATAAACAAATGTCTAAATTTTAATGATCTTAGCCTTCACTTTAACAAATGTAAATGAAATAGCAATTCAGAACCAAAGTAAAAATAAATAATAAGAGAGAAAATCCATGCAAATAAAACAGATAAGCAACAGATAAATCAATAAAGCCAAAATTTACTTTTAAAGTAATTAACAAAATTTATTTATACAAAAATGGAGAAAATCATAAATTATTAATACCAGGAATGAAAGAAGGGTTATTGCTATAGATCTTATAGAAATAGAATGAGTGATAGAATTTGATGAATAACTTGACAAATTTGGTGAAATGGACAATGTAATTTATTGAAATTACTGATACAAGAACAATCCCCTTACATCCATGTGTGTACACACACACATATGCACAGTTTGAATTTTTTAATCAAAATACATTTTTAAAAAAGAAATCTCCAGAACTAGTTACCTTCCATCATGAATTCTGTCAAACATTTAAAGAAGAAATTCCATCATTCTTGTACAAAATCTTTCAGGAAACAGAAGAAAAACTTTTTTACTTTCCCCCCCCCAAGTTGTTATTTAAATTCTAGTTAGATATTACAGTGTAATATTGGTTTCAGGAGTAGAATTTAGTGATTCCTCCTTTACATACAACACGCAGTGCTCATCACCACAAGTACTCTCCTTAATACCCATCACCCATTTAACCCATCCCCACCCACCTCCCTCCATCAACCCTCAGTTTTTTCTCTATCCTTAAGAGTTTCTTATGGTTTGCTTCCCTCTCTTTTGTTTTCCTCCGCCTATATTCATCTGTTTTGTTTCTTAAATTTCACATATGAGTGAAATCATTTGGTATTTGTGTTTCTCTGACTGACTTGTTTCACTTAGAATAACACACTCTAGCTCCATCCACATCATTGCAAATGGCGAGATGTCATTCTTTTTGATGGCTGAGTGATATTCCTCTGTGTGTGTGTGTATGTGTGTGTACCACCTCTTATTTATCCATCATTAGTCAATGGACAACTGAGCTCTTTCCATAGTTTGGCTATTGTTAATAATGCTGCTATGAACATGAGGGGGGCCATGTACCCTTTTGAATCAGTATTTTTGTGTCCTTTGAGTAAATACCTAGTAGTGCAATTGCTGGGTCTAAGTTCTATTTTTTAACTTTTTGAGGAACCTCCATACCGTTTTCCAGAGTGGCTGCACCTGTTTGCATTCCCACCAAACTGTAACAGGGTTAACCTTTCTCTGCATCCTCACCAACATCTGCTGTTTCCTGTGTTAAATTTAGCCATTCTGACAGGTGTGAGGTGGTATCTTATAGTAGTTTTGATTTGTGTTTCCCTGCTCATGAGTGATGATGAGCTGCTTTTCATGTGTCTATTAGCCATGTGGATGACTTCTTTGGAAAAATGTCTGTTCATGTCTCCTGTCCATTTTTTTACTGGATTATGTGTTTTGGGGTGTTGAGTTTGATAAGTTCTTTATACATTTTGGATACTAACCCTTTTTCAGCCATGTCATTTGCAAATATCTTCTCCCATTCCATAGGTTGCCTTTTAGTTTTGTTGATTGTTTCCTTCACTGTGCAGAAGCTTTTTATCTTGAAAAGTCCCAATAGTTCATTTTTGCTTTTATTTCCCTTGCCTCTGGAGATGTGCCTAGTAAGACGTTGCAATGGCCGAGGTCAAAGAGGTTGCTGTCTGTGTTCTCCTCTAGGATTTTGATGGCTTCCTGTCTCATATTTAGAACTTTCATCCATTTTGAATTTATTTTTGTGTTTGGTGTAAGAAGGTGGCCCAGTTTCATTTTCCTGTATGTTTTAATAATTCATCATAACCCTAGTAACAAAATCTGATAAAACATTACAAACATAAAAAATAGTGAAAAGAATATTTGCAAATCAAACCCAGGAATATATAAAAGAGTCATATATTATAGCATAGTAATTTTTTCTAGAAATTCAGGATCAATTTGACATTCAAAATTCAATCAAAATATTTCACATATTAACAAAATAAAGGATAACCTATAAATCATTTTGATAGATGCAGAAAAATCATTTGAAACATTAACACCCTTGGGGTGTCTGGGTGACTCAGTCAGTTAAGCGTCCAAGTCTTGATTTTGGCTCAGGTCATGATCTCAGGGTCCTGAGATTGAATCCCACATTGGGCTTCATGCTCAGCACGGAGTCTGCTTGGGATTCTCTCTCTCTCTGCCCTTCTCCCCTCTAAAATAAAGATGTAAATCTTTAAAAAAAGAAAAATTAACACCCATTCATGATAAAAAAAAAATGTCAGCAAATTAGGAGTAGATTTTCTTCATCTAACATCAAACATCTATGAGAAATTAGTAGCACATATTAAGCTATGAATGGCTCATTTATTTCCTCCTGGCATGAGGCATAATGTAGGGTGCTGATACTTACCTACTTCAAAATTGTTCTGGAGTTTATAGTCAAGAAGAAGATTATAGAGCATAAAAAATCAAAGAGGAAATAAATCTCTCTCTCTATTTGCAAAAGACATGATGATTTCCAAAAAAAAACATATAAAAGAATCTGTATAACAGCCACTGGAAATAATAAGTTAATTTAACAAAGTAATGGGCTTTATATACAATACTGAATTTCATATTTACATCATATTTACATACCAGCAATAAACAACTGGAAAATAAAAGTAATTTACTATTGATGACAACAGGCTGGGTCTGAAGACCCACGGGGTTTCCCACAGGACCATCCAAGAGGGTCCTTTGCTTCATGAAGGATGGAATCAAATGTGAGCTAGCAGGAGGTGAAAGGAAGATAGAGAGAGAACAGATACAGACAGATTGAGTGTCCAGGAGGCTCAGAAAAGAAAGGTGGGAATCTCATATTTGTTTGGGATCTGGGTTTTTTTTACAGAGGATGGAGTTCTGGTGTACGCATCCTCTCGACATCTAGGAACTGGTTAGGACAAAGACAAGCACTCAGGTGTTATTCCTTGGAGCCAGGGGCTCTTGGCACTGAGATGTCTAGCTCCAGTGGTCTGGAATGTACATATGATAGCTTCATGAGGTCATCCTCACCTGGTCCTTCCTTAGGTGTTATTTGTTCTGGAGAATCATTAACTCCTTGTCCCTTACAAGGAGGACATATGCTATTTGCCTTACAAGACATGTGTAGAATGGGGTGGGTGTGCAGGCCCTAGCAAGAATAGAAGCTTGAAAAGAAGTAAAGGAAAAAAAACAGTTTTGTCTCTCATGCGGTCCCTCTGGTTTCCTGTCTCACCATCGTAAATAAATAAAAATAGTTTACTACTGTAAGTTACCAAATACTTTAAAAAAAAAAAAAAACCCTTACAATTAAATTTAACAAAATATGACCAAGTTCTCTACATTGAAAATTACAAGGTGTTGATGAAAGGAAGCAAAGACTCTTAAAAATGGAGAGATATGATTCAGATGTTAATTTCACCAGTGATCTAATAGTCCCGTGCTAGCCCAATCAGAACTTTTTGGAAATGCATAGGATCAAGAATGTCTAAAGAAATCCTGAAAAATAAGGAATAAAGTTGGAAGACTTTTAGTATATGATTTCAAGATTTAGTAGAAGCTCAGTCATTCAAGGTAGGATGGATATATAAGAATTAAAAAACAATTTGTATTTACTGGCCACTATAATTTTATAAATATTTCCATATTTTCAGAAGTATAGTGGTTTTAGGGGCGCCTGGGTGGCTCAGTTGGTTAAGCGACTGCCTTCGGCTCAGGTCATGATCCTGGAGTCCCGGGATCGAGTCCCGCATCGGGCTCCCTGCTCGGCGGGGAGTCTGCTTCTCCCTCTGATCCTCCCCCTCTCATGCTCTCTCTATCTCATTCTCTCTCTCAAATAAATAAATAAAATCTTAAAAGAAGAAGTATAGCGGTTTTATATATCTCAAAGCTATCATTTATGCTGCAAAATGTAACTAAATATAGTGTTGTTCCTTCTCCTGTTTGTGCTATCACATTGCGAAATTGCACTGACATCTCCCCTTCTTCCCTTTTAGATATTCTTTTCTCTTTCTCTCAAGAAAGTCTGTACGACTTTTTTCTTTTTTTTTTTCTTATGTTTTAGGATGATTAGGACAGTGGTTGTTGGAAGGAGACAATTTGTCTCCTTCATTTGTCAATGTACACAAAACTGGTTAGGAATTCCACTGTTTAATTGGAGAAGTAAAGTAATCCATTATAGGACTATTATGCAACAGACTTTCTACATTAAAATGTATTTATGAAAATATATTTCACTTATTAATTAAAACACAGTCTCCTTGGCTTCTGCAAGAAAAAAAAAATCCTCCTTTTACTATATGGCAATAATTGGGCAGTATATTGTAGATGAGCTCATATTGAATTCCTAATGACTGCTTTTCTCCTTTGGCCTTATTTAAACAGTATTATTATTTTAGTTTTCTGTGAGATCAGCAAGGTTAAATTTTTTGCTTACATATCTTGACCACTGATATGAACTTGCTAATGCTTCAATTCTGTGCAAATTATGAACGATCTAATTAAGACTGAAATTCTTTGAGATATTCAGAACAAAATGTATTGATTGACGTTTGACCTGTACCCCAGGAAATAGTGAAGAATCCAATAATGATTAGTATACAGGAGTTACTCCTACCATCTGTTGATAGGATTTCCTTAAAAAACAAGATAATAGAGACAGGACTGAGGCAACTTGTCCTGTTGTAATAGTTCAGCCACTCCACCATTGACATTAATGAAAACAGTCTGCTCCTGCAGGAAGTGACCACACCACAGAGACCAGCCTGTCATGGTCTTGAGGATTACTTTTATATTGCCAAATGCCAAAATACTAGGATTTCTAATGTATATCAGGCAATTAAGCTTTGACTGCCTAAACTTTCCATATTAAATTTTGCAAATATTTTCTCCCTTGTTGCTATATTTTTGTTAATTTAGGTTGGAATGGAAACTTAGGTTAAAGCAGATTAAAATCACAATGAATGGGACTACTGGGTGACTCAGTTGGCTGATCATCTGCCTTCGGCTCAGGTCATGATCCCAGGGTCCTGGGATCGAGTCCCACATCAGGCTCCCTGCTCAGTGGGGAACTGCTTCTCCCTCTGCCTGATGCTCCCCCTGCTTGTGCTCTCTCTCTCTCTCTGGCAAATAAATAAATAAAATCTTTATAAAAAATCACAATGAAAACCCTTTATTTAATCATGCTGAAAGATAGGGTAGGGGATGTAGTCAAAAGAAATATTAGAAGGCACAAACACAATTATTATAAAAAGCTTAATAGAATTCATTCCTAAAACAAGCTGCCTGTTTCATTTTTATGCACGATTATATGCAAAATCTTTATGAATCTATTATGATAATCTATGAGGTATATACATATTAAGGTCTCGGTGGTTAACAGAATTAAATATTCTCCTGCTCCTATTCAGGAATATTTGTCTTTAATTTGCATATAAACATTATAGAATAAGAATTACGTCTTTGATAAAGACCCTTCCATTTACACTTATTCCCTTACTTTAAATTCATAAGATTCAATTTAATACCTGTTTCAGATTAGAGTATTCTAACATTATGCATAATTTGGAATTCTACTTTCCTAGTTACCGCATTGACCGGGTGTAGTAACAGCAGAACTTGAATGTGAGACTCTCAAGCCAGACATGGTGGGTTTCAATCCTCTCTCTGGCATTTATAGGCTCTGTGGATTTACTTGGGTAATCTATATCACCAACTCGCTTGACTCTGTTACAATGGAGATAATAGCATCTCCTCCACAGGGTTTTTATGATGATTCTAGAATATAAATCCCACCCAGGATATCATAAGTGGCAGCAAAATCCTTTACCTCATTTTTTTTAGGTTTTCTTTTATTTAGCATCAAATATGTGCTGAGCATCTTCTCTTTATTATTTGTCTAATTATCTTCTGAATCCTTCCAAGTGGGTTAGGAACAAAGCAGAGCTTTCTGCAGTAAGCAGGTGCATGGGGGAAGAGCGTGGGGGCAGTAAGAGGAAGTGTTGAGACTGTTTCCAAGCGGAGAACATACATCTTCTGTAAGGCAGGCAGGTATTAGTTCCTGGTGATTCCTGTCATGTTAAAATGCCAACCCAATGTGGTCAAAACTTCTTATGTTTTAGAAGAAGCCAGTGATCTGTATTTGTACTTGAAATCCACGGTTGTTTAAAGTTAGGAAAAATTAAAATCATTTCAGACATTCAAGAAGCCAGCATCATATGAGACAATAAAAAATGCATGATGGCTATGTGTTTGCTACCTTGGAATTGGCATGACTAACTCAACTTCGCAATGGAACAAGAGAAAACTTACAACTTGCATAAGGTCATGAAGCATAGAGATGACTGAGCTAGTATCTTAAAGTACCATCCAATTCCACATGCTCTTCTTAATGTGTCATGGCCTTATATATTAGGATATGATCTCCAGGCCAAAGTGCAAAATTCATATCCACTTGACTACATTCTCACCTTTACCACAGCTCAGATGCCTCTCTCAAAAACTAAAAATCAGTTTAAAAACATTAAATTCTTTTTTTACATGTTTTACTTCAATAACATCCTGTACTACTCACCATTATTAAATACAGATTCTTTGCTGAAACTTGGAAGAATCAGCTCTCCTGTCTACCTTTCTACACAGGTACTCCACCCACTTGTATGCAGGACCAGCTATGTAATTTGTAGGGCCCAGAGCAAAATGAAAGCTTGGGGCTCCTTATGCACCCACAAACTGTCTATGACATGCAAACAGTGAAATGCCATCTCCTAATTGAACAAGTACTACACTATCCAGAGATAGGGTTCAAGGCTTACTAAACTTGGATTAAAAATTTTTTGGCTAGTACTTTATTTTTTCAGTTTTGTTGAGATATGATTGGCATATAGCATTGTGTAATTTTGTGTACAATGTGATGGTGTGATATATGTATATATTGCAATATTAGACTCCACATCCCCCTTTTATGTTTTCAACAACTTTACAAGTTAGTATGGAAGAGAGAAAGACAAATAATGTAAATGATTAACAGTGACATAATGGAAAATATTCTGGAACATTTATATAACTGAATTTTACCATATCATTTTGAAACTAATACAAAATATCAGAAGTATTTACACTGTGATATTTAGTAGAAGAATTAGGTATGCAGTAATATATAGGCATAGACCTATATATATTTTAAACAATAAACAAAAATAAATATGCCAATATATAATGGTCTATATGAAAATACAAGTAATGTTAGTAATTTCTTTAAAAGAAATCATTATTAAGGAGGGCACATATTGCATGGAGCACTGGGTGTTATACACAAACAATGAATCATGGACCACTACATCAAAAACTAATCATGTAGTGTATGGTGACTAGCATAACATAACAATAATAATAAAAAAAGAAATCATTATTTATTCATTACACTATTTAAATAAAAACTTTAAATTACAAAAATATTATTTATAAATTTGAAGGGATGATATCTTTTGAAACATATTTTGGGATTATCATTGAAAATTAAACATTTAATTTAATTTTAACATATTATTCAGGGAAATATTTCTTCTTTTTTTAAATATAAGGGAGGTAATGATAACCATATTTTAATAATTATAATATTTTTACACAAATTTAAAATCACATAAAAATCTCTAGTTACTATGATAAAATTGAGTGTGAGCCGGTTGTTAAATATGTCATATAGTTAATGTAAATTGGGATGAAAAGATATAATTTGTCTGAGCTAACTGACATTCAGTCTTCCTTATCTCCATTCTCTCATGTCTAGACAATGTTCTCAAAATTATCTAGTCCTCATAAATTCTTGGAACCCATTGTAGGTTTAGGGTATCTGTACAGAATCTTAAAAATGAACAAAGATAGTAAACCACTACCAAAGAAGAATGGCCAGTCAGCATTTCTTTTTGACACAGAATTATATTTCTAAAATAATTATCAGTGAGGAAAGAGGAATAAAAATTCATTCTAAATTGATATGGAATATCCTTTTCTAATATAAGGAAACTACTCATCAGTCCAAATCTACCTGCTTTGTCTTTCCATAAATTACTCTCATAACACAAAAATAGACTACCAGTCAGCCTGAACTTTTGGCAACCTGTGATTTTCTCTCTTTATTTATTTTTATAGGTATCACATGGCAGGCAGTATCTCATGATGTTTAAGGATATGGATTTACAGCCAGACAGACATGTGTTCAAAGATCAAGTTACCACCTAGCAGCTGTTATCCTAAGTCCTTGTCAACTTTCCAGTTCATAAAATGAGGATGCACATGTATTAGGCTAAAGGCTGAGCTGCTACAACCGAAGTAGTAATAATAGTAATAATAATAATTAAGAATAAGAGAAAAACAAAATAAGGTAAGGGTTAAATTAATAGCTATTTCTCCTGTATATATCATTCCATCTGATACTGATTGAATTATTAATCAGGATCATATGTATGCTCTGTATCTTGAAAATGTCAGTAACGAGTTTCTTAAACTAATAAAAGGTGGAGGACATAAAAGCATGGAGAAAAGGAAAAAGAACAGAAAGAAGAATACAGTAAATAATAAAGGAGAAAGGTGATAAAAGAGGGGGGGATTTATCCGAATTTTTCAAAGTAGTACTATTAATACTGCTCAATATTGCGTTTGGTGAAACAATAATGTCTGTGGTTCAAAAATATTTTCTCTAGTTTTCTAATCAACTGTGCTATTCATCTCCTTACAAAGGATGGTTGATGATCAATTAAGCCACATTCTTTCACAATTTCACTTCATGGAAATAACATTCAGGATTTGGAGAACTTATGCTACTGTTACATTTTAGAAGCACTGAAACTATGTATCATTTTCTTTAGTAACGTGTATTTTAATGGGAAATTAGGGAGAGGAGTAACAAGGCAAGCAATTTTTAACACAAAAGCTTATTTGAAACATTTTCGTTTCAGGTTAAATAGAGAGAAGCAAACAGAGAACAAAGTTTACATGCATACAAAGACACAAACACATACAGATAGTCAATAAATTTAATTAAAAATAAGCCAATGTTTTTGTATCTTATATATTAATCTGAATATAGAGGGAAATTAATATTTTGGGCTGCTTGCTTTGTTTTTCAGATAACAAAACTGCATTGTTCAAGGAAATGAAAAAATTGATCTTATGTATTAACACTGATTAATCAGTGGGATTGGAATGCTATTCTCTTAATTAATACCATACTTAATGTGCAATTGAAAGATTATTTTAAAAGCAACTGAAAATATGTATAGAAAAACATTTATTCTATATTTACATAAAATTCCACCAATCTATAAATGGATAGTCAACAAACTGACATTTCTACATTCTTTCTATGTGCTTAGAATTGTATTTTATGGGGGCGCCTGGGTGGCTCAGTCGTTAAGCGTCTGCCTTCGGCTCAGGTCATGATCCCAGGGTCCTGGGATCGAGCCCCACATCGGGCTCCTTGCTCAGTGAGGAGTCTGCTTCTTCCTCTCCCTCTGCCTGCCACTCTGCCTACCTGTGCTCTCTCTCTGTGTGTCAAATAAATAAATAAAATCTTTAAAAAAAAAAGAATTGTATTTTATGTTTTGAAAAATGTGAAAAACAATTCTAAAATAAATTTTGTACTATATTATTGTTAGGGGTATGTCTGCGTTGTGTGAATGGAGGTCTCCATCTTTGGATTCCCCATGAGAAGATTTATGGAGGGATCCACTCTCAAATACAGACAGCCAGAAGGCAAGTAGCAAACACAAAGCAGTTTATTAAAGTGAAAGTATACTCTCAAGGTGGGAGAACAGGCAGGTTCCATCTAGCGTGTTTTGGAATCAGGTATTAATGGGTCTCTGGCCTGGGAGGGGCTGTGACATACAGTGGAGTGGTCTCTAATGGAGGGTGCTTCCAATCATTCGGGAACTCCTATCACAGGTTCTAAGGGGGAGTTTTGGACCCTAGAATGTTTGTAACCCTTGACAGCCTTCCGCATTGGTGGGGGGTGGGGGGATATAATGCCATACAAATGAATTATAATGAGTCTAGGGGTTACTACCTAGGCTCCATGAGGTGAAGAAATATGCTCCCATAATAAATGAAAGTAAAGAATAATTGAAAAGGCAAATAGACCCCTTTATAAAGATAAACAAAACCCAAAACATTGTAAGTAAAATTAAATTTAAATTGAATAGAAGGGAACTCTCTACCTGAAAATGGAATCTAAAATATGAAAAAAACCATCATTGGATAAGCTTAAGAATAACATGGAGATGACAGAGAAAGTAAGTAAACACCTAGGTACATCAACAACAACAAAAAAAGTCTAATCTGAAGAAAAAGATGAAAAAAAGATGGAATAAAAAAACAGAATGTCAGAGTTGTGTGGGATAGCTTCAATATATTGAACACATTTGGAATTGGGAGTCCCAGAGGGGAGGAGAAAGAGAGAATGGGACAGAGAAATTAACTTAAGCAATATTGGCTGAAATGTTCTAAATTCAGCAAACTACTTAAATTTATAGATTGAAGAAGCCTAGGAAACTCCAAACAGATCAATTCAAAGGGAAGAATGAGTCACCATATTATAGTCAACTGCTAAAAAGCAAAGATAAAGAGACAATCTTGAAAGCAGCCTGAGAAGAATAAACAACATGGTTTCTCTGGATGCTTTCCATTTCTTCAAGCCCTCGATACAGTGGGTTCTCCACATTTAATGTGCAAAATAGCAGAATTTAATAATAATAGTAATTTCACACATGCTGTTTAGCTATCACATATTCCCATTTTTACTAAAGGAAAGATGCATAGGATACATTTAAGTGGAAGAACATTATTCTACACTCTTTCTATAGATTCAGGGGCAAATTCAGGAACTTCCTCTTCTTCAAATCTCAAAATGAAGAAGAGAAGATGAAAGTAGAAGAAGGAGAAGGAGGAGAAAAAGAAAAGGGAGATGGGGCTTTTTCTGTAGCCAACAAAATTTGGGGTATAGATTCTTAAATTGTAAGTGGTGAGATGTGAGCAAGCAGTTATTGAAATATGGGTTACAATATAAATAGGTCTTTGGAATTTGGGAAGACTGAGAGGTGAGAGTCCAGCTCTAAGTGACTCAAAAGGAGAATAATCAGCTTTTGTAATATTTTCCTTTTCTGTGAGATACAAGAGGGGTGATTGGAGGTCATGAGAGAAGGGAATAGAAATGGTCATGTTGAGAGAGAGAGACTTTCATCATCATTAGAATTACCAATATTATTATAATTACCCTTATTATGTTTTCCTTCTTATCATCATTCTTCCTTAGTGAGAATCAGCTGGAAGTAAGGTAAAAAGATGGGCTAAATCTTGAACAATAAGGTTTTGTTTATTAATTTGACCCATTGCTGGGTCAATTTCACAAAGAATATAACTTTATTCTCATAGTTCTCTAAGTCTTCGTCCTAAGTCATGGTTGAGCTTTCTTTTTAGACTTTTTCTAAGGTATTATGTTCATGTGTTATTATGTTTCAGAACATTTAATTTTAATAATTATGATGTAATTGTAATATAATATTTCTAATTCAAGCTAATAAAAGTTCAGATTCAGATTAGGAAAACTTTTAACTTTTGGCTTTTTGTTTAAAACCTTAAATTGACAGGTCTCTCATTTTAACTTACTGAAATAAATAATTTATTAAAATTGGAAATTGCTGATATTTCTGTCCTGTTATTGGTTTAATCTTTGGTTTGAATTGTTTAATAGATTTTCAATTACTTCAACTCAACATGAAATTTCAGCTTTGTTTCCCTTCCAAACTTGTGTAAATCATAATAAATTCTCCTGCACTCCTGTGACATATTATCAATATTCCTTTCACTATTTAACTTTATAAATAGAATAGCCAGTCCACTGGTCAGTTGTCGTATTGATCAACCTTCCTGCATTTTAGAATATTGATTCAATTCTTGCATAAACTATTAGCCACTCACATGAAGCTTATATTTTGCGTTATTAAATGATTCAAACCAAAGACTAAACTAATAACAGGACTGAAATACCAGCAGGTTTCCAATTTTAATAAATTCTTTATTTCGATAAGTTGAGAGACCTGTCAATTTAAACAAAAAGCCACAATTATATTACTAATGTCATAATACAGGGTTGGGTTCTTTTTTTTTTTTGATATACATAAATAACTTCCAATTAAGTCAAACAGTTTTCATGATTTCAAAAGTTAGAATATTTCCAGATTTAAAATTTTCTCATTGGATATGCCCTAATAAAATATGAATTCCAAATGTGGTAATCTTAAAACTGATTTTTATAGTGATCAGGAACACACATTTTGTTTTAAAAGTATGTATAAAATATAAATATTTGTCATATATTTTATATACATTTTTAATGTAAATCTTTCAAAAAGCAAAACATGATTTATTTTAATCTATTTCTTTTCTTTTAATCATCTGGGTTGGCACGGCCCCAATTCACAGAACTTCATTTATTGGAACTGGGTTCTGTTGCCTTATCAGAAGGACTCACGATACCACATGTTGACATAAGCTTAAAACAAAACCATGAACACCATCCTTGAAGATTCATAATACAATAGTCTAATTTTATTTTATTCTTGGGATAACAACTTATTCATGCGAGGGCGTCCTATTTTGAGAAATCATGCTTCTGAGTTCAAAATACAAGCACAAGTACTCTCAGGTAACAATTTAAAAATTTTGGGATAACACATCCCAATTCATTGCTGAACTTCATCTCCAGTCCAATTACAATAAGAATACATGGAAAGTTAAAATCCAGCATAGGGGAAGGGAGACTCCAAATTATTATTATGTTACTTTCTTTTCCTCTCAGGCATCTTAGGCTGAAGCTGTAGAAGGCCACTGTAGATGATCCTTTCCAATTGCCTATGATAAAGGTTAGAGAAAGAAGAGCTTCCAGTAACTTACGAGTTTGCCTTTTGTTAGTCCAGAAGGCCACTGCTGCAACTCAGAGAGGTCCTTAGAGAATGAAGACTTTCTCTGACAGCTTTTTTCCCCAGGATCAAATTCATTTTAAGGAAAAACTGTCATTTTCCAGTTGATCACGGGTCACAGGTGGAAACAGAGACCACAGAGCATCATAATCATTCCCTACAGGTGAAGGCTCAGTTGGAGTGTGAATGGCAATGGTAACAAGATAAAGAGCTTCACCACTAAAATTCCATCAGAGAAGTTATTACAGTGTTTGGCTCTATGGATTCTGTCGAAGAGAAATGACTTTAGCTGCCTGCCAAGTTCTGTATAGAGGCTAGAAGAACAGCTTGTTGAAATTTCAATAGAGGCTGACTCAGGGAAAAAAAAAAAAAATAGTGCCATATAGTCTTCATCTGAGCTGCATCCTGACTTTCAGAGAATTAAATATATAATCTGTGTTTATTTCCAAGTATAAATCCAATTTGAGAAATCCCCAGTTGTATGGTTCTCCCAGGCATTTGACTTGATACAACTTCACAATCATATAAAACTTGCCTGGTAAGTAAATATTTAAATCTAAAAGAAAACTGTTTTCACTGTGGGAGGAGGGGTGAGTTTTTTTCCCCTATTTCATCAGCCTAGATATTCCTTCAGAGAAAAGAGCAAGTAGTCACATCACCACTTTTTTGTGTGTGAATTTCAGAAAAAAAAAAAAAAAAAGATTCCTTACTAATTAGAAATGGATAAAAGAACATTGCACATTCCAAAAAAATTGTACATAGAAGAATCAGTATTTCAGAATGCCTAAAATACATCAATAAGGTCATACCTGGGTAGAAATTTACAAGGAAGAAAGTAATCAACAGTCATGGAAGTCATATATCATCTCACAAAGTAGACTGGTTAAAACAGGCATTTATACAAATTTCCATTTGTGAGATACTGCTCTTCAAACATTTTTTCGGGACCCTAGAGGAAAGAGAGTTCAAATTTTGTTAAGATTATCAGAGAAGGTAAGGCTGTCTATCTCATTGAATTAAAATGTTTTTGCTGAAACTAAGTATATCTTTTTTGTTGATCTTATCTTCAGGTTAAAATCTTTACAAAGGAACACCACTGAAACTGGTCCTGTGCCAGAGAAAAGCAGTATGATTCTATTACATTTTACCAAGAAAGAAAACAAATAGCTTTATTTTTTAAGCATTTATCATATCAGTCAATATACTCGGAACAGGAAAATATTTACACATAATTTAAAAAGAACATTTTTGCTTATCTGTCATGATCTTCTGAAGAAAATTTTGAGATAAATAAAGAAAATAACCTGCTTATAAAAAAACCCACTAACCTTTACTTCGGCTATGGATTAAATCAGCAAATCTAGATTTAATTAACAGCATATGAAAAAAGCATACTACAAGGAAATCTGATTACCCAATCTGAAATTATTTATTTAAATTTGAAACAATAGGAAAAGAGAGCTGCATGCTTCTACGAGATATTGGCTTAGATCTTCCTTTGTTAAGACATCAATTCAAATATTTTCTTCCTTTCTATAAGTTGTCTTTTCAATTTGTTGATTCTTTATTTTGCTGTGCACAAGCTATTAAAGCTGATGTAGTCCCACTTGTTTATTTTTGCTTTATTGATGATAATTTTGGTGCCATATCCAAAAAATTCATTGCCAAGACCAATACCAAAGAGCTTTTCCCCTATGTTTTCTTCTAGGATTTTTTTTTTTTTTTGAGTTTCAGCTTTTACATTTAAGTCTTTAATCTATTTTCAATTAATTATTGTGAAGGATGTAAGATAGAGGTCCAACACCATTCTTGCACAGATGAATATCCAGTTTTCCCAAAACCGTTTATTGAAAAAATATCCATTTTCCCTTGTGTATTCTTGGATCCCAAATATTAGTTGACTCTACATATGTGGGTTTATTTTGTCCCATTGTTTTGGTGTTTGTTTTTCTGCCTGTAACATATTGTTTTCATCACTGAAGCTTTGTAGTATAATTTGAAATCTAGTGTGATGCCTCTAGCTTTGTTTTTCTTTCTTATGGTTGCTTTGTCTATTTGGGATTTTTGTAGTTACATATTTATTTTAGGATTGCTTTTTTCTATTCTTCTGAGAAATACCATTGGAATTTTTATAGGGATTGCATTGAATCTATAGATTGCTCTGGGTAGTATGGACATGTTAACAGTATTAATACTTCCAGTCCATAAGCACAGGATATCTTTTTATGTGTGTGTGATATCTGATAAGGGGTTAATACCTAAAATGTATAAGGAAGTCATACAATATAATAACAGAAAACAATCTGATTAAAAGATGAGCAAAGACCTGAGTAGACATTTTTCCAAATAAGACATACAAATAGCTAGCAAGTGTATGAAATGGTGAATACACCGCTAATCATCAGAAAATTGAAAATCTAAATCACAGTGAAATATCATCTCATACCTGTTAAGATAGCCATTACCAAAAAGATAAGAGATAATAAGTATTGGTGAGAATGTGGAGAAAAGGGAACACTTGTGTACTGTTGGTGGGAATGTAAGTTGGTATAGTCATTATGGAAAACAATATGGAGGTTTCTCAAAAAATTGAAAAAGGAACTCCTGTATGATCCAGCAATTCCATTCTGGGTATATATTTGAAGGAAATGAAATCATTATCTGAAAGAGATATCTTGACCTCCGTATTTATTGCAGCTTATTTTTAATAGTCAAGACATGGAAACAACATAAGTGTTTGTCAATAGATGAATGGATAAAGAAAATATGGTGCATATATACAATTGAATATTATTAAGCAAAAAAAAAAAAAGAAGAAGAAGAAGAAGGAAATTCTGCCATTCACAACAACATAGATGAACCTTGAGGGCATTCTCCCAAATGAAATAAATCAAACAGAGAAAGATAAATACTGCATGATCTCAGTTACATGTGGAGTCTAAAACGAGTCTATCTCATAGAAACAGAGAGAAGATTGGTCATTGCCCTGGGCTGGGAGGTGGGGGAAATGGAGAGATGTTTGTCAAAGGGTACAAACTTTCAATTATAAGATGAGTAAATTCTGAGGATCTAATATACAGCATGGTGACTATATTTAACAATACAGTACTGTGCTTTATACTTGAAATTTCCTAAGAGAGTAGATCTTTTTTTTTTTTTTTCTTTCAAGAGAGAGAGGGACAAAGGGAGAGACAGAATCTTAAGCAGACTCCACGCCCAGTGTGGAGCCCCATGTGGGGCTTGATTTCATCACGCTGAGATCAAGACCTGAGCCTAAATCAAGAGTTGGATGTTCAACCAACTGAGCCACACAGGTGCCCCAAGAGAGTAGATCTGAAATGTTCTCATCACACACACAGAATTGGTAACTATGTGAGGTGATGGATGTGTTAATTAGCTTGATTAGTAGTAATCATTTCACAATATATACATATATCAAGTTATTACCTGTACACCCTAAATTTACACAATGTAATTTGTCATATCTCAAAAAAGCTGGGGGGAAAAAAAAACATATCACTTCCTGTGTCTTTTGACATTAGAAGGAGAAAAATATAAAAGTAAAAATCCTCATTAACTAACATTTCAGTTATATTTTATTTTATGTGTATAATCCATTGGGCTTTGCCCTAAAATAATTTCAGGATGCATCTTTATATCCCATCAGACTGAGATGGAAAAGATATCATAAAAGGCTAAGGAAAACAGAAATTCTTTGGTTCTCAATGAAGTTGAAGAGCATGATGCTCTGGTAATAGTAACCTCTAGGTACTCAAAATGAGAATGAAAAATATAAAGCAAACTCAGTAAACTGCATCAATTTGCACTCAATTACAATGAAACTTAACTTGAATGTTTCTAATAAATATGCTTACACCTGCTTTTTGCATTGGTAGAATTAAATTCTGACATGATAACTTTGTAAAGGGCAAGCCAAAAATTTGGAAATATTATAAAAAGTTATAAAAAGATCCTAATTTCATTCAAGCTGGAGATGTTTCCCCAAATGGCTGAAAGTAGTTTATAATTCAATTCCCTCTAAAGGTCCAAGTTTCAGTCATTTGTCGGTTCATCTCTAAATTGGTAATAATTATTTTGTTTGGAAGTTTAGTTTTGTTCCTTGTTGGGCTGATTATGGATTTTTTCCCACCAAAATATCTTTCATCATATCTAAGACTGAACTATTCCAGCTCCAAAATGATCAAGTGTTTCACACAAGACTATTATAAGTTCTCATCAACACCATCAATAATTTTGGTAAGAAACACAAGCATATCTTGAAAACTAAAAAGTATAATTGCCCCTTCTGTGGTAGTCTTTACTAGATAAAATTAGTACCTTAAAAACTGTAATACATATCTTAATGCAGAACACTTTTGTTCATTCCAGCTGTAAATCAGTGCACAATTCAGTGTTACCCAGGAGAAGGGTGAGATAGAAAATAACTATTCAGGATTGCTAAACTACCCTTGTCAATTGTTTTAAATTCATGACAAGTGAACTCAAAACACTAACGGCAGAAGCTTCTTATCAAAATATTAGTTGTGTCCTGTTTGATTCGTTTTAAATTCATGCCTTTAACAGAAAAAAACTCATGATTATTTAATCCCTGCATGCTTATTTTCATTGTTTCACAATGACTGGCCTTCATGGGCCACTGAGCAGTGAACATTTCTACCACATATCCTTACTCCCAAATCTTCTTTTGGCTGAAAATTTTCATGTTTTAATAGCAACAAGAAGAATGGTAACACAGATATGCCTTTATGTATCCTATATACCTATCACAGAAAAAAAAAATATGGTGGTTCTATTATAATGATTCTTTTGAGAATGTAAATTTGTTCCAAGAAAGCTGATATATTAGGGAACAATTTGAGACTAATGCAATGTGTTTGTTAATGCATGATTTCATCCACAGAACATTAAATAAAGCAACAAATTGCACCTGGTTGAACTCAGAGAAGTGAGCATGTGCAGAATACACACACAAGCACACACCATAAACGTCTACCAGGTACATCAGTTCAGTGAGTGTGTTTTGACTCAGATCCATGCACGTGTGCTGTTACAACTTACTACTTTCTGTCTGAATGGCAGATAATCCTTCTTCCACCATTTCACCCTCACTCACAAGATTCAAGTTTTCAGAGCCTATTTCTTTTTTTTTTAAGAGTTTTTCTTTATTTATTTGACAGAGAGAGAGAGAGAAAGAGCACAAGCAGAGGGAGTGGGAGAGGGAGAAGCAGGCTTCCCGCCGAGCAGAGAGCCCGATGCGGGGCTCGATCCCAGAACCCTGGGATCATGACCTGAACCCAAGGCAGACGCTTAACGACTGAGCCACCCAGGTGCCCCCAGCGCCTGTTCCTACAAGCAAACTTCAGTTTTTCATTCAAGGTAAGATACCACATATATTGTCGTATCTTATTTATGTATTTCTTAACAAATTAACATGTCTAAAACTGTGCTATGCTTTTTTATTAGTTTCCTGTTTTTCTTTTTTTTAAATGTTTCACTGATGAAGTTTTGACTGTTGTGCCCCAGAGCCATTTCCCCCATAAACCTTGCTGCTTCATCGTGTGATTTTACATAGATTTGATAATTTTGCATAGTGGGATGATTTATAATGAGATGTATAATTTTAGGCCTCAAAATTTGAAATTCTAGATGAAATGGAGGCTTTAAAAAATTGAATGTACTGAAGGTGACTCAATAGGAGCAAAAATATAAAGGTTACCAGAAATCGAACACTAAAATAATAGCAAAATTCAATGGTTTTATATGTAACCTCAAAGGCACTGATAAATACTAAATTATGAAAATTATTCTAGAAAACAAAAATGCAAGAATAACTTTCTACCAAAATAATAAGTAACTGTGCAGTTATTATCAAAATTACACTTAATTATATCTGAAAATCATTCCTAAATTGACTATACAGAGAAATATCCATAAATAACATTAAAAGTACAAATGACAGACTCAGAGTTTTCTCACTACTTTTAAGAGACAAAAGCATCTTCACATCAATAAATAGAAGTTAAATAATCCAGTGGAAAAACTGGCACAGGGTTTAGTACAATTTATAAGATAAAAAAATACTCCTTAAAATTATAATCAACTTCTTTCCTGAGAGGAAATAAACTCAATAAAATATCATTTTTTCCTATAATGGATGTAAAACATGAAATTTGAAATTTCTACTTTTGGTGAAAATATGGAGGAGTTGTCACTAATCAGTGTTTACTGTTGGTTGGGGCATAAATCTGTACATTTAGATTGAGTTTACCTAACAATATTAAAAATATGAATTATCTATAATTCTGCTCTCCTACTTTTGGGAAACTAGCATAAAAAATCATTTTAGGGGGTAAATGTATATACAAAAATATATAACTTCATGTCTCTTTTCCACAAATAGGTAGCAAAATAAACAAAATATCTCTAACTACATATAGGCTAAATAAAATATTTATATCCATGTGATGTCTTACTCAGCAGCAATGAAAAGAATAATATAGTTCTATGTATATTTCATACTTTATAAAATACATAGAGTATAATCGGATATTAAACAGTGTGTGTGTGTGTATTGTGCATAAACATGAACAACTGTCTGGAAAGATATTCGCTTAACTGGGTTAATTGTTAACAGGATTACCTCTTGGATGGAATTGAAGAGATGTACAGGTGAAAAAAGGAATTAGAATTCTTACAATACATTCTTTAAAAAAAACATTGTAACTTGTAAAAAACTATATTTTTATCATTCTGTTTCCCAAACTATTTAAAAATTGAAATTTTTAAAAATTAATTTTATAAAAAAGCCCATTAGGGAGAATTGCAATCGGGCCTTTACAAAAGAAAGAATTGTCTCTAAATCTTATTTTGAATACAATAACTAGATGTGTTTTTCAGTTCTCTCTGGCTCAGAAATGTAGCTTTATATGATCGGTAGCTTTATATGATCACCCACAAAAGGCAAGCTTTCACATTTTATATATGGAAGGGAAGAAATTATTCAAGTAGCAGTAGGGTGATACAACCAAATCTATGTCTCACGCCCACCTGATAAAATTAATAATGGGTGTTTGAATCAGAATCAAAAGGCAGATATTCAGGGCCATCAAAATATAATGTTTCTCATTCTTCAATATTTACATCTCCACATAAGCTACTGGTGATAGGTAGTGACTATTTGAGATAAATCTTGATTATGTAAAGACAGAACAAGAGGTAATATTGAGCAATATACAAGATTGATGAAGAGAAAATTAAGAGAGATCATGTAGACACTGAGTCACTACCTTTCTTTCTTCTCACTGAGACTTGCACTTTGGAGTCCATGAAATTACCTTTTATATACATAGATTCTTCAATTATCTGAACAAACTTGAGTAAGTTTCAGTTTCTATGAACCAAAATGTATTTAATTAGAACATCCTCTATGATTTTTTTCTAATTCTACAATTTGAATGATTTCACTTGCCAAACCACAAATTCATTTCTCCTAAATCTAAATACACAAAGTACACAAATTCTGAGCACACAATGAAATAATTATTTCAGTTTTTTCATAATATCAGCTGAGCTTATTATTTTATATTTAAGAAGTCCTTCCAGTGAAAAGGTGTCAAGAAATTGGGGAGAAACATACTGAATATATTATTTAAATGTGTAAACAAAATACTACTGAAAAATAGGTTTAATGCATATTCTTGACTTTGTAAATAACCTATAATTTTGTTCAATGAATTAATTTACTGATGTTCTCTGTTTGACAGACTATAAATACTTTTTGAAAAACAAAACAATAAATGAAGACATCTTATTGAATTTAACATCTAGATTGCAAAGATAACTTAAGAATATAATCCACCTTTTAATTACTATAATTGCTGATCTTATTATGGATAATATGACCATTTATGTTTGCTTTTAAACTTCCCCTGAATTTCTTATAAGCAAAGAATTTCAATACCAGGTGTACACTAATTGCTTATTGTTGTATGAAAAAGCAAGGACAATAAACAACACAAATAAAATACTTCCATATCCACAATTGATAGTAATTCAAACCAAGAAGACTCCAGGAGAATTATGAAGACATCAATACTCTTGGATGTGATAATCCTTTAATGCTCCTCTCTCTGTCTCCATCTTTTATGTCTGCAAAGAAAGAGTCTAAAAGAATCTGGTTGAAGGCACATTCGAATGAATACATTAGTGGATTTCTTATCTTTCTTTAAGGATATTTGTATTTAAATCTTTTTCATCTATATTTGAAAGATGAAAGACCTGCATTGCTAAGAAGAGTGGCAGAACAGTGAATAGTTAAATGCAAGTTTAAGTGAGGGAAAAGAACTTTCTCTATTGTTATCTACTGAGGAAGTGGATGTATCAGTCCTCCACCTACATCCAAATCAATCTTTCTTACTCGTTTTATGTACCCATCCTGTGATTTCTAAGTACTTCGCTACTAATTATCTATCTGTGACTCTCTTCTGAGGACTGCCCTTGAGCTATTTAACTGCTGTGTTGGCAAGTACAGCGAGCAGGAGTACCTGTGTTGGGACATTGCCAAGTCATAATTTTGCTCAGCTATTTCCCATGTTCTGCTCTGTTTCCTTGACTTCTTTATCAGTCTTGACTCGAAGTAGCTTGAATACAAATTCTTATTTAAAACCCGCCTGTGGAGCACCCAACCTAAGACAACACCTCTCATGCAAGAACACACGCAGCACACCTGCACACACATACACACGTGCAGCAATACAGTGATAATTATTTTGCAGCAATAAATATACTGATGACTAAGCCCTATTGCGAATGACCTTGCTTTATTCATTTTAGCAATATTTTTTTCTTCTGAAGCAATATTTCCTGAGCACTTTCACTACTATTATTTCATATGATTTAAGCAAATAATGAATGAAAATATCTTATATTATAAATTAGGAATCAGAGTTAATATAGTTAGTTGTAGGACTAGTTCCCGTTTCACGTGGCGGGAAACTATTCTGAGACACCACCTTATGGCATTCTGAAGAATTTAAAAGAGATTTTATAGTCACACTGTTTCCCTTTAGGACACATTCTCCTAGTAGTATTCTGGATTTGGTCTTTGCTCTTAAGCCATTCATTAATTTTAGCATATTTTTTTCTTTCTGGAGGGGTTGGAATTTTCAGAATCCTTAAGTCTTGGCTCCTTTTTATTTAAGTGTCCTTCCCTCAATCTGTCTCATTCCTCACACTGGTACTTCCACCCAGAGATCTATTCTTTCTTCCATGTGTATAGTGTTACATACAAAATATGAGAAATCCTGTAATAGATAGCTAGGTAAACCGAGCATTTCTCCAAGTACAGCTGGTAGCATTACCTTCGGGCTTTGATTAGAAATGCTTTTCTTGGACCAAGTGATCTTCCAATTCCTTCCCTCTCTCCCCTGGAGTAAATCAACCCTCTCCAATTTCTAAGATATAGTGGGACTCAAGAGGAAATATCATAAAACAGATTGTCAGGATTGCTGTTTATTTAGGCAAGATGATATATTTCAACTTCTAACCATCAGCTGGGCTCATGAAGCAGTCAATCAAATACAGATTTGTGGAATTGTTGAGTTATTAATATTGAGTCATCTTTCCTGAAGACCAGTCCGGAAAGTAGTGTTAGGGTAGTGGTACTGAGTTCAGGCAGCCAGCCAGGCAGTTCTTCAGGATACAATCCACATGTTATTTCAATAATTTACATGGATGGTGGGGCGCCTGGGTGGCTCAGTTTGTTAAGCGACTGCCTTCGGCTCAGGTCATGATCCTGGAGTCCCTGGATCGAGTCCCGCATTGGGCTCCCTGCTCGGCAGGGAGTCTGCTTCTCCCTCTGACCTTCCCCCCTCTCATGTGCTCTCTCTCTCTCTCTCACTCTCTCAATTAAATGAATAAATAAAATCTTAAAAAAAATTTGCATGGGTGTTGCCCATAAACAGGGTTTAACAAGTTACTCTTTACAGGAAAATTAAATGACGTGCTCTCCACCAAATAGACCAAACCTTATAGTGTAAATTAAACCACCATTCTCAGCAAGTGAAAGCCTATTCTGCTAAGTAGGTTTTCAATCTGTACAGATGGGAATTAAACGACAACATGTAACAGCCAATCTATAGTCAACTGAAGTCAGCAAATTATGTGAAGCTGGTTACCAAGAATAAATGGCTAATATTATCTGGGCTTCCAGTGGTTTAATAAGCCTTTCTAGGATCTGTGTGGTCTATAATACCATAATATACAAATGAAAAGAGAACTAAGGGGGGGGGTAGACATCTTAAATTGCCGTAAGGCAGCCCTACTGATTATCTTTTAAATGAATATTTATTTATTTCCACATAGATTATAACCTTCTGTATGAGGGTAACTAACACATTTCAGTTGCCTAGGAAAGAAAAATAGGTAAATCAAAAATAAACACAGAAAATATAAATGTTATTTTCAGGATATATAATTAATATCGCATGCTTAACGTAAAGGAACAAATAATTGTTAATAAAAAGTCAGTTTTTTGTTTCTAAAATTTGGATTCTCTAAGTTCCAAATTTTGGAAACTCTAAATATATTGAGTTCTACGTTTTTTAAGATTTTTATTTATTTATTTGAGAGAGAGAGAGCGTGAGCAGGGGGAGGGGTAGAGGGAGAAGCAGGCTCACCTCTGAGCAGGGAGCCCGACGTTGGGGCTCGATCCCAGAATCCTGGGATCATGACCTGAGCCGAAGGCAGACACTTAACTGACTGAGCCACCCAGGCGCCCAAATTCTACATTTTGAATTATACATTATTTTAAATTGCATTTGTATTATTCTAAATTGGACAGCATTATCCATTTCTCTCCTTTTTCTTGGGGGCTACGTGGCCAAGTAGCAACATTTAATTCAGGAACTCAGAATCTTGGTTTAAATTCGTTTACATATGTTACCCATCTAACATTCTATTGCATGTTGCAGAAAAAAGTATCTTTGCACAGGAGGCAAGTTCATTCAGGGCAATACAAGTGGAAATATAATTACAGTTCTTAATTTCAGTCCCTATGTGGAAAGAAAGGAGTTCGAATGTGGGTATTAGGTCCTCTGGTGGTGATATCCTCAACCCACAAGCAAATGCGGCATGTACTTGCAGGATATTCCATCTGGAAGAAATGCTTTTTAATGTCTGCAGTCATGGTCTTAGTCAACTAAGTCTTAGTCAAGACCACAATTCACAAATGTATTTATTGGCCTGTTAAGCAAAGTGAAGCAAGGAGGAGCTGATTTTATTGGGAATAAGAGAACATTTTTCGAGTGAGAACAAGCTCACCTCAGACCAGACACAACAGTAACGTACAGCTTTTGAACAAATGAAAAGGATTGAGTTTGCTCTTCCAGCGACACATCCACTTGATCATGTTTCTCATCTAGGACTGAGTGACTAGCATATTAATTCAGAGGAAAGACCCTTTCCCACACAGAGCAGCAAAGGTAGTGGCAGAAAAGGAAGTGTATTGTGTTTGCAGTATTTCAAAAGCTAAGAGGAGATGAGGTTATTTGGATGTGCACTGGAGAAAAAATTTATTATTTTTCATTGGGTCCCCGAAAGAAGAAACTTGAAAAAGAAGAGAGACGGCTCCTCCGAGCTAAGCAAACCTTGAGATCTCACTGAGGTTGAAAAACACACAGATAAAAATTGAGTGGCACTGAATTCACATCAGTGTTGCTTAGCTGGTTGTTTTTGTTTCTTTGTTTTTGTTTCTGTTTGTTTTTAAACCTGGAGTTCTGTTCGGAGAAAACAGGTTTTAGGTGCCATCACACTTCTGCATATAGCATTTAGGAAAGGATTACTAGGAGATAAGATGAATGGAAAGAAAAATCAAGAAGTTTCAAATATTGAAAATATGAGATATCTATTCAGAAATGCCAAATTTAGAAGTGACAGGACTGAAAATTTAAAAATAGGCCAAAGACAGAGACTTAATGCTACATCCAAAGAGAAAAAGAAAAAGGTTTACATAGACAAGAGCTCCTCCTCTCAAGACGTTGCATTTTAGTACCAAAATTAACATTTTAAAAGATTATTTAAAAATGTTTTTTCTTGTTATTATAGCAATAGTGGTTCATTGCGTAGAATTACAAATTAGCCTCCTGATGCAAGAGTTCTCGAAGTTTTCATTTCATTTCACAGGTGGTGGAGTCTGGATACCTGCCGTGGATCAGGAAACAGCCTGTCAAAACCAAAACTATTAAGCGTAACCAAGTTCAGGTTATACGAACTCATAGTACACCTCCCAACGCTGCTCTATTACAATATATTACAGTTTCAATGAGTAGTAGAAACTTACACCCTTGAGAAAACTGAGAAACTCAAAGACCTCTGTTCTCAGTTTAGAAGGATTATAGGACTGTCACCATCTCAGGGTAAGGGCAAGGAAGCAGTCACCATTTGGTGCTTTTGATGGGGGAAACTCTTCTGAGAGAAATCAAAACCCTAAGGCAAAGCTTAATTTAACTATTAACTATTTCAACTGTTCACAGTGGCTGGGAATCCACAAGCCAGAAATAAACATAACAATCTAGTTGAAATTGATTAAACACTTGGAAAGCCTGACAGGAAAAAAATACTCTGAATCTTCAAAACCATGCCACATTAGACATTCTCCCTGAAAACAGTCTTCACTGAAGATTGGCTAATAATAAAATAAGTAAAATGTAAGTTAATTAAAAAAAAAAAAAAAAACCACTGATCCTCAGTGAAAGTTAACAAGAAAACAGTTCAGTACCACATTAAGACCTTTAATAAAATTTCACTTTTGGCAATGTTGGACTTTGTGTTTTACCAACCCTCTCACTGAGGACAATAGGCTAAGCCGAATAAGTTGTGTGAGGTGTGTGTGTGTGTGTGTATGTGTGTGCATGCACTTTCTGAAAGGATATTGGAAGGATCCCAAGGCTGAAAGAATTTGCATGGCTCAGATCCAGGAGTGAAGGTATACCAAGAGTGAGGAGCTCAGAAATTGTATTTTCTACCCTCCATAGTACTATATATTTCAAAATTGGTTTTAGAGAGGTTGAATTTACTTTAAACAGTCTCATGGGCTGGGGAAATTAAGAAAAGGAAAAAAAAAAAAAAAAGGTTACAGGGTGCCAGAAAAGGGAGGAACTGGCAAGCACACATGATTTTAGTTGGGACCTCACAGGGGCACAGACTTGTAGCAAGATGAATTTGGCAAGAGATGAAGCCCAGCTTAAATTCACTCAGTCATTTATTGATTTAAAGTGAACCAACTCTAGCACAGCTTCCTGTCCAAAGCAACAGTAAACCATTGTTGGAGGGAGATGACGTCTCTCAAAGTCTCAAAGTATGTCCCCGATATATCATGTTGAATATCTGGCAATTGTTAAAAATAAACAGAATTGTGTGATGAAAATATATAATTTTTTTAGCAAAAATCAAAAAAAAAAGATACACATGGAACAGCAGATAATACAGTCATTAGACATGGATTCTAAAATAATTATAGTTCTGATTGTTAGGTTCAAGGAATTGTCAGGGAATTTTGGGGGCAATAGCTGCATATTACCAAAATCATAGAATTTTTGCAAATGAAAAATACAATAAGCAATGGAAAAAAATGACATATGGAACAACAGATTAAACACAACTAAATCAATAATAAGTGACCTGGAAGATAGGTTAGAAGAGAGTATCTGCAGTGAAGTCTCCAGATGCAGAAGGATAGACATCACAATTAAGTCTAACATATCTGCCATTGTATTATCACAATGGAATTTGCGAGAGAATGGAAAAGAAATAATGCATATACATATAAAAGGGTAGCTGAAATTTTCAAGCTACAGAGTCAGGATTTACTATAAATCTCAAGCAGATGGTTAATAAAAAAAAAAGGAAAAAAAACACATCTTGGCATCATTAGAGCCACAGGGGAAGAAAAAGAGAAAACAAATTATTAAGATTGGCAAATATAAATCACATATTGTATAAGGAAAAAAATGGCATAACCAGGGCCAATGAAGAGGATGATATCTGATTTCTAAGCAGAAATAATGGAAGCCAGATGAGTTAATGAAAATTTCAGAATGCTGAAATAAATAACTGTTAATATAGAATTCAAAATGCTGAGAGAATATGCTTAAAAAGAAGATATTTTCAAACAAATAAAACAGTTAATTTTTCTTTAGCAGATCTATGTTAAAGGAAATAACAAACAAGGTTTTTTAGGTACAAGGAAAATAAACCAGATAGAATTTTAGATGTGAGATGAAGACATGAACAGCAAAAAAAAGCATATGAGGGTGCATCTTAACAAATATTAATTCATAAAATGACAATGAAAACCAACATAATACTTAAAACATCAACATATTGTGGATATAAAACACATACAGGAAAACTATGTCAAAAGTAATGCATTGGTACTGGCATGAAGATACAGATCCATACCCACGGAACAGAATAGAGAGCCCAGAAATATACCCATTTATGGCAAAATGACTATCGACAACGGTGAGAAGACTACCACAATGGGAAAGAAATAGTGTCTTCAAGAAATAATGTTGAGAAAACTGGACATTCACATGCAAAAGAATGAAGCTGGCGTGTCACCTTACACCATGTACCAAAATTAATTCAATATGGATTCAAGACCTAAATGTCAGACTAAAATTATTAAATTCATTAAAGAAAACAGAGGAGAAAAAAAAAAAAAAAAGAAAAAACAGAGGAGAAAAGCTTCAGGGCATTAAATGTGGCAATGACTTCTTGGCTAGGACACCAAAATCATAGGCACCAAAGGAAAAAATAGACAAACGGGACTACGCCAAACTTAAAAACACTGTGTATCAAAGGAAACAGCAGAGTGAAAAAGCAATCTATGAAATGGGAGAAAATAATTGCGTATCATATATCTGATAAGGGGTTAATATCCAGCATATAAAAGGAATTTCTGCAATTCAACAGCAAAAGAACAAATAATGCAACTAGAAGATGAACAAATGACTTGAATAAACATTTTTCCAAAGATCCGCAAATAGCTCATGTGCACACACAAAAGTACTTAACATCATGAATCATGAGAAAATAAAAATCAAGACCAATGAAATATCACCTCATAGCCTCAGTATGGCCACTATCAAAAGAGCAGAAAATACAGTGTTGATGAGGATGCAAAGAAGTAGGAGCACTGTGCACTTTTGGTGGAATGTCAAAGGGTGCACGCATTATGGAAAATAGTAAAAAAAAAAATTTAAAATAGAATTACCTTATTATTTGGTGGTCTCACTTCTGGATATATATGTATATCCAGAGGGCAAACAATGTGAAATAATCCAGTCACAAAAAGACAAATACTTTACGATTATACTCATATGAAGCATCTAAAATAATCAACATCACAGAAACAGAAAGTTGTAAGGTAGTTGCCAAGGACTGGGAGGAGGAAGGTGGGAAGTTGCTGTTTTTTGTGTATAGAGTTTCAGTGGTACAGGGTAAAGATATTCTAGACATCTGTAGCCCACCAATAAGACCACTACAGAACTCTACACTTAAAAATGGTTATAATGGTAAATTTAATGGTATGTGTTTTTTACCACAATAAAAAAAAAAAAAAAAGTCGTACTTTAGTTGAAGGAAGGTGCCTAAGTAAAAATGTTCTAATATTTTTGAAATGTTAGAGAAGTGGTAAAATTACTAATTTATATTGTATTTCAGTAAATAAAGTAAGTACATGGTATTCACTAAATAACCACTAGTCAAAGAAACTAGGTAAGCTGGAGTAACAAAATAATCAAAAGAAATAAAGGTGTATAAAGCAGAAAGGAATAATAGAAATAAAATACTAAAATGGTAGGGTTTAAGTGTAAATATATCAAAGGCACAATACATACCATAAGCGTAAGTGTTAAGTACTCAATTGAAAGACAAAATTTTCATACTACATTTAAAAACCTTCTGGTTGTAAAAAACAGATTTTAAACATAAAAATACTGAAAATTTCATTGAAAAATGATTGAAAAGTTATACTATACCCACACTAAATAAAAGTTGATGTAGCTATCTTAATAGAATTTAAAGCAAGAAAATTGCTAGAAACAGAAAAAAATTAATTCATAAGTAGAATTATTAGTAGGGATAATGGAGTATCCAAATAAAGAGTAGATTTTCTACATTAATGATCTGAAAGGTGCAATACTGCAAAGACATCAGTTTTCTTCAACTTGATGTAGAGATTCAGTGTCACCCCAAAGAAAATCTGAATATAGAGAATAGGATAATTGAAACAGTTTCTAAAACATATGTAGAGCACTAGGTGTTATATACAACTGATGAATCACGCAACTCTACCTCTGAAACTAATAATGCATTATATGTTAATTAATTGAATTTAAATAATAAAAAAGTCAAACCCATTACCACATTAACAAACCCTTTTTTTTTTTTTTTTTTTTTACAGAGACACAGCGAGAGAGGGAACACAAGCAGAGGGAGGGGGAGAGGGAGAAGCAGACTCCCCGCCGAGCAGGGAGCCCGATGCGGGGCTCGATCCCGGGACTCTGGGATCATGACCCGAGCTGAAGGCAGACGCCCAACGACTGAGCCACCCAGGCGCCCCCAAAATACCTTTTAATAAGGAATGATTTTGATTGAAGAAAAAAAATAAAATTCCTCCTCAAAAAGTTCTTCATCAATAAATCAAAAATGAGAATCATGGGAAAAGAGGCTCAAGAGCTTGCCTTTCAAAAATGCTCCAGCTAATTTTAACATACACTAGTATTTGGCAATCACTGCTTTAAAGAATCTTGCTGGTGATAGGTATTAAAGAGGGCACGTATTGAATGGAGCACTGGGTGTTATAATACACAAACAATGAATCATGGAACACTACATCAAAAACTCATGATGTAATGTATGGTGATCAACATAGCGTAATAAAATTTTAAAAAATAAAAAAATATAAAGAATCTTGCTTTTTATTTTTTATGTAACCCTTACAACAAACATGATTTTTTTATCAGTCAATCAGTCAATGAATCATATATAGAAATGCAAAGGGCCACCTAAGCCACAGAAATCATGAAAAACAAAAAGTTGGAAACCTTAGTTTACGGGATAAAAGTACTTGTCATAAAGATTCGGTATTGGTATAAGCTCAGGTAAATGTGCCAGTGGAATGATAAAGAGATTTGAGAAGTGGTTACTCACATGCATGCATTATCTATATTTATGATGAAGTTGTCAATACAAGGTATTAAAGAAATGAAAGACTGGAAACACATGAAAACAGTGCAATGGTTTCAGCAAATATAAATCTTAAATTAAAATATCAGGGCTTTCTTTATATGACAGGATACACTTGAACTAAGTCTTTAGGAGTGTTCAGGGAAATTCACCAGGTAAAAAACAAAAAACAAAACAAAAAACCCCCGAAAAACTCAAGTTGTGCCGTGTTCAAGAGTATGGAGGAATGGGAACCTGGGAAATATTTTGGAATGTGATAGAGGGTACTTTGTTGCAGGTGACTGAGAATGAGAATAAAATACAGATTTTATAATATTAATAATTTTAAGATTTTAATTTTAGAAAGCTAGGAAGACCATTCAGTTTGTAGTGTGCAATCTGAGATTTTACCTACTGAGACAGGAGGAAAGGAAGGTGTTAGGATATTCTGTCCGTTTTTCATAAGGGTTGTCTTGGTAATAATCTAGCCGGACTTCGGTGTTTCTCCACCATTAAACTGAAATAAGTAGTTGCGAAAAGCAATATACTGTTGAAAGCAAACAAAGGAAACATTAGCCAATCTGTGAAAAAAAATTGGTTATGTGTCTACTGTTCAAAACACTATCTGAATTGGTGTATGTGTCTACCATTCAGAACACTATCTGAAACCTTAAATCCCACCTATTTCGTGATACATCCTTTACTATTTTACCTAAGTATTTTCCTCAGTCTCTGAATTATTGATTGTACAGTTAGCATCTCAGTGACTATATCACCTTGATATGTGACACCTTCTGTAGAAATGAGAGCAGATTTAAGAAGACATATCAACAATAAAAAGCATTAAGTTAATTTTTTCTAAACACTTCAGGGAAAAATAATTCCACATTTTCTGAAATGCTTCATGCTTGTAAACATATTGTCACTTGGTCAGAAAATAGTTTGCCTCTGAAATTTGGGGTATTAACATTTAGGACTAGAGAATCCTGAATACCAGATCATTTACTGTGAATGTTGACAATTTAATTCAATTTTATCAATAAGATGTGAAATAAAGTGGAGAAAGGTATAAACACATGGTTGAGTGGACATATTTATCTTACTACTATGATAATTCAGGCTAAACCCATTAGCAGAAATCCCTTGGTGGCACTGGATTTAAGGTCACTCATTTTGTCATCAGACCTCATAAAAATGCAAAACTCACTCAGCAGGAACAGGAGTGTGGAACAAGAGTATCATCAGCAGGAAACAGAGCTCTAGGAAGAGTATTTGATTCAACACAGGATTTGAAGCTGAAAACATACTTGCCCACTCTGGAAACAGCCGATGCATAACAAGAGTATTTTCCCTCAGATCTCTATTTTTCACTCTTCTTTCTGTGCCCTGGTTCTCTTTACATTCCTTTGATGATTTCCCCTGGTTCTCACCCTTAGCTCTTATCTCTTATCCTCTCAAAAAGACTAAAATTGGCAGTCTTAGTGGGGAAGACATAATCTACCTTAGGTTGCCGTTTAAAAGCTACAAGATGCCAGGGTTTAAATTGTATACAGAAAAGCAATCAAACACATCAACTGGAAACCACCCCTCCCTGGGAGGGAATGGACCGGCGCAAACAGCATGTTCCACTCACTTGCCTGGCAAGGCTATAAGAAGCGAAGGCGATGGCAACGACATAGCCTGTTGTGTGGCCCTTGAAAGGGTGTCTACTCCTATATAGAAAAATAGTTCATACTTTCTGTGGGGCACAGAGCGTTTGAGAATCGTTAAATGGTTTCCTACCCTCAAAACAAGGCTGATTCTTTTCCTGGAGAGAGACAACCTGAATTTCAGAAATGGTATGTATCTTTTCCACATTACCAGGTCTCATCAATTTAACTGGAAGCTTTGGATCGAACTGGAAGCAGACCATATTGGTATAATCTGTAATTTGGTTCCGACGTAATTCGTTAATATATACAGTCATCGTTTCTTTGTACTCTACATGAATAGCCTGCATAACACAAATAAGTCTCTTTCTGTTTTTTATCATATTATCGAAAAGGAGCTAGGGAGATTTCTCCCAGATTTTGGAAGATCTGTTTGACATTGTCTACCTCAAAATAGAGTGCCGGCATCCCCGTTTTCTTGTGCTTCACTTTATTGAGCTCCACAGATACTGTGTTTTTTACACATCAAAGGTTTGTGGCAACCCTGTGTCAAGCAGATCTATCGGTGCCATTTTTTCCAAGAGCATTTGCACACTTTGTGTTTCCGTGTCACATTATACTGCCATCATTTTATACTTTTTAAAATTAATATTATATTTGTTATGGTGATCAGTGATCAGTGATTATGACTCCCTGAAAACTGGGGTGATAGCATTTTGAGCAATAAAGCATCTATAATTAAGGTATGTACCTTTTTTAGACCCAATGATGTTGCACACTTACTAATTGAGTACAGTAGAATGTAAACATAACTTTTATATGTGCGGGGAAAACAAAAATTCATTTAACTCCTTTTGTTGTGATATTCACTTTATTGCTGTGGTTTGGAACCTGTCTGCTTTTGACATCTGCAAAATCCATTTTACGGAGATTCCGAAGTGTACCTCAAAGCAACAAGTATTTATCCATAAGAATAGTGACAAACATTGATTTGTTTTTGCCGTTAAGCATTTTGATTGAATTCTAACATATGAACAATGGTTTGATTGAAGTACAACAGATACAAAAGAGTGCACCAATAAATTCTAATTCCACAACTTCATCCATATTCCGTATAAACATAGATCAAGAAAATTGACATTTCCAAACTAAATGGAAACCCAGCTCCCCAGTTATTAAGCCTGAAAAGCTCATTAATACCTTGACTTTGGTTACCATATGGTAGTTTTGGCTATGTAGAATATTATACAAGTTGAACACAGAACATACACAAATTGAACAGTTAGAGCAAGTTGAGGAGATTTTTGTGTTTGAATCATCATTTTGTTTGCAAGATTCATCCAGTAGCTGTGTATAGCAGCAGGATGTTAATTCTCATTTCTCTCAACAATTCAATGCAAGAATATACCACAATTTATTATATATCCTTGATGAACATTTGGTTTTATTTTTGTTAATGGTGATAAGTAATAGTAAGAAATAATAAGTAGTAAGAAATATTGTGAACATATTTCTGTATTTTCACAGGACTCTTTTTTTCTATTAAATTTTTGCAACATCTTAAGATATGTAGACATAACATTGACTTTTTTTTTTGTCTTTCTTCTTTTCTGTTATAGGCATTCAAGGTTATCAATTTTATTTTCATCACAAATAACACATTTTTAAACACTGTATTTCTGTTATTCAGTTCAAAATATTTTCTATTCCTCATTGTGGTTTCTTTTTTGTCTCCTGGATTGTTTTGAAGTATGTTTCATTGCAAACATTTGTGAGTTTGCATATTACTTCTTTGTTAATGACAGCTAGCTCAATTCCACTGTGGACGGACAATAGTCTCTAGTTGGTTATCATACTTGGTGATTTGCTGAGACTTGTTTTCTATCCTATGTTGTGGTCACTTTTGTAAATGGTCAAGGTAAACTTGAAAACAATGTATGTGTGTTTGTTTTTTTCATTCGATGTCATGCTGATTGTGTGTCAGTCAAGACAAATTTGTCAGTTGTATCATATAGATCTGATTTTTTATTGATCTTTTTGCCAGTTTGACCAATTAGAGACAGACGAAGGTGCTTAAATTTCACCAATATCATTCTAAGTGTATATATTTCTACTTTTATTTTTGTTAAACTTTATTCATGTTTGGAAGTTATGAATAGCATGCAAATTACACTTTCTAGCTGAATTACCCTTTTATGCTTATGAAATTTCCTTCCTTGTTTCTATTTATGCTACATGTGATATTTAAAAAGATACACCAGCTTTCTTTTCATTAGCATTTAATTATATATAATTTTCCATGTTTTACTTTAAACTTTTCAGTTTTCCTATATTTAGGGGCTGTGTCTTATAAAGACTACATAGCTGGATTTTTTCTATCCAACTATATGCCAGAAATATGTGAGAAATTGAATTGCACCACATCCTCACCATGATCTAATATGGTCAGTGTTTTGATTACAGCCATTTTAATAGATGTGTAGTAGTATTTTGTGATTTTAATTGGCATGTCCCCTATGTCTAATTATGCTGAAAACTTAAAAAAAAGACTTTAAAAAAAAATCACTTTCTGATATATACCAAAGTGGAAAGGAAGGTACAGCTATTTCCCAAATATTCCCTTTCTCCACACATACATAGCCTCTTCTCCATTATCAACCTCCATCACCAGAGTGGTACATCTGTTACAACTGATGAACTTACATTGATACATCATTATTACCCATAGTCCCCAGTTTGCCTTCTGGTTAACTTTTGGTGTTGTACATTCTGTGGGTTTGGACAAATGTGTGACATGCATCCATCATCATAATACCATACAGTATATTTTCACTGTCCTAAAAATCCTCTCTGCTCTGTCTATTCATCCCTCCCTTCAACTCCAACCTCTGGCAAGCATTGATCTTTTAATTATCATCTCCATAGTTTTGTCTTTTCCAGAATGCCATAGAGTTGGAATCCTACGGCATATAAACTTTTCCAATTGATTTATTTCACTTAGTAATAAGATTGTTATACATATGAAGTAATAGGAAGTTTCTTCCATGATTTTTCATGGCTTGATAACTCATTTCTTTTTAGCACTGATTAATACTGCATTGTCTGAATGAACTACAGTTTATCCATTTACATACTGAAGGGTATCTTGATTGCTTCCAAGTGTTGGCAATTATGAATAAAGCTGTTTAAGCACCTGTGTGCAAGTTTTGTATGTACATAAATTTTCCAACTCCTTTGGGTAGATACCAAAGGAGTATGATCGTTGGATCTTATGGTAAGAGCATGTTCTACTACCAACAATGAATGAGAGTTCCTATTGCTCCACATTCTCACCCCTATTTGGTGTTGTCAGTGTTCTGGTTTTGGCAATTATAATAGGTACGTAGTGGTATCTCAGTATTGCTTTAATTTACATTTACATTTAATTTACATTTCCCTAATGACATATGATTATATATATATATATATATATATAAAATACAGTGAAATATATATATAATACAGTGAAATATATATATATATGTATATATAGTGGATACAAATATTTTCCCCCACTCTGAGTCTTCTCTTTTCATTCTCATATCAAAAGCATTTCTGAAAGCTACTTAGTTACTGAGTTTTGTTTGGTTGACTTTGTTTTTGTTTTTAATTTTCCTGCTTGATGTCATACTCTCCAACCTTATACAGCTCCAAAATTCAGCAATTGCCTTCAGGGGAAAACCACTGAATATAGGAATTCATTTTCTACCCTTCTATAGTAGATTCTTAGTTACCTTGATTTTCTATCTTCTTTATTTTGTACTCATATGTATGTGTGGACATACACAAATAATTCCTATTAAAAATGTATGGAGCGTCAGTTTTTGAATATTGACTCAAAACTATTTTTATTCTTTCACTGGGTTGATATATAAGCTGAAAATTTCTAGCTTGAAAGTCATTTTCACTTAGGGATCTTGGGGGCATTTTTGTTTGGATTATTTTCTAGTTTCTTGTGTTAAGAAATGTGATCTTTTTTTAATTGTTGAAGTCACATATTTGGCCTGATAGAGATATCAGGGTCCTCTACATTTGTTGCTAAGATCAGATGATAGTTGTCACAGGTTGAATTTTCTAGGGAAGTGAACTCTGAGAGGAAGATTTGCATGCAGAGATATATTGAAGAATGCTATCTAGTTCAACAAGTGCTGGGGAAGGAAAGAACGAAGAAAAAAAGGAAGAAAGTTCTGTTCAAGGCAATTGGACCTGTATAGTTGTCCCCGGTTGTAGCAATAGGGCCAAGTCTTATTAAGCCTTATACTGACCAAGCTGTCTTTAGGTAGTAGAGTAAGGTGGGAGTAAGGTGATAAGGTGACTTACTTTGGTAACGTGGCTCTCTCCTGGCCAGGCAATTGCCAGAAATTGGAATTCTATAAGCTATTCAGCTAACCACTGGGAGAATAACAATGCAGTCTTGAAGGGAGGACTGATCTGGACAATGCCCCCATTACAACGTACTTCAATTTATGTCAACTTTCTTTCAATATGGTGGGAACTTACAGCATTTTAGTTTTGAAACTTACATTTTCACCTGAGGAAAATGTTATTAAATTAGTTGTCTGGACCACTTGTTAGCCTCTCAGTTTCCATTTTTGGTTTTTAGAATTTTATGAATAAATCTTTTAATCTTCTGGTTTTTATTTTTACACTCTTCTTCATTTTTTGACATTTTGTTCCACTTTTCAGGAGAAATCTTAATTTCATTTGCTACCCCCACTTCTATCTTGCTTGAATTTTGCAAATGACTTTTTAATGTTGCTTTTTTTTTTTAAATGAGAAAAATAGGCTTATTTTTAGTTTCATGTATGCACTTCCTTTCCTATATACTAATAAAACTCTTCTTTTTCTTTTTTCTTTTTTTTTTTTTTTTTTTTTTTTTTTGGTTTGCTTCCTGAATCATCTACATTTCCACCAGATTTCTGTTGTGGTCTCTTTTTCAAGTGCTAGTCTTTATTGTAAGGTTTGATGATCCTCTGCTGCCAGTGCACATTTAAGGAAATTCATGAAAGGGAGGTCAGGAAGTTTATGTTTAATATTGGGAACTAGAACGATTGGTCTCAGCAAAGTGACAGGGGCAGCAAGTGGCTTTTATTACTAAGGGAGTCCCCCAAATGCCAATACCTAAGGGTGTTTTCTCAAGGGCTGTTCAGGTTCTCCTGGGATTTGGGGGGTAGTGTACCCCAATCTGTTCCTAGATGTGTGTTTGTGCATGAGTGGATCTGCACAAGCATTTGTATGAACTTGGTTGTCAGAATTCTAGACAGGAGAGGAATACAAAGTAACGTGTGTGATTTCCATGAAGCAATATGCAGATTGACTCACTTTCCACTGTGCTGTAAATTGAGTGGGATGTTCTTCCATTCAATTTCTCAGGAAAAATACTCTTTTTCTTTCTAGGATAAGGAGGATGGAGTCTGAATCTGAGGATGCTAACTGCTCTTTAACCATATACTTGTCCAGACTTTTATACTCATTCTGATTCATATGCCCCTGGATTTCCTACCCATGAGCCTTCTTGAGTTCTAGATTTTCTGGGGAGATTTGTCTCACTTTGCTTATTTCCATCCTCTAAAAACCTGTCAATAGGGGCACCTGGGTGGCTCAGTCATTAGGCGTCTGCCTCCGGGTCAGGTCATGATCCCAGCGTCCTGGTATTGAGCCCCGCATCGGGCTCCCTGCCGGGCAGAGAGCCTGCTTCTCCCTCTCCCACTCCCCCTGCTTGTGTTCCCTCTCTCGCTGTGTCTCTCTCTGTCAAATAAATAAATAAAATCTTAAAAAAAATTAAAGATAAAAACCTGTCAATATTACTATTTCATTATTATTTTTCCTTCAGGGTATCTGTTCTTGCACATTAATATTTTTTCTACTTCTTACTATAAATTTAATAAACTTTTAGAAGGGCATGAAAATGCACACATGGGTGCAAATATTTAAAATGAAATCATCAATATTTTACAGAGCTTTACTAATGATTTTTGTGCACTTCTAATTCATTATCAGTGTTCCTCTAAATTTCGTGTAGAATCAGTTAATATATTAACAAAGATACTACTGTGTAGCATTGTTATTTTCCCTTGTGGATAAGGAAGTAAGTAAAATCAAATTATCAGGATTTGTAAATGGTAAAATCTAGAGAATTATTTACTTTAGACTTGGAAATAATTTAAAAGTGTTGATGGATTTTTATGTGAATTTTATATGTGAACACAGAATTTTATTTTTCCGTATACTGATACTGCAATTCATAGAAAACTTGGTGGGAAATTAAAACAAAAATACTCCTCTGAATGGCCCTGTAAATGCAATCCATTCAACAGAGCTGAATTCTGTTTAAAGACTTCCATTAAATGCTGTAATAAATGTGCATTTGTTGAAGTTCTGAATTGAAATAGCAAGCGAGTGAATGTATATATACTGTATGGACTATATATATATCATGTATTTTGAGAACTAAGATTGCATTATTTGACTGGATGTTGATACTATCTAAGCATTATCAATAGCTTTTTACTTATGGAGAAAAACTGAATTTTCTCTGTAAGTAAAAAAAATGCATATAATTGTTTAAAAATATTTTTTCATTCCTGTGAACATGTCACATTATCCAGTCTATGTAAATAGTGGAAGAATTACATGAAATATATTTAGTATATTTGAGGATATGTTTAATATATGCTAAGAAATATTGGGGACAAGTAATTCATTATCATGTGTCTAAATGATGGTATAAATGAATCAGCTGCCGTTTTATGTCTTTGACAATGGCATTATTCTTTACACTGATGAATTTGACCAAAAAGAAAATATGTTTCAAATTTTTATCATGTATCTTCTACCATGCTTATGTAAATTTAGTCAAAGAGTCTCAATAACAAATTTGTATATGGAATCCAAATAGTATACTTCCTGATTTTATAGGCAGAGATATGTTTTTAACACAGTAATGTCATGTGCATTTTTTACACTCTAAGTATTTAGAGAAACTAGTAAATAATGAGATGAAACATAAGTTTTACTTGAAACCTACCTGGGTGCTACTTGGTACATTTAAAAAAAATTGTAAGTAAATTATTCCTGGAATGATCTCCATCTGTATCAGAATACATGGATTTGATTGCATTGTTCCTGTTCCATGGTTCATTAGTGCTTAATGGTTTGCTAGCATAGCTTAAAAAAAAATTCATTTTGGGCGCCTGGGTGGCTCAGTCGGTTGAGCGACTGCCTTCGACTCAGGTCATGATCCTGGAGTCCCGGGATTGAGTCCCGCATTGGGCTCCCTGCTCGGCAGTGAGTCTGTTTCTCCCTCTGACCCTCCCCCATCTCATGTACTCTCTCTCTCTCTCATTTTTGCTCTCTCAAATAAATAAATAAGTCAAAAAAATTCATTTATTTTATTTTTATTTTTTAAAGACATGGTTTATATATGTGTGTGTGTGTGTGTGTGTGTGTGTGTGTGTATATATATATATATATATATATATATATATATATTTAAGATTTGATTTTATTTACCTGACAGAAAAGAGAGAGCACAAGCAGTGGGAGCTGCAAGCAGAGGGAGAAGAAGGCTCCCTGCTGAGCAGAGAATCCGATGAGGGGCTCGATCCCAGAACCCTGGGATCATGACCTGAGCCAAAAGTAGACACTTAACCGACTGAGCCACCCAGGTACCCTTATTTTATTTTATTTTATTTTATTTTATTTTATTTTATTTTATTTTATTTTATTTTATTTTATTTTATATTTTATTTATTATTTTTTTATTATTTTCAGTTAGTCAACATATAGTACATCATTAATTTTTGATGTAGTGTTCAATGAATAATTAGTTGAGTATAATACCCAGTGCTCATCACAATATGTGCCCTCGTTAGCTTTTATGTAAGTTCTAACAACAACAACAAAAGAATAGAAAAAACACTGGAAAGTCTAAATAAAAAATTTTAAAATATGTGTATCTATTTGAAAGTTTAGACATCTGCTAAGGTAGGCAGAATTTAAGAGGCCAAGATGATGCAGAGAAAGAAAACAGATGCGTTTTCTCTTAGGACATTTACTGTTTTCTTTGTTTTTTTTCCTTAAGATTTCATTTATTTGAGAGAGAGAGCACAAGTTGAGGGTGGGGGTGCTGGGACAGAGGGAGAGGGAGAAGCAGACTCGCCACTGAGCAGGGAATCCGGTGCTGGGCTTGATCCTGGGACTTTGGGATCATGACCTGAGCTGAAAGCAGATACTTAATTGACTGAGCCATCCAGATGCCCAGGACATTTACTGTTTCTTGATGTAAATGTGAGCAGCAAGTCACTGGTGAGGGGAAGAGAAGCCAATATAGTTTTAGTCACTATTAAAGATTGGAGAAACAAACACTTAGAATTAGGGGTACTCCAAGAAGCCAGAACTTTGAAAGGCTAGGAACATGGAGAGAAGGGAGTTATACAATCTTGATATCTTCGGGGTCACTTAGAAAGTACCAAAAAATTAGAATGTGATCAAATTTCTTAACAGCAGAAGCTAGAAAACAACTCAAACCTGTCTCTAAAATTCTTAGGTGAGAATGATCTTCAAGTTAGCAATCTATACCAAATTTACATAACAATTAAATGTAAGAATAAAATAAAATATTTTGAATTACTATTAAAAATGTACATCCTGGGGTACCTGGGTGGCTCAGTTGGTTAAGCATCCGAGTCTTAATTTTGGCTCAGGTCATGATTTCAGGGTCCTGAGATTGAGCCCTGTGACTGGCTCCCCACTTAGCGGGGAGTCTGCTTGAGGATTCTCTCTCCTTCTCCCCCTCACCCTCTCATGCATGCTCTCTCTCTCTCTCTCTCTCTCAAATAAATAAATAAATAAATCTTTTAAAAAATGTACATCTCATACATCTTTAGATTGTACTCTAAAGATATATTATATTCATTATATTCAAGGAAAAAAGATATTAGATCAATAAGCAGGTAAAATGCCACAGAAGAATAGAAAAAGGAAATTTCTAGGATAACAACTGCACAGAGAGATCAGAGAGGAAACAATCTGTAGGACAAGGAAACTGGAAGGCTACAGGAAGTATCCTTATCAGAGAGTAAGAGAAGTAATGTGTATGAAGCCATGGAAATATTTGTTACCATGAAGTTAAATGTTGATGCTTTGGGAAAAATGAATAATAATTACATAGGAAACTAGGAAAAATTTTTAAACTGCAGCAAACATTAACTCCAGGATAAACAAAAGATTATTGAGGAAGGCTTTCAATTCATCATTCACTACATTGATTTATCCTAAATTATGTAAAATCTGACTAATAGCTTAGTAAAAATAAATTGTTATGTAAAATGTGGGGAGTATGTAGAGAGTAAGAGAGTCGTGGTTTCAGATACATAAGTTTTCAACTTTCCCTGGAGATATTTGTAAAAAATCTAAAATTGATAAATCAGTGAAGAGTTGTACAAATTTATCTATTTAGAAATAAAAGGTTGAATTTGTCTCTGGAAAATATTATGAAATAGAATGGAGGATGAGGAGGGAATCCTTGAATAATACCTTGTGTTATATTTGGTACCTTCTCTACATGTACCTCTTTAGAAAACCTTAACTCTTTACCCTGAATGTAAAATTTTAAAAAGTACATTTTTATATAACCACCAATACTTTGCTTCCAAAATTTCCATACAAATATTCCCTGATATTAATTTTCTTTTATTAGTAAATATTTCCACTGTCCAGAGAACAATAAAACAATAAAAGATACTATTCCATTCCTAATGTTTCTGAATCTTTCTTCATCATATTTAAGAACATTATTAGAAAAACATACCAGTAATGAATACTTTCATTATAAATGATATTTATACAAATAAGAACATGAAATTATTTCCAGATTTTGGAATAAGTATTCACTTAAAAGAATGTTTATCTTTGATTTATCTTTCTTTCTATCTATAAAACAATTGCCAAGAAAAAGTGCCAATATTGAACTGCCTGAGTAATTCAACTACAGAAAATCTAGGGAACAAACAACAATGTTACCAGAAATTCATAATCAGTGTTTTCATTAGATTGGGGAGCGCCATGTGCATGCGCATGTGCACGCACGCACACACACACGCATAAGTTATTAAAGAGATTAAAATCAGGGGGTAGTTTATGGGGAGATAGATAAGAACTATGGTTTTTCTTAAGCATTGGGTCTGTAATGGTTACTTAGAAAATGTGATCATCATGTGGTCTTCCCATATTATTGTATTTCGAAAACTACTTGCTAGGTCCACAGCTAGAAAATTAGAAAGCTTTCCTTAGTTAGTTCTTTAGTTATCCTGTATGGCAAGAGAAGAGAGTGTCAGTCTCAGAAAATGTGATGAACTTTTTTCGTCCCACCTCAGAGCTATGGCTGACCAGCGGAGGAAGGCAAGAGTTGAAAGGGGAGAGCATCACACAAGCTTCCCTTCCATGATCTTTCTAAGACTTTCAGAATGAAAACATCACAGCATATTTTAAAGCAGTTTTCCTTCTTCTTCTTCTTCTTCTTCTTCTTCTCCTTCTTCTTCTTCTTCTTCTTCTTCTTCTTCTTCTTCTTCTTCTTCTTCTTCTTCTTCTTCTTCTTCTTCTTCTTCTTCT
>NW_023270316.1:20241648-20259188 GCF_011800145.1 Mirounga leonina | reverse complement strand
CTTCTTCTTCTTCTTCTTCTTCTTCTTCTTCTTCTTCTTCTTCTTCTCTTTCTTCTTCTTCTTCTCCTTCTCCTTCTCCTTTTCCTTCTTCTTCTTCTTCTTCTCTTCTCCTTCTCCTTCTCCTTCTTCTGCTGCAGTCACTGCTGCTTCACCAGTTAATGGAGAAAATAGGTCCTTACCTGATTGGCTCTGGACAGAGAATCACAGCAGTTATGGAAAGCAATGCCATAAGAGATGACAACTGCGTCTGGGTTATTAGAGAAAGTGAGAGGTAAGAAGCATCCTGAAACATTCTCTGCTGAACTTTTGACTTGGGAAGTTGTAGTGCTTACATCCTGTGTAATGGGTTTGAAGTTTTCATCCAGCAGAGAGGTAGCAGCATCCTGTGGTCAGTTGAATGGACTCATGCCACATAATCTGTGCTAGAAATCTTTTCATTTTTCTGGAGTATTCTTTCTCCACATAATGGGAAACAATCAAAACCAGAGAAATCAGTTCCCATTTAAGAACATTAACACATAAAATGGACATTTATACAAGTCTGCTCATTTTATTTGATTTTTATGTAATTCAAAAGACAGAGCTCCTTGTCTTGCTTCAATTGAATCTTTGTCAGAATTAGAATTTTGTGAGCTAAACAATTAGATTATATTCTCCTTTGGTGTGGAGATATTATGTACTTTATTTAAAACATTTTGTTTTTGGTAACTCCAGCTGCAAAGATGAAGATGCATGAGAGACAGCCAGAAAAACCTGTGAATTTGCTGGCTCTTCTGAATAATGATGTATTACCTTTTCTGGGGGGGAAACAGAAAGGGAAGAAAGCGTAAAAGATCAGAATCAGGTTGCTCCCCCTATTACTTATTTAGGCCTTTTGGCTTTACTTATTTATACTCCGTGGTAGTGGACCCAAAATTATGCACGACATTCACAAATTCACTCTTTTGGCTTAAGTTAAAATTTATCAGTCAAATAAATATTGATAGGTAAATTAGTAGCACATTCTGATTCTATTCCTGTGCTTTAATTTGTTAATTAACATAGTAAAAAGAGGAGAGGAAAAAAAAATAAGAGAAAAGCTTTAAAAAATTACAATCCAAATAGGAATTTCTTTTGATTTCTAAACAGCATAGGTATTCCTTGGCTTATTTCCTACATATATATATAAACTTATGCCACCTCAAACACCCTTATGTCTCTACCAAGTTTGTACATATTGATTTATTCAACAAATAATTATTGACTATCTGCCTACTAGGTGACAGACACTTTAGTCTCTATGTTTCAGGATTCACATCTAATGTCAGCTTCACACAAATCGTATTGTACCAATTAATTATAAACAATCTGTGTATATTTCCAAAATACACATTCATTATTTTAGTTGACTGAACCTCAGCGAAATGTGATTTATGCTATTTTGAACTGTTAGGATTTATTGAAATTTTATAGTGATATAAGATTAGGATAATAGGCTATATAATACATGGCCACTTGAAAGGGAAACAAAACAAAACAAAACAAAACAAAAAAACAAAAAAAAACAAGCAAACAAAAAAGACTATCCCAATAGAAAGAACCAGGGAGAGGCTATTTTACCTCTTCCAACATAGCCTTGCAAGTCACACACTGCATCCCCTGGTAGCAGGGGAGTGAGTGGCTAAGGTCAGCAAATATTCAAGGGAAGGTAAATTAGACCCCTATCTTGATGTAAGAACTATCAGGAGATTTATTGAAATATTTGAAAACAATCACAGTTAGCATTCTGACCACAAATTACTTCCTTTTCTTCTACATACATCTTAAACTCTTAAGATAGCTCCCGAGATAACTCCAAAGTCTTAACTTTTTTGGGGGGGGGCGGGCAGAGGGAGAGGAAGAGAGAGAATCCCAAGCAGGATCTACACCCATCATGGAGTGTGGGGCTTGTGGGGCTGATCCCACAACCCAGAGATCATGACCTGAGCCAAAATCAAGAACTGAACCCCCAGGCACCCCAGTTCCTCTAAGTCTTATTGGAGTTCATTCTGCTATGAGACTCTTGGAAACTTTATGAATTAATGGAGATTTATTTGGTACAGCCTTACTATCTTTACAAGCTTGTTGTCTGTTTGAATGATTTATGAGACACCACTGTAAATGTTTCTAAGACCTTAACCAACCACTTTAGAGTCACACCACTGGCTTTATCTTTACACCACGTTTTCCTGACAGCAAGCTGAATGTGGTTTTGCTGGGAAATCATTCCTTAATTTGAAAATTATTTAGAGATTCTGGAGAAATCTGGAAAGATTAAGAAGGAGAAATAGTTCTATTTTTGAGCCCACTCATGTCTTGGTTTTGTTATATATAATAGTATATACTTTAGCTTCTAGGTTTGTTTTTGTTTGTTTGTTTTTTACCCCAAAGTAATCTTGCCTGGGTTAATAGATAAAATATCTTGTATCATGTCTCTGAAAATACTAATGATGTTATTTATTATATCAAATAGTAATTTACATACATATATTTACACAGACTTCCATGCACATAGCATTTGCCTTGTCTCTATCTTTAAGTTTGTTTAAATCTTCTATTTACCCAGTTTAGTTTCTTTTTTTTCCTTTTTTCATGCTGTAGGTTTCCTGAAGTAGTTTTAAATTTTGGTCTTCAGTTTAAGTGAAAAATCACTGTTCTCTTGGAAAAAAATATGTTTTAAAGTGTCTGATCTAAAATGGGAAATTTGGAGGGAAATGAAGCTGGGTATGCTTTGTATTAATTTCTATATGGAGCTATAATTCTGGAGCAGCTTGCTCCTTGCCCATCATGGCAACCAAATCTTACTTAAAACCCTACCCTAGTTTTCCCTCAGACATGAAAATGCACTCTAGAGTATCCAGGACAATCATCCTATTCATTTACCAAGCTAATCTCAGAGTATTAGTCCATGTTTAAATGCATGAGCCAGACAATTTGCAAATAAGAAATTGACACACAAAAAAGCCTTTTTTTTTTTTTTTTTTTTAAGTTAATTGCTCTTGCTATTTCTGTTAGCAACATCTATTCATAGCCTTGCTTGGCCCTGATTTGGGTTTTTCATTCACAGCCTCCATGTAAGACTTACTTTTTTGTTGTTGTTGGTTCTGTCTTATGTCTGAACCCATTGAGAGTTTTGATTGAAATCGAATGTGTGTGTGTGTGTGTGTGTGTGTGTCCCCGCACCACTTTGGGTTCTGCAGGAAATAGTTAACCAAGACTGAATCAGAATTATAAGGGTTTACTGGGCGCTCCTATAAAGAGTAAAGGGGAGAGGATGTAGAAGTAAGTAGGGAGAACCTCTGAACATGATTCAGGTCTGGCTCCACTGAAGAGAAACTTGGAAGGAAGGAGAGGACGTGGAGAGTCTCAGACTGCAGTGCAGCTCTGAGGAAGTTTGCGCAGGCTAATGGAGAGGTCCCAAATAAAGATTGCCCACTGGAGAAGTCCTGCATTGGTCAGGAAGGGCCCAGCTCTAGAACCTCCACCATTCTCAGTCATTGCAATGGCAGGAGCAGCCAGGGAGAGCCAGGCTTTGGCTCTCCTGCCGCAATGAATCCTGAAGCCATAAGAGCTGCGACTGTCAGCTAATTCTGCTTCACACAGCAGCTTCCTCTTTTTTTTTTTTTTTAATTTTATTATGTTATGTTAGTCACCATACAATACATCATTAGTTTTTGATATGGTTATCCACGATCCATTGTTTTCGTATAACACCCAGTGCTCCATGCAGTACGTGCCCTCCTTAATACCCATCACCAGGCTAACCAATCCCCCCTCCCCCCACCCCTCTAAAACCCTGTTTGTTTCTCAGAGTCCATAGTCTCTCATGGTTCATCTCTCCCTCCGATTGCCCCCCTTCATTTTTTCCTTCCTTCTCCTAATGTCCTCCATGTTATTCCTTATGTTCCACAAATAAGTGAAACCATATGATAATTGACTTTCTCTGCTTGACCTATTTCACTTAGCAAAATCTCCTCCAGTCCCATCCATGTTGATGCAAAAGTTGGGTATTCATCCTTTCTGATGGCTGAGTAATATTCCATTGTATATATGGACAACATCTTCTTCATCCATTCATCTGTTGAAGGGCATCTCAGCTCTTTCCACAGTTTGGCTATTGCAGACATTGCTGCTATGAATATTGGGGTGCATATGGCCCTTCTTTTCACTACATCTGTGTCCTTGGGGTAAATACCCAGGAGTGCAATCGCTGGATCATAGGGTAGTTCTATTTTTAAATTTTTGAGGAACCTCTTAAAAAAATATCTAAGCAATCAATTCCCAGGTCTCTGCAGCAGTACATTTTAGAAATTCTTCAAATGTTATGGACTCTTCATATGGTCTTTTTTTTTTTTAAATTTTATTATGTTATGTTAATCACCAGAGCTAAGTATTTAAAATTTTGTAACTTTCTTCTATTACTCTTTTGAGGACAGAAAGGTAAATACTTAACGTGTCAATTGTATTAAATATAAAAAATATTTTAGATGGAGATATTAAGGTTGAGTTAATTTGGTATCAATTTTCATGTAACAGACTATATTACCAGGTATTTGCAATTCTAACCTACTTAATGGCAGAAGTTTCACTCTCCTTATTAAGACCTGGTTTTTATGTCTGAAGTCTAATCATAAAAGGTATCGGGAGTAGAGAAAATATTTTATAATGTGTCTCTAACAGGAGAAAGAGGAAACATTTGAAGTTAGTGCTCTAGAACTGTTTTTTTTTTTTTTTTTTTTTTTTTTGAATGAGATAGAAATTCAAATGAACACTGATATAAAAGTCATTGTTGGGCGCCTGGGTGGCTCAGTCGTTAAGCATCTGCCTTCAGCTCAGGTCACAATCCCGGGGTCCTGGGATCGAGCCCCGCATCGGGCTCCCTGCTCGGCGGGGAGTCTGCTTCTCCCTCTGACCCTCCCCCCTCTCATGTGCTCTCTCTCATTCTCTCTCTCTCAAATAAATAAATAAAATCTTTAAAAAAAAAAGTCATTGTTCCATCTCCTCCATTTGAATCTGAAGTCTGAATAAACATTTCTATTCTATATTTTCCCTCACTGATCACCCACTTACAGAATACAAAATTGCCTTCTTTGAACCAGTTCGTGCACATTGCTAAAACATAGATAAAGATGTTTAAATAGTTTCTACATTAAGGTGTAGAATTGTTTTTTATTTACTTATTCTTCAGGCAAATTCTTATTCCCTTTTCTGCTTTTCTTTTTTTAGCTTGTGGCAATTTAAGCTTAGCTGTTGGGAGAAAGCAAAAGGAAGTGCATCTATTTTTTGTTTGTTTGTTTGTTTTTTTACATCACTGAAATTTGTTGAGATTGCATGCTGCCCTTTTATACCCCCCCACTGTTTTACTTTGTGTTTGAATTGCTTGACCTGATATAAAATTTGTATTTACATTTCTAAAATTAAGCCTGGCTAGCTTCATTTCCCTCTGTATATGTACTACAACTCTACAGTGGAAAAAATAGTTCAAAAAATAAATTCAGATTTCTGCCAACTACTACTTAATATAAATAATAAACATTTCCAAACCAATGTACTCTAAAGGATCAGTACATAATATGCTTCACTAATTTGATGTTTAAGAAATTATTTATTATATTTTAAAAATATATGTTGATGTTTACTATTAAATAATATATTAATGCCCAATGTCTGTTTAGAGAAATAAATTCAGTGTTGAAGAGTAAAAGAAATTAAAGAAAATACAGTTTTAGTTGGCTGTGTAGTGGGTTGGGGTCACAAGACATGGGTCCTGGACCTATTTTTGCCACTCAATTAACTCATGACCTGAGGATTAGTATTCAGAATTTCTGTCTTTTTCTTCTTCTATAAAATAAAAGAGGAAGTAGGAATGGGTACCTTCAAGATTTACTGTACTCCATTGCTTTAAGATGTTCCTCTGAAATAGCCAGTATATGATTTTTCATCTAATTAGGAGTGTTAAATTTCTAGAAATACCTCATTTCAGAAAAAAAAAGAAAGAAAGAAAGAAAGAAAGAAAGAAAGAAAGAAAGAAAAAAAGAAAAGAAAGAAAGAAAGAAAGAAAGAAACATATTTGTTTAATAGCTACAGTTAATTTTTATTGTTTATTTTATTTAACAATTTGAGGTGGTCAAACCATAAACCTATTTGTTTTATGAATATTAAGAAATGCATAAAAAGATTCAAGTTACTTCTGAGGATATATTTGACAACTGAAGCAGTGTGAGAGGTTTAAATGAGTATATTTCTTCACACTCTTGTGGAAAAGGCACACTGACTCTTTCTATTTAATTTTTTTATAAGTGAGTGCCCTTTCTCATGGTTAACTATAATTTAAAGCACCTTAAATAATTGACTCAATACTTGGGTGTCATCAATGTTGACCAGGTATCTGTCATTCTGTTTCGGTTTCAAAATATATGCAACATAATTGGAAACATTTATATGGTAAAGAACAAAGCAAATTGCTGTCCATGGATAAGTGTAGCTATATGATATTAATAAATTTAAGAAGTATCAATTCAATAAGAATATTAACAATTCTGAAAATGTATGCACTCAAAATATTGCTCAAAATTACATAAAGCAAAATTCAACAGAAGGAATAATGAATCCACAGTCTTAGTTTAATATTTTATATATTTCTAAAATAGCTGATAGAAAAAGCAAACAACAAACCAATAAGCATATATACTATCTTAAAAACACAATTAAAATTTCTAATAAGGTGCTAAAATTCATAAAAAACATGGAAACGCAAAATAAAGGCACAATATCACTACTGTAGGTGATATTATGATGTTCTTCTCAGACACCCTAAGAACTGACAAATCCATCTCTCAGCTTCTGGAGACAATCTGGCCCTTTTCCTCAATTAAGGCAACTCTGAAATGTCATCCAAACTTCACCACTTCACATAGGATTTACACTGTGAACAGTTTCTTCTACCCCATTCTGCATTCCTAACTCCCTTTCAGGTGTATCTCCTAAGAGTACTCTTCAATAAATCTCCTGTATGGTATTTTCCATAGCAAAGTTTGTTTCCAGGAAACTGATTTTAAAATAATTGGTACCAGATTTAGGGTGATCTTAGGAAATAAATTTTACAATAGGATTTTGGGAATGTATCACTTGCTGATGATAACTGAAGTAGGTATAGTGCTTCCTGGTATGGTCTAGTAGTGCAACTGTTATGTTTTTCAATAGCAGAAGGAAAAATGACTGCCTGGTGAAATGTCTTTGAGACTGGGTAGGTGCAGAGGAATGGTAATTATAATGACTATGTAATTTTTTGCCTGTTGGTGAGCACGCTGGATCCACTGAAAAGGGAGAATGGCAGGTTCAAGTTGATTAAGCATCAATTTAAGGACAAAACTTGAAAGCCAAAGAGCAACCCTGGCAGGATCTCAGGAAACCCTAACCTTCTCTAGCCAGAAGACAGACAGAATGGAGTGTTCATCTTTAGATAACGAGTTTGAACTTGAGAAATGGCTCAGGTCTGGAAACCAATCAAGGGGTTATGAATTTTAAAATCAGTATCCTAATTATCCTCTGTGATTTTTTTATAGTATAATTTAAGTAACCCTTGATGATAATTCATTTATCATATTTCTGAGAAAATCATATTCTATTAATTTTCTCCATAAATTTCTATGGGTTGTGATTCTGACTGCCACTTAGATTTTGCCTTTGATTGCAATAATTTGCCCACCTTGCTCCTGAGAATTAAGTGTCCCCACCTAGCTTTATTTGTTTTGGGATTGTATTATTCCACTTCGATTCAGAAGCTCAGATTCTATAACACCATCTCCTACCATCAGCACAGAACTTCAGAGAACGACTGTAACTTAGTTTCATGATAAAGCTGTTGCCTTCATACCAGTCCCTTCCTTATTGCTTCGATTAATGGAATGTCCTCTTGGCCCACCGATGGAAAGCTATAGACTGTTTAGTTTTCTGGCGTTTGGTAGAATATCCATGCTATCATACACAATTTTTGTGCCTTTAGATCCATTTTCCCCCTCCACTGGGCAATTCTAGCATTTCTACCTCACTTACTATGGACTGCCATTTTCCCCCCAAGTTTCTCCTAACTATCTCAGCAGTGTATCAGCACTTCCTCCCAAGGCCCTTTCCAGGGTATTAAATCTTATATCACAAAAAGTGCTCCCCCATTGTTAAGATCTCCCCTATCCACATGTATAGTCTATTCTTTGAGCCAGCACCCTCTGGCACCGTCTCCTCCTTACTCTCTCAGATGTTGCTGGTGCATAGAGAGATGTTGCTGCTCTTTTGGCATATAATCCCTTTTCACACTATATTCAGACTGTGCTAACAGCTGATGCTTATCGCTGACCTGGTTACCAAGATGGGAGATGAAGAAAAGATTGTCTCATGAAACACCTGCCTTGTTTGAGGCTCTTGCATGATATTTCACTATGAGAGGCTACCACATTCTATCAATACAGAGTGGACACTGATAATCAATTCCAAGACTGAAGATCCCATCTATCTTTACTAGGTCCCTGACATTAGCTGAAGATACACTTCGCAGGGCTGAAAATTCAACTTTATCTGAATCTCTTCCACTCATGAATTTAAGTCCTAAGGCTGTATCTGGAAACCAATAGGATAGAAGTAGGAATAAGATTAGTCAGCATCCTTTTGGTGACCCATTGGGGAATTGAGCTTTCATTTTGCTGTAGATTGAATGTTTGTCTCCCTCAAACATCCATATGTTGAAATCTTAGCCTATTAGAAGGTGGGACTTTTGGGAAGTGACCAGATCATGAAGAAGCACATGAATGGGATTAATGTCTTTTTAAAAGCAGCCTGAGAAACTCACTTGCTCCTTCCACATTGTAAGGTTCCTCAATAAGAAAGTGGGCTCTTACCAGACATCAAATCTGCTTAGCCTGGATCTTGGACTTCTTAGCCTCCAGAACCATGAAAAATAAATTTCTGTTGTTTATTAGCCACACAGTTTATGGTATTTTTGTTATAAAGATATCCCAAGGCTTATACTCCTCAAGGCTGTATGCCTGAGTCTTCCCACTAGGCATTCCACCTAGACCAGTATAAAGTACTAACTAAGGATGAGGGAAATCTAGAATCGAAGATGGAATGAGGGGTGATAAATTTTAGTTATTTCCTTGTAATCAATGTTGTTCCACTAACTATTATAAGTTTTTCAGAAACAGGACAAGCAGAATCCTGTTTACAGCTGGGGTCAACTTACTATGAGAAGCAAATAGAGATGAGTGGGGCCAGAAGGAGATTAGAGTGGATAATGTTGGGTTCCACCCAGATTCCGTCTTCTGTGCTAATATGCACATGCCTCAGTTGCTGGGCCTATAACCGGCAAATGATTCATAGCCGTGTCTCTCACTGAGACTAGCTCTTGACTATTCCCATGCTAGAGCTGCTCATAGAAGGTATGAGAAACCAGGAAGTCCGAAAAGTTGGGGTAGGAGAATATTTGAATAACTTATATATAATTTGAAGCAATTGATGGTCATCAATGGGTGATGACAGTTTTCTCAGGAGTTGAGTAGTTAGATATGTAATTATGTTATGAAAATTACATATATACATGGACATTTTAGTATTACAACACCTGACTGCCAAGACAAATGTCAATAAACTAACCTGAGGAAAAATTATTACTTATTGAAAAATAATTGTGAATATTTCTAGAGTTCATAGCATTTTTTCATACATATTAAAATGAGTTTACATATTTTTTCTTATATTGTCTTTAGTTTGGGAATCTAAATAACATCCACTTCTTTAAACAAGTCTCTCACTCTTTCTACATTCTGAACTGACTAATAGAAGATAATGAATAGTTCCTTGAAAGTTTGATAGAACTCATTTGCCGTCTTGACCATCTTTTTTTAGTGATGCAGAGCTTTACTTGCCATTTCGATTTATTCAATGCTTATTCATCTATAAATGTTTTTCACTTTTTCCAAAAATTTATCCATTTAGTGTAGCTTTTCAAATTTCCTAACGTAGTTTTAAAGCAATATTTAAAAATTATTTTTAAGATCCACCCATCATCTTCATTCTGTATTTTATTTTCACATTTGTTTCTTGGTCAGTATTTTTTTTTTTAATATTTATTTATTTGAGAGAGAGAGCAGGGAGAGGGGCAGAGGGAGAGGGAGAGAGAGCGAGAATCTCAAGCAGACTCCCCGCCGAGTACAGAGCCCAACTCGGGCTTCTATCTAATGACCCTGGGATCATGACTTGGGCCAAAATCGAGTCGGACACTTAACTGATTAAGCCACCCAGGCGCCTATTGGCCAGTCTTAATGAAAGAGCATCTATCCTAATATTTTCAAAGATTTTACTTTTTTCAACCTGTTTTGTAATTCTGCCCTTATTATTCTGCTTCTTTCTTAATTTTGGATTTGCTTTGTGGCTCTTTAACCACCCTGATGTGTTGAAGTTTTAATTTGTTTACAATCATTCTGATATTCCGGTAATTGTATTTAAAGTTATAAATATCCTTCTAGATGTTGTTCTAGATGTGTCCCACAAATGCTGACATGTAGGGATGTGCATTCAGTAGGTAATGCCTATCTCTCCCAGTCCTGCTGTCAGTTGTTTATTTTGAAGCTATGACACTAGGAAGGAACACCTACATTTACAATGAATATATCTTCCCATTTTTGTTGTTCCTTGTATGGGCAGATAACATTCTACTTTGTTTCTTTGATATTTTCTGGTTTAAATGTTTTGTTTAGTTTTTGTTTATTTTGTTGTTGTTAGATAATAACGCCCCTGCCCCCAGTCTTCTTTTGTTTTATATTTGCCAAATATATCTTTCCCAACCTTTGATGTTCAAATTTTCACCACATTTTATGTTTATGTGTGCCTCTTGTAGAACTCATTCTGTTGACACTGTGTGTGTGTGTTTGTGTGTGTTGTATTTTAATGAAATCTGAGACCCTCTGTCTTTTCATTCGTTATGTTTTAACCATATACACATAAACTGGGTTAGTCTTCTCTAGAATATGGATATATTTTCCCTCTCCTTTTATGCTTTCTGTGTTTTATTTTTACATTATTAAGTCATTTGATCACTCTTGCTTCCCATGTCTATTGTATGATCTGTCTTAATTTTTTTTCTCCTCAAGAATGTTTACAAGGTGGCTTTTTGTGGTGCAATCTTTCCCAGGCATTATATGCCTGAAAATATTATACACTTCCATTTAAATGACGATTTGGCTAGACATAAAATCTTAGGTTCAAGTGTTTTTTATCTTCAGTATGGAAACAATTATGAATCTGTTAATTTTTCCCCAGTATCATTATTGAGAAGCTTGAAGCAAATCTGATTTATGTTAATTTGAAGGTGAACAATTCTTTTTCTCTGGAAGTTCATGGAATTTTGTCTTTATTTTTGGTATCTTGCTGATTTGAGAATATTCTGCTTGCATTTGCTCTACAACATTTTTTACTATGATCCTAGGATGTGCAACTATTGATGCTTTTATCTTTCTGTTATACCTACCGTTATATTAATGATTATGCTCATTTTGTATTTTACATACCATCACGTTTGCTTTAAACACTTTTAACTTCACTTAGCAATAAATGTCTATGCTAAATGAAGCAAATTCTGTAGCCATCTTCTACACTCTGAGTTACTCAGCCTGTGCTGTCAGGACTATGAGAATCCCAACTGAGCTATATAGTGAAGACACTACTTGCCATATCAGCAGGAGTATAACCCTCTGACCTCTGGAACCTTTCCCTTTCTCCTGTTTGAGCAACCTGAACCTGAACCAGCGCACATTTTTGCATAAGTAACATGTGTAAGCAAAGCAGGTGCTGTAATGATCCCCCTGCAGAAGAAGGACGATTTACGGCACTGTGAAATTTTTAAGCAAGGTTACTATGCTAATTAGCAATAAAGCATATACTTACACAGGAAAACATTGGCAAGATCTCTAGGCTGCTATTTGGCTCTGTCTTACTAAATTGCTTTCCACCGACGATCCCTACTAATAGTCCTGTGCTCCATATGTACAGAGGTCATGCTGGCCAAAAGAACAAAAGTAAAAATGATACTAAGACCCTAAGTCCCATGGGAAGACATAGATTTCCCACATGTACACATCTTCCTGACACCACCCAGAGATTAAATAAGCCACCATCAGGGCACCTGGGTGGCTCAGTCGGTTGGGCACCTGCCTTCAGCACAAGTCATAATCCTAGAGTCCTGGGATTGAGCCCTGCATCAGGCTCCCTGCTCATTAGGGCAAGGAGTCTGCTTCTCCCTCTGCCCCCATCCCCGCTCATGCTGTATCTCTCTCCCTTTCTCAAATAAATAAATAAATCCTCAAAAATAAATACTCTATAATCTATTATTTTCTTTTCTAATAAATAAAATCAGCTAATTAGAAATTAGACCATATGCTAAATAAATGTTGAGGTTCTATCAAAATGTTAGTTTCAATGAATAAAAAATCAACAACTCAAAAAAGATCGCTGATGATAGCTATAGGTTAAATTGCCATATCTATAATATCATAAAACTTCAGAAAGAACTGAATCTATGTATACTCTCTGGCAATTGGCAATTGTTCAATAAATATCTTATCAGTGGTATCATTCAGTTTTAAAGCACTTATATGAACTATCTTGTACACATTTACATTTACTGTATTAAAGAAATAGAAGCAATGTTACATATTTGAAATGCAAACTGAACCCAATTAAAGTCATTCACCTTGGTTCTTAATCTAATCTAAATTTATTTGGTATGTGGTTTGGGGCAGGTCTCAGTCGTTCTGGACCTCATTTTCTTGTAAAGTAAAAGAGGTATTATTAAAATCACTTCAGTACTGAAGAAGATAATTGAAATCTGGAATAAGCACTATTCATGGGGTTATTATAAGGATAAGTAGAAAGATCATTTCCTGAAACTGTAAAGTTATACATACTTAAAAGAAACTATCTTTTTTTCCCCTTCAGATTCACCAAATATGTTTTCTTGGCTGCCTTTTCTGAGCATTGTGGATCTTCTTCTTAATAGTACCCACGAAATTTCTTTAATGTGCAAAGTTATAATGCAACAGAATGGTAAGTTGCAGAATGAAGTAAACATTGAAAGTTAATTTATAGTTTACTTAAGGAGCATTTGCTACAGCAACTACCAGTATATTGAAGCACAATTCTGGTGCTGTTCTAATGTTAACCACCTCATTTTCCTAGGATCTGCTGATTGAGATGCACATGAAATCTTTAATCTGGATCAGTAGCAGATTTGTCTCATTAAAAAAACTGTGACTGGGCGCCTGGGTGGCTCAGTTGGTTGGGCGACTGCCTTCAGTTCAGGTCATGATCCTGGAGTCCAGGGATCGAGTCCTGCATCAGGCTCCCTGCTCAGCAGGGAGTCTGCTTCTCCCTCTCCCGCTCCCCCCTCTCATGTGCTCGCTCTCATTCTCTCTCTCTGAAATAAATAAATAAAATCTTTAAAACAAAACAAAACAAAAAAACTGTGACTTATTATTTTCAGTATCCATCCACAGACATCTATGTTCCATATATGGGACTGGCTTATAAAGGTGAGCGTGTCACAATTCTTCTCTCCAAGATTTTAGCTGGAAATCTAAGTAACTCCAATGTGCCAAGTATTACAGGAGCTATGGGAGCAGAGAAGATGGAGGATCCACTCAGCAAATACTTTGGAAATATTATCGGATGAGGTTATGTTAGAACCTCACGTAGTTCACCAGGGGATCAGAACCATAAATGTCATTCCAGGCTAGGGGAAATTAAGTGCAAATTCTCGGATACATAAACATGGAGTGTTCAAAGAATTACAAAGAGTTCTGAAGTCTCTCAGGAAAAGTGAGTCCACCACTAGGTTATGTAATGCATTCCCACTTACCATTGATCTTTATCCTCTCAATCCATGCAGTAAAATCCCTTTCCAAATGACAGGGCAGTGGCTACCACATACTAATGAGTATAACTCAGATTGGTGTTCAACCTGGTGGGAAAAGATAGAGCCAAGTAGAATATTATGTATAAAAGGATAATTTTCACACAAAAATATTTTCCGGAAAAAATCAATCCGTAAATGACAAAAGATCAATAAGAAATTTCGAGCAAAGAAGACTCCATATTTATAAAATTCATTTCTGGGAATCTTGTATTGAAAACAAATTCTAAAGAATTTTCTCCTGAGAAGGGTCTTGACTAAAAAAATAACAGCCACATTTTTTTTAGATTTCTTTGATATTTTAATTCAGACATAATTGAATAATCAGCAAGACAAAAACACTTGCTATGGTACTATTTTGTTTTATATTTTTGTTAAAATTTGTTAGGCTTTTTAATGTCTCAAACATGTAGGAAAGTTTAAAACCATGAACATTTTTATGTTCCTATGTTAATGCGAGTAGTTGAAAGAAAAATACTTATTACTTAATCCTATGTTTTACACTGTATATTTTTTATAACTAGAGGTATTTATTTTTCTTTGTTTTAATCATGCCATCTCTAATCTCAGAAAAACACATTTAGAGTGAAGAAATGCATTTGGAGTATTCAAAAAGAGAACTGAGGTGAAAAGCTTAAGCTTAAGGAGAGTATATTTGGCTGTGTGTTAGGTAGAGTAGAATAGGCTACAATAACAAATAGACCTAAATAGCATAAAGGGGAAGCGTAGTGAAATACATTTGCATTCCACTGATAATCCTGTTAAGTAGTGTATCTGGTAGATCTTCTCCTTGGGGGGTGGGCTCCGCAGATCCTGAGGCTCTTTCCATTTTATGGCTCTGTCAACCACTATTACCTTGTCCTCAGATTCATCTGCTGGGAGAAATGAAGAGAAAATTTGGAGGCACAGCTTCTTCAATGCATTAGCCTGGGTATTTCATACATCATGTGCTATATTCTCTCGGTTCAGATTTCATAGCATGGTCAAGCACGACTGTAAATGGGACTGTGTGCCAAGCAAAAGAGGAGCATAGAGATTATGTTGTGTAGCTGTCAATATCCACTAGAGGCCACCAATCATGAAGTATGTGGGACCTAACACTTATCCCCAAAGTGAAGTCCAGACTAGCAGCAGGACTAAACTGCAGGTTCCTTGAATTGTAATGATGTCTGAAATGTAAAAATATCTCTCAGGTACGATTACCACAGAAATTATACCATACTGGGACCAGAAGTAAAGTGTCATAGTAATGACAACCAGGTGTAACTTAGTACATGGAGACTGGAATTAATTATATGTTTATAATATTTATATATTTTTATATAATATTATAAAGAGATTAGTCTCATGCATAGTTAATATATTTGATAAAAACTGAGGTGTTGTTTTTCCCATTTTCCATTATTTTTCTCATGTCTTTATATTGGAAAATGATGTGATAAAAATAAATTACTGTTTTAATAAATAGAGAAAATTTATACAAAAAAGAAAATAATATACTTTTAAAATCCATTAATATATAGTAATAAGCCCATTTTTATTTTGAGGTTAATCCTCATACTAAATGATTAGAGCAGGTTCTGCATCTCTAATTCCTCATGCTTGTGCATTAAGTTGCTGTTTGTTACATCTGTTTGCATTAGTCATTTTGACTCATAATGCATGGTAAAATAAAGAATAACTACAGATAAGCAAGAAAATGTGGTAGGAAAGTGTGATGAATCATTACATTATTTTTTATTAGTCCATCTGGATGGTAATTGTACTGATTTGTGTATTCTTTTTAAGGTGTTAAAATCACGGTACAATGATCTTCTCGGGAGATTAAGTTAGTTGTTGGTGACACGTCACTTGAGAAAATACATATTTACACAATTTCCAAATGATTTACACATTTTCAAAATGTAAAATCTAATAATATTCGTTTCCTTAAAAATATTCATTATTGACATAAAATTCTAAACAATGACGTCAAGATTGCTAGACATAATATTCTAGTTTACTGATGTAACTGATAATTCTTAAGCAAGGCTTTTTTGCCTTGTGGCACAATCCATCACATATCTAGAAAATATCTTGTAGTTGGAGTATAAAACAAATGGCTGGCTGTTATAGCTTTAGGATTAGAACAATGTAATCTATAAATCAGCATTAACTACAGCTCTGGTATCAATTTTATTTACTAGTATTCACTGACCAGTTTAGTTTTGTGGTACAGATAGGATGAGTCAATTAAATTCTGTCCTACATTTTTCTAAAGAATTAGAGGAGCCAGTGTTTAGTTGGGAACTTGGTAATACACAAAGATTACCTCATTCTGCAGACACTATTAAAGCTTAGTGTGACACTGGCCAATGGAATATTAACAGAAGTGGTTAAGTAAAACTTCCAAGGGTTGCCATTAAAAGGAATGTGTGCGACTTTCTCCTCCTACTTCCTTTTGCTGTTCAGATTGTAGATAAGGGAATTTGGAGTTGGAGCAGTCATCTTGGACCCTGAAGGGACTCTAGGAATGGAGCTTATGGATGGTGGAGGAACCTACCTCTTCCATTTTATATGGGAAAGAAATAATTTTATTTAAGTCATTTACATTTCTCATTAACAGCTGAAGCAAGTCCTAATCACAGTGCATGGTGTACCTTGATAAGACAGAGCTTTGAGAGCCATCAAGAAAGTTGTACCGATTATTTGTTCAATTACATATGACTAGTCATTAAGACAGTATGTGAAGCCTGTCTTAAACAATTATTGAAAGAGGGGGAAGAGAAAAACATGCCTAAATCAATGATTTTTCTTTCACTACTAGTGACCTTTGAACAAATTGCAAAATTTCTGAACAGTTATGCTAAATATTTTTATTAATTAGCTGCACACCAGGACCCAAACAGATAGGAATGTATAAATTAATAGGAAATTGTTGATTCTGTCCTAGTCTTAATGAAATACATTGGTTTACTTTCATCTGTCATGAATCTAAGCATATTAAGTAATATTGCCAAACACTGTACCTTTCTCTTATTGCATGAGGAGTTAAGTAATAATGTCTTTTTTTTTCCCCTATCCTCAACCCTAGGCTACTTGGACATTGGTAGTTACTAAACACACTGTGAAGTCACAGTATATGCACAGGAAGGTAAATTTTATAAAACTTCAAGTTATGACATAAAAATAAAGATTCATGCTTGCCCTATCATTTTTCTTTGACATTTAGTGCCATGCCTTATAAGTTTTGAAATCCAACATGGTAATCACTGGTTTGCTGTGATTTGTAAATGCACATATTTTTAATACTTAACTATCAAAATAATACCTTTCCAAGGAAACAAGAGATTGTGGAAGGGTTGAAAGAGAAGGCTCTCTTACTTATAAATTTAAAAAATGAAGAAGAATCTAGAAGAATTACTACAGGATGGCCAAGGATAAGAAATATTGACTATGGTGGATTTCAGTTTTCCACTTACAATTATCATTTTTCATTATGGTCCAGCAATAATTTAGCAGGTTTAGAAAGGCAAAGCCATATATATATATATATATATATATATATATATATATATATATATAT
>NW_023270316.1:20188916-20241248 GCF_011800145.1 Mirounga leonina | reverse complement strand
GTATATATATATATATATATATATATATATATATATATATATATACACATACTTCCACATGTACAAATATGTGCGCATCCCTAGTATCCATTAAAGTTTTGGAAAAGCTTACAACAAGAATGTGTAAGACCAATAATTGTCAAAATATGCATTAGAATTATGATACCAGACCAGGGAAGATAGTGACTAGTGTAAAAAAGTAAATAATGGTTTGAAAAATAATACTCTGCTTATTGAAGATATAACTGAATTATTAACTTATAATGTTAATTGATAAAATACTGATATATATATTATATTTTAAATATAATAACATAAGATCTTGCCTCACTTTTCCAACCATGGCCAGATTTTGGGAACCTGCTTTCATCTGACATACCAGGTGGTGTCATAAAGTTTAAGAGTCTGAAAAACCACTTGATGGACATGGTATAGATGCATGTAAAATATCATTATTAACAGGATGCATTAAAAAGTAATAAAAAAGGATAAGCAGGAAACATCAAAAACCCAGAATGAATTGCAATCATCCATTATAGAACAGAGGAGGAGTCAGGGTTTCTAACTATAAAATTCTCTGATAGAAGATAACTTTTGATAAGATTCTCAGTTTTTTTCCAACTAAATTCCTTTTGTTTTTTCATTGATTTATTGTGTCTTTCCACTAAATAAAGTGTAATCCACTATCCTTTTAGATGAGCACCCTGGGCTTTTCAAAAGATAATTGCCATTTGACCTCTTGGTGCCTTGGTTTTCTCTTATGAAAAAATAGATAACGATACATAATTCCAAAATTTGTTGTGACTACAAACAGCCCAGACGCTGTTTATTAAAATAACTGGATTTTGCCTGCAATGGAGACTCAGTTACTGTTAGAGTTCCTGTTCTTCCCTTGATATAAAAAATGTATCTGGTTTAAGTTTATATAAGATAAAGTGTCCAGATAAGGTGTCTTACACTTGATATTGATATAGCATCTTTGAATTCTAAGGTTTGAATTTCATGTGTAAGAAACAATAGAATATACTGATACATAACAAAAGCTCTAAATTCAGACAACATATGTTGAAGTCTGGGCTTGATCACAAGCTAACATTTTGATGTTTAAAAAAATACAGTTGACCCTTGAACAAACACAGGTTTGAACTGTGTGGGTCCACTTACATGCAGATTTTTTTTTTTATAAATACAAGACTGTAAATGTGTTTTCTTTATGATTTTCTTAATAACATGTTGCTTGCTCTAGCTTATATTATTATAAGCATAATATATAGTACATACAACATATAAAATATGTGTTGATCAATTGTTTATGTTATTGGGAAGGCTTTCAGTCAACAGGAGGCTATTAGTAGTTAAATTCTTGTGGAGTCAAAAGTTATATGTGGATTTTTGACTGTGTGGGAGGTCAGCACCCTTAACCTCTGCATGGTTCAGGGGTCAACTGTATTACTTAGTCTCTCCACCCAACCCATTTCCTAATCTAAAATTGGGGATAATGATAATTTCCCTGATACATTTTTTTTTAAAGATTTTATTTATTTATTTATTTGAGAGAGAGAATGAGAGAGAGAGCATGAGAGGGGTGAGGGTCAGAGGGAGAAGCAGACTCCCTGCTGAGCAGGGAGCCCGATGAGGGACTCGATCCTGGGACTCCAGGATCATGACCTGAGCTGAAGGCAGTCGCTTAACCAACTGAGCCACCCAGGCGCCCTTCCCTGATACATTATTAAGATTTATATAATACTCCCAAAAAGGAGTTAGAATGGTTCTAGCATAGATATACATATACATACAGATATACATATAGATAGATATAGATACAGCATATAGCTTTTAAATATATATATAGAGAGAGACTTAGCTAGCTAATATCAGTAGTAGTAATTATTAGTAATCATAAAGTGTTATTAGCTAATATTAGTAGTAATAATTGTAGCATAAGAAAATACTATCTACTGAAAGAAGGACAATAAAGATTATCCTCATAATAATAATTTAAGAACTACCAGATATGGGAAGAAGGAACAATAAAATGATAATATTATGAATACTTTGGATGCTCAGGCCAGCATGCATCGTAGAATAGCTCGTGCTTAAAAAGAGGAATAGAGATTCATTCCTTTAGAATCAAAGAACCCTGCTTCTAGTACTTTAAATTGTATGGCTTTTTTTTTTTTTTTTAATTAAGGTCTGAAAGCCTTCTGGATTGTCTACCATTATGTAATGATGGAGCCAGCATTCGGATACTGATTTGAGACGTCTCTTCTAATGTGTCCCTAGGGCAAAGGTGGCTGTGCTGTTCTTTGTATGGGTTACTACACGGGGTTTTGTTATGGAGGACAGAGATTGAGTTCAACTCCCTCACCACAAAACCCCACTGTACTTCACTTCCTGAATAAAGTCTGACTTAGAGTCTTCAACAAGTGTCAATAATTTTCTCCACAAGGTTGCCAACCACAAAGCCAGCAATAAATGAGAATCACTGAATTTAAGAAGGTTTTTTAACTAGAGTATTTGTAGTGAAATATTTTCTATTGAAACACATTATCTAGTTTCAATAAACAACCTTTTGAGACATGTCCAGATGTCACCTTAACAAACTCCATTCCTTTGAGGGAAAAAAAAAGAAATATATTTTGAAGAGGAAAATATGTAACATGTTTCTGTGATTTTAAAAATAGCAACATGTAGGGGCACCTGGGTGACTCAGTCCATTAAGCATCTCACTCTGGATTTTGGCTCAGGTTCTGTTCTCAGGGTCTGAGATCCAGCCCCGTGTCATCGGGCTCCGTGCTCAGCAGGGAGTTTGCTGGAGATTCTCTCTCTCCCTCTCTAATGTCAATAAATAAATCTTAAAAAAAAAAATAGCAACTGTATTAGAATTAAGGCTGAGAAGTGGTGCTTTGATATGGTTTCTTTGCTTCACATTGAAACCTCCGACCTAGAAATCTCAGTCCAGAAAGAAACAGACTTGCTTCAACTCTCTTCATGTGTGCATTAGCTCCCTTAGATGTTAAATTATTGGACTTAGCAACCTGGCATTGTACTTTTATTCTCCGGATTTCATAAACTGGCTCAACATGAATCACTAGTACATGCACACCTGCCTTCAAAAAATGTAGAACCTTCAAGCACCAGAGGAGAACCCAGAGGTCATATACCAGCAGCGGAAGAGTGAAGCCAATAGAGAGAATATGGTGATATCGAGAAAGATGAGAACAGACATTCTGAGCAATAGACTGAAAGATATAAAGTAAGATATTTCTGGGGGAATAAAGCCATCACAGAACCACTGAATTTTATAAGCATCATGATCGTCACCATCACCACAGAGTAGTTTGGCGGGGAGACAAGCAATGATCCTGCTGCCTTGGAAACATAGCCACGCATGTGGTCTAGAAACCATAGCCTTGTCCTTAAATAGTATGCCTCAGGAGACTTTTTTATTAAAGATACCTGTTTTTAGTACAATTAAAGCAGTGCACTTGAAGTTCGTTTGAGCCCTTGTCTTTTTATTTCCTCTGTTCCTCTCTTGTACCAGAAATTCGAGTATTAAATCTCCCCCCATTCCACCTATGCACCGAATGGAATTGTCCAGAGTCCTGGAATAGCATTGGCTGCGGGGAATTCAGTGCTGCAGAGTAAAGTTTGTCATTTTGTTCCACGTGAGAAGAGAGTGGGAGCTTGAAGCCAGAGACTGGGATGTCCAAAGATTCCTTCTCTCCTAAACTCATGAGAAAAAAAAAGTAGGAAATATAAATAAGAGAAATATAAGTAAGGAAAAAAATAGTATTGCTGACCACTGTAGGCTTACCATAAGTTGCAAGAACAGAGAAACATTTGGAGAGATATTCAAATATCTGCTAGAACAGAACAAATTTGTGAATTCCCCAGGGACCTCTTTCCACTGGGGACCTCTCCAGAGCTCCCTGGCATTGGTGAAGTTATCTTTTCCCTCCAAGTCACCCATCCTTCCTGCTGTATCCTTTGATGCCTTTCCAGGTTGATGTGCCTTGTTTATTAGGTAGTCTCACCTCTGATAGAAAAATTGGGGGTAGAATTCTTTTACAGAGTCACTAAGTACACAGAAAATCTCATATTCTTACCCAGAGTGCATGTTCTTCTCTGAAGATCTACAAGGCTGCTCAAACCAGTCTCTCACCTTTTGCCATTTCAGATAAGGCTCACACACCCACAACTGTGTCCTCTATGTGCCACAAACACAGTCAAACTAACTATTAATCTCCTAAGAGCATCCCTGGGTTTGAGGTGCAGAGAGCTTCTGTGCATCATGGTGAAGGTAAGAGATACACACAACATTCTGACAACAGTTTTTGAAGAAATTCTCACACTAAAATCTCTTATGAAATCCTCTTTAAATGCCCTCTATTATTTTGGGCAAGGTCTGTGCGGTTCCTTTCATTAGGGTACATACATGGTCATTTAACACCTGAAGAGTTGGGATTACATGGGTGTTGATTTTTTTACTTGCTAGGGTTTTCCAGTTGTTTGAAATATCCTACCCCAAGTGATTATGATAATCATGTTAAAGAAAGGAAGGGAAGAAAGTATGGAGAGAGGGATGAAGGAAAGGAAGTTAAATAAACATAATTAGATAAGATGTAAATATGGCCCCAGCACAGATCACATAATTTACAAGGCACAGAGCACAACACATATATAGGGTGCCCTGTTCAAAATTTATTAAAAATTGCAAGATGGCGGGGCACCTGGGTGGCTCAGTTGGTTAAGTGAGCTTTGAATTCTATGTGACTCAGCAGGTCACATATAACCTTACCTGGAATTACAAAAAAAAATTAATTATCTTAAGGTATCCAAAAATCAGAGAGGAAAATAATGTTATTTACAAATATAAACTTATTGTAACTACAAAATATATTCTGATTTTAACTTAATTTAAATGATTTTAATTTTATTTATGTTTGGAAGTGTTTTAAGGTTGCCATATTTCCCATTCCAATGGTGTTCATCAAGGGGTACAGATTTAGTTGTTTATAAGTTCTATCCATGGAATGTACATCCTAATACAATGATTGTGATATAACTAACAAATCTGAAATTAACTAATGTTTTTTTTTTTTCTTTTTTGCTCTATGCCTGTAATCACTCATTGTCATTTACACATCTTCCTTGCATCCTAGACATACTATATTTAACTTTTGAATACTCTTAGCTGGAATTTTTGCCTGTGGAAGGCATGTAGCCTCCAATAAAAGAAACAGGCAAATCTCCAAGGAAAATTTTTATTACTGAGGAGATATAGTATTCTTAGCTTCTAATACCTTTTCTTAAAGCCTTACAAGCTCAATTTAGAAAAATTATATTTTGCCATGAATGTGACAATTGTTTCCCACCTACAAACATATTGGTCTTGCTTCCCCTCAGAAGTTTTCTCCCTAATGTAATTATTGCTTCTGCTGTACTTGTTCTATTCTTCTCAAGAAAACTCATTTTGGATTTATTGGTTCTTTATTATCTGCCATCTCTATTAATATCTCACACCTAATATTTTTTATTATTTTGCCTTTTCCTAAGATTAATCACATCTGCTTTCTATGTCACTAAATCAGTTACACAGTTACAGGACACCAGTTTCGTTCTCTTGCAAACGTGCCATAGCTTCTCCATTTCTTTTATTTTCATTTTAAACTGTCCTCTCTCTTTCTGGTATCCTATTTTGTTACCTGAACATTGTTGTCAGGGCTATATGCTCCACTTTCATAGGGACCAACTGTTCTCTCATTCTGTGGTTAAAGCTAAAGATTTGTGGAATTTTCTTCTGCATTGGTCAATAAATCTTTTTAGGGCGCCTGGGTGGCTCAGTTGGTTAAGCGTCTGCCTTCGGCTCAGGTCATGATCCCAGAGTCCTGGGATCGAGTCCCGCATCGGTCTCCCTGCTCTGCGGGGAGCCTGCTTCTCCCTCTCCCTCTGCCTACTTGCGTTCTCTCTCTATCTCTCTGTCAAATAAATAAATAAAATCTTTAAAAAAAAATAAATAAATCTTTTTAGATGTATGCTATTTCTTTTGTTTGTGTATCTTCATGTGTCTGTCCTTTCATTATTTGCTCTTATTTTGAATTGAGTTGGAGTCAACAAGTATGTCTCATGTTTGATTTGTCTCATCAACTAACATCTTTGAATGTTTAATATTAGCCCAATTTTAAGGTTTTTTAATGATTTGTCTGAATGGATTGCCCTGCCCTGACACTCTGTATGGTTTTGTATTTAACTGTCTGCATTGAACCAGACATCAGATTGATGTCTAAAATTTCCATTCAAACTCTTACTTTCCAGAGTCCTTCACCCAGTGTACTTCCTCATAGAAAAAGGTAATGGCTTCTCAGACTCACTGTATTGTTATCAAGTAATTTGAACTGATGGAAAACATGAACAAAAGATATAAGCTATGCTCTGCTGAAAGGTTTTTGCCTTTCTTTCCTCATTAGTACCTCTGTTTTTTCATTTTTATTTTTTTATTATTTTTTATGGAGACTCCATCTTCCAGGGTGGAAATCACAACTAACATTCCTGCCTTAATACTCCCTTTACTGTCTCCTTGAATGTTTTGGGAGGGACTAGGGTCTAGTTTTCCAGTATGGGACTTACGTCTTTGAGTTATTGAGTACAGAAGATATGGCATGTCTTTCTCACTCTACACTGCTGTATGCTTTTCTTGAGTTGTAATCTTATTATAGCATTGAAGCAAATGAAATAAATTTTCTTTTATTTTGTATTGCTTTGATCTCTATCAATTCTGTTTAATATATACTGAGGATACTAAAGTTTTCTCTCATTTTCTTATCTTAGTTTCTGATCTAATTTTGCTTGTGTGTGTCTGTTTTCTGTCATCTTTGGCATTTTTAGGAGATGGTGGGATGTGCTTAATTTAAAGTTCCTATATTGACTTCATTATGACTGGTGGTCTCCAGTTTATAATCCAAGCAATTTTAATGTAGGTGGCATTCACCTGAATGAACATGTAAGGGTAGTTTCTAACATTACATTCCCCAGAAGAGTATATGCATCAGCTGTAGTGAATCATTTGAATCAATCTGATTGTTGCTAGTGGCTATTGTTCAAATTAAAATCTTTGGAGATTTTCAAGCGTGAGCATGGCTTAATCACAATAAACTTTTAGAACTATTACACTGGTAAAAGTCTGTAGATTAAGGAGTAGAAACAATACAGGTGGAAAGTTCTGTTAGGCTATATTGGATCAACCCAGAAGATAAGGGCCTGGACCAAGACAGTGGCTGACAGCAATAGAAAGAGAAAATGCATTAGATGTTAGTAGACTTTTATGATTCATTGAATATGGGAAATGGAAAATAAGTTTATAATAACAGAAGTTTTTTAAAAAATTCTAAATGATATGGGGGATTAAATAATAAAAGCCCATATGATCCAATATTTTATTATTGAAGCTTTAGTCATTATATCTTCATTCAAGCTGCTATATAACAAAGTACAGAAGGTGGTTTATAAACAACAGAATTTTTTTTTTTTTCATTGTTCTGGAGGTTGAAAGTCCAAATCAAGGCATCAGCATGGTCAGGTTTTAGTGAGAGCCATCTTCTTAGTTGTAGACTGCAGACTTCTTGCTATGTCCTCAGGTGATGGAAGCAAGCTCTTTTAAAAGGGTGCAAATCCCACTCTTGATGGATCTATCCTCAAGACCTTATCTATCTTGATTACATCCAAAGGCCCCACCTCCTAATACCATCACATTGAGAGATAGGGTTTTAACATATGAATTTGAGGAAAGGGGACAGACACAAAAATTCAGTCCATAACCTATAGACTTGTTTTATAAGAACAAGTCTTCAAGAATGTAATTACAAAAGCATCTTTGGAGAGCTGTGAAATTCATGAAATTACATCAAGAGAAAAAACAATCTATGGATATATAAAATGCATGATATGAGTCATGGTTCCCCTTGGTAATGACTATATAAAGGAAAATATCTAGGAGTTCAGAAAACACACTAACTCTGGTAACAAATTCTTCAATTATTCTTAGAAAGCTAGAGGGTTACTTTGAGAGTTAAATAATTAATCATTGATCAATGACCTGGTCAGGGATTAAAAGAATCTTTGGGCTTTGTTTTATTTAGTTAATAAAGTAGAATTTGGGGGGCGCCTGGGTGGCTCAGTTGGTTAAGCGACTGCCTTCTGCTCAGGTCATGATCCTGGAGTCCCGGGATTGAGTCCCGCATCGGGGTCCCTGCTCGGCAGGGAGTCTGCTTCTCCCTCTCCCCCTCCCCCCTCTTGTGCTCTTTCTCTCTCTCACTCTCTCTCTCAAATAAAAATAAATAAAAAAATAAAATCTTTAAAGTAGAATTTTGTTCCAAATTTTATTCTTATAATGTGTTTTAGAAGCAATCCATTATATAATTGTTTGGAATGGTTTTTGACTTAAAATAACAATATTAGTTATGTAGTTATAATTTTTCTTTTAAAAAGTGCTAATTGTTATCACTTAATAAATTGTTGGTTGACATTATCAGATTTTTATCCATGGCCTAATTCCCATCATGTCAAAAATAAATCCCATGTTTGGTGATGGAAGATGAGATTTGTGTGTGTGTGTGTGTGTGTGTGATATGGTTATTTTTCTTTACTTTTAATTTTCTAGCTTAATAGTTTTCCAGAATCTAGAGCTATAGAAGTTATACTTCCAATATGTTCATATCCTAGCCACAGTCACACCTAGGACGATATTGTTGGGATTTAAGAAATCTCAGTTAATAGTACAATCTTTTTCACACTATCCAGTGGGTTTGTCTTGATATTCCTTAGCTCCTCATTTTTGCATGGAAAGGACCTTCCATTAGAATACTATACTGGGCACTGTCATGCATCTTCACTCACTTCTAGTGGGGAAGAAATAAATTATCTGGTGGATGAATTTGGTAAGATGAACAGAGAATTAATGTTCAAGTCCTTCTGATTCTTTTTGGGATCTGTCCTCTGCAAATAATTCTGTAATCCTGTGGTCTAATTTTCTGAGGTTACAAACATCAAAGTGGATTGAACAATGACTAGAGGTATAATTTTAATTTGAAGATATCCATAGACCTAAGCCATATTTTATGAATATTTTTATTATCATAAAGTGCTATTTTCATTTCCAACTGTTTTTCCTGTTTATCATTTGATTTCAAGCTGGGTGAGGAGAAAAGGAGGGAAGCATTTTCTATTAAACCCTCAAAACTCCAGCACGTGGCATTTAATTTTAGAACAAAAAAGTCTGTTCCTTTTTCTTCTAGTCCCTTCTCATAAAAAATATACAACTGTTCAGTATAGTCAAATTTGAAAACAATAAAAGGAGTAGCACTCTGTCGGAAAAAGCAAATATCAAGGATTTAAAAACATGGGTCTGTTACTTTGTATTGTCACCACTGGGCACGTATTACTTATGTTCTCTGATTATTGTATTTCTGATAACTTTATTGGTAAGATGATGGGGTTAGTCCAGATGACCATAGGGTTTTTTGTCCTTTGAAGTCTTTTATAAATCTCAATAAAGTCCTTTCTTTAAACAAAAATGAAAGAGCAACCACCCCCCACTCCAAACAAAAGTGAATAAATAAATAATTATTTAAAAATGTAAAAGATCTATAGTTTAACAGATAATACTACCAAAGTTCTTGATGTCCAAAATTGTACTTTTAAAATGATAATTTTTAAAATGATGTCCAAATTAGTTTTTAAAAATCTACTATACACATTTAACCTATCCAAGACAAACTCATTTTCAGAAGCATGATAATATCCATCCATGATTTGAACATTAGCAAAGTAAGATTACATTTCTAACAACTAAGAGGAGTTTGAGAGCCAAGTAAATGATCCTGAAAATAGCTTTACACCAGTGGCTTCTAACTGAAATCTAGGACAGTAACCTTAATTTCACCAGCTGTTCTTATTGGAATAAAAGTCTCATGAAAAACACGAAGCTGCAAGCAGGGATTTACAAACACATGTTGTAGGTGGTCAAGCAAGATCTTAAAACAACAAACTTTCTAAATTGAAGCCAGAATTTTTTTTTTAATCTTAGACATACCACCACTTTTCCACAGGAGAAATTGTTTGTGACAGTACAATTTTATGCACACAAAGACTTATAAACTAATATTTAAAGGACCATTAAATATGATTTATAGTTCAAAGTACCATCTTGTATTTATTTTTCTATTGATACTATTTATGAACAATGAACCAGATGCCTCAATAATCTCAAGCAAGTAATAATTAAAAAAAAAAATCTACAGTCACATATTTTGCTACTTACTTGCATCTGTTCCAAACGTATAAAAATGTGACTATGTTTAAATATTTAAATAAAGAAATTATTTAATATTTTCTGATCTGCCTTTACATAATCAGAATTCCTTAAACAAGTGTCAGGATATACAAGAAAGCCATATTGTAAGTTTAAAATATATAAAAAGCTATAAGCACAAGATTGATTTCTCCTACTTCGTCACATATTTAACACCTTCAATTAATACTTTATTTTGTGCATTGTAACCTCTGCTTCTCAACTTTATCCTATCAACAAACACATTAAACTATTTTTAAAATAAACCAGAACATCTTAAAAACTTACCTTTCCTCATTCTAGCAATTGTGCCATTTTGGATTCTCCTTCTCACATGATAATTTGGAGAGTTATCTTCATATGATGCATGCACTTCATCATTTGCCTTTTACTCTCCGAGTAACCCCTCATCACGTCCACTCAAGAAAATCATACAAGAACATTTCTTTCCAAGAGAGTGATTTCCATATTCCCAAATATAATGACCATATTTCAAAATTCATATCATTAACCTATTTTCCTCATTCATTGTAACTGGACTTGTCACTCTTTGCTTTTGGATTCTAAGACTCAACAATGTCCACTCCCCATCCATAATCTCTTTGACTTTAATTTGTGTCTTCGATTGGATCTTCCATATTGCCTAATGTCTATGCTTTGACTTTGCCAGGGCAATTTTCTGGGCCCCCTCTTTGCCTATCTCTACAATCTGCCCCTAATGAATTTTTCATGTTTTATTTATTTTGTATTTTTTTAAATATTTTATTTTTGTTTATTTTTGTGAGAAAGAGAATGTGTACAAACTTGGGGGGGTAGGTGCAAAGGGAGAAGCAGACTCCCTGCTTAGCAGGGAGCCTGATGCAGGACCCTATTCCAAGACCCTGGGATCATGATCCAAGCCGAAGGCAGACACTTAATGGACCGAGCCACCCAAGCACCCCGAATTTTCCATGTTTTAAACTTTCCTTTTCCATATTTTCAATGGAGTCCACATACTGACAAAATGGAATATTTTAAATCCAAATAAACTTCTCTCTAAACATCAGACCTATAAGTGAATCATAGATATATAACACATATCCAATATTAGACACTTGATTCTCCTACATACTTAATACTCTTTCAAGTTAATTTCAATAGGTGGCTCCACTATATCCCACATTACTCGAGATTGTGTCATGGGAATATTTCTGCACATCTCTAATTTCACTCATGATAAAAGCCAAATACTTTAACAGGGAATACAATATCCTGAATATTATGTCCAATGCCTAACTCAAAACCTTAAAAATCTGCTACACTGAGAATTCTATTTTCACAAAAGTGAAGTAGACATGCTTTTCCCTATTATTTTTGCTAAGTACAACTACAACACCTGGACATTGTGTATAAAACAAATATAAGAAAACTTCAAAAGAGAAAAAAATGCTAGAGAACTTGGGGCCCAAAGTACAACTCAGTGGTAAACTTCTCGTTTTCTTTTTCCCTATATATCTCAGACTTGGATATGAAGGAGTCAGCAATCCAGAGACATCAATTGATGCAGACAAAGAAAAAAGAAAAGGAAAAAAAAAAAAAAAGCCTCACCAAGAGCCTGCTCTCTCTAGCCAAAGGATCAGGAAAAAAGAAGCTTAAGAAGACAGAAAACTCTTAGGCAAGAAATGCTCATTTCAGCCAAATGCCATAGAAAGATGTGTGGTCCTACTTCAACCTATGTCAGGAAATGCCAAGTGGGAAGTTTCTGGATTCCCTCCTGCAAAGCTGTAACAAGGTACTCCAACACTTCTGTCATATTGGTGTCAAGAAGGCCAAGCAAGAGTCATCTTTGCTGGTTGCTAACAGGCCCTGATCTCCCTCAGTGTCGCAGCAAAGTGCAAGAGTAGCCCAGACTTATTACCCACCCCCAACAATAATGAGGTACCTCTGTACCCCATTGTCATACCAAGAACAAGGGAGATCTCGAACCCAGTGAAAAACGACAATGAGTAGATTCAAAACCTGAGATGACATAGATGTTAGAATTAAAGCTGTCATGATAAAAATGCTTCAGTGAACAATTGTATGCACACATGAAATAATAAAAATTAGAAAGGATCAGAAAAAAAAATGTTAGTTGTAAAGAACTACCAAATAGAAAATTTCAAACTGGAAAATACAATTACCAAAATAGTATTAATAAAAAATCTTAAAAACCTTCATAAATGGAATAAATAGGATATTGGAGGGAACACAGGAAAGACTGATGAATGGGCAAGTAAAGGAAGAGAATTTACCTAATCTGAGCAACAGGGTGTGAAGAGAATGAAAATAAATGAATTTATTTATTATTCATATTATTCATTTATAAATGAATATATAAATATTCATTTATAAATGAATTCTCAGAGGAACCTCTGAGAATATAACAAAAGATCTAGCATTCATGTTATTGGAGTCTCAGGAAGAAAGGTTAAAAAGGGCAAATTTTAAAAGTACTTGAAGAAATGATGTTTTAAAACTCCCCAAATTTGGAAATGATATAAATCTACAGATTCAAGAAGCTAAACATCAAGACACATTTTAGTAAAATCTTGAAATCTGAAGACAAATGAAAAACAATCTGGAAAGCAACAAGAAAAAAATGACACCTATCCTACAAGAAAAACAAAATTTAAATGACAACAGATTTCTCATCTGAAATCAAAAAGGCCAAAAAGAATAGGATCAAAACTTTTATAGGACTGAAGAGTAAGTACTATTCCCGCTCAGAATCTTATACTCAGCAAAAATGTACTCCAGAAATGAAGAGGAAATCAATACATCTGCTGTCTACCCTGAAAGAATGACCAAACGAAGAAGTTCTCTAAAAAAAATGAAATGAATTTTTTTAAAGGTACATTGGAATGTGAAAATGGAAGAAAGAACATGGTAAGCAAAACTATTGTTAAGTACAAGAGAATTTTCTTTTCTTGAGGTTCTAAATTTTGACATTTGAAGTAAATTGTAACACTGTGTTATGCAGCTCTAAATATATGTATAAGAAATATTTAAAATAATTATATTCTAAAAGTTGGAAGATGAGCAAAGGGATGCAAAGTCAGGTAACATTTCTATACTTTACTCACACTGTTAAAATGACAACACCAGTAAATAAGTTATGTGTATAATGTAATACCTAGAACAACCACAAAAATCACTACATAGGTAAAAAATGGAATCCCCAAAATATATGAGTAGATCACAATAAGGCAAGGAAATGAAAACAGAAAAAAAAAAAAAAAAATATATATATATATATATATAAAATGAACAAACAGAAAACAGAAAAATAAAATGGCAGATGAAAGCACCTACAGATCATAAAATGCAGATGATCTACATACAACAATTAAAAGACAGAAATTGGCAAAACAGATTAGAAATTGTAACCAAACCATATGCTGTCTACAAGAAATTCACTTCAAATATACTGATATAGGCAGCTTAAAAGCAAAAGCATGAAAAAAGATATATCATAAAAATATTAATTAAAGCAAAGTAGAAGTGGCTATATTATACCCAATAAAGTAGATTTCAGAACAAATAAAATTACCAGAGACCAAGAGAAACATTATTTAATGATAAAAAGGGCCAATCTAACAAGAATAGCAATATGCACCAAATTGTCTAGAGCCAAAAATCAATTGATCGATCAATCTTGACCTGAAGCTAAGTCTCACACCTTATTCAAAAATTAACTCAAAATGGATCATGGACCTAAATAAAAAATGTAAAATTACTGAGGTTTTAAATATTAATCTAGGAGAAAATCTAGGAGTAAGCAAAGAGCTCAGTCCTGACATCAAAAACACTATCCACTAAAGGAAAATTTGACAAATTGGACTGCATCAAAATTTAACATTTTGGTCTTCAAAAGATGCTATTAAGAGGATGAAAAGAGGGGCACCTGGGTGGCTCAGTTGGTTAAGCAACTGCCTTCCGCTCAGGTCATGATCCTGGAGTCCTGGGATCGAGTCCCGCATTGGGCTCCCTGCTCGGCAGGGAGCCTGCTTCTCCCTCTGATCCTCCCCCTCTCATGCCCTCTGTCTCCCATTCTCTCTCTCAGATAAATAAATAAAAAATCTTAAAAAAAAAAAGAGGATGAAAAGACAAGTTGCAGAGTGGGAGAAAATATTTATAAACCACATATCTAGTAACAGACTTGTATCTAGAATATATAAAGAATCCTCAACACACAATAATAAAAATCAATTCAATTTGAATATGAGCAAAAGAAAATATTTTACCGAAGAGGATAAACAGATGGCAAATTAGCACAGGAAAAGATGTTATATATCATTAACCATTTGGGAAATGAAAATTAGGACCACAATGAGATAGAACTATACACCAATCTGTATGGTAAAAATAAAAAAAAAAAATCATGACAAGTCTAATTTTGGTTGAGGATGTGGGGAAACTAGATAACTCATTCTCTTGCCATTGGGAATATAAAATGGTACAATCCTTCCCCCAAAACAGGTAAGTTTTGTTTGTTTATTTGTCTGTTTATTAAACTAAACATGCACTTACCATATAACACAGCAATTGTACTCCTGGGTATTTATCTGAGAGAAATGGATATGTTCACACAAAAACCCACTCATGAATGTTTGTAGGAGTTTTACAATAATAGCAAAACTTGAAAATAATTCAGATGTACTTGAATGAGTGAATGGCTAAATGAAATGATATATCCATAGCATGTAACACTATTTAAGAATAAAAGGAATGAGCTATTGATACATGCAACAACCTCCCAGAATCTCCTGAGGATTATACTGAATGGAAAAAAAAAAAAAAAAAAAAAAAACAATTGCAAAAAGGTTACATATCGTATAATGCCATTTATATTATTCTTTTGAAATAACAAATTATAGAAATACAGAACAAACCAGTAGTTGTTAGGACTGAAGCAGGAGAGGGTGGGAAGGGAAGTAGATGCGGCTATAAAAGATGTGGCAAAATCATATGGTGATACAGTATCTTCACCATATCAAAGTCAATATCCTGATTGTGATATTGTACCAGAGTTTATTAAGATGCCACTATTATAGGAATCTGTAAAAGGATACATAGTATCTCTCTGTATTATTTCTTACAACTACCTTACAATTCTATTTCTTTAAAAATTGCAAAGAATGGAGGAAGGAAAGGTGAGAGGGAGCAAAAAAATGGTTACATACCTGAAAAACATTGACTTGGAGCATTTGGATTTTAGTATTTTAAAAGGCATTATTGTTATATTTCACATCCTATTTTTCATATTAACTCACTGAAATGCAGTGTGTATATTACATTTGTGACACCTAACGATTTAGACTGGCCACACCTCAAGGGCTTAGTAAACATATATAGCCAGAGGCTACTGTATTAGAATGTGTGGAAATAGATATTTTATGAATATTTATTGGAAAAAAAAGATGGAGAGTGTGAGAATGAGTGAAAGGAAAAGATTAAAGGAACAAAGAAAATATTTGTGTAGTGGAAGAGATGGTAGAGATAACAATTTAATACTGGCCATCTGATAATATTGATAATAGAAAGTGTATGGCACACCTGATGAAGCAATATATTCAAAATATACAAGGAATTTATACAATCCAATGGTAAAAAAAATTGATTTAAAAATGGACAGAGGAACAAAATAGACATTTTTAAAGAAAAACATCCAAACAGCTAACAGATTCATGAAAATGTATTAAACATCACTAATCATCAGGGAGATGCGAATCAAAACCATGATGAGACACCATCTCATACCAGTTAGGATGACTATTGTCAAAAAGACAAGCAATAAGTGTTGGCAAGGGTGCAGCCAAAAGAAAGCCCTTGTGCACTGTTAATGGGAATGTGAACTGGTACAGCCAGTATGAAAAATAGTATGGAAGTCCCTCAAAAAAATGAAAAATAGGACCATCATATGATCCAACAAATTCAATTCTGGGTATATATCCAAATGAAGTGAAATCCGGATCTTGAAGAGATACCTGTGCTCTCGCATTCACTGCAGTATTAATCACAATGGTCAAGATAGGGAAACAACCTAAGGGTCTCTCTATGGGTGAATGGACAAAGAAAATGTGGTATATATCTACGATGGATATTATTTAGCCAGAAGAAAGAAGGAAAGTTACCATTTGTAGCAAGATGGGTAGACTTTAAGGACATTATACTAAATTAAATAAGCCAGACAACCACTGTATCATCTCACCTATATGTATAATTAAAAAAACAAAAAACAAAAAATCGAAAACCAAACTCATAGAAACAGAGAGTAGAATGGTGGTTGCCAGGGGGTGGAGAGTGAAGGGAATGGGGAGAGTGTTGATCAAAGAGTACAGTCTTCCAGTTATAATATGAGTAAGTTGTGGGGATCTAATGTACAACATGGTGCTTATAATTAAAAATACTGTATCATGTACTTGAAAGGTGTTAAAAGAGTAGATCTTAAATGTTTTTATTACAAAAAAGAAACGATAATTGTGACATGATAGAGGTGTTAACCCACTCTACGGTGATCATCATTCCACATTATATAAGTGTATCAAGTCAACACATTGGACACCTTAAACTTACATAATAGTATATGTCAATTATATCTCAATAAAGCTGGAGGAAAAAAGAAAGTATATGACTTTCAGGGACATAAGATGTGGGTATTAAGTCAATTGATTATGTGAATTTGAATACTCATTTAGTTAATAAAGCAAATATCAACCTTTTAAATATTGTTTGAGAATTAGAGATAATATTTACAAAAAAACCTAGCAAAATGTCTGCAATATAATGATCTCTAAATAAATGTTGGCTATTATTAGAGATTTTCCTTTGACCAGGAGGCATTCATTCCTACTATATAAGGAATAACAAAAATTGTTCAGAAACACTAATCAAAAATTACATTTTCATGTTTTATTTTACAAAATTTAAATGGACAGAATTCTGGAAGTTGAGAGTAGTTATCATGTTTAAAAAACTATTAAATAGAAACACTTAAAAATATGTGATTGCTTTTTTTCCAAGTAAAGCAGAAAAATTCCAGAATGCAACACAATAAAATAACTAAATTGAAAAGAAACCATCCCAGAGTTTATTTGGACAATACTATGTATCTTCCCACACACCAGAGGAAAGAAATGTATCTCCAAAGCTTTAGGAAAGAGTCAGGGGAGAAGATTGTTTATGCATAATGTTCCAAATTACCCTTTTTAAGTGAAGAACACTGAAAGTCATTTGTAGATACTGAATAATTTTAAAAGCATCATTATCCTTGTACATTTTCTAAATAATCTGTGCAACTTTGGTCTTCAAACCATATTTGATCATGTCCTATTTAAAAATAAAATTAAAATTAATTAATTAAATAAAAATAAAATAAAATTGATTTCATGGCCCTATAAAATGTATTTACTTAAAATTACATATGCATATATTTTGCATAAATGCATATATATAGTGTACATATAGATTATACATGTTATAAATGTATATATATATAATCATTATAGATTATGCATGTTATAAATCAGTAAAAATACAGTAAATAATCTAGATGAACAAATCTGATTATTGAAGGACATTTCCAATTCCACTGTCACTGATCTCAGGTAAGTTAGTTCTTGTTTTCCCTAACCAAAACAAAACAATTGTATCTTGTCTTAAATAAATTCAGGAACATGGTATTGGTGGAATATTTTTCATTTTAGCTTGTGTTACGTTCTTCCCAATTCTGCCAATTTCTGTCTTCATTTTTTCACTTTGTTTGAAGGTATGTTTATACCTGGTGCCACCTTATGTTAGTCTAGACCTGATAATATATATTAGCGGACAAGTTTTCCTATCACTGTCCCTACCAAAACTTTTCATCTCCCCAGTTTGCAAACATGTAATCAGATCCCACTACCCTTACTAAGCATATTTTATTTTACTATATGTCTTTAATCAAAACTCAAGAAAACATTTACCCCCAAATTTTTTCCAAAAATAATAATTTTCCTAAGTTTTTAATTTTAATTTCAGTATAGTTAACATACAATGTTATATTAGTATCAGGTGCACAATATAGTGATTTGATGATTCTATACATTTCTCAGTGCTCATTATGATAAGCATCCTCTTCAATCCCCATCACTTACTTCACCCATCCCCCCACCCAGCTCCCCTCTGGTAACCATCAATTTGCTCTCTATAGTTAAGAATCTGTTTTTCGGTTTGTCTTTTTCTCTCTTTTCCTGCCCTTTGCTTGTTTATCGGTTTCTTCAATTCCACATGAGTGAAATCATATGGTATTTGTCTTTCTCTGACTGACCTATTCCACTTAGCATTATACTATAAAAATATGGAACACTTCACGAATTTTCACGTCACCCTTGTGCAGAGGCCATGCTAATCTTCTCTATAACATTCCAATTTTAGTATATGTACTGCTGAAGCAAGCACTGTAATTGTTTTTTAAATAAATAAAAATATCATATGAATTCATGTGTAGTCCAAGTAAACATCAATGAAAGATCATGTATCGACTTCATGTCTTTATACATGTAGATTCATTCTTGTTCTATAAAGCTCTCCTTCTGGCTAACACATATCCAGAATCACTCACGTTCTGCAATGATTTCCCTATGGTTATTTATTTTTTGCAGTCAATTTACAATGAAGTGACTCCTCAGCACTTCCTTATATTAGAAATCTGAATCTTCTCGTGTTTTGAAAGTGCTTTCCTCCTACATGATGTAGCAGCTGTTTAGAGAGATTCTTAGAACATGCTGCATCTTGAAGGGGAGAAGAATAATCCTGGGTACTGTTTTCTCAATTGTCCTGGCAATGAAGAAGTGGCCTTGGCCTCTGATATTTTTGTATGCTCCTATTTCCCTTGCCATGATCTCTTCACCTGTCACAGGATCTCTGCCTCTGACATGCAGTACCTAGTGAGCATCAGGTGCTGAGGAAACTCAGCGTGTTTTCAATTTTGGCTGTCAGCAACCACATTAAGGAAAGAAAACAGTGACAGCACAGAAACAATCTGGCATTTTATTTGTCCTTTTTTCTTATGTTCTCGTATGAAGTCATTAAGTCTTTGTCAGGGGAAATGTCATCACTACTCTTGCAAGAGGGCCATGTCAAAAGGGTGTGAACAGATTAAATAATTATTTCTGAGAAAAGGTGCATCACTGTCAAGCATAGTGTTAAAATTTAACTATGTGTTGCATATATTTAGTTGTGTCTGATGGTTAATATTTTTCTGTGAAAAAAAAAATCATTTGTGAGAATGTTTCATTCCTTTATTTTCTGAAGACTGGCCATGTATCCTCTGCAGTTCCTCATTTACTATCAAAGACTCAGAGGCTATGGTGTAAGGCAGACATGTACTCTTAGAATCCCATTTGAAAATTAATTCATTAGAAGCTTCCCTAATGAGAATATAAGGCACTGAGTTGAATAGATTGATAAGTGGAGAAGTGGGCTTTTCTCTTCCTGGATCATGTGGACACCCAGAGTGGTACTTCTACCCACTGACCCCACAATACCCATATGCATTGAATGAGACCTGTGATTGAGAAGAACAATTTTATTTTATTTTATTTTGTTTCTGAACTCTAAATTCTTTTTTTAATTAAGTTTTTAAATTTTAATTCCAGTATAGTTAACATACAGTGTTATATTATTTTCAGGTGTACAATGTAATGATTCAACAATTCCATACATTACTCAGTGCTCACCATGATAACAATCTTAAAGAAGAATATTGTTCACTAGGAAATTTAACTCACATCATGACAATGAGCTGTCTTTGAGATTTAATTTCATAACTCTCTTCTTGTCAAGCTTTGAATAACACTGAAATTCTCAACATACTTTTAAGGTGATTTCTTGTACCAATTGTGTATTCATAGAATTCAGAAGCATATATATGTGTATATATCTTTTAATATTTAAGTATAATAAAGTGTTTATCCATCCATCTCTCTTTTAAGGCAACTATCAATATCTTGCCTGTCAAAAGGTTAATCTACTATGGTAAAGTGATTGATCCCATGATATTGTCTACAAAATTAAATATATATCCCTTTGTATTCTTCAGCAAAACTATGATCCAACAGTCTTCCCCATTTCTTCTTTCTTTTGTTTTTTTTTTAAAGATTTTATTTATTTATTTGACAGAGAGAGACACAGCGAGAGAGGGAACACAAGCAGGGGGAGTGGGAGAGGGAGAAGCAGCCTCTCCGCAGAGCAGGGAGCCCGATGCGGGACTCGATCCCAGGACCCCGGGACCATGACCTGAGCCGAAGGCAGTCGCTTAACCAACTGAGCCACCCAGGCACCCCCATTTCTTCTTTCAATACTCTCCTACATTTCTAACATATCTACAAAGCTGGACTATTTGTCATTCCTTAAATGTGTCCTGTATTTTCAATGTCATTTGAAACTCTCCTTAGGTTCTTTACTCTGCCAACAGTGTGTTTCCTGTCTCCTTTGTTTTCCTCAGTTCTGAAGCTTATTTAAAATATGTTTTCAAAATATCTTTGGGACAGATGACTTATGGAATCATGGCTTGGGGGAACTCTGTGGACCCTGGCCCTGATGAAATAATAATAAGAGGTGAAAATTAGAAAAAAAATAAATACATAAATGAGCAAAGGAACCATTTAAAATTTCTGTAAATTGGCCAAAGAACATGCAACAAATGAAGAAGCATATATTGAAGAAAATCTACTAAATCTCATAAAACTGAGTCTATGGCATTTGAGTCATGTCCCCCAGTCCCAACATCAAGATGGAAACTACATTCGGAGTGGGTGAACAAGAATCGCTTCCCTAGATTCCAATCTAGGGCGGCAGTGTCTCCCCAGGGGAGGCAAGGTACAGCATTTCTCATGTCCAAACTCATTGTTTCAGGGATTCCCTTTCTCCATGCAGCCCTCACTCATAGGATAAAACCTCTATAGTAGACAGAGCAGTTCAAGAAAACAGAGACCCCAATCACCCTCCCTTCAGCTCACTTGTAGGGTGGAAGTTCCATACCCAGAGAAGCAAGCCTCAAACAGAGAAAACTGCTCTTGACCAGCTCATTGTTCACAGAGCAAGGGCATCACTCTGAGAGGAGAGGGTTCCTGTCCCAGCACCCCACTCTGGAGTAGGAGCTCAGAGATTTTTCCCAAGGGGGAAAGGCAGGTCATAAGCCAAAGAGATGTCTGAAGCTCTCCCCAAGTGCCCTGACTTTATCTGAGACAGTGTATTAGAGAAGTTCTACCGTAAGAATGCTCTCAAAGCAGTGGACATTTTGGTGGCAAGCAATCGAAAGGCTGGTAGCTTCATGTTAGCAAAGTTAAAATGTTAGAAAAGCCCGCTAGTTTAGTAGGGAGAACCAGGGAGAAAAACAGCAAAAGCAGCCCTCCTGGATTCAGAACAAGTCTTAAAAACTGCCCTCAAAAATTGTCAATTCTGCAAATATTGGTAATCAATAACTCATGTTAACATGACTTAGGGAAATAACTAAATATTGTCACCAATTCATTCATCATTTTCTGTATTTCCCTAAAGTTATAATTACATAACTGCTGTTTCCTTACAATCTATAGATCTTTAACTTAGAACAGACAATAAAATACAGATTTTATGTGTCCTAAAATAACCAACCGAAGAGAATGCTTTCACAGTCACATTAGACATGAAAAAAATATATTAAAAAGTATCTAGACTAAATGGGGAGAACATTAGAAAAAATTAAAAAAAACATAAATCTGAAGTAAAAATCTTTGAAACATAGACATGAAATATGATAAAATAATTTAAGTTGCAAGAACATGTATACATTATATTTACCATGTGTAATTAAATTATATTTGTTTTTAAGTTATATAAATGAAATAGGTGACTTCCTATGTCTACTTTAAGGTTTATATATGGAATCATGACTTACAGATGTTTTAGTTTCCTGGTTTGTTTATATTTTTAACACTGAAGGAAATATTTTCCAGGAGAAGTGATGATAATCACGTGGGTGTACTATATTTAACAAGGCGTTATATAATGGTTTTCATCTGACATAAAACATCTGGAGACACAAATCAGCAAAGCCTTCTGTTTCTTACTTTAGATAATTATATATAAATCTTCATTCATATAGCTTCTGCGTATTATGGGGTAGAAAAAGTAAATCAAATTGTGTGGGGAACAAGATGTGCATCTGGAAAAGAGATTATAAAATAAGAACAATTTAAGGACTCTGAAAATATTTGGGAATGCACTAGATATACACCACTTTTTAGATTTAACAATTCTTCTCAGTCATGAAGCAAATTAAATATGAAAAAATGGCAATATATAGAATTATAACACAATGTCCCCAGGCACAGGGTAACTGAGTTTGCCAGGTCAGTATCATAAACAGCTGGTACACCGATTCTCCACAGCCTAGTGCCAAGCAGCCTGTACCTCTCCCACAGGCAAGACGTATCCTGTTAAAAGAAGGAGCCATAAAGAGAAAAGGGTCCCAGTATAGAAATTCAAAACTACACTGGCCCAACAAAGACCTGAATGTATCATCCCTGTATTAGTTCTCTATACTGCACAGTTTCAGAAACCTAATGACTTAAAACAATACCCATGCATAATGTCATAATTTCCATTTGTCAAAAGACTTAGCTGTATTTTCTGCTCAAGATCTTTCAAGTCTCCTGTCAAGATGTCAACTGGGTTGCCTTCTCATTTGGAGTCTTAGTCATGAAAAAATTGACTTCTAGTCTCTGTCAAGTTGTTGGCAGAATTCATTTCCTTGTGCTTCAACTCCTAAAGCCAGGGCCTCTTCAGAGGCAGTTTACAGCATGCTGTTTGCTTCTTCAGGGCCAGTAAAGGCCCACATCCTCTTGAAAGGGCTTTCACCAATTAAGTCCGGTCCACCGCAAACTGCCTTTTGATTAATTCAAAATCAACTACTGAGGACCTAATTGCATCTAAAAACCCTGTCATGTTTTTCATAGAACATAAAACCTAATCATTGGAGTAACATTTTATTGTAATCCCAGACCCCACTCAAACTCAAGGGGATGGGATTATACAGAGTGTGAACATAAGCAGGCAAGAATCTTGTGGTTTATCTTAAAAGTCAACCTATTTCTGTGCTTCTCTGTAGTATGGTGGGCAGATTAGGAGCGCCCATGTCTTCTCTTTTTTGCTGACTTTAGTTATTATGTCTCCCTTCTGCAATAAAACCTATTTATTAGCCTATTCATTGTAGAATTGAAACAGCATCCTGATTTATGCATGTCAAATAGAGAGCTGTATGGCCTCCATATTGTATGGCAAGTTGACAACTTGACCAGCTGGATGATTTACAGTATCTTCCTATTTTGTTTAAAGAGGGGTGTGTGTGTGCGTGTGTGTGCGTGTGTGTGCATGCATGTGTTTGTACTGAGAAAAATGTTTACAATATTTTTCTCAACTCAACTCCATCTGCCTTATAGATTGAAAAGGTATTAAGGTATAGCACAATGCATTGTAAGCATTTGGATCTGACTGCTTGCAAGGGCACTCCGCTACTTACTAGTGGGTGATATAGGACAATTTGCTTACCTTTTCTGTGTGTTTTATTTTCTATGAAAAATGGAGATACAGAGTACATTGCTCATATGGTGGTAGTGATACAAAATTGAGTTAATATTAGTGTAAATGTGAATGCTGATATACTTCCATGTTTCCTGAAATAGCATTCAAAAAATTGGGAGAGAATACCTCCATGGCTAATGAGATCATTTCAAACAAAAACTTGGAAGTTAAATGAACATAATAAACATGGCATCCTTGAACAAAACTGAAAAAATGTTTTTAGACCTTCAATTAGATGGATTTCTATTCTGATCACAAATAAACATGAACCTAAGATGTACCTGAAGCAGAACCAAATTTTAGGATTCAGCTCACAGATATTAAAAAAAAAAAATGCCACACACTTTCAATAAATTCATCAAGAAACATTTATTTTAACTTAGACAGTATCTAAGTGTTTACAATTGGTTATAAGGGACATAAAAAAAATCTCAACCATGCTCTAATGAGAATTGAAGTCAAAAGTACCTACTCTGTGTAGGGTGTTACCTAGGATCTGGCAATTAAACATGTAATTAACACCTTTTTGGAGTAACATCCTACTACTAATAGGACATATTTGATGGTTACTTTATGATCTATATTGTGTTTTTTACATATAACTCTGATTTAATCATACTCCAAAATATTTGAGTCATATAATACTACGTCACTGTTTCAAATGAGATTCAACCTCAGTCATTTTCCAAAATATTCAAAAGGAAAACTTCCAAACTCATTTTATGAGGCCACCATTACCTTGATCCCAAAATCAGACAAAGACCCAATCAAAAAGGAGAATTACAGACCAATATTCCTGATGAACAGGGATGCAAAAATTCCAACCAAAATACCAACCAATAGGATCCAACAGTACATTAAAAGGATTATTCACCACGACCATGTGGGATTTATTCCTGGGCTGCAATGTTAGTTCAACATCTGCAAATCAATCAATGTGATGCAATACATTAATAAAAGAAAGAACAAGAAGCATATGACCCTCTCAATAGATGCAGAGAAAGCATTTGACAAAGTACAGCATCTTTTCTTGATTAAAACTCTTCAGAGTGTAGGGATAGAAGGTACATACCTCAATATAATAAAAGCCATCTACGAAAAACCCATAGCGAATATCATTCTCAATGGGGAAAACTGAGAGCTTTCCTCCTAAGGTTAGGAACACAGTAGGGATGTCCCTACTACCACCACTGCTATTCAACATAGTATTAGAAGTCCTAGCCACAGCAATCAAACAACAAAAAGAAATAAAAGGCATCCGAATCAGCAAAGAAGAAGTCAAACTCTCACTCTTTGCAGATGATATGATACTTTATGTGGAAAACCCAAAAGACTTAACCCCAAAACCTCTAGAACTCATACAGGAATTCAGTAAAGTGGCAGGATATAAAATCAATGCACAGAAGTCAGTGGCATTCCTATACACCAACAAGAAGACAGAAGAAAGAGAAATTAAGGAGTCGATCCCATTTACAATTGCACCCAAAACCATAAGATACCTAGGAATAAATCTAACCAAAGAGGCAAAGGATCTGTACTCAGAAAACTATAAAATACTCATGAAAGAAATTGAGGAAGACACAAAAAAATGGAAAAAAAACATTGGAAGAACAAATATTGTGAAGATGTCAATGCTACCTAGAGCAATCTACACTTTTAATGCAATCCCCATCAAAATACCATCCACTTTTTTCAAAGAAATGGAGCAAATAATCCTAAAATTTGTATGGAACCAGAAAAGACTGCAAATATCCATCAGAAGGTTGAAAAAGAAAAGCAAAGCTGGTGGCATCACAATTCCGGACTTCCAGCTCTATTACAAAGCTGTCATCATCAACACAGTATGGTACTGGCACAAAAACAGGCACATAGATCAATGGAACAGAATAGAGAGCCCAGAAATGGACCCTCAACTCTATAGTCAACTAATTTTTGACAAAGCAGGAAAGAATGTCCAATGGAAAAAAGACAGTCTCTTCAACAAATGGTGTTGGGAAAATTGGACAGCCACATGCAGAAGAATGAAACTGGACCATTTCCTTACACCACACACAAAAATAGACTCGAAATGGATGAAAGACCTCAATGTGAGACAGGAGTCCATCAAAATCCTGAAGGAGAACACAGGCAGCAACCTCTTTGACCTCAGCTGCAGCAATTTCTTCCTAGAAACATCACCAAAGACAAGGAAAGCAAGGGCAAAAATGCACTATTGGGACTTCATCAAGATTAAAAGGTTTTGCACAGCAAAAGAAACAGTCAACAAAACCAAAAGACAACTGACAGAATGGGAGAAGATATTTGCAAATGACATATCAGATAAAGGGCTAGTATCCAAAATCTATAAAGAACGTATCAAACTAAACACTGAAGGAACAAATGATCCAATCAAGAAATGGGCAGAAGACATGAACAGACATTTTTCCAAAGAAGACATCCAAATGGTCAACAGACACATGGAAAAGGGCTCAACATCACTTGGCATCAGGGAAATCCAAATCAAATCCTCAATGAGATACCACCTCACACCAGTCAGAATGGCTAAAATTAACAAGTCAGGAAATGACAGATGTTGGTAGGGATGAGGAGAAAGGGGAACCCTCCTACACTGTTGGTGGGAATGCAAGCTGGTGCAGCCACTCTGGAAAACAGTATGAAAGTTCCTCAAAAAGTTGAAAATAGAGCTACCGTATGACCCAGCAATTGCACTACTGGGTATTTACCTCAAAGATACAAATGTAGTGATCTGAAGGGGTACGTGCACCCCAATGTTTATAGCAGCAATGTCCACAATAGCCAAATTATGGAAAGAGCCAAGATGTCCATCAACAGATGAATGGATAAAGATGATGTGGTATATATATACAATGGAATTTTATGCAGCCATCAAAAAAAAAAAAAAAAAAAAAACCTGAAACCTTGCCATTTGCAACTTCGTGGATGGAACTAGATTGTATTATGCTAAGCAAAATAAGTCAATCAAAGAAGGACATGTATCATATGATCTGACTGATATGAAGAATTCTTAATCTCAGGAAACAAACGGAGGGTTGCTGGAGTGATGGGGGGTGGGAGGGATGGGGTGACTGGGTGATAGACACTGGGGAGGGAATGTGCTATGGTGAGCGCTGTGAAGTGTGCAAGATTGATGAATCACAGACCTGTACCTCTGAAACAAATAATACATGATATGTTAAAAAAAAAAAAAAAGAGAAAGAAGATATTTGGAAGGGAAAAATGAAGGGAGGAAATCGGAGGGGGAGACGAACCATGAGAGAATATGGACTCCGAGGGGGGAAAAAAAAAAAAAGTAATAAAGGCATTCTAGCTGCCACTTGAACCATGTCCTATGACTCCAAATCATTTGGATTTACCCTTGACCACATTGCCTGTAATATTCTACTGAGTGAAAAAAGTCACACCGATTCCTTAATTCAAGTAAGGTATTCCCGTTCATCATGGTTAATACACTACTCCCCACAAAAATGTTTGATATTTGGTAGAGGTTACCTCCCTAAAGAATGAACACTAATAATAGTGCATACTCTGGTAAATTACATGCTTTCCTTTTTTAAAAATGTGAAACATAAAAATCCAAAACGTTTTAGCAAAATTAAAATGATCACAAATGCAGTCCTGTGCTTTATTTCCATGCATCAGAATATTTGTTTACGCAGACTTTGATGTTGATTCAAAGTGCCATTTCCCCATATTTCTTGACTCCTCATAACTGCATTTTACCTAATTTGTAAGTTATTTTATTAAATAAAGCATGTTTTTTTTTTCCCTATAATAATAGGATGTTTAGGAGAAGCAAACTGCAGCTGTACAAGAATCTTCAATCACAGAACCTCATGTATTCATGTTTGATGCAATTTTATGATATGGAAGACAGTTCTGAGTGACATTAGCAATAATATATCTTCATTAAATGTTGTTGAGGAAAGTGCAATGATTTCAAATTTTTAAGCATAACATTAGGCCAGAAGGAAAAGCAGTAAAGCCTATTAACATGTTTTGTTACGGGTGTATGAAACTTTTGTAATCAGAAGAGGAAAATAATGCTTGGCTTCTTTTAAACAGTAAAGAGAGCTAAATACAAAAGTGATTTTTATATGTCTTGTGTTTTAATTAGTGTTTGAGCTATTACTAGAGAATTTTAATAATGTTTTTTTTTTCTATGAGTTTGACTATTTTATTTTATTTGGGGGGCATCTAATTATTATTTTAATATGATTTTTTAAATTTTATTTTATTATGTCATGTTAGTCACCATACAATACATCATTCATTTTTGATGTAGTGATCCACGATTCATTGTTTTCATATAACACCCAGTGCTCCATGCAGTGCATGCCCTCCTTAATACCCATCACCGGGCTATAGGATATAAAATCAATGCACAGAAATCAGTGGCATTCCTATACACCAACAAGAAGACAGAAGAAAGAGAAATTAAGGAGTCGATCCCATTTACAATTGCACCCAAAACCATAAGATACCTAGAAATAAATCTAACCAAAGAGGCAAAGGATCTGTACTCAGAAAACTATAAAATACTCATGAAACAAATTGAGGAAGTCACAAAGAAATGGAAAAACGTTCCATGCTCATGGATTGGAAGAACAAATATTGTGAAGATGTCAATGCTACCTAGAGCAATCTACACTTTTAATGCAATCCCCATCAAAATACCATCCACTTTTTTCAAAGAAATGGAGCAAATAATCCTAAAATTTGTATGGAACCAGAAAAGACCCTGAATAGCCAGAGGAATGTTGAAAAAGAAAAGCAAAGCTGGCGGCACCACAATTCCAGACTTCCAGCTCTATACAAAGCTGTCATCATCAAGACAGTATGGTACTGGCACAAAAACAGGCACATAGATCAATGGAACAGAATAGAGAGCCCAGAAATGGACCCTCAACTCTATGGTCAACTAATCTTCGACAAAGCAGGAAAGAATGTCCAATGGAAAAAAGACAGTCTCTTCAACAAATGGTGTTGGGAAAATTGGACATGCAGAAGAATGAAACTGGACCATTTCCTTACACCACACACAAAAATAGACTCGAAATGGATGAAAGACCTCAATGTGAGACAGGAGTCCATCAAAATCCTAAAGGAGAACACAGGCAACAACCTCTTCGACCTCAGCCGCAGCAACTTCTTCCGAGAATTTTAATAATTTAAAAATTTTGGATTTTCCATTAAGATTGACTTTAATGAACTACTTTTCATAAAAACTATTCAATGTGTCTTTCAAAATGTTATCACAGTTTCTTTTAAGTCTTTTGAATTTTATTTGACAGGCCAGCCAGACTACTCAGATAACAGTCATATTTCAAACCAGAAATGTTCGGATATTTCCCAGTCATTTTTTAAGCCATATTTTTTTCATGCACATGTGCATTTTTTTATGCACACACATATTTTTTTCATTCTCAGTCCATAATTCTCCTTAGAATAAATTGTCTTCAACTTAAATAATGTAATATAATACTGGTACTCTTACTCTTACTAATGCTAATTCTGCTGTTATTACTATTACCAATAGTAATGGCAATCATAACAATAAGAGATTTTCCATTCTTTCTCTGGACGTGATATATGCCCATATACATTTCCCAGGTAACATCATATTTCATATTTATAAGATGCTGTGTATTAGTCATAATCATATTAATCATTTTTTACATATAGGGGATTGTAATTACCCACATTCATACAGGCAATAAGTGGTTGAATTTATTTATGCAGTCTTCCATAGATTCTGGAGTTAGGGAGGTTTTTCTTATTCCTGGAATATTATGATAGAAATCACATGTTTAGTGCTTGTACGCTCTCCTTTTTCAGTATTTGCATGATTCCCTTTCCAGAGTTTAGATTTCTGATCCATTTGGTATTTAGCTTTGCATACAGTGTGACATGTGCATCCAGTTTTACCTTCTTTCCAAAATAACTGTCCAGTTAGCTCCACACGATATATTTTTAGATCGTCTCATTTCTCCATGAATTTGAGATGCCACTTTTAACGCTTGTGAAAATTCTGTATGAAAGAGTCCATATCTAAATTTTCTATTATGTTCCAATGAATGCTCATATTGCAGCAAATATCTATTTAAAATATAGAAGTGTTGTGATAAACTTCACTAGCTGATAAACCTGCACATGATTCAGGGTTCAATCAGAAAAGCCGACTTCCTGTGCACTTGTTATAGAAGTGTGTGTATGTGTGTGACTGTGGGAGATGGGTGAAAAGACTGTCTTTTGCCTTTTGATTTGAGGCTGGACCTTTTATAAAGCATGAAGAGGAAGCGGTCAAAAAAGGAAGCTGGTAGAGAGTGGAGGAGAGCAACGACCCATTGCCACACCCAGCAAATAGGTGGATACTAACTGTGTTTGTCTGTCACCACCTCCCAATTCCATGATGCCCGTGTCCTGCAGGAAACTTGGCAAACTTCGGCACGGACCTAAACCTGTATCCAGCTGCACAGCTGGGGAAGGTACAACAGCTTCTGGGGAACGGCTGTCCCTTTGCCCATGAGGTGAGCCAGCAATTAACTACCAACTTGTGGGAACGGAAACAGCACCTGGTGCTTCTTCACCGCCTTATGATTATGAAAAAGATATGGATGCTGCTTCATGTTCACCTTCCAAATCACACACAATATATCTCTCCTGGCCTCTCCTAACTGGAATATATGGGGAGGGAAAATTTTAGGAAACGTAATTTAGCAGAGTCATGCGGATGTATCATAAAGCCACCTCAGTACAACTCGTAAACCCAGCCTCCAAACAGGACTCCGAAAACCATATGTAGCTTCTAAATAAAACATGAATGGAGTCTTGTTCCACCAGTTCTGATACAATTGTCATACGTGCAACTGAAAACAAGCTGGCTCTTATCCCCACAAAAAGATATGTAAACTATATTCCACCTTTAGTTGATGTTCATTGTTTTTCTACGTGGGTCTCATTCCCCTGCTTACAACGTAGATACTGAGATGCTGAGTTAACTACTGTTAACATACTTTGTTGTTGTTGATAGGGGAAGGTTAAAGGGGAAATTCTTATACATACATACTGTCGGGAGTTTAGTTAAGCCACTCCATGTTATTGCTGCCTCAGTATCCATTTTCTTTGGATCCAAGCTGACACTAACCCCCAACACAAGCACATGTTCTAGGTAGCAGCCTGCAAAGTCACAAGCAAAGGTAAGTTCCTGAAATGACTTTCCAAACAGCCGTTTTGGTAAACAGTCTCTTCCATCTCCCAGGCCCCTTAGATAAGAGCCCATGGAGATCACCAAGACCCCACTTTTGTTTTTGTTTTAATTGCCCAATCTGGCCATAGCCTGGGAATCCCAAAGCACTCTACTCATGGACCCTAATAAAGACGTTTGACCCAGGTTCTACCGTTTGCTCTGTCTGCACCTTGCCTCGATCTCCCCTTGCAGCCCCTCCAGGTATGCCATGTACTCCCTCCAGGACCTATGAGGGACAAACCTATTTCAATTTCTCTTATTCCTTTTTCTTAAAACTTGTTTCACCATCCAACACCCAGAGGCTTTACTTAAATGTTAATTTAACAAAGCCATAACACATACATACACAAAAAATTCTACTCGTATGAAAATAAGAAAGAACTACTGATAACTATTGTAGTTTTGTTTCTGCACTCTCCCATAATTATAGCTGGTATTTATAATTACCTTCTCCTCCTATCCAATCTCTGTGTCTTTGGTCTTAGAAAGAACCTCAGCTGACGGTGTTTTTTTTGTTTGTTTTTTTGTTTGTTTGTTTGTTTGTTTGTTTTTACCAGCTGGGATGACCAAAGCCTTAGTCCCTAGAGCATGAACCACACTGGGGTTATTGTCTTTTTCCAGGGACTTCAATCACAGGACATGGGAATACTAAGGAACACCCCTAGATTTTCTACCTTCCAGACGTATTCCTCATTCCTCCTTCTGCATGGGAGCAACCCCAATCCTGCCCCAATTATCAAAATCAATCACCAGTAGCACCCTTCTTTGCCAGTTGGTTTGCCGGTATGAGGAACCCCAAGACTGCCGGTATGTGGCAGTCTCAACTTCTCCATGAAGAGAACCACTGTTTGTGCATGGTGGTGGAAGTATCCCTGCTTTGGAATTAAGAACTCTACATCACCAGAGCCCAACACTGCAGGGGTAGGAAACAAATATTTTGTCAGTTGATTACTACATGATTATCTCCATAAATATATTGCCACTGCATACCCCTTTAATACTAGAAACAGAGTCAACAACACCTTAACATCTAATCAGATTAGAAAAACAACTCCAGATCACTAAGAATCAATTCGCAGAACATATCCATTAAGGTTCCATTTTCTGAAAACACTTTTAGTAGAAAATTGTCTGTCAGTTCATGCTCAGTCAGAAAAGCAGAACCACTAGAATGGAGATAAAGACTGTTTTTAAGGCTCTTGTCATCGTATCTGATACTGGAGCTTGAAATCTATAGAGCAGGCAGTCAGGAATAAAAATCTTTTATACTTCCTGTTTGTTTTTTAAATAATTTTGAAATGGGACATTGCTTCTGCCTTGATATTTGCAAATATTACACATGCAATTTTATACTCATTTCATAAATTACTGAATTATTTTCATTTCATCTGCAATCAAACCATCTCAAGATGGGTTTTTAAATTTTTTTAAATTTACTTTTTATTTATTTTTATTTCATTTTTTTCTTTTTCTATTTATTTTTTTCTATTTGGTAAACTTATCTTGGCTTGAGTTTTTCTTTTGCCATCTTTGTCTCTTTCCACACTTCATGTTTTGTAGTTTTTCAAGTTGCCTCCATGCTGATGATATGCTCTGAAATCCTGAAGACATTGCTTTATCTGTAACTCAAGACCCCTGCCCTGTGGTAACATGGAAAACAGCACAGACTCAGACATCAACCCAACAGATGGGCCCATGTGGTTTTCTTTGCCCCCTCGGGGGTTGTTTTTGTTCCTGTTGTTGTTGTTTTGTGTGTGGGGGGGAGAGTTTCACTTTTATGTAAACATCCTAGGATAAGCAGTTCATGTTATAGTTTTTCATGTGAAATCTCCTATGAAATTTCATTTCAGAGGCTCAGGAGCTCAATCATCTTCCATCTCTGAGAGGAAGTCAGTTCCCTGGCTTGCCCTCCCATCATGCGCTTTTATCTGGCTTAAGGGTTAAATCAGTGGTACCACATTTTTTTCCCTTCTTTTGGAGAGGGGGTCTTTATTTTTTTTATTTTTTAATTTATTTTTTAATTCAGTTAATTAACATATAACGTATTATTAGTTTCAGAGATAGAGGTCAGTGATTCATCAGTCTTAATAATACCCAGTGCTCATTACGTCATGTGCTCTCCTTAATGTCCATCACCCAGTTAAGCCATCCCTCTACCCCCCTCCCCTCCAGCAACCCTCAGTTTGTTTCCCAAGATTAAGAGTCTCTTATGATTTTCCCACGTTTCTTTAAGTGTTCATTAAAATTCCTTATCAAACACTCTAAAGATTTTGTACAATTTAATTTGGAACTTAGCAGGTCATAGATGAATTTTCAAGATAGTCACAGGTGTTGAAACAACCTTGAAATTGTTTATGAGGAATATGCTGAGTTCAGAATGTAGGATGTAGAGTTATATTTCGAGACCTTTGCTTATTGGGGAAGTAGAAAACTGATGTTGGTGTCAGGAAGAAGAGAGGGTAGAAAACAGAGTTTAGAAGACAGGAAGGACATAGTGACGCTGTAGGCAAGGAAAAATGATGCAGTAAATATAATAATATGTCACTTCTTGAGCACTTACCATGTGTCGGAATTTTAAGTTGAATTATTAAAGTAAATTATTAATCTATTCTTCATCTTATTGATTAGGTGTTATTACTATTATCACTGCTATTATTGGTAAATTCAAGAAAGTATAAACTTGATAAATTTGAGAAAATAAGATATTAAGTCATTTATCCAGGACCACACAGCTAATAATTTAATGCAAATAGAGGCTATCTGAATCCAGAGTACCTGGAATCTTAAAAATTGTATCCTGTGAAGAAGGAGAGTGATGAATGAAATATCATTTGCTTGATAGAGGCCACCATTTTCCTCACTCATATGCTTATCACATACATAATGATCAGGCTGATCAAATACTGAGACCAACTAGAGTAGCAAGAGCATGCAAAGGTGAAGCAAAGTTAGTACAGAAGTCAAGCATCAAAAAGCTAGAGAATTCAATTTCATTCTTCTCCTCTTTGATCTTCTATTATAACTTCCCAAAAATATTTAAGGAATGAGCAAAGCAAAAATAGCAAATAAACCTATATAACTGAACATGGTCAGGGATAAAAAGACAAACCAAATTTCTCTTGCTTTGTTGGAGGAGGTAACAGAGAGGACATGATCCTCAGTTGCTCCAAGAACTGGACTCTGCAGTCAGAGGCACCTCACCTTCTCCCCTGTGCTTGAAGTGGACTCTCCCCACTGTTCCCACAGTGGAAGCTGTTTCAAGGACCAGACTTGAGGGGCAATGTTTTGTTGAGACAATCTGGATTGTATACTGTGATTGAACCCAGTCAAGACCCCTATATAAATGTTTACATCATGGCAGGTGGGTGCAGAGATCTACTCATCTTGTGGCTATGCAAGACCAGCCTCATAGTAAGTTCCCTTGCTTGTTCAGCCTGCTACCTACCAATCTGGAATGAATGCCTCTTTCTTTGGTCTCCCCTTGCTCTCTGTGTTGGGGGGACAGTTTGTGAACCAACGTGCTTTCATTATATCCCCTTGAGAACATATATCAAAATCTCAAAGTGTTTATAAAAGAGTTATACTAATTTCCTTACTAATGAAAGTGAAAGACTACCCCTAGATTGCTTTCTATCTTACTCAATCCACTGGTATCAAAGATGCCCTTGATATAGCAGAGCTGGCTTGAGTGTGGGGAAAGAATGGATAATAGTACAAAACCACAGAAAGATGAAAGGAGATTGATGCAAGCAAGGAGCTTAAAGAATAGTACCGAGGACTCAGTGAAGCACAGTGGGAAACAATGTAACAGAACTCCCTACTGATGAGAAGTGAGACCTTCCAACATCCCATGGAGTCATACCGGTGTCTGAGACGGAGCAACTCAATATGAGCAAAAACCTCATGCTGTGAGCGAGGAAAAGGAGTGTTGTTGAAAAAGATAATGTGAGCCATGATCAGAGTGACGATTAAGCTGTCTTTCGCTCAGTCTCTCTCTCTTTATATATATATATATATATATATTCATATATATTCATTCAAAATATATTCAAAATGTGTATATAGAATTATATAAAATGTATATATATACATATTCAAAATGCATATAAAGAATGAGAATAAAATGATTATCACAACATACTGAAGATTTCACATGCAGTTAAGTACTTATAAGTAATACATTTGTTAGGAATAGAAAATAAAGAAAATAGGAAAAGAAATAACGGTCTAAGCTTTTAAAAAATGTTATTGTTTTTTCCTATATTCTTTCTGATATCCATTCCTCATTATGACTTTTGCCAGTTTTTTCTTTAGCAAAAATAATGTGTTTAAATGCATATAACCATTTATGGCAATTAATTTCATCAGTTGAAATGTTCACTCCTGACATACATCTCTGTCTCAAGAATGAAGTCAGAGCCTACTTCACTTTTCCCTAATTCATTTTCTTTCTTTAAAAAAAATGTATTTATTTGAGAGAGAGAGTGAGGGATGGAGGGGCAGAGGGAGAGGGAGAGAGAGTTTCAAGCAGACTCTCCACTGATCACAGAGTCTCGATCTCAGGACCCTGAGATCATGAACTGAGCTGAAACCAAGTGAACCACCCAGGCACCCCTAATTCATTTTCTTTCTGACTGCATTCCCCCCTTGTTTTTATCTCTCTCCACCTCTCTCATTCTTATCTTCTCATGTTAAAAAAGATTTCTATTTACTTATTTAAATTTTGATGATATACTTATGTGACAAAATATTCCCTGAGCACTAAGTAGTACAAAAGATAACTTTTTATTTTTTTATTTTTTATTTTTTTTAAAGATCTTATTTATTTATTTGACAGAGAGAGACACAGCGAGAGAGGGAAAACAAGCAGGGGGAGTGGGAGAGGGAGAAGCAGGCTTCCCGCGGAGCAGGGAGCCTGATGCAGGGCTCCATCCCAGGACCCTGGGATCATGACCTGAGCCGAAGGCAGACGCTTAACGACTGAGCCACCCAGGCGCCCCAAAAGATAACTTTTTAAGAAATAAGAGATAATAACAAATATTAATCCCATGCCATAATAGAGCAACGATAGAATCATTCTTTGCTTCCTCTCTTCCACACCTGGAGTTTTGTCTCCTTCTCTGTACATACAGTGTGGCTATTCATAATCAAAACCTCCCTCTGATATCTCTTGCCTGGTAAAAATATCTCCCATTGCTCAGCAGGGGCATGGTCTCCCTCTGCAGACACATTAAATCTCTATTGTGAATGTTCTGTATTCCTGGGATTATTTTGGCTGTTCTTTCTGAAGGTGACCAATGGCTGACTGTCCTACAGAGCTGGAGCGTTAATGGGTTGCTGCTGTAGTCAAGCAGGCTTTCCCCACGTAAGTGGGCCTTCTGTTTGGGTCCAAACTGTATGAAATGCCGCTCTTCTTCCATGTACTGGGCCCCAGATAAGAGGTGGAGGATTTGCCTGACATCCCTTCCACATCTGCGGCCTCCTCTCATTTCCCTTTCTTATATTAGTAAAGTCGAAGCCCCTTATGGAAATGTAGAGCCCCTGGGGCTGTGGTACCCAGACCTGCTGTTAGCAAGATCATTTCTTGATTCTGATGGTTCTCCTGCTGTCCTCCTCTTTTTGTATCAAAAAGCTGATCATATGTTTTCCTGTCACTCCATTTTTAGCTTAATTTTACTGCATTTAAATTATTATATTTAAATTATTTTGTAGATTATTTACTTAATTTATTCAAATTCCTGCATGCAATACAGTACAAGTTTTACTATATGCAAATTGCTGTATACAATATGGTTTGAATTTTTACTGCATTTAAAACAATGAACATAAAGCCATTTTGGTCAATTGTCATTAAAGTAGTTAAAGAGGATCTGGGTATAAATACAAAGTTTTATTGTTAGGCTCCTGTTCTGTGTGTTTGTTATTTTTGATATTATCAAATGTAGTAAGTAATCATATATTATAAACAACACTCTAATAACTAGAAGAAAATGTCATTTTTTATCTGGATTGTTCTTTTATGACAACCTTAAAATATAAATGAGAAGGATATAAATGATGAAAATGGCATAATTTACAATATGTAATTCAAAATGTCTGAGATCAAAGCACTCAATAAACCAAAATTGAAGAAAATGGAAAAAATAAAAATAATTGCAATATGCATTAAGTTGATATTAATATTCTATGGTTCAAATATTGTTCTTTTGTAGGTATAAATTGTCATCACTTTTTTGGAGGGCACTTTTATAATTTAATTTTTTGGATAAAACAGTCCCACTTAAATGAATTTAATCTGAAGAAATAATTTACAATCCTGCAATTCCACCGCTGTAAATTTATTCTGGGGAAATATCTGAAATGGATATCATTTGCAATTCTTATATATTATTTAAAATTGCAACAAATTAGAAGCAAGGAAACTAAATGTCCAATAAAATGGGATAGGTAAATAAATTTGTCTCATACAGCATAATGTAGTACTATGCATGAATTAATACAGTTTAGGAGAATATGTAATAAAGAGGGATCATAGATGTTGAACTGTAGCAAAAATACCATTTCTGTTCTGTTGGGCTTTCTGAGCAAATTTTATTAAAATTTGGGACCTGGGTTAAAAGTTGAGCCTGGGGGCGCCTGGGTGGCTCAGGTCATGATCCTGGAGTCCCTGGATCGAGTCCCGCATCGGGCTCCCTGCTCAGCAGGGAGTCTGCTTCTCCCTCTGACCCTCCCCCCTCTCATGTGCGCTCTCTCTCTCTCTCTCTCTCTCTCTCTCTCTCTCATTCTCTCTCTCAAATAAATAAATAAATAAATAAATAAATAAATAAATAAATAAATAAATAAAGTTGAGCCTGGCAGTTAAATTATGACTGTAACTAGTGAGACCTGCAGGGAGATTTACCTCCCTTGAAGGTATGTGATTACATGTCCAGGAGGAATAAGAGCTGGAACCCTTGAAACCATTCTTGAGTTGTAGAACTGAAGAAAAGGGTTTCACTTCCTGGAGGAGGAATTTATTTACATTTTAAAGAGTAAAGGGTCTGGACCTTTCTCTTTTGTATTTCCAAGGAGAAATCGTTTGCTCTAGGGAGTGAAAGACCTCCTACTCAAGAGAGGAGAAGGAATAGCTCTCTTTCTTCTATATAACCATGCAGCTTCATTTTCCGTGGGCTCCTCACCTGCGATAGACTCAGTTATGTGTAAGATGTCACCTACCGGGGCGCCTGGGTGGCTCAGTTGGTTGAGCGACCGCCTTCGGCTCAGGTCATGATCCTGGAGTCCCGGGATCGAGTCCCGCATCGGGCTCCCTGCTCGGCGGGGAGTCTGCTTCTCCCTCTGACCCTCCCCCTCTCATGCTCTCTGTCTCTCATTCTCTCTCGCAAATTAAAAAAAAAAAAAAAAAAAAGTCATCCCTAGTTTTTTGTTTGGTCCGTTTTTGTATATCAGTAATTCGGACTCTTACGTTGCAAAGAGGTATCGCAATGTATGAATATACCACGAATAGGTGATCCATTCATTTGTTGATTCACGTTTGGCTTCTTTCCAATTTTGGCTTTTGAAGAAATAAATATGAGCATGCTTTGCAGAAGTCTTTACGTGAACGTATGTCTGTTTTCTCTTCTGTAAATACACAGGAGTGGAATTGCTGGGTCATCAGTCAAATTTATTTTTCACGTTATTAGAAACTGACAAATTATTTTCCAAAGGTCATGAAGATGTTTTACTATGTTTTCCCTAAGAAGTTATATAATTTCTATGTATGTATATATTTCTAGGTAGCTTTCTGGTATAGTTTGAGTAAGGTTAGAGATTCACATTTTTTTTCTAATTGTTTCAGCATTATTTCCTGAAAACATTGTTTTTTCTGCATTGAGTTACCTTGTCATCTTTGTCAAATATCATTTGGCCATAAATGTGTAGGTCCATTTGGAATCCTCCATTCTATTCTATCATTCTAACTATCAGTTTGTACTAAGTCCTGACCAGGTAGCATAATCCTCTAATGTTTTTCTTTTTCAGAGCCTTTGTATTTTTAAATACATTTTATTATCAGCCAATCAATTGAATTAAAAAATTAATAGGATTGTTGATAAATTTAAAGTTATTTGAAACTAAATGTCATCTACAAGCATATATATACAAAAGTATGTTCACAATTGCCTTTTCCAATTTTGAGAGTAGTTCTTAGAGTAGAGATTCTGGTTTTCAAACACTGTATTTAATAATACATGGCTTAAGCAATATAACCTTAGACACCTCATTTTTATCTGCCTGTGTATTAATTAAAAAACATGCTTACACTAATTGCAATTGAATATATTTTACATTTAAAATTTTTTTAGAGAACTTTTATCCAAAATTTTTCATTTCTTTTTTGGGGATTCTGAAAGCAGATAAATTGACTCTATTTCCCTAACAGCTAAAATGTGAAATATATTGAAAAGTTTATATATTTAAAATAAGATTTTGAACAAAAAATCCTTTTAATCTCTTTTTTTTGTGGAGGAATAAAAAATAAGGGAAAGAATATATTCTACCTGTTCATCATCTTGCAAAGTAGGAAGCATTTGTAATTATGCATTTTTGTACTAAAAAAATGTATTCTTATGCACAGAAATCTCAGATTTACTTCATTTGTTTGTGAAACTGAAAATATATCCTCACGATTTCATGTAATTATTTTTATAAAAATTATGCTTTTACATTATTAGTATCTACTAGAAATTTTACAGATGTCTGAATCTGTCACCACCCAGGATAAAAATAAATTTAAATGATTAATAACAGTGTTTCCTTTTTTAAGAAAGACTTGTGCATATCCTTATAATTCTCTGCTTGTAATATTTCTAATTTCTTGTAACTCTTATCGCCCTTAGTTCTTTTGTAACTCGTAATCATTATTAATAAAAATTATGTGTGAAATCTTTGGATGTGGTAGATTTAAAGGGTATTTGTACAAACAATTGCTAGTAGTTAGTTTACTCATTTAATTTGTAATAAAATTAGTAAAATGCGTTCTTGATTTTTCTGAGTGCCACTGAACTCCAGGTTTATTTAAACGCAGATTTATTTATTTATTTATTTATTTATTTATATTTATTATTTTTTTTTTAGTGAGAGAGAGAACAAGAGTGAGTGGGGGCAGGGGCAGAGGGACAGAGAGAATCTTAAGTAGGCTCCACGTTCTGCGGATCCCAACTCAGGGCTTGATCTGACAACCCTGAGATCATGCGTAAGCCAATTTCAAGAGACTGTGGTTTAACAGGCTGAGCCACCCAGGCGCCCCTAATCACACTTTAAGTGATGATATAAAAACAGCATATGTAACTGAATGCCACATTAATGTTAAACAAAATGATTAATGTTTATTAATGAGATCGCTGTTAATTGGAATTAGTTGATAATGATTTTTGAGAAAGGTCTTTTGGTTGACACTTGGATAAACAGATGATAAAGAGGTAAAGAAGAATGAGGACAAACCTGATTACTAGACATTTGAACCAAAGTACTGGGAAACAAACTCTTTCCAGCAATGATTCACCTAATGATATTCACCAAGTACATACTGGCATTTGTTGTGTGTTTTGATGCTATGGAACAAAAATAAGGAACAAAAAAGATCTTCCTGACTTCATGGAGCTTATAGTCTAGAATCAGGGCTCAGCTAATGTTTTCAATAAAGGGCCAGTTAGTAAACAGTGTGAACTTGTGGACCAAAAGGCAGTGCCAGGGGTGTCATAAATGTGCTCAACTAACAAGACAGAAAATAAATACCCATAATGTTTTATAGATGATATATAAAATATGATAATAAAAAGTAAGTAAGATGAGTATAATAAATGAATGTAGTTGGGCTGGTGTAGGAAGGAGTCGGAGGGCAGGCAGTGAGGGTGTGGCTGGCAGAGAACACCACAGTCAAGATGGCCTTTTGGGAGAGAAGAGAATGCATTCATGTCTCCAGTGGAAGGGAATTCTTAAGTGTTCAATTATGCTCAGAGACCAAGGGGGGATTGAAAATGCCTGTGGTCAGTGGGTGTGGAATGTAAGGGTGTCTACATAAGAGGTAAAACACATAAATTAGAGAGCAAGGGGTGAAGCATGTGAAGACATATTCTGATCTCTGATGCAATTACTCTGCAGTTTGTAGGTTGAGGGTAGCTATAGACAATACGCAAGTGAATAGGCGTGGCTGTGTCCCCATAATGGGCGCTGATATTTGAATTTGAATCTTATATCATTTTGAAATGTGACAAAATCTTATTTATTTACCCATTTAAAAATGCAAACAAATATTCTTAGCTCATACACAAATGGGCAGTGGACCACAACGGGCTCACAGTCCATAATCTGTAGACCCTTGGTTGGAAGTGATTTATGAAGTAATAAAGAAAGATAGGTAGCTTGCCTTTGTTTTTCAAACTAACTAGCTAGCTAACCACACACACACACACACACACACGGCTAATTAAGAAGCCAATTAAGATGTATTTTATACACATGCTTTCCACCAATTTTAAAATAAAACTTTAGGGTCGCCTGGGTGGCTCAGTCGGTTAAGTGTTTGAATCTTGGTTTCAGCTCAGGTCATAATCTCAAGGTCCTGAGATAGAGCCCCACTTTAGGCTCTGTGCTGAACATGGAGTCTGCTTCGGATGCTCTCCCTTTCCCTCTCCCTCCCTTTCCGCCCCTCCCTCTGGCTCACTCTCTCTTTTTCTCTCTCTCTAAAGTAAAAATAAATAAAATCTTTAAAAAATAAAAAAAACTTTACAAAAGCCCATAAACCCATAAAAATAAATAAATCCATAATAACATAAAGCTAAAATCTTTAAGAATCAATAAATACTAATAACATCATATAATAGAAAAGAAATATATTGATTGTAATCAAGGTAATCTATGCCTAACTGAATGAAGTAAAACTCAAAAACTTTGTTTCACATCCATTTTTAAAAATTTGTTCATTATTCATACTAAATTAATAATCCCGGCTCACATTATTAGTGTTCCATCTGACCATCTGGGAAATCAATGACCACATCACACTAAATAACTGCAAGATTGAATGCATCAGTCTGGGAGATACTAGTGAGCAGATTACAATTCTATTCTCAAGTATAAGGCATGAAGTTCTCAGCACAACAAACAGTGTACAGATATGAGAGGGAAGTTCCTGAAACCTGGAGCATATACAGGGTGGGGAGGAACATTTCATTTACTATAACAAGTAGTTTGCTCCACATGCCATTGCTTGGAAAGAGGGATGGGGTTCTGTGCTAAGAGGGTACCAGATGAAGGCTTCGGTGAGGGCACTGCTCCATAATAAACTGAAGTTGCTTTGAGTACCTTCCACATTCTGTTTTATTCACAGAGAATTCTTGCAGTAAATAATATACCAGTGATTTTTATTGGAAACATGAAAAATAATACACGCTATGTTCTGATTCACATATCCCAGCATTAAACTTTGTAACTACAGAACAGCTGGTTATAGGCTCAGATTTTTATGACTTATTTTTTAAAACCAATCTTACTCCATCTCTTCAATGACACCCTCAGGATCACAGACTTAAGATTCTCATTACATCATTCTTTTTCATTCCTGTATATACAGACATATACCCTGCTAAAGCAGAAATGTGAATTTAATCAGATGCAATACAGTATCTTTAAAAAGATAGCACATATCTAACACCTGTGACCTCATCAATGTGTGGTCTACTACTCTACAAATTACTACATATATCATTCCTGACACCTAAACTGATGTAGAGTTTAAACACAACTTATAAATTTTGTAAGACACACAAGCAAGACATATGCAGCAGAGTATATATTCTCAAACTTGGTCTTAGACACTTAAAAAGTAATGACAACCTAAAACCATTTTTGTTTATCTGGGATGTGTTACGCATATGCATAACAATTCAATCGAAATTGCAAAATTTAAAAATACACAGAGAGGCAGGGCATGAAAGACAGTCATATAAGCAGGGAACAATAGATTAGCCAATTAAATAAGACAGTTGTCTAGGGCAAATGTGTTAAAAATGTAGCCTGGAGCTTCTGTGCTTCTCAGTGTAGAGGCCAAGGAAATCTGAAGGCACTTAAAAGACCAGAGACACAAACAGAACACCCCAGATACCCAAAAAAGGTTTTGTGATGGCAGCAGTGATTTTTGTTATGGTTGTTCTATTGTATTTTAAGATGTTGGATTGTGTCATTTGAGAATCTTCTGGAACTTCATTGATGACATCTTGAAAATTTGACCATAAACTATTTTAAATGTTTGAAATTTGTCAGCTCTATAAATGAGGACATCTAATAGTTCTCCAATTAGTTGTCAGATGCTATCTGTCCCAAATATTTGTCCCCCCATCCTTGAATATTTGTATATTTTACTTGGTTCTATTTTATGTAAATCTCAAACATTTAAATACCAGGTTGTGTAAGTTAAAATGTTATTTTAAAGCAACATTAATTGAATTTCAATATCAAAACTTATTTCTAATATTCTTTTTCAGATCATTCATTAAATTAAAATAAAAATATAAATCTCTAGAAGGTGACATATGAAATAAACCAAAATATATCTATGTGATTCTATTTAACCAAAGTATTAAAAATGGGCAACTCTTTTGGTGATGAAATAAATGAGAATGAAATCAAACACCATTAGAACACTTTTAAAAATTTAGATTGTTGTAAATACTGGCTAATCATTCAATGAGTACATTCTTATTCTCTTTAAGAATGGTTAATAAATACAGCTTGGTTCATTGAAAATACACATCAAACATTCAGAATCATTTTATAGAGATTTGAATTGAAATTTAAATTATAAGGTAACAAATTTTCTTATTCAATGTGAAAATGAAAATATTAGTTATATTTATTTTTAATATTTACCTGAAAGGAGAATATGATTTATGAAAAGTGTATATGAATGCTTATTTAAACAACATTTAACAGTATTATTTCCTGGCATATTTGATAGTCTGTTTATAACTCTATCATTTAATAAAATCAATAATAATTGCTTGGCTAGTTTTCTGCTTTATGGAACAGGATAACATATTTTTCAATACCTATATATAGAAAATTATAACAAATGACTTAGTAGAGTTCACTATGTCCTAGCAGGAAGAGCAAAGAAATCCTGGAAGCCACAGACTTAAGGAGAATTTATTGCTAGTCATAGAGGGGTAGAACATTTTTCTCACAATGTACTTCCTTCTTTTCACGAAAGAGGCAAATTTGGAAGTAATTTTTTTCAGTTAGAAATCATATTCTATAAGGTTAGAATTTCACACATCTAATTCATTTAGCTAAAATAGTAACATCAAGCAGTTGAAAATAGAAAGGAGTGTCAGTGAAAAGTTTCTACTGCTCTACATATGGTAACACTATATGAGGGAATTTATGGACTTTCTATTCCAAAAGCATCTTTAAAAGCAGTTTTCTGGTTAGTTTCCTGTCTCTTCTAATATAACTCCATTAGCATTGCTGTTTTATTATGCATTTATTACAATAGATTGCTGGTATAATATATTTTATATTGGGCTTTGTTTTTTTTACATGGATTGATTTTTCCATGAAACCCACTCCTGTTCCATCTCCTATGGAAGTACCAAATAGCCTTCTTGTTTGTTCAGTCAAGTAAGAATTGCATGCATTGTAGTTCAATTATACAGTTATTTGCCAGATTAATTCTTGCTTCATTAGTTAATTTTAGAAAGTAATAAATGTTGTGAAGACAGCAAACTGGGGTAATATGACACAGAGATTGCATGGGGAAAGTAGTTATTTTAGATATCATGGGTTTAAATCCTATTTACAGAGGTGCCTGGGTGGCTCAGTCAGTTGGGTGTCTGCCTTCCGCACAGGTCATGATCCCAGGGTCCTAGGATCAAGCCCCACATCAGGCTCCTTTCTCAGCAGGAAGCCTGCTTCTCCCTCTCTGTCTGCCCCCCCCCCGTTCATGGTCTCTCTCTCAAAATAAATAAAATCTAAAAAAATTAAATCCCATTTACATTAAGACATATATTATACAGAGATGAAGACATTTTTTTGTGCAAAGATGAAGAAAATATTTGAGAGAGAAGGCAGAGCCAGTGTAATGACCCTGAATTACAAACACATTTGCTGTCTTAGTGCGAAGAAAATGCCTGACATGAGGTCAGGGAAGCAGTAGAATGGCAGATTATGTAGGATCTTAAAGGCCATGGTAAAAAATTGCCATGGGAATTTACCCACCTGTCTTCAAACAATGGAATTAACTATGGAGGCAGCCTCTATTCGATTATAGATTGAATTACCTCTGCAGATGTCCATGACCTAATTCTCTGAACATGTTATATTCCATGAAAAAGAACTTTGCAAATGGAATTTGGTTTTAGATTTTACAATAGGGAGATTTTTCTGGATTAACTGGATGGGACCAGGTAATCACATAGGCCCGTAGAAATGGAAGAAAGCAGAAAGATAGGTCAAAGAAATGTGTAATTTCATTTATATCACATTCTGGAAAAGACAAAACTATACTGACAGAAAATAAATCATTGGTTACAAGATGATGGGAGTTTGGGGAAGAGTTGACAATAACAGTGTAAAGGAAAATTGGGGAGAACTGAAAATATTCTATATCTTGATTTGTAGTGATTGCATGACTGTATGCATTTGTCAAAATTCATAGAACTCTTACCAAAAAAAGTAAATTTTACTATTGGTAAATTATACCTCAATAAAACTTTGTTATAGAAAGTTGCAAATATTTTACTCAAGTGTTTAGAAGAAGATTAAAATAGCACATAAAAAATAAAATAAAATAGCATACAAAACAAATGAAAATGGGAAGTAAGATAGACAATAATATAAATTAACTAACTGAAAAATACAATAAGAATTGAAACATAAATGTTACATTTTAAATTTGGCTTATTTTACTTAGCATAATGTGATGAAAATTCATCCTTATAGTTTCATGCATCAGTGATTTTCCCTTCCATTTCTTTTTTTTTTTTTTAAAGATTTTATTTATTTATTTGACAGAGAGAGACACAGCGAGAGAGGGAACACAAGCAGGGGGAGGGGGAGAGGGAGAAGCAGGCTTCCCGCGGAGCAGGGAGCCCGATGCAGGGCTCGATCCCAGGACCCTGAGATCATGACCTGAGCCACCCAGGCGCCCCTCCATTTCTTTTTTTAAGATTTTATTTTTTTATTTGAGAAAGAGAGAGAGAGAGCATGCGTGGAAGAGGGGCAGAGGGAGAAGCAGTCTTTCCCCTGAGCAGGGAACCCCAACACAGGGCTCAATCCCAGAACCCTGAGATCATGACCTGAGCCAAGGCAGATGCTTAACCAACTGAGCCACCCAGGTGCCCCTCGCTTCTATTTCTAAGTAATATTCTATTGTATAGATATATTATATTTGTTTTTTCATTTCCCAGCTGAAGGACATTTGAATTGTTTCAAATTTGGGATGATTATGAATTAAAGTGTTATAAGCATTTTTGTCTGAACACAAGTTTTAGTTTCTCTTGAGCAAATACCCAAGATTAGAATTACTAAGTCATACTTGAGGTTTTGAATAAGTTTATAAGAATCTGGAAAACTATTTTCCAAGTAGTTCTAACAATTTTTGATCCCACCTGAGATGGAGGAGATTGGCCACCACTACAAGAAAGTCACAGAAAGCAATTTTAACCAAACTACACAGCAAATGCTCTGATACCTCCAGGGCACAGGTAAAGACCCATTGAGTTGAGTTTGGAAGAAGGGGAAAAAAACAAAAAAACAAAATCCCCTCCACTTTCAGAGGAGTGCAAGCAATCTATTGTGTGTCCACAGTATTAGAAGTCTCCTATTTTGAGGGATCAACACAACATTGTACTGCATAACATCCACCAGATAATAGAGGGCAGAAGTAGGTGGCCATGAAAAGGAGAGGCAGGGTACTGGCAGCTTCATGGCTTCTATTTTCCTTTTTGCAATTTTCTTTATTATTTTCAGTATACATATTATATATGTGTTTAGATTATCCAATTAATTGAATAATTAAATAATTAAATAATTCCAATGCTAGTTTTCCTTTCATATTGTATCTGTTGACCTACATTCATGATAGATTGTAACTTCATGTTTGGTAGTTTTGTTTGTGTGATCATTTTCAGGAAACTTGTTTATACTATAGGTAATCTCAAGTAGGCTTTGCTTTTGAAAGTGACCCTCCTGAGCAATTTTTATACTCACTTCTGCTATCTGCCTCAAGAGTATCATCAGCTTTTAAAATGCTGAACCATTTGTTTAATTAGAAAAGTTATAGAATCACTGTATTATAGAATTTTTATATTTTAAATGTATAATGTTTATTTGTTATTGAATCAGAGTTACATTTTCTTCTTTTTCTAAATTACAAAGTAGCTGTTTCAACCCTTTATAAAGACCAAAGATTTTTTTCATTGGAAAAATTTAAGTAGCAAATTCATGATTAATTTTCCTTTATTTTGAAATCAATCATATTTTAGCTGTTATAAGAGCTTTTTTTTCCATGTTTCAAGTTTTTATTTAAATTCTAATTAATGAACATATAGTTTAATATTTGTTTCAGGAGTATAATTTAGTGATTCATCACTTACATATAACACCCAGTGCTCATCACAACAAGTGCCCTCCTTAATACCCAACATTCATTTTGCCCATCCTCTCACCCATCACCCATCTCCCCTCTAGCAACCCTCAATTTGTGCTAAGAGTTTTTTATGGTTTGCCTCACTTTTTTTTTTCTTCCCCTATGTTCATCTGTTTTGTTTCTTAAATTCCACATGTGAGTGAAATTATATGGCATTAGTCTATCTCAGACTACTTATTTTGCTTAGAGTAACACACTATAGCTCCATCCACGTTGTTGCAAATGACAAGATGTCCACTCTGACCATTGTTATTTAACATAGCACTGGAAGTCCTAGCCTCAGCAATCAGACAACAAAAAGAAATAAAAGGCATCTAAATCAGCAAGGAAGAAGTCAAACTTTCACTATTCGTAGACATAATACTCAATGTAGAAAACTCCAAAGACTCCACCAAGAAATTGCTAGAGCTGATACACAAATTCAGTAAAGTCACAGGTACAAAATCAATGTACAGAAATCTGTTGGCATTTTTATACACCAGTAATGAAGTAGCAGAAAGAGAAATCAAGGAATCAATCCCACTTACAGTTGCACCAAAAACCATAAGATATTTAGGACTAAACCTAACCAAAGAGGTAGAAGATCTGTATTCTGAAAAATATAGAATACTGATGAAAGAAATTGAAGATGATATGAAGAAATGGAAAAACATTCCATGCTAATGGCTTAGAAGAACAAACACTGTTAAAATGTCTATACTACCCAAAGCAGTCTATACGTTTAATGCAATCCTTATCAAAATACCAACAGCATTTTGGAATAAACAATCCTAAAATTTGTATGGAACCACAAAAGACCCCAAATAGCTAAAGCAATCTTGAAAAAGAAAAGCAAAGCTGGAGGCATCCCAATTCCAGACTTCAAGTTATACTACAAAGCTATAGTGATCAAGACAATGTGGTACTGGTACAAAAACAGATACATGGATCAATGGAACAAAACAGAAGACCTAGAAATAGACTCACAACTATATGGTCAACTAATCTTCAACAAAGCAGGGAAGAATATCCAATGGAAAAAAGACAGTATCTTCAACAAGTGGTGTTGGGAAAACTGGACAGCAACATACAGAAGAATGAAACAGGACCACTTTCTTACACCATACACAAAAATAAATTCAAAATGAATGAAAAACCTAAATGTGACATAAGAAACCATCAAAATCCTAGGGGAGAAGACAGGCAGCAACCTCTTTGACCTCAGCCATAGCCACTTCTTACTACAAACATCTCTGGAGGTAAAGGAAACAAAAGCAAAAATGAACAATTGGGACTTCATCAAGATAAAAAGCTTCTGCACAGAGAAGGAAACAATCAACAGAACTAAAGGCAACCTACAGAATGGGAGAAGATATTTACAAACGACATATCTAATAAAGGGTTAGTATCCAAAATCTATAAAGAATTTATCAAACTCAACACCCAAAATAATTAAGAAATGGGAAGAAAACATGAATAGATATTTTTCCAAAGAAGACATCCAGGTGGTTAACAGACACATGAAAAGATGCTCAATATCACTCATCATCAGGGAAATACAAATCAAAAATATGATGAGATAACACCTCACACCTGTCAAAATGGCTAAAATTAACAACACAGGAAAGAACCAGTGTTGGCAAGGATGCGGGGAAAAAGGAACCCTCTTAACACTATTGGTAGGAATGCTAAGTGGTGCAGCTATTCTGAAAACAGTATGGAGGCTCCTCAAAAAGTTAAAAATTGAACTACCTATGACCCAGCAATTGTACTATGAGGTATTTACTCTATAACGTAAATTACTTTCCATATCTAGGCATGTGTGTGTATATACATAGTCACTTCTATGAAAATGTTTCCTATACAAAAGACTACCTTTTTTAGGTAGACTGTCCATTTTATCCCTCTCTCTGCTATATTCTATAATCTTATAAAAAGATAAACTTAATTGAAAATAATGCTGATGAAGGCATATTCTTAATAAACTCTTCCATCCAAAAGAAATACTCTAGAATTTTCTATACATTCTCCACTTCCTTAGGTCTGAGGATGTTATCCTAAAGGCAATACTAATTAGTAGACAAACAAACAAAAGAAGAAATTAATAAAAACCCAGATGTTAAAAAAAAACAGATGTTAATCTTTAAAATTCTCTCATTTATTTTAATTTAGTAAGAAAATTTCAAACTTTAGAATCCATTAGGACTGTTTTAGCATTTGTATACATAATGCCCTGTATGTGAAGTATCATTCAAAATTGCATATTCTTTAATTTAGGGCCTTACATAGTATCTCTGAATCTAACAGGTGTAATATACACATATGTATGTATGTATGTGTATACATATACATATATATATGTATATAAACAAACCTGCCTATTCAGTCTTCAAGACCATGTAGATTAAATGTGAATAGGGAAGTTTATAACGGGATATCACACTGACAGTAATGAAAAATAACATCTAACACACTGATAGCAGAGAGAGAGAATGACAACACCCTCAAAAATGCACAAAGCTAAGAAGTCAAGAAAATTTAGCAGAGTGAGCTATCCATATACTTACTTGGGTTCTGAGGATATATTGTAATTCAAGAGGATATAAAATTGACATTCTCAAGGGTCACCTGAAATCATTGAGATAACTTGAATCTATTTTGAATATTTGTCTTACATCAGGGGGAATTTTGCCCCTGCCTATTTCATCCTTGGGTTAGCTCTTGCAAATGACCAGCTGTAATAAAATTGTAGAGTCACTGTATTAAAAGACAGTGACTTTTGTCACTCATGTATTCAATTAAATAATAACAATAATAGGAGAGTATGCATTCAATAAATTTCAATTACCTTCTTTTCTTTAGTTCTTTGGGGGAGGTCTCCCCAAATTTTCAGGGTTATTTAGACCTCCTCTCTAATACAAGAAGTCTGGAACACAGACAGCCCACTAAGTTCATATTTATCATTCACATAATTAGGTAAATTAGAGGACTGATAATTTCCAAGTGTATTAGATAACATATTTTAAGTATCACATTCATAATATTTAAAAAATTAATGTGGCTTCTGGTAAATGTTATTAGACATTAATTTAAAATATAAAGTGTTGGGTGCCTGGGTGGCTCAGTTGGTTAAGCGACTGCCTTCGGCTCAGGTCATGATCCTGGAGTCCCGGGAACGAGTCCCGCATCAGGCTACCTGCTCAGCAGGGACTCTGCTTCTCCCTCTCCCGCTCCCCCCTCTTGTGCTCTTTCTCTCTCACTCTCTCTCTCAAATAAATAAATAAAAATCTTAAAAAATATATATAAAGTGTTTATGTCCAGGAGATCCAATATACTTGAAAATATATAGTGCACAGTAGCTGTGTATTATGGTATGTATTATTTAAAATTAGCTGGTTCCTGCATAACTATTCCTCCCAGAAACATTGGAAAGGAAGAGGGAAAGCACATTTTTATTTCAGAACGACTATGTGCCAGGCTCTGTTTTAAATTCTTTAAATATTGTTAAAAAACTCACCCCAGATTTTTAGAGATTAAAAAAACAGATATTTATTCAAAAATCCTTCTTTTTTCATTGACTGAACCACTTTTTCCCACTTTCCATCATTAACCACTGAGAAATAGGCTTTATCTGTGTAAAACTATTGCTTCACTATTTTTATCTCTATAAAAGGTGTAAACATGTGTTCTACACTTTCACAGGTATATATGCTTGTTTTCCAAAACTGGAGATTACCTAGTTCTGCAACTACATTTTGTCACCATTTCATTACCCTGACATTATAACCTTTATATGGACAGAAAATAAAATATGTTGATATTTAGAATGTGAGTTATCATGGATATCATAGAGTGCTTTGTAATTTATTAGCACTTATTCTAGATCATAACACATTTTTTCTTACTAAAATCTTTATCAATTCAAATGAAAATCATGAAATATACTATTAGAAGGGTAAAGCAATCACCTAAATATCTTACATCTTTATGCTGTGCCTTATAATTTTAGTTCTATACTTTTGATATGTGAGAAAAAGATAAAATTTCCTTTCTTTGAATATTATCTTATATATTGTCATTGTGGTCTTAAAAATGGTACTTCTATATTTAAAATTAAAATATGTTTAAAAAGTACGTACATTACCAGTTCAAGAAACTAGTTTGGAACAAGTTAGATTATAAATGAACATATTAAAATGAACATATGTAAGTGCATATCCAGTTATGGATACAACAAATAGAAGTCTTAATTTCAGTTTCACAATTTCCTGTAATAACATTATGTGTTCCTTTGTTAATTCATTTGTTCCTTCCTTCCTCCCTCCTTTGCTTCCTCCCTCCCTCCTGTTTTTTCTTTCTTTCTTTCTTTCTTTCTTTCTTTCTTTCTTTCTTTCTTTCTTTCTTTCTTTCTTTCTTTCTTTCTTTCTT
>NW_023270316.1:20122735-20188906 GCF_011800145.1 Mirounga leonina | reverse complement strand
CTTTCTTTCTTTCTTTCTTTCTTTCTTTCTTTCTTTCTTTCTTTCTTACTTTTCTTCTTTCTTTCTTCTTTCCTTCTTTCTTTCTTCTTATTTGAGTATATTGGACAAAATGTTACATTAGTTTCAGGTGGACAACATAGTGATTCAAAAGTTTATGCATTACACTCTGCTCAGGACAAGAGCAACATATAGACACTTCGAAAGTTCGAGAAAGGTTTTAATATTCTGCGTCCAAAAGTATCATATTAAGTATTTGTAATATTGGCATTTCTTCTACAAAATGAGTTTTCTTGAGAGAATTTGGAAGTTCAAAAAAATTAATTAAGGAACACCTTTGCACTTGCCTAGTTTGACAGTAGTTAACAATAGATTTTCAGTGTTTAAGTAACAAAAGTCAGGATTCTTGCAGCAAGTAGATAAAGAAGCTATTACCCTCTAAAGACAGCAGATTTGGCTGAATGGTTTAGTGCTTCGTTTATCATAACAATGGGTGATAAGGCTAATAAGAAGTTGTGTGCCACTAATGGTTGTGATAAGAATAGACAGGACATTACTCTTGGGTAAATCTAGATAGGATCAAATTCTGGATTGGCTTGGTGTTGCTGGGTAAACTGTCCACTTTAAGCCCAACAGCGAAAGAAAAAAGAAAAAGCAAACCTTTAATATAGATAGGGAAAATAACTTGGGAGTCTGGTATTATGTACTTCCTCATCTACTTTTCTACATTGAGCCATGATTATTGTCATAATATGGTTTTTGATAATTTAAGTGTTTCTTGTGAACATGACAGCATCTACTGAACATCTTGTGTTTATGTGAGGATATAAATAACTTAGCCTAGAAGGATAAGCATTTGAAATTATAGAGCACTATAAAGAAAGTTTTGTTTGAATGCAAAGAATCACCATTCATCTTCATAAAGCAGGTGACATTTTTTTTTTAAGATTTTATTTATTTATTTGAGAGAGAGAATGAAACAGAGAGAGAGAGCATGAGATGGAGGATCAGAGGGAGAAGCAGACTCCCTGCCAAGCAGGGAGCCCGATGCGGGACTCGATCCCAGGACTCCAGGATCATGACCTGAGCCGAAGGCAGTCGCTTAACCAACTGAGCCACCCAGGCGCCCAAAGCAGGTGACATTTGAGTTGGTATTGAAAACTGAGTGGGTTCACTAGATAGGTAAAGTAAGAATATTCTGGGGGAACCTGGGCGACTCAGTCAACTGACTGACTGGCGTCTGGCTCTTGATTTCGGCTCAGGTGATGATCTCAGGGTCCTAGGATGGAGTCCTGCTTCAGGCTCCATCCTCAGCAGGGAGTCTACTTGAGGATTCTCTCTCCCTCTCCCTCTGGTCCTCCCCCCTGCTCACGAGTGTGCATGCGCACACACTCTCTTTTTCTCCCTCAAATAAATAAATAAATCTTAAAAAAATAAAAAGAATATTCCAGTAAAGGGAACATCAAGTTCAAAGGCAGATGTGAGAAAGAATGGCTGTGAGTGAACTACAGATAATAGGTTACAAAAGGGAAAGCCTGGAAATGAGGCCAGAAATGGTAACTTGTTGACAGATGGCATTGAACTCGAGGGGATGGCTTTAATCTCAGAACGTGACGTTCTGTAGTCTATAGACTCTAGCAAAGCCACCAGAGGGGCTTGTTAAACTTTAACAAACCCCTTCATCTTATGCCCAATAAACTTTAAGCTTCATTTTCCAAAGTGAAATGTGCATACCTGGTGCATTGCCCAAGATGATACAGTGATAAATGAGATAAGAAGACAATACTAAAATTCTATTTAGTTTTTGAGAGGAGAGAGAGAAAGTGTGTTTATGTGTGTGTGTATGTGAGAGAGAGAGAGAGAGAGAGAGAACGAAGGAGAGAAACAGAGATGGAAGGAGGGAGAGACAGAAAGAGGGAGAGAGTGAGAAAGATGCTTTATTATTATGTTCCATGTGCAGGTAGATAAAGTATCTTTCATTTGGCCGATATATCACAGGATAGTGTATAATATAACCTCAGAGAAGAGATTGCCTTCCCATATCCATTTCCTTTCAGTATGTTGGGATGTATTGTGGTTTAGATATGATGGATTAAATTGTTTTATGTATTATTTTATCTCCCTTTAACTGAATTTGTGCTAAAGCCTACCGTTAAATCTGCCATTTGAAACTACACATTTTGTGAGCTGTTTCATCCATGAAAACCATTAAAATAAATATCAAACAAATTGACTTTAGCACTTCTTCAAATTGCAAAAAAAAAAATAATTTTGAGAAGGTAAGTATATTTATACTATTAATACACATGTAGAAATTAAACTCACGGAACTACATCTTACTATTAAGCCAGAAGATATTTTGGATTGATAGATCTTTCTTTTATAAAAGAAACGTTGTGGTGAACAAAAATGACAGCATAGGAAAGACTGTGTAATTAGAAAATTCTAAAATACAAATTATTATCTTGCTTAAGAATTTTAATATCTCCCGGGCGCCTGGGTGGCTCAGTTGGTTAAGCGACTGCCTTCAGCTCAGGTCGTGATCCTGGAGTCCCGGGATCGAGTCCCGCATCGGGCTCCCTGCTCGGCGGGGAGTCTGCTTCTCCCTCTGACCCTCCTCCCTCTCATGCTCTCTGTCTCTCATTCTCTCTCTCGCAAATAAATAAAATCTTAAAAAAAAAAAAAAGAATTTTAATATCTCCCATTGCCTGTGACAGTGACCTTCAAACATTTTTTTTCTTCTGATCACAGAACCATCATGAATAATTGTGAGCACAAACACCACGGTTGTCTGTTTGTATTTCTATACTGTTCCATCCTATATTGTCCTATAATAAATATTACAAAAATATTTCAGAAATAGAAATAAAAGGAAGAAAAAACAGTAAAAAATTAATATTTAAAAACTAAACACTGATAGTACCAATTTCTTAAGTTTAAATATTAGATAGAAATGTGGAAAATCAGGGCAATGAGTTGCATACAGTAAGTACTTAATACAGGTTAGGTCATATTATCATTGCTGCTATTGGTGTTCATGTCCTTACTGGCTTGAATGTCCCTTTCTTATAATTGCATGGATCAGCATTTCCTTTTTCATTCTCATCATTTTTTAACCTTGGGCTTCTGATTTTATAAACAAATATGTGCTATTACAAAATAATTTCACACTTCAAGTAGTATATTTAGCATTTTTCCTCCCTGGCTGCTTGAAGCTTGGCCGCCATCATGAACTATCTGGACAGTGACTATCTGGACTGGGAAGTTCATGACCAACAGACTATTTCAGCGGGAGCAATAGTCATTGATGCCCTTCACCCTGGGAAGGTGACTACCCAAGACAGAAATTCAGGGAAAACTAGCCAAAATGCACAAGAACACACCAGATGTCATCTTTTATTTGGATTCAGAACTCATTTTGGTGGTGGCAAGAAAACTGGTTTTGGCATGATTTATGATTCTTTTGATGATGCAAAGAAAAATGAACCCCGACATAGATTTGCAAGACACGGCCTGTATGAGAAGAAAAAGACCTCAAGAGGAGAGCGAAAGGAAAGCAGGAACAGCATGAAGAAAGTCAGGGGGACTGCAAAAGCCAATGTTGGTGCTGGCAACAAGTTAGCTGGAGAATGGACAAAGGAATAAAGATTCTGCAGTGACTTCATCTATGGTGATTGTGCACGTTTGTCATGAGAGAATTAATAAGCTAAGAACTTGTAAGTGAAAAAAATAGTATATTTAATGTGTATTCTAAATGGATTTATTTCATGTAAGTCAGTGGTACAGATGAATAGGCATAAGATGGCTTTAGATATTCTGGGTTCATTTTGTTATCCTACACTTTGTATCAGAAGGCATTTTTCCATACCTCAACACTTCATTTCAAAATATAAAAGAAAGCTCTGATTCTGTCAAGTTCACTACACATGAGTTCAGGGCTTATAGCCACAAAGTAGTTTAAGCTGCACTTGTCATTTTTTCTGCACTTAATGAAAAAAAAGGTGTGTTTTGCTTTTTTTCCCCAGAGGTTGCATTTAATGTCACTGATATTCAAAAAGTTTTTCTTTCAAAAAAATGCGGAGATAGTTTTCTATTTTCTTTGATAGTATTAAAACATCTCTTTGAATGGATAGCGAAGAATAATGATGAGACAAACATACTTTTTACAATAAAATATACATGTGACATGTCTGTCTAATATACTGGATAGGTATACAGTATTTTAAAAATAGCAATTAATTAATGAAAAATAACTACGACAATTCATTCCCAATATCATATTCCAAAGTTTGCTCTTGTTAACATTTTTAATTTACATTTTAGACCTCATTTTATTACAAAACAATACCTGGTGACGGTCATATCATACATCAATTTTATACCGTATGTTTTGTTTTAAAATGATACTGATTTTACACCCAAAAGTCATTGAAAATTCTTTATTAACAAGAATTTCAAAGGATGTATCATATTCTGTTATATGTATGTTAGGTTCAAGCCAAACACCTTGGAGTCATCAATTATTCCTTTCTTCTTCCTACCCCACAACCAATCTATTGGCAAATTCTGTTTAAGATAATCCTTCAAAATATAATCAAAATCAGAACACCTCAACCCTGTTTATTGTAAATAAAATAAATTCCTAAATTAGACAAGGTCTCATCCTCACTTGAAACCCAGTGGTTTCATGTTGTGCAAAGATTATGCTGTACAAGTACACATAAACCAGCAGAAAGTGACACTGAAGTAATGTAGAGGCATCAGGTATTAATTTGGCACACAAAAAAATTAAAGTTCTATCACAAAAGATACTAAAAAGTACAAATTAATTAATTGTATAACTATCAAAATATATTATTCAAGAAGACATTAAGAAGAGTTATATAATAGCATATTGAGAAAAAGTGTTCAAGCCAACATGAAAATCAAATACAATAATAGAAATAATTGTTTTAAATAAAATTCTACATAAAATTAAATTTTGTGATAAAGGAAATTTCTAATTGAAAATAGTGGCTTCCAACAGTAAACGTCTAGGTTACACTTATGGGTTTATTTACAGGTTGGTTGAGATTTGGGCAATCTCATTTTGGGCTCCCATGGATTAAACTGGACCCAGGACTCAGTTTAGGTCTGCTCTATGGGACCAAGGCTGAAGGAACACCTGATATCTAGGGATCAGTGTTTCTGTTTGTTTGGTTTTGTGTTTGTGTTTGTTTTTATCATGGAAGATAAGAGTTGAGGTGGACTGGAAGTTACCAGCGTTGCCTCTTATAAGCCTCAGCTTGGATATGGTATACTATCATATGCTAATATGATATTAGTAAAGCAAATCATTTGGCCATGTTGAAAGTCAATGGAGAAGAAACAGATACAGGATTTAAGCTACTAGGGGGCACTGCAAAATCCCATTTTCAAAGGAAATAGTTAGCTTTATTGTATACATAAGTAGGGAAAAGTTAGAAACAAAAAATATACTCTACTGCTGGGTTATCTCCAACCTTTGACTATTGCTTACTATGAATAATGCTACTGCGAGCATTCTTGTACAGGTATTTTGATACAAACCCCCAATGCGTTTCTGTTCAATATGTAAATAGGAGTTGAATTGTTGCATAGTAATTTACTCAGAGATTCACTATAATTTGTAATGTGAAACGGTTTTCTAAAGAAGTCGTACCAATTTATACCCACAATTAGAGTTGCTAATATTTTTAAAATATTTTTGCTTAATGCTCAGAAGTGAGATCGGTCTAGACTTTTCTTGTAAGATAAATCTTTTTTTTAAATAAAGGATATGTTCAGCTCATTAAAATAATGGAGAAGGTATCCTCTGGAAGTTTCTGTAATATTAGTCATATTTCCAATGACCTATCTTGTCTAACTACTCCATTAGCTGGATAATGTGTGGATCTCTACCTGTTGTTTGTTTCTTTTGATTTTCAGTTTTCGGGTCCTTGTATGCCTGGTAATTGCTAAATGAATGCTATATATTACTTATGAAAAGATCTAAATTATTGGCATTTTATTTTCTTCAGGGAGGATCTGGTTTCTCTATGGCTAGCAGTTAGAGAACATTCAAGCATCTTGATTCTGTCAAGGATTGTCATGTTTCAAGAGTAGAATTCAAGCTTTCTGAAAGCTAATCATTTCTAGTTTGCCTTTGACCCAAACCTGGGATACTTTCCTGAAGTCATCCTCCTTGGTATGTATATATCTGATATATTATACATATACATTTTGTCTTTTTAGAATTGTGAAATTCCTAAAAAATGTTCAAGCCTACATAAAAATCAAATACAATAATAAAAATAATTGTTTTAAATAAAATTCTACATAAAATTAAATTTTGTGATAAAGGAAATTTCTAATTGAAAATAGTGGCTTCCAACAGTAAATGTGTATATATATATACACACATTTTGTCTTTTTAGAATTGTGAAATTCCTAAAAATTCTGTTGAGCTTTTTAGCATCTTAGCCACTGCTGTGAGTTTTTATTCTTCTTGCCATGTGTATGCACATCTCAGGAATTGGTGAAATCCTCAAAGGAAAGGGGCACACAAAGCTTCAGGTTCACGTCTCTCAGGTTCCCTCTTCTCCTGGATCTTGGCCTCTCCATCCCAGATGCCATGCAATCCAGAGCTGCTACTGAGGCTCCTGTAGCCAAGAGAGATGGCTACGAACACTGAGCTAAGGTTTTACGCTTGGCTGTTATGCCCAATGCTGAGGATGTGTGCCTGGCCCAGGAGGAAAAGCTTCACAAGCAGGACTTCCTCAACACATCTCTCTTCATTTTCTCTTCTCTCTGGTAGATTGGCTCAGAAAGGCTTGGTTGTCTTAGTTGCACTCCAAAGACTTCAAACACCTTTTTCCCCTAGGGACTTTATAGTTTTTTTTTAGCAGAAGAATTATTATTTTTTACAAGCTATTCAGACAACTGCGAAAGTGGAAATTAAAGAATACATTAAAGTTTAAATTAAGAATATTTATATTTGAAAATATAAATTCCCTGATACTTATATGTGAAAAAACAAACCAAAAAAGGTAATTCAAATGAATGTTTACAATGAAAAATTGTTATTAACTTATTATTTATTCTCTAAGGCAGAATAAGAATATTTTACTTTTAGCTTCAATAATTTTTATTTTCACAACTTTATTTATGATTTATTATAGGGCCAAGGGGTGAAGTGTGTATATAACATGTACGTATATATATGTATGTTATAATGCATTGTGTCAAGTTTTCAATATATTTAATGAAGACTAAATACTTGGCAGAGTTATCAACTTTGAAAAATATATTCTCCTTTCTAAGCTAATGGTATTTTAAACATTTCAATTATCTCTTCTAACCTATTATAAGTATCTCCAGAATATATGTTGTTTCTAATGCAAAAGAAGAGCTGATTTGTATATACAATGTGATACATGCAAACAAAACCTACAGCTTTAAAATCTTTAATCAATTACTTCACCACTAATATTTCAAATCTTTGCATAAATCACACAGAATACATTGGACACTTCGAATAATTTTTGTTTTAAAATTTTTTTTCTGTGAATAAGAAATTATTATATTCTGTAGACATGATGAGGTGTATATTGCAAATAATAGTAATTAATAAGAATCATTACCATTTATTGTTCATTCGGTGGCATCTGCTATGAAAACTCCTTTATACACCTGATAGAATTTTGTTCCCCAATTTTCAATTGAAAAATTGCAAACCTAGCAAGCCATCTTGTCTTCTAAATTCCATTCTCCATTATGTTGAACTAGGACTCATTGGAGAAATGGTTGATTTCAAAGCTAACGTCCTGAAGAAAAAAAGTAAAAGTCAGCCTGAAACAACTTGTGCCAGAAAGAACTGTAGTGTTTAAAAATATGATTTTATTTTACTCACAGATCAACTCTATAAAAATGATTATTCCCCTTAATGAAACTGAGGCTCAAGTGCCTTTCCTAATGACTGATTTAATCCCTGGTCTGATTTAAAATCTAGCTTTTTCCCTCCATCCATTTACTCATCCATTTATTCAATGAAATTTATTGAGTATTTTCTCTGTGCCAGGAATGACATTATACCTTGAAAATGTAGAAGGTTAGGCTACTCTGGAGATATTCAGAGGCAATTTGTTCATTTTGGAATTTTTTAACAATATGTTACTGTGGAGACTTCTGTGTCTGGACAAGACAAAAACCATCCATAACATCAGGTAGTTCGATATTTGCTGGAGTGTTATGGGGCTATTTTAGCTTGGGTTTTTATTGTGTAGGAGGGCATTCTACTAGAGAATATATGCTTTATCAAGCAACTCTGATACATCTGACGTGGGTACCAAATCACGACACTTGATGGCCCTGCCCCCTTGTAGCCTCGCCCTGGGGTAGGAGCCAGAGTTCCTGCTCAGGTCCCAGTCTGGTTGGTGCCAGCCTCCTGTTTGCCACCTTGTGATCTTCTTGCCCTTTGGTGGCAGGAGTTCCCGCGCCCACCCAAGCCCTGCACCTGAGGCACCTGAGTGTCTTGCCCTGCTCACCTCCAATTAGGATATTTAAAATAAACAGAGAAATAAAACATCACCACAAAACTAGGGATATTGGGACTGTCTTATTTATTTGTTTGTTTATTTATTTATTTATTTATTTATTTATTTATTTATTTATTTGAGATATATCTTAGGTGTGTCTTTGTGGCTTATGGTGCCGGATTAGTAAGTACTTTGATTAATTGGTGATTTTAAAACATTGTTCAGTAGCCAAAAGACTTGATGAATTCTGTTGGAGGTTAAAAGGTGTGCATATATCTATCTAGAAATAAGAGATAAACTGGCAAGTCTTTAAGAATTAGTATATATTCTAGCAGCTGTAGGAATACATTAAATATTTAAAAAATATAGTGTTGAATTTAGGCTCCATTCAAAAGAATTCTCGCCTCCACCAGAAAAGATTCCAGCTATATATTGTTATGAGCATTTAAATATGTTAAGTATAAATCACTAAAATTGTATCATTATTTTATACTATTTAAATTTTATGGGGCGCCTGGGTGGCTCAGTTGGTTGAGCGACTGCCTTCCGCTCGGGTCATGGTCCTGGGGTCCTGGAATCGAGTCCCGTATCGGGCTCCCCCTTCTCTGTGGGGGGCCTGCTTCTCCCTCTCCCTCTGCCGCTCCCTCTGCTTGTGCTCTCTCTTCCTGTCAAATAAATAAATAAAATCTTTAAAAAAAATTTTATAGTGCCAACTCAACATTGATGAAGAATTAAGTCTAATAAGCATAAATGTTTCCCCAGTTTCACTTACGAGAGATAGTTAATTCTCTCCATGTTGTTTATACCTTCTGAGCATTTCTGTGACTTCTGCTTTCCTGATCTTATACTTGCTTAAACAGGACTGGATATTGACTCATCCATTTATATTATGGGCTCTAAACCCCAGACCATAGTTAACTGTACCAGAAGGACACTGATCCAGGTCAGGACAATCAGATTCTTTTTGCCAGAATTCGGAATTGGGAAAAATAATTCATTTTAATCATTTTTATTTACTTGACAACTTGGAATTCTGGAATGGTGAAGTTGTCATGTTTTCAACAGGAATTTTAAAGAGGTAAAAATTCAGTTTACAGAGAGAGGAGAATGAATTAGAGACACAAAAAAACAGAGATGTGAGTCCATGTAAGTTAAACATAAGCAAGTCAGACAAAGAATAAATGTCTCTCAAATTCCTGAAAATTCCCCTGTTCCTAAGTGCCAACTCATAAGAATCCTGGTGCCATTTCTTGGTTCCCTAAGATACTCTTGATCCCCTGTGCTCAATTTCATTTTCTACTTCTGCTCTTTAAAAATGATTTGCTATTCCTTGGAACAAAGTTTCTTAACTATCCAGAGACTAGTAAAGGATATGGGAGGAATTGTTATCTAATAAAGAATCCTAAAACTAATTAGTGTATTATTAACATACATAATAATGGATTAAAATAGCTGTAGATAATTTTTATTTGAATCAAATTATGTTGTTTGAAGTCAAATATTAAACTCTATTACTAAATTTAAAAATCATTAAATAATTTTGATCATATCAATTCTTATCAGTTACAGATAACATTTTTTCTAAATAAATTTATCCAGATGAATTCTTAATGCAGTGATACATTTATAATGAAAATCTGTATCCAAGTAAGTAAAATTATGAAAGAAATTTCAGAGGTACAAACAAATTTGCCAAGTATCATAGAAAATGCACTTTGATTTTTCTGTAAAATCAATAAACTCCAATTAAATAGCAAGATGAATTAGATAACCTCCAGAATATTAAAGTAAAATAGAATGTATATTTAGAAGGTAACAATACATATCAATCCTCATGGAAAACATTATAATGACTAAATGCAGTGTATGATTTGTACATTTCCTTTTAACATTTTAAATAAAGCTTCCGTCCACTTTTCTTGTTTTAATAAAATCATTGCTTGAATAATTTCTTCAGACGTTGGCTGTTTCTCAAACCTTCCATTTTAATTGTAGTTCTATAACCATTAATGCTATATCCTAATTAAGAAATCCATTAAGTCTCTATAATAGTTGCTTTAGAGATAATATTAAATTTACTGGAGTTTTAAATAATAAATTCATGTGATGGGATTTTAATGTGCAATAAAGAAGTTATTAATATTTGAAAGAAGCAGTCATTGCTTCTGTGTTCAATCAATACTAAGTTTTTGTCATATACTTAGATATCAATTTTATCATGTCTAGTATTTCATGAATACTTTTAAGTGTTCATGGAAAGGGGTATCTTACTTAAGTGAAATTCTTGGCTGAAATACTTATACTCATTTATCTCAAAAAAAAAAAAAAAATGTGCCTGATATAGATTAGTCCTACCCCTTTGTGAACCATGACCTACTATGACTTTTACTCTGTCAATACTTTTTCATTCCTGATCCCCTGAATGCAAAATTTGTATACTGTGTAATTTATACTTATAAAGAAGTTGGTATATAAAAGAAGCTGGGGGAATTTGTCAATCGTAAACTAGCTTGACAACCTAGGGAGCTAAATGTAAGCCCTGGGACTCTTGCAAATTGCCACAAACTCTGTTTTGGGCATCTGTTTCTTCGTCTGTAAAATAAAGAGCCCCCAGTAGACTGAGCTACGTTTTATCCATTTAAAAAAAATCTATTTTAAATCATATAGTTGAGTAGATGTTTTAGGATGTTACAAAAGACACATATAATCAATTTAGTTGTGTTCTGAAATAGTTTTATAAGTCATCATCACACAGACATTTTTGACATTAAATGTGAAAACTATATTTTAATTAAATTGATTATATCCTAAGTTTTTTTTGTGCAAATGACAAATTAGGAGGAGTAATTTAATATCAAGATAATAAAAAATCCAACTGATTTTTAAAATTCAGCTGGCTCATTATGTAATTTTATCGCTTAAAAAAGATTTGAAACAAAGCTGAAGGATAGAGAAGGAATACATTGATGTTATCTGAAGGCAAGGTACTCAGCAGATAATTTATATTCAAGAACAGGTATTTTCAAAGCCTTAAGATAGGAACAAAGAGCAGAGAAGGTGCTTGCAATGAGTATGCAGGAGTAAAGAAAGGAAGGTGGTAAATTTCACTGCACAAGGGCTAGAAACAAGGCTATGTAGGCCAAGATAGTGAGATTAGAAGTCATTGTGAATGCGGCAGGCTGCTATGGTAGAGTGTTAGCAGGAAGCATTGTAAATATTACTAATGTTATTTTAACTTTTTAAATTTGAAATAAAATTTGAGGTACTGAAAAGCCATAAAGATAGTTCAGGGACTTCCCATACGTCCTTCATTTAATTTCTCCTACGAACACCGTATGTAACCATGCTACATTGAACAAAATTAAGAAATAAACAATATCACAATACTATTAAATGATTATTTGGGATTCAACAGTTTTTCCACTTATGTCCTTTTCTGTTCAAGTAGCTAATTTGGGATGTCATGCCATCATGTCTCCTAACCCTTCGTGGCCCGTGACAATTTCTTCCCTTGATATTCATGACTGCTCAGGTATCATGAAAAAAATATTTCTTGATTTGGGCTTGTGTGATGTTTATCATGATTGGACTGCATTTATGGATTTGGGGGAAGAATGGATACCAGAGGAACGAAATGTCCCTCCCATGATATCATCTGGGGAAGGATGGCATGATATCAACATGACTTAGTACTGGTGATGTTAACCTTGATCCCATGCAGAAGCTGGCGTCAGGTTTCTGTATGATATTTCTTCCCCTTTCTGTACTCTAGTTATTAGACCTGAGTAACTAAATCCACTCCTTGCCAAAAGGAAGTAACATTGAGCTCCACTTCTCTGGAGGGAGTATCAAAGAATTTCTAGATATTTTTAAACCACCACGGTGTTTAGTAAATGTTTTGGGGGTGATACTTCAAGGCTATGCCAAGATGCTGTTTCTCATTCAAGTTTTGTCCATCAATATTACCACGTACCTGCAGATGTTGCCTGTAGAAATTATGTTACTATGTTACTCAAATGATGATCTTCTATTTCTTCATTTCTTCTAAATTTATTATTTAGAATTCATTAAGGAAAATCTGTGCCTTCTCCTGCATTTATTTATCTGTTAAATCGTTTATTTATCTAGATGGGTTCATAGATATGTATTTTATTCTTTGGGTTATAGTCCAATGCTATTATTATTTACATCGTTGCTCAGATTATTCCAGACTTAGCTACCAGGAGAGTTTTCCACTTGGATCCTGTGTCCCTTCAGTGTGGCCCTGTCCCTTTTACTTTCCTGCCACGACAGCATGCTACAGGCTCATCTTCTATTTCTCCTACCACAGCCTTAGAATCAGCCATTTCTCCAGTGATTCCAGGTTCCTTTTCCTGAAGAATTGGGTTTCGACATTGCTATAAGAATGCTAGGTGTGTTCACTGCTGCTGGACTCGTTCTGTTTCTAGGCCATCTTGGTACACCAAGCTAAGAAATATATGTACACACACCACCCATGTCTACACACGTGGTTATAGTTACTTCTCCTTCTGTCTATGTCTATAGGAAAAGAAACATAAATTCCCACTGATACTTCCAAGCTTAATCCAGTACCACAGGGTTCATGCACCTGCATTTATCTAGCCTCCTTTAATATTTATAACTTCTTTCCTGGACAGAGAAAAACAGGGCTCCTAGTGTCAACAGTTGAGTCCTTCAACTCCAATATTCATGTAAAGTAGTTGCAGAATTGTTAATCCCTACACCTATAGAAACAAATCACTGATTGAAGTATAGTCTTTATGTTCTTTGTTTTTAACTGTACATTATTCAAAATGCTCTTTTCCAAAGTTGCTTAAATTAGCTCCCTTTTTCCTCGTTCCCCCTCTCCTTTGGTGCATTTATGCCATACATTTGTAACACAGCTTGATTCAGTTGTCACAGTCTGCATTTCTTCCTGGGGTCCTCTGATATCTGGGTTGATTTTTTTAAAAAACTTGTGTGAGTATATTTCACTCTTTATAATGTACAGGTTCTATGGGTTTTAACAAATGCATAGAGATTATTATTTTCTGTATCATTGTAGCTCTCCTTGAAAATCAGCTGGAGCAAGGGAGAAGCATTATGGGCAAAACTGATAGCAATGAGAATAGTTTTAAAAAGTTATTTCTGTAGTCTGTGGGAGAAATGATGGCGATTTTAACAAGATGGATTATTTCTGGATTTCCAGTGTGCTTAATATTATATGCTCTTCCAGACAGTCACAATGTTCTTATTTTTATGAGGTAGATTTTTAAAAAACTCAATATAAAAGAGATTTAGTTTTCTAGTTTGAATGTAAAAAAATCTTAAAGTAATATGCCAGATATAACCTCACGTCACCTTTTTCTTATGATATGTAATAAGATGTGTGTTTGAAAGTAGAGCTAATATGCTTCACTGATAAACTAGGTGGGGGGCTTGACGTAAAGAGAAAATTTAAGAATAACTCCAAGGTTTTTATCTTTAGTAAATGGTGGCATCATTTAAAAGAGCTAGTGAATACCTTTACAAATTGGGTGAACACATTTTGTTTCCTAAAACAACAAAAACAAAAACAAAAATTATATAGATTAAATGAATGGTGCAAAATTTAAATGCTAAAGGTTTATTCTTCTAACTAGATATAAAAACATTGTGGCTAATTTTGTCTTCTCAAGAAGTTTCTTCTGTTTTCTCAGTGTTTAGTGTAGGAGAATGAGCTTGCATACGGTACATTTCCATTAATGCATTTGTACCAGTGGAAGGTTCTCTGACATACATTCTTTACAAATCTTGCTCTTGTAAATCTTATAAAATAGAAGTAATTTTGTTAATTCTATTCCTTTATCAGACACTATAAAAGGTACCAGTAATAGTAATTTTGAAAATATAAGATTTTCTTAACGTTCTTTCCTCCAAAGACTACACAAATATTATCCTGATTTAAACCAAGACTGAATCTGACATGCGTGAGTTAGTAATTTCTCCTTTCAAGTAATAACCACAAAGCCATCAGACGTAAATGGAACATCAGAGGTCTGTTTACTATCTGGTACTACCATTCCCAGGCCCCTCTAGTATGCTACTGCCTATTTTTTCATTCACTTATCATCTGTAACTATTTATCTTGCATACCTGATAGCAAACTTCAAAATGAGAAATAAAATGTCATATTTCAGCATGCCTTGTTCTTTTAATTATCCAGTTTCATTTCTATTACTGTTCACTTTGATTACATCATAAAGGTTTCCAAAGGTTTTTTTTTTTTTTTTTCATTCCGTCTTTTATTGAAATAGTTTTAATCTAACCAGGAGAAAAAAACAAAAGGGGCCTATTCCTTTAAAAAATATTAAAAACATATTTAAAAATAAATTAACAAGTCTCTGGCTTTACTAAGCTTTTGAACTATTTAAACTGCTTGATTTTCATTTAAAAAAAAAGGTATTTGGCTGTTCAACAAAGTGAGTTATATCAGCCAGTAAAAGATAAACAGAAGAGAGAGAGAATTTAAAATATAAATGACTATATTTTGAACATTTTTTGAGGTCTGAGAAAATGGTTTGATGTTAGGACTTTAAATGAATAGCTAAAGATTATCATTCTGTTTATGTAACTAAAGTCTGCATAGAGCCTTTAGAAATCAAAACCATGTGAGAATATACATTCATGATAAACCTTTATCTCTGGATCAGCGTGGAGATCACTTGTCATCATAATCAGGCAATGGAGTAACAGAGTTTGAGGAAAAAGAAAGAAAGAAAGAAAGAAAGAAAGAAAGAAAGAAAGAAAGAAAGAAAGAAAGAAAGAAGAAAGAAGAAAGAAGAAAGAAGAAAGAAAGAAAGAAAAGAAAAGAAAGTCTTTGACAGGGAGTTGAAACTAAGAAAATTCTGTCGAACAGGCTTCATTAAAATATTTAATTTTCATTGGCCTCCCATATATTTGAGTTACTTTCCCACAAATGCTTCCTTTTGTTCAACCTAGTATAAAAGCGACCAGTTTTGCTGCTTCATTGGGTCTTCATTCCTTATAGAGGCTCTCATTTCATGTAGAACTTAAATGCATTTGCATGCCTTTCTCTTGTTTATCTGTTTTATATCAGTTTAATTCTCAGGCTAGGCAGAAAAACTATAAGAGGGTGGAGGGAAATTTTGCCTCCTCTACAAAAGAATGTGCTTAAGACTAATATAACGGTTATTAACATATTGGGGACCTTTGTAATTTAATGTCTATCTAATATCTGCATAAATCTGCTGAAGAAGTTTTATTAAAACTTTGAATAGTATAAAAATATACAATCATTTTCAAACAGTCCTAGGTCACATTTGGCCATAGAATAGATTTATTGCACCCAAATAGGAATGGAGAAGCTTGTTTGTTTGCTTTCTATCTTTTGCTAATTTTGTTACTCTGTCTCTGGGGTTCTGCTCCAGACTCAAAATATATTTAAGTTGTTTCCTGCCTAATGGCTCATCTCTCTTTTATACATGAAAGAGACATGTATTTTCCAGTGTAAGATGTATTGCAAAGTGCAAAAACAAAACAAAACAAAACAAACAAAAAACATATAACTTAACATCTTTTCACTCTTCACTTATTTATTCAACATTTACATAAACACCAGACTTGATGCTTCACACTCTGGGTAATATATTGAGAAGGACAAACAGAATGTCTGCTGTAATAGAATTATACTTTAGTGTAGGAAACAGAAAATAATACAACAAGTGACTCAAATAAATATAGATTATTTAAATGCTATGAAGGAAATGCTATGATTCTGTGATAGAGAAAAACAAAGAGGATGACTTCCAGGAAGGATAACATTTCAGCTGAGACCTTCAGGATGCTAGGCTCCAGGAACGCCAGGTAACAGGGGGAAATAGTGAATAATGAATGCAACAGCTTTGCAATAGGGGGAATGTGGCATGTTTGTTCTTGCAATTGCCAAAAGCTATTGGGATCATAATAAGAGGGTGAAGGAGTTAGGGGGTTCTCCGAGATGAAGTCAGCTAAGTGAGCTAGTAAGGATTTATAAGTCCTGGGGAAAGGCTTCAAGTACTTTTTAAGCATAATGAAAAATCATTGACTTTAAGCTGGGAATAGCATATTTTCATTTGTAAAAAAGATTTTTCTCTCTGCTAATTGGAGAGGTGGGAGAAAGAAAGGAGGGAAGCCAGATAGGAAGCCTGTGCTCACCTAAACAAGCAATGATAGTGACTTTTACTAAAATTGTGGAGAGAGAAAAATGAAGATGCATCAGACATACAATTTGGAGGTGACTTGAACGAAATTTGAGGATTGACGGAACTTGAGTGTCTATGGATTTAAGGATGAGTTCCTAGTCAAATTATACTGATTTTGAAGACAGATTCTTCTTTTTTCCTAAATTGTGTAATTAATTTTACTAAATCCGGGCGCCTGGGTGGCTCAGTTGGTTGAGCAACTGCCTTCGGCTCAGGTCACGATCCTGGAGTCCCTGGATCGAGTCCCGCATCGGGCTCCCTGCTCAGCAGGGAGCCTGCTTCTGCCTCTGACCCTCCCCCCTCTCATGTGCTCTCTCTCTCTCATTCTCTCTGTCTCAAATAAATAAATAAAATCTTTAAAAAAAAAAATTACTAAATCCACACTGCAGGTTTTTCTGGGAAGGACTGCACCAAACAGCATAAGGAAAAGATTTCACATTCACCACCATTTATTAATAAACACAAAAGACCAATGATAACCAAAACCACTTTAGTTAAAAGTTGGAATCAGAGCAAAATATATCCTCCAAGGATTTCAAATAATTTGGCTGGCTGTAAAATAAATGAATGAATCAGGAAAAGTTAGCAAGAGTTAAATATAATTTTCTTACCTGAAATAACAGTGACCTATCTCAGGAAGAAAGTAGAGGGAATTCTGACAAACCTTACTGATATCCCATAAAACTTCAAAATGGACCATGTGGGCCAGTCATGGAGAATGGGAATCTCTTTTCTGGGAACCTCATTCCCCATTGCAGAACAGCAGATTACAGGGATTCATGGAAGGCTTTCAGTTTTATGCTGAAGATAATTTTTGTAATATTAGCATGGGATCCATTCAATTAAAAGAAGAGCCCCGTTTTTCTCCCATATTCTCTGACTTTTGTTTTCTTATTTTCTTCTAAATCCATCTGAATCAATTTTTCTCCTTTCCCTAGGTTGGCTTTGTTGTAACTTTGAGCTTTTTGAGCGAAATGATTAGTGTATTTTTATTGTTTAAGTAATGGAATTACAAAGCAATGTGCTATCCTCCAAGTATAGATTGTGTCAATTCATAAAGATTTTTCCGTGTACTTTTCTCATGATAGGTATTTTCCAAATATCTTGTTGAAGCCATTTCTATGGGGACACCTGGGTGGCTCAGTTGGTTAAGCGTCTGACTTCGGCTCAGGTCATGATTTCGGGGTCCTAAGATCGAGCCCTGCGTTGGCTAGCCCCCTGCTCACCGGGGAGCCTGCTTCCCCCTCTTACTCTCCCTCTATGCTCTCTTTCCCTCTCTCAAATAAATAAATAAAATCTTAAAAAAAAAAATCACTTTTATTTTCCCACTGAATCAAAAGCTATCTCTGAGAAAGTGTTTTATTTCTAACTTTTTGTGAGAAGGTAATTTTATTTGTTCATTTTATTTAAGTATTTGTAAGACTTCTTTTTTTTTTGTATTTTGATTTTTTTCAGTATCGTCTGTTTCCTTAGATAAGTTTTACTCTGAAAAAATTTGAAGCTGTACAATCTATTTGATACTACTTCAATTCTTTAAATATTCTAGAATCTCAAATTGTCAATATTGGAAATGATAAGCTATCATTTAAAATATATTTTAAAAGTAGTACAGTTATATTTTTTTTCTACTTCCTCTGTCATTTATCTCAATCATTCTGGTATACTTTGGTATACTCTTTGATTTTTCTTCTCTAAGAGAGTGAACATTTAAAAAATATTTTAGTGTGATTATTACTACACAGCTTATCATTTAAGAAAAACATAATTGCCTTTCGAGTTTTACTAATGCTTTCAAATCTAATAGCAATATCTTCAAGTAAGATTAAAATCTTAAGTACAGAATATTTAGACAAATACCAGTAATGAGATCATAGTTTATGGCAAAAGACAGTTTATTTTTAAATTTTACTTTTGGGACACCTGGGTGGCTCAGATGGTCAACCATCTGCCTATGGCTCAGGTCATGATCCCAGGGTCCTGGGATCGAGTCCCACATTGGGCTCCTTGCTCGGTGGGGAGCCTGCCTCCCCTTCTGCCTGCCTTGTGTTCTGTGTGTGTGTGTGTGTGTGTGTTGTGTGTGTGTCAAATAAATAAATAAATAAATAAATAAATAAATAAATCTTTAAAAAATTTTTACTTTCTACATCCAAATTATTAGATGATAGGAATACTAGAAGTTTTAGCAAATATTTTTTCAATATTCAATTAGGTAATTGGTTTATATCTTCAAAAATGAATAAAATAGAAGACAAGATAATAGTAGTATTTAAACAAAGTAGAAAAATTAAAGCCAGAGTTTTTTCTCTGTAAACATATGCTATCTGTTCATATACAATAAATTTTAAGATACATGTAAATCATTGATTTCTTAAAAATAGAAATCCATTATATACTTAAAATGTTTAATTAAAATAATAACTTTTGTAACGTAGGGCATTTTTAATAAAAATGTATATTTAAGGAGTACACATGATGATTTGATGTACATATACAGTGAAAGTACATACATACACAAATGATGATTTGCTGTACATATATGTAGTGAATTAATATTTCCATCACTTCACGTAGTTACCCTTTTTTAAATTGTTATTGTGGTGAGAGCACCTAAAATCTATTCTCTTAACAAATTTCCAGTATTCAAATCAGAATTATTGACAATAGTCATTATGCTGTACTAAATTTCTAGACTTATTCATTCTACATAAATAAAACTTTGTGCTGTTTGATCAGCATCTCCCTATTTCCCCACCTCTCTGCCTCTGGTAACTACTGTTCTATTCTCTACATCTGCATATTTGACATTTTTAGATTTTACATATATGTGAGATCATGCAGTTTTTTTCTTTCTGTGTCTGGTTTATTTCACTTAGCACAATGTCCTAAGGGCTTGTCAATGTTATTATAAATAAATGGTAAGTTCTTTTTTATGGATGAATAACATTCTATTATACATGTACACTATGTTTTCTTTATCCCTTCATATGTTGATGGAAACTTAGGTTGTTTCCATATCTTAGCTACTGTGAATAAAGCTGCAGTGAACATGGGGGTACAGATATCATTTCAAGGTTCTGATTTCATGTCCTTTGAGTATATGCCACAAGAAGGATTACTGGATCATGTGGTAGTTCGATTTTTAAACTTTTGAGGAATCTCCTCACTGTTTTCCAAAGCAGCTGCACAATATTACAATCCCAAGACTGTGTAAGAGTTCCCTTTTCTCTACATTCTTGCCAACACTTGTTATCCTTTGTCTTTTTGACAATAATCCTAACAGGTGTGAGGTGATATCTCATTGTGGTTTTGATTTGCATTTCCTTGATGATTAGTGATGTTGAGGGCTGTGAGAGTTTCCAGTCTTTCATTGTAGTTGCAACCCTAAGAAATATTTTTTAACAGAAATATTAGTTCCTGGTTCTGTAGTTGAACCAATGAATGTAGATGATAAGCTATATTCTCTAATTATAGTCAATTTTGGGTAAATTAATGAAACATCATGAGATCTGCTGAAGTGATAAAGGGATTAATTAGTTCATGGACAAAAAGTCACTTTTTTAATGCCTTAAAATAAGCTGCCTCTGCAGAGCTTTGAAAATGATCATCAGTATAATTGGAAAATTTTCACTAAGAAACATATGCTTAAATTCTAGAAAATGTAAGTTCATTAACTGACCTAAAGGGAAGTATGCAGATAATTTCACAACTAAAATAATAAGGCTATGCATAGCAAACTACAAAATGACAGTAATTAAAATAGACAGAATATCTAATAACTGAATAAAAGCATTGTCAACAGTTTTTAAACAATCAAAATTAATTTCTAGAGGATTTAAAACACTGTTTCCTTCATTTTATAAAGCCAAAATTAACAATCTTTGTCAAATTATGAGTTTTTACAGTCCTTATAATATCCATAGAACTTTAATTGGAAAATACATGGAACACTTTGGGGAAAAAAATAAAAGAATAATTTATTTCTGAAGACAATGCAATTAGAACTATTTAACATCAAGAAGATTTGGAGGGAATATAATTAGATGCCCAATACTTACCACTTAATAATCATAATTATTATATAACATAAACAATTCTCATTTTATCTACATATGTGCTCATATTTTAATATACACATATAATTATTATATGTATATAATGGATCATAACTTATGTCATTATATCTCTTAATGGATACATCATATTTGAAATGTGATATGATAGGTTGAATAATGTCTCTCTTACTCCAAGGCATGCATATCCTAATCCCCAGACCTGTAAATTTGTTACCTTATATGGGAAAAGGACTTTGCAGATGTGATTAAGTTAAGGATCTTGAGATGGGGAGATAAACCATATAATCCACGTGGGTACCATGTAATCATAAGTGGCCTTATAAGAATGAGGCAGTTGAGTTAGAGGCAAAGAAAGAGGACACTGTGGTGATGGAAGGAAGGAGAGGGAACAAAGGCTGTGAGATTCCCGAAATTCTACTGGCAGGAGACAGATTGATAAAACCACTCAACTGCAAACACATGTTACCCTTCATGAAAAAAGAAGGCTGACTCATAAGGTAAAACTGAGGGTCCAGACACAGAGCTGAGGGATCAGAGGGTAGAGCCTAAAGCCAAATGGACTATTCTCAATCTTTGAAACTTAATGGAGTGTGTACAGTTAAATTTTAAATTTGCTTGGAACTGGTGACTCTCAATTTCTTCCTTTTGAAAGGAACTATACCTGGTGTCCTATGCCTATCACTCTTACATTTTGGGAGTAGATCTACTGATTTTTTGTTTCCCAGGTACACATTTGGCAAGGAATTTTGACCAGCATAGATCACACCCAGCATCTCACCCATATTTGATTTAGATGATTTAGATGATGGAATTTAGAACTTTCAAGCTGGTAAGACTTATATGAAATTTGGAATTGAGTTATTCTGTAATTGGTTTAGACTTCTGGGGACCTTGGGGTGAATGTATTTTGCATATGAGATGAACATGGGTATTTAAGGGCAAGTGAGCACACAGCAGTAGGCTGCATAATGCCCTTCCAAAAACATATACACCTAAACCCTGAAACCTGTGAATACGTTACCTTACACTGCAAAAGGAACTTGTAGATATGATTAAATTAATGCTATTGATGTGGGGAGATTATCCTGGATTATGTGGATGGGCCTAATGTTGCAGAACAACAGTAAATTTATATATGTACCAATCTTTTCTCCCAGTGCCCATCGTGATCACCATCAACAATTATTATTGAATATTTACCAAACATGTTGGGTAACAGATTTTATTAACATATTCTTATGTCCTAGTAAATCGTTAACATTATTTTATTTAAATTACTGTTTAAGATGGATTTCATCATCCATAGAGAGGAAGACAGGAGCTCTCAATTACACATAGGTCTATACAAGAGATCAAGTTTAGAATGGTTGTTATATTTATATAAATCAATGAGATCACACAGTATTAAAGAAAAAACTGGAGAACAGGCAAACAAAAGGCCAAATATAAATTTTAAAGATTATAAATATTAATTAAATATTGGGAAATAAGGATAAAATCCAAAAGTGACTGAGTTACCGGAACAGTTGGTAGGATGAAAAAAAATAGTGTTGTTTAAAAAATTCAAGAAAGGAGAAAGTTTAAAGGAATTACCATCTAAAGTAACAAATCTATGGATAATAATTCTTTGAATTTGACAATTAGAAATTATTGATCACATTTTTCAAGAGAAATGTCTTAAACTTGCTATCAGATGCCTAACTATAAAGGTGGGAAAGGATTTGTATTGGTTTGTATATATAAATCAAAGTCTCAGAAATTATTTGCCCCATCTACTCTATTTCCAAATAGTATAATTTTGTCTAAAGAAATTACATAATAAGGTCTACAGACAATCTTAAAAACAAGTTGCAAAATAGAACGGAGAATGTGTAATGTTCTCTTTTGCCCTGATTTACTCTTTTATATTGTTTATTTTCTGACCAATATGTGATTGACTTCTAATCTGCTTCTAGGAAAAGGTAGAGGGACAGTCTAACACTGTAACTGTCACATTTCACAACATTTTCATAAAATATCTTGAGTCCACAGATGACTTATTTGACAAAGCTTATTGAGCTGCTACTAAGGAAAGAACAGTTAACAGAAAATATCATATTGAGCCTTTAGAAAGCTTTCTTAAGATGTTAGATGTTAATTGTGGAGGTTCATCAAATAAATTAAAATTACCACTCAAATAACTTGCAATAAAATAAACATCTAAGTTCCCGCAAGACCATTTGATGTATCATTCCTTTTCTCATTAACAAAGCTACGAGAGCTAGGAGGTAGAGAAAAGAGTACTTTAGAATGCATCTAATTTATAGATATGGTCATGTGTCATTTGAAAAGGGTATTATGTTCTTTCGTTAAAACATATTCAGAATATTTTGTCAAACATAAATCTTTGCATTCATTGTTTGATTTAATTTTAGTACATAAGCAATGTTTCCTTATAAAATTCATTTATCTCCTGAAATTTTCTAAAAGAAACACATATTTACTTTTATAATCAAATGTAATGGGAAGATAATTTCATCATATATAATTTTGCAACACAGACAACGATTGAGCATTGCCTTTTAAAACTCAAAAAACCTACATTGTTATCTGAAATATGATAAATATTGTAACTGTTACAAACCATAATAATACCCGAAAAGGATTCCCATTTGCCAAACACTGTTCTTTGCATGTATTTAATAATCTAATTAAGTAATTAAGACAAAGGTTTGTTTTGTTTTGTTTTGTTTTGTTTTAATTATGTTAGGGTCCACATCAAGATATTGTGAAATAAACTCACCAGTTGTTTCATGAGAATCATTTCTCAAAATACGAAGCAGCAAGATAATCCCTTGAAAACTGGAATCAAGCATATCTGGAACCTTATTTCATTATTAATTGTTCTTATGGAAAGGCAGGTTGCATTGGAGAATGAGGCTTTCTTGTCATTCAAAAGGGCAAGAAATTTTAACTGACATTTTAAAATGAAAAGGATTATTCACCACGACCAAGTGGGATTTATCCCTGGGCCGCAAGGTTGGTTCAACATCCGCAAATCAATCAATGTGATACAATACATTAACAAAAGAAAGAACAAGAATCATATGATCCTCTCAATAGATGCAGAAAAAGCATTTGACAAAGTACAGCATCCTTTCTTGATCAAAACTCTTCAGAGTATAGGCATAGAGGGTACATACCTCAATATCATAAAAGCCATCTACGAAAAACCCACAGCAAATATCATTCTCAACGGGGAAAAACTGAGAGCTTTCCCCCTAAGGTCAGGAACGCGGCAGGGAAGTCCACTCTCACCACTGCTATTCAACATAGTATTGGAAGTCCTAGCCACAGCAATCAGACAACAGAAAGAAATAAAAGGCATCCAAACTGGTAAAGAAGAAGTCAAACTCTCACTCTTTGCAGATGATATGATACTTTATGTGGAAAACCCCAAAAACTCCACCCCAAAAATGCTAGAACACATACAGGAATTCAGTAAAGTGGCAGGATATAAAATCAATGCACAGAAGTCAGTGGCATTCCTATACACCAACAACAAGACAGAAGAAAGAGAAATTAAGGAGTCGATCCCATTTACAATTGCACCCAAAACTGTAAGATACCTAGGAATAAATCTAACCAAAGAGGCAAAGGATCTGTACTCAGAAAACTATAAAATACTCATGGAAGTATCTCTTTTTTAAAAACAGCTACAGCTATATTCTTCAGAGACTGTTTTAGTTACCTCTGATTTTCCACAGCTAAGAAATGAAAATCACTGAAGCATGTGAACCAGTTTAAAGCTAACTTTTAAGGTAAATAAACATAAATCATTTAAAATATATGATGCTCAGATTACAGAGGAATCATGCAAACTTTTCAGCCATGTCCATTCATTTAACAAATATGAATCATATATGATGTGCCAAACATGAGGATAGTAGAGATGATGAATTTGGCAAGATTCCTTCCTCAAATAAATCATAGCTTAAGAGAAAGGAAATAAACCAAAAAGGTGATTATATTCCAAATGTTACTCTGGGGATATGCATAACATAACCTTAGGTATCTTTTGAAGCTACTAACTAACAGCATGAAAAACCACTAATTAGCAAGTCAAGGTAAATGGGATTTGAGAACAATTCAAAGATAGGATAAAAAGTATGTCGGACGCTCCTCCCATGGCATTCACATTATGTTTAGTGCCTATGTAATTCCTCTTCATGCACTCTACACATTGTAGCTTACTCTCAAATTATACACTTATTGAAAAGAGGAATTCTTTTTAATTCTATTAGCTTTTAAACTGTTGCATTCAGAATAATTAAATGTGCTTTAACAACTAATGTCCTCAGAGCCTCACTTTCAGAGCTTCTGATTTATTGAGTGGATTTTGCAAGGTGGAGAATTGATTGGTATTGGGCAAAATTTATGACATAATTATGTAGGATTAATGGACACAGAGGGGCTACACTCTTAAAGAAGTCTATTATAAGTAAAATATTGTCTAAGAGAGCTGTTTGAGCAGAAGAGATTTTACCCAAATAAACAAACTCTTTCTAAGATAGATGGGCTTGCAGAAATTTTATAAAGCAATGAGTGAAATTATTTATTGATTTATGGTTTTATCTGCCTGGATAGGGATTTCCAAGAACTAAAAATTAAGTTACATTGACACAAACAACCTCAGTTCTTCAACTTCATTATGGGGATGCAAGTGGTTTTAGTTCTTAGCATTTGGAAGGGCTCTTGTATTTTTAATTACTGCACAAAAATTGTGTTTTTTTTTTAAGATTTTATTTATTTATTTGACAGAGAGAGAGAGTTAGCAAGAGCAGGAACACAAGCAGTGGGAGTGGGAGATGGAGAAGCAGGCTTCCTGCTGAGCAGGGAGCCCGACGTGGGGCTTGATCCCAGGACCCTGAGATCAAGACCTGAGCCCAAGGCAGACGCTTAACGACTGAACCACCCAGGTGTCCCTGCACAAAAATTGTTTTTATCAATAGTTTGCATTCTCAAAACAATTTTTCTGAGCAATATAGTATATTGGCTACATATATTTTATCACAGTGTTACATTTAAACATTTTTTATACTTGACCAAATTGCTTGACATGTCTGTTCACCGGGAGTGTGTAAGAATTCCCATTTCTCTAGATCTTCTCTATATCTCAAGGTTTTATGTTTTATTTCTATGATTGCAGTCATTCCTCGTATCTGTTGACCTTTTATAGTTCTTTCTTTGGGAATGTATTATTAATAGCATTTGCATGTATTCTAATATTTTCTTCCACTGGAGGTTTTTAAATATATGTTTATTCTGTTACTGACACTTTAAACTTTTCTTAGGCTGTTTTTTGTTTTTTTAGCACTTATATAGTATTCAGTTTGATAAATTTCACTTTTGATATGATACAATTTGCCAGCCTTTGGTTATTCATATATTCTATTTTTCTCTTAAAAAAAAATGTTTCCTACCTTAATGCTATTTATTTTTCATTTTCTTTTCCAAGTGTTAAAATGTTGTTTAATATGTTTAATATATTTGTTTACTTTTTTGTTTTACAAGTCAGGGATATAATTTTATTTTAAAGATTTTATTTATTTATTTGAGAGAGAGAGAGAGAAAGAGAGAGAGAGAGCACAAGTATGGGGGAGGGGTAGAGGGAGAGGGAGAAGCAGGCTCCCTGCTGAGGAGGAAGCCCGATGCAGGGCTCTATCCCAGGACCCTAGGTCATGACCTGAACAGAAGGCAGGCACTTACCTGACAGAGCCACCCACGCACCTTTAACATTTTTTGAATAAATGTACCTAAAGCTATGCATTTTTCCTCAAATGCTATTTGCTTTCATTCCACAAATTTTGATATGCAGTACTTCTATGTACTGGGACACAGTTTAAATACTTCAAAGCTGCATTATGATTTTCTCTTTAACTTTTGATAACGCTGAAGAAAGTATATATGCATTTAATTATAGATGATGTTTTTTTTTCCTTTTGTCGTTATTGCTATTGTGATATTCCTGTTTATCTTTTTACTATTGATGGTTTTTAACTCAGCAGTCCTGTGGCTCCTGATATGGAGATAGAACGTTTGTCTATCTTTAATTTATTTAATTTTATATGTCTAAATATATTTGATATTTTTTATTCACTCTCAATTTCTAAGAGAAGAACTTTATCAAGACTTGTCTCCCTACTAAACTATATTGTCTCTCCCTCTTACTGTTCATTTCATTTCTGTATGCCCAGTGTTTTCATTTTAACCCTTCTTTAAACAAAAATTGTTTAATATTATGTCCCCCCAAATTCATATGCTGAAGCTCTAACATTAACTGTGGCGATATTTAGAGATGGGATATAAAAGGAAGCAGTTAAGGTTAAATGAGGTCACAAGGGTGGGACCCTGTCAGTGGGATTACTGTCCTTCTAAGAAGACGCGCCAGAGGACCAGCTTGCTCTTTCTGATGTGTGCCCTGAGTTAGACCACATCCAAGAGGATGATTCTCCACAAATTAGGAAGAGAGCTCTTGCCGGAAACAAAATCAGCCAGAAGCTTGGTCTCGGACTTCTAGTCTCCAGAGATGTAGAAGCAGACTTCTCAGTCTTAGTGTCTCAAATTATTACATCTCCACCATTCTCTCAGAGTTCTTTTTGCAATGCTACTACGTATATGTTAAAGTCATGCAATGAGTATCTCTTAACTTCATACTTCCACTGTTTTACTCTCTGTGCTGATTTATTGGTGTTTTATAGGCACTGTCTTAAAATTTCCTCCCTCCACTGTGTTCAATATATAAATTATCCTATCCAATACATTTGATTTTGTTTCTCTTCTATTTAATAAATATATCTGGATTTTTTGTTGCTGTCTAATATTTTGTGTGTGTGTGCTTTCTTGTCTAATATTCCTATGTTCTTATTAATAACTTATTTCGTTATTGTGTAGGTTATTTCTTTACATCTTTTAAAATGTAAAGCATCTTTTGTTAAAAATTCGTTTTGCGCTATAGCTAATACTTGATTTCTTTGAGAATGAATTTATATTCTAATTATCTATTCTGTTGTGTCATCTTAGTCTTTCTTTGATAGCATTGGCCACTTTATCTCAAGGATTTACATATATATATATTAATGAGCTATGACTTATTGTTATGTACATAATTTATACAAAAGTTTTTGGATTTTTTTGTTGCTTTTATAATTTATGTGTGTGTGTTTATTGTTTCCCTCCCCTTTGTCTCCTCAAGACCCAATTAGATAGAAGCCATGGTTTCTATCAGTAGCTCAAAATTTCCACCCTGCCATTGTATTTTAATTACAGAGCCTGGTGGCTAGACCCAAGTCTATTTAGTTTCTTCTTTCCTCCTATCATCTCTGTCTATAAGCACACCGCTTTATATACACTGTGTGTGACAGTCAGCTATTTTAGGCTCTAATTTTACTCAGAGTCTAATACTCTTGCTACCTGTCAGGTATCTTATTCCCTGATGTCTAACTCCAAGCCACCACTGTCTGTATCTGGTGTGAATGCTCCACAGGTTGCGGCTTCCTCTTTGACCCATGTAGAGAGCAAAACGGAGTCTCCATGTCAAGCAGGAGCCCGTGTCAAGCAATGACGCAAGCAGGTAAGGTCCTGCCGCTAGGTGACATCACCAGGGCCAGCGTCACCTGACACCCCAAAACTGATAAGGCGCAGAACCAGAGGAGGTCTGCAGAGACCCAAAACTGATCAAATCCCTTTAGAAAGGGAAGGATTTGGGCAGCAAACCGTCAGACTCTTCAGACCTGACCCCTCTATGTCTGACCACTGAAAAAAGGCAACTGCCCCCGAAGGCTCTGCCCGATGGATCTCCGGACAGAACCGAGCGCCTTCCCTGCTTGCACATCAGCAGTCAGTGCCCAGAGCTGAGCCGGACCGGACCGACGCCTTATCTCAACTGCGCGCCCAGACTGACTGCGCGTTTGGTTGCCTCACTTCGCGCCCCATTGTTACCTAGTTTGTTGTGTGGCTTGTCTTCTGCCCTGCTGTGTGCTGTGTAAGAAGCCTAATTCAATCACACGGTGAATTGTCACGGAGTTTGGAAGCCTGAACCTGCTCTATAATTGTGATTTAACTTTGCTTTATGACTGAATAAAGCCGACATTGTGGAAAGACCCTACTCGTGCGCGCACCTTCATGGAGTGTTCATGACCACTAACAATAGTGTGTTCTCTTCCACATCTGAGGTAGATCTGACCTTACTTTGTTTTGCAGCAGCGACCCATTGACTGTTTTAAATAACTGAAATTGCCATGGGTTTGAGAAGGTTATTTTAGTTATGTGTCTGTTTTATCATAGGTAAAGCATGGACTTTAAGTGTATCTTGATGTAGATGGAAGTTCACCACCTTTCTTGTAGGACAGAGACAGGACACAAAGAAAATAAATCCTCCTTCTCTATCTGGGATGTTCATAAGCTTAACAAACAAAAAATTGAACATAAAGTATGCCTTAGAAAAATGTAGACAAAAAAGAAAGAAGCCTTTGTCTTCCTTTATCCTGTGTAGTAAAGCAGTTTTTCAAAAAGGAGTAAAATACGTTATTTATTCATGTGGTCATTAATTTAACAACATACAAGGGGGGAGGTACTAAGAATCTATGAACTATGTATTAAATTTAACCATCCTTTTTATAATTAATAATCTCTGGAATGCATATTAAGCCTAAATACCTGAATAACTTTAAATTGAGGGTCACGATGTTAAATCTCCATGATAAATCTCAGTGAATTTATAGCAAGCTAACGAACTTTCTATGTAGTACAATTATCTCCTAAATTATTATGACTAATAAATGTCCTATTTCCAATACATAACACCATGAATTGTAGTTCAAATGAAATTGTGATTGTTTAAGCTGTTTTTATTTATGTCTTGATTCTATTATAGTATTTTTTAATGATTCAAAATACAAAGAATTTAAAAAGACAGTTCTAAAATAGCTTGACATTTTGTGAAATTTTAATACTCTGAACTCAGGCTCTAATTATTTCTAAGATTATGTTTGAACTCATGTATAAGTTTTTACTGTCCTCGGGAGGCAGCTGCTTGCCCTTATATTCCATAGGACCGAGTAACACTATAAAGACCTCTTATGAAAGGCCTTAATTAAGAATAAAATGGAGAATTACTCAGTTTTCTATCTACCATTGTCAAATATATGTAATCTCTGTCATATGTTTAAACTACACAACTCTAATATTCACTGACATATTGTATACTGAAATGAATTTATTTTGAACAATTATGCACATACTGTCTTATAAATACAAGAAAAAATAAAAGTGCTTTTTTAACCTCACTAACCAGAGAATAATATTGTTGACACAATGCTATATTTCCATTTACTGTTTTTAGTGAACATATCAATATATGTATATCCAATTTAAAAGTAAATGTTTGTCTATTTTTTAACTAAATACTTTCTCATGCTATAAAATAATTGCCATAATAATGTTATTAGTTTCATAATATGCTGGTGTGCAAAATTACCGTATAATTCTGATGTGCAAGAATGCAGTAAGTGACCTATGATTGTAAATTTCGGTTGTTATCTTTGAAAAAAATGTTGCTTTGCTTTTCTCAATCCTAATTATATATTTTAAGTATTAATGTATCTATCTTTTCTCCAGTGCATGACACAGAGACTCAGTAAATATTTGTTGGAAGCATGTTTTCATTGTTCTCTGCTACAGCTTCTTTTTATGGAGTACAAATATACATGATTTGTGTTTTTATTAATAATTAAAAAAACAAATAATTGAATGGTAAGTATATGATAACTAAATTTATCATGTGTTTCAATATTCACTTCAACATAATGAATCTCTCTCAGGACTAGAACTGGCTTAGATGTTATTTTTGAAAAGAGTCACTACGTCTGAAAACAGTTTCAGGCTTCCACAAGGGAGAGACCCAGTAATAAGGATCACCACACTTAGAGAAACTCAAAGCTGTGGCTATCAGGTATTTGCAGTTCTCCCAGGCCAGATGCAATTTCCCCATCAAGTGTCTTTTTACATAAACAATGCTGCTTTCTTAGATCACATTGCACCTTATTGGATTATCAGAGGAACAGAGCTAAGTAGTTAACCAAAGATCAGTTGTGCATGTAGAAGAGGAAAGAACTGTGTTAACTCTCTGCCCATGTGTAATTATCTTGCCTTATATAGATTTTGGTTTCTACACCTTTCTTGACAAATGTCTTTATACCATTTATGCATAAATTATACCATTTATATGTAAATGATATAATATATACAAACAATATAAAATTATATATTTGTATACATAAATGGTATAAAGAAATTTGTATATAAATATATAACTTATTTAAATCTTTTATATATGTATTATATATATAGTGATTTCTTTGAATGTGAGCAGAGCTTCATTTTCTTTTTTCCCCCTAGATTTATTGAAGTATGATTGACAATTAAAAATTATATAAATTTAATGTGTACAAGTTGATGATCTGTGATCATCACAGAAGTATGCACTGCAATCAAGGTAATTAACATATTTATCACCTCGCATAGTTACCTTTTTCTTTACTTTTTTGTGTGATGATAAATAATACCGAAGTTCTATTCTCTTAACAAATTTCAAATATAAAATATTATGTTGTTAACTATAGTCACATTCTTATACATTAGATCTCCAGAATTTGTCCATCTTCTATAACTGAAACTTTTTACCCCTTGACCAACATCTCCCCATTTCCCACTCCTCCAGCCCTTGGTAACCACTAGTCTACTCTCTATTTCTATGAGTTTGACTGTTTAAGATTTTACATATAAGTGAGATCATTGCAGTTTTTGTCTTTCTGTGTCTGACTTATTTCACTTAGTACAATGTCCTCCAACTTCACCCATGTTGATACATATGGCAGATCTTCCATCTTTTTCATGGTTGAATGATATTGCATTGTATATATATGGGTGGTATGTATATACTAAGGCTAATTCCATAGCTTGGCTACTGTGAATGATGCTGGAAAGAACGTGGGACTACAGATCACTTCAAGAACCTTACTCACTTCTTTTGGCTATATATCCAAAATTGAGATTCCTAGATGATAAGATAGTTTTATTTTTAATTTTTTCCCATATTCTTTGCCATAATGGCTGTGGCTTAATTTTCTTTTAGTATTTTTTTAAGAAATAATCTACTCACATTTCTTTTATTTTTGATAATTTTTTCCAGCATGGAAACATAAATTCAGTTATAAAATTCATAGGATCATGAGAGATTATGTCTTTTATACCTTTCATTACTATTTCATTGTTTTAATACATCTGGAATGTCTATTTCTAAATATCAGTTCTTTGTAGTTATTTATATACAACATACTTTTTCTCACTTCTAGGTCTTTGCAACATTTTGTTCCTCTGTTTCCAAAATAATGTATTATTATTATAATTCCTAGTTGTCCTTCATAGGCCACTTTACACTTTACTTCTATAAGAAATTTTGGCTTCTCATTTTTACAATGAAGGACAGGTTTAAGTAAACCCCTTGTTTCACATTTAACATTATTTTTAATTATTTTGACTTCTCATTACTTATTCTTTTTTTTTAAAAGATTTTATTTATTTATTTGACAAGGAGAAACAGCGAGAGAGGGAACACAAGCAGGGGGAGGGGGAGAGGGAGAAGCAGGCTTCCCGCTGAACAGTGAGCCCAATGTGGGGCTTGATCCGAGGACCCTAGGATCATGACTCGAGCCGAAGGCAGACGCTTAATGACTGAGCCACCCAGGTGCCCTGTAATTATTTATTCTTACCATTATTTTTTGCTTTTTGTTTTTCTCAGTAGATCTGGTAAACCTGATATCAGTCTACTGAGATCCACATAAAACTGATCGAAAATTCTGTTTCCAGGGCGCCTGGGTGGCAAAGTCGTTAAGCGTCTGCCTTCGGCTCAGGTCATGATCCCAGGGTCCTGGGATCGAGTCCCACATTGGGCTCCCTGCTCTGCGGGAAGCCTGCTTCTCCCTCTCCCACTCCCTTTGCTTGTGTTCCTGCTCTCGCTGTGTCTCTCTCTGTCAAACAAATAAATAAAATCTTAAAAAAAAAAAAAAAGGAAAATCCTGTTTCCACCTTATGGAAACTCTAAGGTCTCACTAAAGTTTCTGTTGACTTCCCAAGTTTGTATATTTTGAAGGAGAATTCAAACTCCCTCCTCTTTCTCCCCCATACACACTAACTCTACTTTGTATTAAGTTAATACAGAACTCAGTCTTGGCTATTTTGCTTTAATTACCACCTGCCACTCAAACAAGCAAACAAAACACATAGTACTGTCGTAATTTGCATTTGAAGGAGTGAAATTTAATCTTTTAAATAGTGTGATTTTAAAAAGGGATGTGTTCTGCTCATTTTGGTGATGGTAATGGATTGTATACAGCATTAGGGAATGGTATTGGAAACCAATATCTGGAGGCTATATTTGCTCGTTGCTACTGGGATGTCATTTCATCTAGGAATCTTAGCTGACAGAGCAAGGAGTAAGAGGTTACATGAATGTATACTAACCCAAATGCATATACTTATCTACAAATATTTCTATGCATAAGCATCTTATATCTATATTAAGCTAAAGGTGGGTTCATACTGATGTCTCTGACTGTCATCCATTAACACAATGATCATTCTGGCTTCTTCCCCTTGCTTATCTGTAACTTCCCATTCCAACAGCGAAGAACCTGGCTCCCATTTATTGCCATTCATTTACTTAATTGTTTAATTCCAGTATACATGTATAGTAGTTTCAGAATTGTTAACCTGTATTCGCATGGGAAACAATTTTATCAAAAGTAATGTATGCATTTGATTTTGAGTTCCAATTCTGTTAAAATTCCACTATCATTATATCACCCTTAATAACTAATGAACATAAATACTTTTACTATGACAGAAACATGAAACTAGCAGAGAGAAGTCAATATATATACAATGCATCCACGATGATAAAAACAGATAGGTGGATGACAAAGCATATCAGTTTTTGTCTTATTTACACATCTAGTTTAAACTATGTGTTAAGTAGTTGTTTGTTTTAACTAAAACTAAACTAGTGTATTTGTGCTTATTGTTTGCTTACTAAGGATACTCTGTAGTGAAAATTTAACCCCAGAAAAGAAAGAATTTGAGTCTTGACCCATGAACACTTATAAGGAATTGAAATAGCTTAAACAATAATGTGTATGTGGGGCGCCTGGGTAGCTCAATTTGTTGAGCAGCCGACTCTTGGTTTTGGCTCAAGTCATGGTCTCAGGGTCCTGGGCTTGCACTCTGCATCCTGCTCCACGCTCAGCAGGGAGTCTGCTTCTGGATTCTCTCTTTCCTCTGCCCCTTTTCCCCCCTTGCTCATCTTCTCTCTCTCTCTAAAATAAATAAAAACATCTTTAAAAAAAACAATAATGCATATTTGATAAAAATAACTCCTTTGGAAAATAAAATGGTTTAATTAAAAAACACTAATAATTATTCTCTTCTACATCTTGAAACTGCTTAGCACTCTCATCTCTCTTAAGAACTTTGTTAGTTGGTTAATGACCTCATACTTAGTTTGGACAGAATCCAGTGACTGAATTCAATATCTTTCATTCAGAAAACTGCTTACATTCACATGTTTTACTGTTTTCAAACTTCATAGTGCTGAATACCTGTGTAAACTAAAATGTGATACCCTCTCTCTAGTCAGAAAAATTATGTTTGAGGATGTCTATTAGTTTTGAGTCCTGCCATACAGCAGGAGAGAAATAAAAACAATATAATAAGTAAGCTAGGTATAGTCAAAGTAAATGGAAACATTCACTCATTTGAAAAAGAATTCTGAACTTTATTTGTTGGCTAGTTTTTTAACCTTTAGCAAGTGCAAAATACTGACATAATAGACGCTTACCTATGAATAAAGACATGCTTTTTGTTTTCCATTCCAGTAACATTTGCTGCCATCACTAATATCCTCCTCCCTGTAGTAATATGGTATGAATCCTTTTGAACTTTCCTGGTCTCTTCCCTGACCAACAACTTGCAATCCAAAAGAAAATTTTATAAATAGAGAAGACCAATTAGTACCCCATCTTTCAGTGTGACATCGGTAGAAAGGGTGAAGGCCTTCATTAATTTATTTTTTGGTAAAAGTTTAAGATTATGTGACAAGTATAAATCATTTTTGTTTGTGACTCCTTGAAGAACTTGGCCCAAAAAGTAACTTAGTCGTGATAAATATATTTGACTCTTTTAGTTATTTGGGAAAAATAGCAAACTGCACCTCAAGAGTTTTTTGGTCCCGTACACCTCTGGGACTAAAGTTATTATTTCCTTCTCTCTGGGGGCAGAATCTGTCAAAAGGAAATTTATGGAGGATTGCCAGTCTTGTATAATTTATAAGACCAATGAAAAAATCTTGGACATTGATGAGTTCTTAAGGACATTTAGCAAGTTTTTTCTTTGTTTTGTTTTTTATTCTGTTTTATTTAAATAGGAGATGAATATATTGGAATAGAAAGAAAAATGAAAAATAAGTCTGTGTGGAGAGAATGAAATAGTATTAGAAAAGGAAAAAGTGTCCAAATGGGAAATTCTCTACAGGTAGAGGAATTCAAATTCTAATAAAATTTTGAAGAAGTAAAGTTATTTAGAGACTGTGTAGTTGCTATGTTTCCTTTCTCCTAGTTGCTAACTAGGAGAAAGGAAATCTAGAACCAACTTATAAAAATGCTTTATGGAGCCCTTAAAGAAAATGAGTACACATGTGTCTGTTCCGTTGTATAATCTGATAGAATGGGGAACATATAAGTTAAAAAGAGAGGTCCATCTATTTATAGGGTAGGTTATGGTGAACTGGGCATTCCCTAGAGTACTTTTGGAGGGGAGAAAATGTGTGAACATTGCACTGTTTTATGACTCAATCCTACAAGTCTACCAAGAGTAACAAGATTTAATGGACTAGCATCAGCCCATTCAAAGTTTTGGTCCACTATTATGTGCTATAAGCCAGTAACTGGTAACTACTTCAGATTGAACTGCACATTTAGTGCATGCTGGGAAACCAAGAGATAGAGGGCTGCAGGGCAGGAAGAGGACATTTCTCTCTTACACCAGCTGAGTGTAAGAGAGGCCTTACAGGCAAAAGAAAAATGGACTGATTTGAACTGCTTTAACTCTTACGCTTTACAGTGCCTACCAAATTTTAGCTGAGGGCCATTTTTATTCTTTATTATTACAATATTAGATAGACTGTGCTAAAGTGGTAGTTACATCTAATATTTGTGAGGCCCCAGAATTGTTGGACAGTTGTTCTGTAGTAATTATTTTTGTCAAGGAAAGTCAATTATTTGAAGAACTTGATTAAAGAATTACTAATTAATAGCATTATCTCAAAGTACCAAGCCCATGTTAATTGTGAATTGTTGTAGGGCAGAAGAAATTAGAGAAAATTAATATGTGTGCAGATTATCACAAAAGATTGATTTATTTAAATTCTGTCTACAGAATGTCCTAGATTGCCTAGTAGCAAGCTAGTTTCGTTTCAGACTAGCAGATACTTTCAGTTTAAGAAAGTAGATAAACATATTCATCTGACAATAAGATACTTTTTTTAAATTCAAAGATGCCTTAGAAAAATCTCTGAAACCCAAGCCTCCTTGCAAACACTGATGTTTCAGGATGTTCCACTATATTCAGGAATATGAATTACTTACAGGTAAATTACCTGCCTATATTTTGATAACAATTGAATTTGAAGAGGTCTGGAAAAGCATGATCAAAGAATTTGGGGGAAAAGAAGATTCAAATTTAGCACATAATAATTTTCAATTTTGTTATATCTCAGTGAAGTATTTTGGATCCATAATAGCCAAACGAGCCATAAAGAACATTAAAAAAATAGGCCTCCCCATGTTTTTTAACCCTACCAATGAATGTAAAGGAATTAAAAGTGTTTAGGGGTTAGTGGTTATTTTAGGCAGTATGTCAAAGAATTTCCCAAGATAAAAAGAAAAGAAAATCTCTTCTAAAGTTGGTGCTGGAAAACCATAGGACAGTAGATGCAATCAGTGCAGGCCCAGAAAAGATATTCTGTGCCCTTCTCCCCCACCAACAACACAGCATTGTGGAAGAGTTTATCCTTAACTTTTGTCCCTCATCACTATATTTACTTTTGTTAGTTCTATTATGTGTTTATATTAAAAGCTGATGGTATATCTGGGTTTAGGGTGTAGTATATTTCTGTGAGAAAGACATACCACATTTTCTCATGGATATCTGACTGTAAAATTGTATTTCTCAACATTCTTAATTGATAGCTATAGAAAATAACTCTGGCTAATTCAAAACAAAAAAAAATGAGTTTTGTTTAATGCTTCTAGTATATGAAGTTATTTTCATGCAGCCTATATTTAGAATATAAGGAAACTGAATATTGTATTTTTTTCAAAAGTGAAATTGCTACCAAAGCTAGGATATTTTTATCTATATATTGAGAGGAAGTTTAAAAATTTTATTAGAGTGGATTAAGGCTAGAATGATAAAATGATAGAAACAAATCTACTCACAGAGAAGCTCAATCACAATTCAGGCTCTAAGAAGTCATGAGCTTAGGGGGTGTCTGGGTGGCTCAGTGGGTTAAGTGTCTGCCTTTGGCTCAGCTCATGATCCCAGGGTTCTGGGATCGAGCCCCGCATCGGGCTCCCTGCTCAGCAGGGGATCTGCTTCTCCTTCTCCTTTTGTTGCTCCTCCTGCTTGTGCTCGCTCTCCCTCTCTCAAAGAAATAAATAAAATCTTATAAAAGAAAGTGGTGAGCTTAGCAAATCTACAAGAAATGTAGAGGAGACAGTCCCAGTGTTTTCACTGCTGTCACTGTATGCTTGATTTGTATTTGGTGATGAAGAAGGAGCCTCATGTGCTGAAATTTTCTACTTCAATGTGGATGTCTCTGGCTGTACGTTTGAATATAAAGAACCTTTTAATAGTGAGAATGTACATATCAAATATAAGACATTTCTTTTGGCACCCAGGCATAAATGATGTTAGTGGTATTTGGTTCACTGATGATGCTGAGCATGTTAAAACTAGTGATGGTTTTTACATCTTTAGAATTGGAGCTGGGAGGGTGCCTGGGTGGCTCAGTTGGTTAAGCGACTGCCTTCAGCTCAGGTCATGATCCTGGAGTCCAATGTGGGGATCCACATTGGGCTCCCCACTCAGGGGGGAGTGTGCTTCTCCCTCTGACCCTCTCCCCTCTCATGCTCTCTCTCACTCTCTCTCTCTCAAATAAATAAATAAAATCTTAAAAAAAAAAAAAAGAATTGGAGCTGGGAGTCATTAAAGAAAGCTGGTATGATGATGACAGCATCTGTAAGTGTTTTCCCAAGAGAGGCTTTTGTACTCCCTTTCATTTTTGTCAGAACCACAGTATGCCTCCCATGTAGAGCAAACAGCTCACAGTTCTGCCCTGGTACTCCACCTAAGCCTTTCAACATTAGTCACCACCATGAATGACCAGTGCCCCAGGTCTAACTGGGCAACTACATTGTCAGATCTGCAGTTACTCAAATGTTGAGCACCGAAAACTAGTTTGGTGAGGTTCACTGATCTCCAGTCAATAATTTTGTCAGAAAAGGCAACATCACTTCCAGTGGTCCCGATTCTCTATCCCTTTTATTGTGCTGGGACATATCTTTGCAGAAAGATATGGTTCCAAGGTCAGGGACGACAGCAACTCTATTCAACATGTTTGCTGGAAAAGATAGATCTTTAGTCTTTGGAGAAATATTTAGATATTAGTGTTGAATAAAATAATTACCAAAGAACAAAAGATGACAGATTTGTCCCTTAGTATCACTCTTGTTTTGGGTAGTATATTTTATTTTATTTATTTTTTCCAAGCTTTTGTTTAAATTCCAGTTAGTTAACATTCAGTACAATTTTAGTTTCAGGTGTAGAATTTAGTGATTCATCACTTATATACAGTATTGGGTGGTACATTTTTAAAAAATGGGATCCTTACTCTTGTAAACCTAAAACTCCTTCCAGACATATTTTATAGTACTTCTCAATGACTTCTGTAACCCATGATAGTATACTTAGCTACATCAAAGATAATACTGACTTAAATACTATCTTGTTGTAAGTATCTCATTTTAAAATACTAAATGTCTGGGGCGCCTGGGTGGCTCAGTCGTTGTGTGTCCGCCTTTGGCTCAGGTCATGCTCCCAGGGTCCTGGGATCGAGCCCCGCATCGAGCCCCGCATGGGGCTCTCTGTTCAGCGAGAAGCCTGCTTCTCCCTCTTCCACTCCCCCTGCTTGTGTTCCCTCTCTTGCTGTGTCTCTCTCTGTCAAATAAATAAATAAAATATTTAAAAAAAATACTAAATGTCTGCTATATGCAAGGCATTGTACTTGATATTTTGTAAAGCAGGTTAATGTTTAAAATTATTCTAATATTATAGATGAAGAAAACATAAAGTTAGTAACTGGTGGAGCCAAATTTAGATTTAGATCCACGTAATGCCAAATACTGTTGTTGTCTTTTTCTTCTGTAAACTTTTAGCTCTCTTATGGTATTTTTGTCTATATCTAGGCACCAAGCTTAGTGTACTGACTTAGTTAATACATACCCTCTGTGCTCCCTAAAATCTTATGGAGTTTGTGTTCAAAGGAATATGAAGTTGTTCAGACTGAGAAGAAAGTCCATAAAGGAGGTCATGGAGATAAAGAAAAGAGGTCTTATATGTGCAAGTCAAACTGTGTGCTGTTGGTTTTTTATCAAATACACAGAATTTCAGATAATATTCTTCAACATAGTTATATATATGCTATTCATGTGTGCTTAATTCCAATATGTCATAAATCCTATTCTCATTCGGTTGTATCTACAGTATATCATGCTGGAGATTATCCCTGAATTTTATTTAGCTCTCTTCCTTACTAGGCCATATAGCTCTGTTTCAAGCAATTTGACACATTGACACGTGTTCCATATTTTCTCACTTCTTAGCTCACTTTCTATAATTAACCCAAAATGTGGAAGATGATATGATATGTTATGACATTATATGATATGGTATTACATATTGCATTTCATTATATATGCTATATTGTAGCATTTCACATCATATCATATTATATTATACCACTGATCTCTTAATGATTTCAACTCTGGCCTTAAATAGACAGGTGTAACTAGTTCTATATTATCAAATCTCAATACTTTTATGCTGTAAGTTTCACACCAGGTAATGAAGTGATAGAATCAATCGTGTAGGCACTATATATTAGAGATACTACTTTTCTTCACTTAAAAATGAGAGGACATTATCATAACTTCATTCGAAAGAACAGTATTACTTCTTATTTACTTGATTAATTTTCCTTTATTTCCTGTTTTGTTCAGCTATGTAAAAATCAGTCTCATAATATGTAGAGATATATCTTTGCCTTAAATTGCATTTGGAAATAAAAAATTCCAACAATCCCAAATCTTAACCTCATGAGAAACATGCTGAATTTTCTAAACATTTCCCCAGACACTCATTTGAGTCTTTGTGCACAAACCACAACAACAGATAATGTGTTCATTTTCCTCCTTAGTTCAAAAGAAAACATAAGCCACAGAAGACATTAGATGACTGAATCCTTCTAGTTCTCGCAGGCTTCAAATACACTTTTAAGTTGGCTATCATAAAGGCGAACTTCAAGCTTCATACAAGTATTTATTTAACCTGCAAAAATATATCAAAAGAAATATAATTTAACCATTGATGAACACGTCACTCCCTTTTCCAAACAGGTGTGTTTTCTTGCTAATATCAATGTTTGGAAGACTTGTTTTAAGATTAAAAAAAAAATTTTCTCCTTTTCTTGAAGCAAAGAAAAAGTAAAAATTTTATGATTCTTCCTTATCTGGAGAATTCCATTCAGTTAGCATCCAACTTTTATGTTCTTATATTAATAAACCAGCCCTTTCTTTATTTCATCAAATGCGGTTCACCTCTGGCTTTGGTGATTGTTAATCCATGCTGTCGTGAGCAAGGCCACTTATGGACAGAAGAAATACTGCCACCAGGAGCTTTTGTTTGGGATTTTTATTCCTTTCTTCTGTTTGTTATGAAAAGACACATACAGGGCATTTTTGATTCTACAAAAACAGGTTGTAGATAAACCCTTATTCCTACTCAGACATTATCAGCTTTTAACAGAAATGAATTCTTGACACAATGTTTTGTAGGTAATTAGGCAATTCAGTAATCTGCGGAAGCAGAAAGTAAATCTGTACCTAAGGGTGAGTGGCCAATATTTGAAATACTAAGCATTTCCTTTTTGAAATATACAGTCTATATTTAATATGGGAATCAAAATTAATCACCACCAATAGAACTGGCAGGAAAGACAAGAACTCATTAAGAATTAGAGAAATTTAATCCTTTTATAAAGCCTTCATTGTTAGTATCATTCTTATATATAGTCTTAAAGGCATACAGATGCAAGCAACTATTTTATGTGATTCTTATTAAGCATTTCAGATACTAACCACTACAATCAAAATTATTATATTATACTAAGACATGATTATTCTTTTTATTGAAGTGTGTAAGGACAGAATATGGTTTCCTGTGCTTCATTATTACTGACATTCTTTCTGGAGTATCCAAAGACAGAACACAGTTTGAAGAGAGGAAGGTCTAAGGGGGAACCTAATGCAGAAATATTTTATGGGTAAACAAAGGCAAAAATGGCCTATTGGAGAATGAGATGGTATAGCCACATTATACAAAGAAGACTCAGAGAGAGACTGGCTTCATAAAAAAAAAAAAAAAGCCTTTCCAAAAAGATATATATATATATATATTTTTTTTTTTAATAAAGATTCCAAGCAATTGAACCACATAAAGGATGAATTGTGACCTCTGGATATAAAGATCAGAGTTAGGTAGATTTTACATGTAGATTTGTGAGTACAAAAGAACTAGAGTTGGGGAGAGTTTGTTTCTCTTTCCATGAAGTCTGGCATGGTCAAAGGAAGTGGGGCATCCCTTACCTGAAGAATAAAAGTAAACAGTAGTATTTATTGTTGGTGATGTTGTTTTTGTCATTTACAATCAAAGAGACTTTAGTCTAAGGCCTCTACATTGCAAGTTCTCCATAAATGCTAGTGAACCAAAATTTATGTTCTGACAGAGGCAGCTACAGGAAAAGGGGATTGTGAAGTACGTCAGTGGAGGGAAGGAGAGACAATACAGCAAGTTCTTAGAAGAGTCAGAAAGGAATGGTTGAGAGGACTATGAAAGCGTAGGGAAAGCCCAGCAATATGAGAGGAAAATATTGAGTCTACAGTGAGATTATAGAAAGTTATGGAATCCCAGAGGTGCCTGGGTGACTCAGTCGTTAAGCGTCTGCCTTTGGCTCAGGTCATGATCCCAGGGTCTTGGGATTGAGCTCCCGCATCAGGCTCCCTGCTAGGCGGGAAGCCTGCTTCTCCCTCTCCCACTCTCCCTGCTTGTGTTCTGTCTCTCACCGTGTCTGTCAAATAAATAAATAAATAAAGTTATGGAATTCCATAACGTATGTACGGTAAGAGGGGATGTGTCTGCCGTGAGAGGTTCCCTATTTAGGTTTGAGAAGAGGTTTGTAGAACAAAATGAGGTGAAGTCCAAGGCAAGTTTATTTTCTTAATTTGCTTTGATAGAAGTGAACTGAACTTTTCATTGGTAAAAGGAAAGTGGGCAGGAAAGAAGGAAATTTACAAAATTGTGAGAGAGGAGATTTGAGTTTCCATTATGTCACATCCTTGTCCTTTCTCCTATGAGTCCTACTCAGAAGGTTCAACCATCTGATGGCTTGCATAGATTACAATTATGTTTCTAGTGAGAAATCATTTCTTGAACACATCTGCCTTCTGTTTCACTTTGTGCCTTTTTAGAGAGCTTATATTTTAGGCCATAAGTGCTTCCTTATATCCTAAAAGGACACTCAGTGAATGAGACCAGATTGTTCTCACATCTCAGAGGTACTAACATCAAGAGAAACAGTGAGTTTTCTTGCAGTTGGGAAGGGAAGTCCCAGGAATGCATACATAGAATTTGAATGAGGGTAGAAAGTTTGATCTGACAAAAGAATATATTTTGCAGTCCAGGGAATTCCCTAACATTATTGTGAGCTTTTACTTTTGGATTATACCTAGAGTTAGACAGAGAGTGAGGTCTCTGAGGATAAATGAAGGCTGTGCTATGGGGGGTAGGTGCGGATACTTCAAGCAGGAAGGTTATGCACATTTATGCGTCAGAGATTCCTGACCAAGGGAGATAAAAAAGGTAGAATCAAGCTTATGCCCTGCATACAAGTCATGCCCCTCCTACCACTTTCCTGCACACAAAGTACTGTCTTTTCACCAAGTTATCCAGATGCAGGGCTGAACCCATCCAGAAGGAGAACTTTTTTTTTTTTTTTTTTTCTAATGTACAGAAAGGTGACTTATGGGCTAGAAACAGTCCTTGAGCAGGAGCAATTTCTACCTCTTTCATATAGAATATGAACTATTTTCTTAATCATAGCTTTTTCCTTCATATTTGATAAGTCATCACGAATTGAGTTAATTTTAGGACTTCATTAAGTTAGATGTTAAATATGTATTTAAATTAAATATGTAATATGAATCCACCATAAATGTATGTAAAAGACCAATAAAAGACGAATAAATGAGTGAAGGGGAATGAGAGGTACAGGCTTCAGGTTATAAAATGAATAAATCATGAGGATAAAAGATTCAGATTTAGTCATAGGGAATACAGTCAAGGGTATCTTAAAAGTGTGACAGTTGATACCTGTGGTGAGCATAGCATTTTGTGTAGACTTGTCAAATCACTGTGTTGTACACTTGAAACTAAGGTAACATTGTGTGTTCACCACATTGCAAAGAAAAAAAAAAATAAAAGAATAAAGGAAGTTAAAAGCTGAACCAGAAGAACAAGATTACTAGAAAATATTAGCTATATGAATATATAAAAAGAAGAGAGTAAGGTGTAATACATTACCGACAGTTATGTTTATATATTTAAAAATCAGATCAAGGGCGCCTGGGTGGCTCAGTCGGTTAAGCGACTGCCTTCGGCTCAGGTCATGATCCTGGAGTCCCGGGATCGAGTCCCGCATCCGGGTCCCTGCTTGGCGGGGAGTCTGCTTCTCCCTCTGACCCTCCTCCCTCTCATGCTCTCTGTCTCTCATTCTCTCTCTCGCAAATAAATAAATAAAATCTTAAATAAATAAATAAATAAATAAATAAATAAAAATCAGATCAAGTAAAATGAGTTCTACGATGAATGGAGTGACACGTATGGACAGAAGCACCATTCCGTACTGCTTTCTGGCGGCAGTGAACACGTTTCTGCCCAGGAAATATGGTCACTCCCTTCTTTATTTTTTCCCCAGCTGATCAAAAATAGTCCCTTAACATATGAAGTCCTCACTTTGGAGGACCTCAGGGGAAAGTTCTTTATGTTCCATCCCTTAGTCTTTGTGCATTTCCAATCTGCATCTGTGTATTTAGAATTGTAAGAAATTGCTTGGGATGGGCTGGGGTGGGGGTGCGGAGGAGGTGGGGGAAGAGGAGTTAATTAATCCTTTCCAGGACATTTAGGCTGATCAGCCTGCCAACCCAGGCACTTCTTAACGCTGATACCCAGGCTAAAATTAAATGCAAGCTTAACACCATCTCATTTTAAATAAATCTTTAATAAACTAAAAAAAAATACAATATAATGATTTTAAGGTATCTTTCAATCATTCTAGAATAACTTAACTGCACATAGTTTAGCTCTCAGAGACCAGTGTCTGGGTATCAAAAATACATTTGCAAAAAAGATTAGTTGACAAAAGTTTATCGGTACTGTGGTGTCAAAAAGCCAAGGAAAAATATTTGTAAATATTCATTGTATAAAATGTCGGATGCTAGCTTGGATAGGAAATTAGTTGTTTTGAAAAATCACTTGTCTGTTTCTCTAATTGCTAAAGATCATTTTGTATGCTTATTCAAAAAGAGCAAATTACTAATAATTTCAATATTAATATTTTTGGAATTGTTGTCAAGTATTTTATGTACATATGATTTCTAAAATGCTAAAAAATATTTTGTATAGAGTTATTCTGCTGTTATTAGGCTCAGAAATTGAAACTGAGCCATGGCTTATCGTTTCATCAACAATAATTTCTACCCGAATCTCTTTGCAATTTTTGTAGGATTATCAGCACTATTCTTTTTAATTACAATGTTCATATGCATTACTCTGTGGCTATTTTACTTCTAATTAGGTTTATTTGAAAAAGCTAATTACATGCTATTCATTTCCTTTCACTTACCATTTAATCACAACAGATTATCTAGGAACCAAGTGGCAGATATTCTGTTAATAAATATATCATAAAACATAAAAGTTAGGCTTTGGCAATGTATTTTTCAGTGTACTATCAGATTTATGTATTATCCTGTTATTTTTTAACCCCTGTATATAATTTATAAATATTTTTGCTCATATTCTATAAAATATAATGAACATTCATGTTGAGCAAGCATGAATATTCCATATGGTTTCCTGTTAGATTCATTTTGTTGCATTGAGAGATTAAAGCACTAAGAGATGATTATTGCTATATAGATAATAAAAAGGATATCAGCCATCATCATAATATCCATCAACACAATAGCACATTGAGTTTCTATAAATATGTGGTGCCCTGCTGGCATTCCACAAACCAAATTATAAAGCCTAGTCCCCAGTACTCTAGAAACATGATCACTGACAAAAACATGCCCTTACAACCAACCAACAAACATGAGAAAAGATAAACCTTTAGAACATACAGAAATACCAAAAATGATCACCACTAAAAAAAAAGTTCAGTATGGTAGAATTATTTATTACAGCAGAATTTAAAAGAAATAAAATCAAAAGCTAACGCCAATCTGTTTTTATGAATTCCTTAATTAACTTTATGAAATCCTTAATTAACTTGACTGGCCATTTCAGGATGAGGAAGGCAAGAATATTCTGGTTGCATAAATAATATAAAGTACTTTACATTTTTTTTCTATTCAGCTAAGATGCTGTCTGATTATCAAAGAAAACCTGCACCTCAACACAGCTTTCAAGAATTCTTCCTTTTTTCCATTTATCTCTTGCAATTGAGAGAACAAAAGCCATGTTTGCATACTCTCCTGCATGAGGAATGGCTGCCTTATTTGGCTTGTCAGGCACTTTCAAAGAAGCTGAATACTTAGAAATGTAAATAATGAACACTTCTTGCAAACCTAAGGGTATCTTGATTGTGGATGCCTTTGTTGACTAATGCAGTTCTGCATGTGAAAATGAGTGTTCAAAGCTCATCAAACAATCCAGCACTGTTGTTTTAAGAAGATGACTTTGCATATTCTATAGATTTATCAGTAGGCTTCATTTGTGAAGATTTATGAGCTATACCTAATGTCAAAAAGAATATAAGCATTCATGTTTTATATTTATAAATTATATGTAAGTAATATGTTTATAAGACTATGTTTTTAGCTGACACTCCCATGAGATAGCAGAGAGCTAAGTGGCTTTCCTCCCTTCTCTCCACCCCAAATCTACCTGATCTTTGACATAAGCTTATGTTTGGAAACTAAATTCCCTTAACAGATCATTATTTACAAAATATGATATTTTTATAAACTATACACAGAAATTCCTACCTTCAGAGATTTGGGGGGAAAATTAATTGAGCACATACATGTACTTGATCATCTAGCCCATGCTTGTACTTCATAGATCCTCAAAAAATATTAGTCTTTTTGCTTTCTCATACTCTTTTCTCAAACAAATTAGTTCAATCATATTAATAATCAAGTTCTTCAGAACTCAGAAAAAAAGCAGAATAATGTTAGGAATGATCTACATATTATTACATTATTACACAAAAGTCAATTATATTAAAAAGTATTCTTCCTAATAAATTTTTTGAGTTTTCACTGTTTTCTAGAAAAGAACCACTATAACTCACATTATTCAAGTAAAATTCACATAAAATAAAATTTTAAGGGGAAATTAAATGGTATATAGTTTTATGTTATTACAGATATATGTTCCCAACTGGGACCCAAACCAGAAGATCCTCTGCCCAAAAAAGATATAATAAAGTCCTCCCCATGATCTTATTCAGATGCAAAATAAGTAATAAGAGCAAAACACAGAGACCGCAGGCAACAAAACAATAATCAACCATACCAAGAAAATAGAGGGAGATGAGATCCACAGATTGTAAAGAGCTAGAATTCTATCTTGGAGGAAAACAAACCTCCTCAGGAATTTGGTCCACAAAAGAAATTTTAGAGAAAATGAACTTTGACTTGATTTTATGCATAGATTAAGACTTTTGTTTTCAATTTTTAGCAAGCATTTAGTCTACGGAAGTGACACAAGTGAATGGCTTGGGATAAAGGCAGCACAACTTTTATTGAAGAAGACCCTTAGAATCAGAATGAGCAAAAGGAGGCCAAAGCAGAATACAAAAGGCACCTTTAGCTAAGTGTTCTTAGATATCTAAGACAAAGAAATGTGGGTATTTATGTAATAATTTTATTTGGATCCTCTCTGCTTTTTTATATTTTTACCTAAAAAAGATTCATATAGATAGGATTTGTCATTTTCATTTATTTATTTATTTAGAAATATTTATGTTAGGTTATTATTCTAGGCATAATTAAATATGGAGTAAGAAATTATTACAGCCCATACTATGGCTCACAGAACAAAGGTAAACAACTTCAATTAAAGTAACCTATATAGGGGCGCCTGGGTGGCTCAGCTGGTTAAGCGACTGAACTTTGGCTCAGGTCATGATCCTGGGGTCCTGGGATGGAGCCCCGCATCAGGCTCCCTGCTCAGCTGGAAGCCTGCTTCTCCTTTTCCCACTCCCTCTACTTGTGTTCCCCCTCACGCTGCCTCTCTCTCTCTCTCTGTCAATTAAATAAATAAATAAAATCTTAAAAAAAAATAAAGTAACCTATATAGTTACCTAAAAGTCTAAAGGCCATGGGAAATACAATTATGAATGATAAATTATCCTCTAGATATATATAGTCTACCAGGGGAAATGAAGTATGCGCTTAAGAAATATAATAGGAGTTTAAATGATGATTCTGAGTGCAAAGTTCAGCTATAACGCTTGTTTTGAAAGCATGGGCTTGTTCCAACATGATTGATATATTAGGGATGATTTGAGCATAATGCAAATTTCATGTTTGCATATGTGTGATTCTGTTCATGAGAAACACCAGGTGAATGCAGAAAACTGCACCTAGCTACATGAATCAAGACATGTGGGAATATACAAAATGCACAGAATACACACACACACACACACACACACGCCACCCTCAGACACCTGCTACAATCTACTTCAGTTCTCAGCCTGTTTCATAAAACTCTCCTTCTACCACTTCACACCCATCCAATGCCCAGTCCATACTGGGTCTTTTTCAAGATAAAGTGCCATTCTAGTATTTATCTAACACTTTGTAATCATCTAACATTGGTAAAACTGTGCTACCATGTTTATTACACTCTAATCTTCCATTGTGTTTGTATCACTGAGGAAGTTTTTGAGTATTTTGTCCCAACCTTTCTTTCCCCGTAAGTCCTGGGGATTTATTAGACAGTTCTGCATAAGTGCAGTGCTATTTAGCAATGCATATGGCATCTTATAATAGGTCAGAAGAAATAGTATCGTCATACACGGAGTCAGAGAAGTTTACAATATTATATTTTTGCAAAACTTGAAGAAATGTAGAGAAATTAAAAAAGGGAGGGGCTTTTCATCACTTTCAGTGATAGAAAGCAGGAAAACAAAAGGCACAAAAAGGGAAAGAGAGCACAGAGCATTCATGTTGAAAAACAAGGAAATAAGCTGGTTTGGGCTAAAGGTTATGTCAATTGAAAAAGAAATAAGGATTTATCCTTAGTGAAAATATCTTGAGAAGAAGATGTACGATATCTTAATTAGCACATTAAAATGCACTTAATTTTTTTTTCTCAAAACGTATAAAGCAAGAAAGATGAAAGCATTTCCTTTCCGTGTCACAGTGAATTATTTAAATAAAACTAAGGATTATTTCATCCTTTAGGATCCCAGACATTATAAAGTTTAACGTAGAATATCATTTGCTAGAGACTTAAATATACAGTAGTAAGATAATCTAAGATTGTATTTCCCTAAAGGACTATTTTACAATTCTTGATGGAACTGAATCATTCTTAGGTTGTTTAATGTAGAGTTAGTATGATGAAACTTTTTTTACATTAGGGTAGCCTTTCATTCTCAAATTCAGATAGTCCCTTTACTTCTGTAGGTTTCTATTTCTGCCCGGGGCCTCTTGAACAGTGACATTAGTGGATGCCACATTTTAATCATGTCTGACAGATGCTGGAGCTACTTTAGGTTAGTTTCCTGGCTTTAGTTAATGGTATTTCTTTTGAAAATTAGCTGTAATTTGTTCATTCCTGTTCCATCTTTTCTTCATTCCTTGGAAGGAGGCTCACTTCAAATGCAAGAACAGGATGCTAAAACAGGTTGGACTGGCAATCAATGAGGGTTCATATTACATTCCACCTGAGACCTTTAGGAAATTAATGAATTTAATTTGACAAATATGAAATGAGTATCTGCAGTGTGATGGGAAATGTGATTAGGGTGGTAGTTTTCACATTGAGTATAACATACTTTTCCATTTTCAAGGATGGTATCTGTAAAACGATAGGACTGGATCCTTCCTTAGCTTCCTTTAAGTTTGTCTGATTGACACGGCATTTATAACAAGCTCACTCATCTGACTGCTATTTAGCCTAATGACCATTTAGTGCCTAGTTTAATAATGATAATAAATTCTAGTTTAATTTTTTGACAAATTATAGACCTAGAACATAGATTATATAGTGAGACTATTTTAGTTAATACAATTCTAGAAATAATAGATTCTTTTTTTTATTTATTTATTTTTAGAAATAATAGATTCTTAAGAAGGTATTGTATAGCCTGTGTTTAAAGGAATCTATATTAGATCGAAGGTATGACATTATAATTGCATAAAAATAAATATTTTATTTATTTATTTTAATATTTCTACTATTTAGGAAGATGTATGGGGAATACTCATGATTTGCATCTTAATTTAAAATGATTTATATTAAGGAAATAAAAAATCCATGTTAAACATATCAGCGTTCAATTATATTTTAAAAACAATCAAGTGTAGCCCATTTTTGCTTCAAACATTCCATTTTACATCACTGTTTTGTACACGCAAAGTACTATACAGTATATTGAATTACTAATTACATTTATTTTGTCAAATCTATAAAAGGCTTCTTATCACTATTTCTATCACTTTAAAACATATGCTAAGATATAATGCTTTTAATTTATGTTATTTGATTAACAGATTTTTCAAAAGCACCAACTATGTATTAAACATTCTTTTTGACTTTGGGACTATCTTGGTGAACAAGAAACCAGTGACAAGAATCTAGTGATTGATCAGAAAAATTGATACTATTCAATCAAATGACTGTTCTGATATGTGCTAGTACAGATTCCTTAAAGGAATACATAGGAGTGACAACTAACCTAATCTTGGGAAGGTCTTTGAAGTTGTCACAGAAAAGTTCCTTTTAAGCTATAGCTTAAGAAAGCCATCTAAGGAACAAAAGAAACTCCCAAGAAGATGAAAGAAACCCAGAGGTATGCATATTCAATGGACTCCTGCAAAGCTTATTTCATTTATTTATTATTTTATCTTATTTTAAATTTCTATCAGTTGACCAAATGTCTACATTGTCTTATTAAACCAAAATCAGACTCAGGTCAATTTTATTTCCTGGTTGTCTTCTGATTTTACAAACGGTGCAGAATGACCTGTGAGAGAGTGCATGATCAGGACAGTTTTGTCAATTTCATAATTTAATCTCTGATGTAAAAATAATCTAGTTTTAAAAATATTTTATCTTTTTAAAATTTAAAAAATAAAACAATATAGATGCGGTCCTGGAATTTTGCATATTGACTGATGATTAATTTTGTATGTTTTGCACTGATATCCTGAAACTTTCTCTGATTGTTTCATGTCTAAATAAAATATTTAAGCAGGCCAATAGTTCATCTTTGTTTTGTGAAGGCAGTTGGGGCTCCATATTTGTGGAATTACTTAAGTATTCTGTTAAACTTTGCTGTAGTTTTTAAATAAATTGGCCCTCTGTCTGTTTTTCTTTTGCTCATCACTGAAAAAGGCCTAGGTAGATCTTTAATAAGTTTGGGCAATATGTTTTGACGGATCTCATTTAAATGTATGCTTTGAATATGTGAAAATTTTATCAGTGTTGCGGCCCAAAGGTAGAAGCAGTCCTCAACTGAGCTTAATCACGTCACAAAAAGTGATTTATAAGGAAAAATGTACATGTTAGATGATCAGGAAATTCATCTTATGTAGTAAGTTAGTGAACAGAAAAAAACAACAACAACATTGGTTTTATAATATGAATCTTGAATCAAAAGAAACAAGGACAAATTCTAGACTATAGATATTGATCATTTTCATAGCAGCTTCTCACATAGGCAACTCCATTATTTTCCAAGGTTCATAGTAACAGGCATTTTATATATCTACCTGTGATTAATCATTCCTTAGAGGTAATCCTACAGAAAGATCCTAGTTACTTTGTTTAAATGAATAGAAAATAAAAGTTTTTGAATCTGTTGAAAAGAAATAGTGTATTATAAATCTAATTCAGTTGAAACAAATTTGTAAATAAAGGTAAAAAAACTTAAATTTCATCTTCAAATGAAACATTGATGGGACTTCAGCTCATCTGCTTTATATTTGAATATTAAGAAAAGACAAAAACTGGGGCGCCTGGGTGGCTCAGTCAGTTAAGCGTCTGCCTTCCGCTCAGGTCATGATCCCAGGGTCCTGGGATTGAGCCCCATGTCAGGCTCCCTGCTCAGTAGGGAGTCTGCTTTTCCCTCTCCCTCTCCCCCTGCTCATGTTCTCTCTCTCAAGTAAAGAAAATCTTTAAAAGGGAAAAAAAAAAAGACAAAAATAAAGACAATATCTAAACTACTAAATTCTACAGATTAATTTTGTAATTGTGACTCACTGTGATTTAAATTCCCCTTGGATATGTACAATTTGAAAAAATTCTTTCCATTTTTTAGAATGCATTATCAGGAATATACTGTGTAAACAAGTAAAAATTTGACTCTATTTTATTGACATACATATCAAGCAGAACATTGACATGGATGAACAGAAGCACAAATGAGATGCCCAGCTTGATTTAAGCTGCTGAAATAGAGAATTTATTGGCAAGACATGGTCCACCTGCTGTCTTGAGTCAAGTGCCAAGGATACTCTGTGGCAGGATAGTTTCCATTTTAGACATTAGTTATTTCTTTAATTATAAAAGAGCGTCTGTTTTGTAACAGAATTGGTGATGAATTTGTATTCCAAAAACCTGGATCTCGGGGAGGGGAATGGTGTAATTTACCAATTATTAGACATTAGGTAAATTGTATAGCTTTTTGATTCTGCCTTCACTTGCGTAAAATGGTATGTTAATAATTGTGCTGAAAGGCTGCTAAAATAATTCAATGAAATCATTATAAAAAGGCCTGTGGGAAATAGAAAATGCTATCTCCTACCATCTCAGACTGTTTCTTTGTTTACGATTCTCCAACCACACTGACCTCCTTACTGTTATTTGACTATCCCAGGTTATAGACAGCAGGGCTTTGGCACTTGCTTTTCCTTCTGCCTCTAACAAATGTGCATCCTACAGGTCTTTACTCCAAAGTCCTTTACTCAGTGTTGCTTTTTCTGGTCTCTCTAAGATTTCACCCCACCCCCAGACATAGTTCTTACCCTCCTCTCATGCTTTCTTTTTGTTTTAGAATTTACTTCTCTTTAATCTATTAATATTTTACTCACCACCTCCCCAGTTTGAATGTAAACTCTATGAAAGTAGTGAATTTTGTGTATTCGTGGACTGTCAGAAACTACTGTTCAGAGAAGCGTCAGTGACATAGTAAAGACTTAACATTTCACTCAAATGAATAAATGTTATACGGGTGCTAACTTTTTCTGTTTCTTTTTTTAATTAATTAATTTATTTATTTATTTATTTTAAGATTTTATTTATTTATTTGACAGAGAGAGAGAGTTAACAAGAGCAGGAACACAAGCAGGGGGAGTGGGAGAGGGAGGAGCAGGCTTCCCGCAGAGCAGGGAGCCCGATGCGGGGCTCGATCCCAGGACACTGGGATCATGACCTGAGCCAAAGGCAGACGCTTAACGACTGAGCCACCCAGGTACCCCAAACTTTTTCTGTTTTTAAATGGAAAATAAAGAAATTCCATTTTTAATTGAGTAACTGCCTCTTTTTATTTTTATGTTTGTAAGGTGAAAGTGAAAGATATTAATTAAGGAAAACGAAGAATTTTCATGGCCAAGCAAAAATGACAAATGTTATTTTTGTCATGCTGTCCTCACTCTTGGAGGCAGCTTCCTGGGGCACTATGCTGAAGAAATTTGTCATCCTAGATAAGACAACAATACTTTAATCAATTTAAATACCTGCCTTTGGGCCTGGGGTTGGGGGTGGGTGTCAAAGGAGTGATAGTCTCTGTGGCACATTTTTGGCATGTCCATAGGACATATTTCAGGAAATTGTATCGGAAGGTATTTGGAAATATAGTATAACAGATTAACTGGTTTAATATAATCCATCCAAACCGGTCAAGTGCTGGTCACTTAGGTTCTTTAACTCAGTGACAGTTCCAATCCCCCTGTAGAGAAAGATGTCCACTTACTCAAAGATCAAGTAAAAGCCCAGTAGATCCTCATCGTATAAAGGAAATTTAACAACGGAACTTATAAATCATAAAGTAATTGATGCAATAAAAATTGTGGGTTCTCAGAATGCACATAAGATTTTTTTGGAATAGTTTAAGCAGTTAGATGCTGTGGAATAAAACATATGCAATGCCCAGAGCTAGAATAAGTTGTCTGCACAGTTAGAACATTAAGTTTATGGAGGTTTTTTTTCTGTTAAAAATGAAAGGCTGATAGACTGGGAGAGACTATTTGCAAAAGTCATTTCTGATAAAGGACTGCTATCCAAATATACAAAGAACTCTTAAAACTCCACAGTTAGAACTCAACTAAAACTGAGCAAGAAACCTGAAAAGAACTACCAATGAAGATATACGTATGGCCAATAAGAAAATGAAAAGATGCTCCACATAATATATTATCAAGGAAATACAAATTAAAATAATGAGATACAATTGCATACCTATAAGAATGGCAAAAATCCAAAACACTACCAAAACCAAATGCTGGTAAGAGTGTGGAGCAACAGGAACTCTCATTCACTGCTGGTGGGAGTGGAAAAATGGTACAGCCATTTTGGAAGACAGTTGGCATTTTTTTACAAACAAAACATACTCTTACCATATGGTTCGGCAATTGTGCTCCTTGCTTTTACCCAAATGAGTTGAAAATGTATGTCCCATAAAAATCTGCCCACAGATGTTTATAGAGGTTTTATTTATAACTGCCAAGACTTGAAAAGAACCAAGATGTCCTTCAGTAGGTGAATGGATAAATGAATTATGGTGCATCCAGATAATGGAATAGTATTTAGTACTTAAAAGCAATGAGTTATCAAGTAACGACAAGACATAGAAGAACTTTAAATGCATATCACATTGGGCGCCTGGGTGGCTCAGTTGGTTAAGCGACTGCCTTCAGCTCGGGTCATGATCCTGGAGTCCCGGGATCGAGTCCCGCATCGGGCTCCCTGCTCGGCAGGGAGTCTGCTTCTCCCTCTGACCTTCCTCCCTCTCATGCTCTCTCTCATTCTCTCTGTCTCAAATAAATAAATAAAATCTTTAAAAAAAAAATGCATATCACTAAGTGAAGGAAGCCCATCTGAAAACACTACATACTCCATGATTCCAAGTATATGATATTCTGGAAAAGGTGAAACTGTGGAGATGGTATAAAGAGGATTGGTTGCCAGTGATTAGGGAGGAGGGAAGGAAAAATAGGCAGGACATAGAGGATTTTTAGGGCATTGAAACTATTCTGAATGATGCTGGATTGGTAGATACTTGTCATCATACTTTTGTCAAAATCCATAGAATGTACAATACCAAGAGTAACTTCTAATGTAAATTATGGACTTCAGGTGATAATGATATGTCAGTGTAGGTTCATCAGTTATATATAACAAATGTCCTACTCTGGTGCAGGATGTTGATAGTAGGGCAGGCTGGGGTGGGGGAGAGTAGGGAGCAGGGATATGTGGGAAACCTCTGTACCTTCTACCTAATTTTTCTGTGAACCTAAAATTGCTCTAAATAAAGGGTCTATTAAAAAATCATCTAGATCCCATTTTATGTGCTTATGTCAGAGAATGTATGTTAAGAAGAGAAATTGGCCTAGCAACTGTTTTTTATCCACTTTTAAATTCATAGAAAAACCTTTATATTTCACTTAGACCTCATGACCTCATTAATTCAGATCTGTTCATTTCAAATGCATGATATTCAAGCTGGACTGAAGACTACTTTTGTAGTCCTATCCTATGCCCCGCAAAGAAGGGGTTTTCTAAGGGGGAAAAAAGAAACTTGAAAAAAAAAAAAAGAAAGAAACTTGAACAGAGAATTCTTACTATTCTCAAAATATTCATCTGTTTTCAATTATTTTAAGCACTTTAAGAGACTCATTTACACATGAATGGCTGAAATGCTAGAATACAAAACTCTTATCTATATAAGAATACCTATCTGCAAGTTTCTTTGCTTTGAAATTTTTTAGTTATATAGCAATACAAATGTTTGCCTTTTAAAATTATCTCTAAAATTGATTTCTTTCGCTAAATGTTTGATTCCTGTCTCCTACAACTTTTCGAAATAAATTTTGATGCTGTTTGTGTCTAGAATTCTTATTGCTAAAGAGATTACTCTTTGTTATAATATGAATAACTTCTAGCTTTTGCCTTATTTAGTTTTAAATAATGTGTATTGGTCTACCAAGTAGGAAAAAAACACATAATATATCAGGCTTTCAGATCTGTAAGTGTATTCCATACATCAAAGACCAATTTTCATTCATGAAGATGAAGTTAAAAAGAGTAACTTCCCCCCAAAAAAGTAAAACCCAAATAGGTAACTTTAAAATAAACAGCAAGTCTAAAAGCAATATAAACAGGCACTGTGCATGTTCATTTTGAGTGCTTTTTCTGCATGAGATAAAGTATGAGTCCAATGAGTTTGGAATTATAATTTTTTTTTTCTATTAGTGTCCCTTAAACAAGTATTGACATTTTTTATTTTTCTGAAAACATTTTTAAGAAGCTCAAAATTTGGATTATCTGACCTAATGTACAATTTTTGTTCAAAAACACTTCTGAATGCCTTTATTAAATATCACAAATCTGTCCCTTCAAACTCTAGATAACTTTTCTAGAAAACTAATGATTTCAGATGAAAATTAGTACCATGATCTAAAGTACCTTGTTATGTTAACCTGTATACTTCCTACGTAATACAACAGGTTTACAGCATTCTTAATTGTAAGGTTTTTTTTTTTTTCTTTTCATGATGTTTCAGGTTATTTTTCTGCAACACATAAAATTTTGTTTAGTTTCATTTATTTCACCTTACATTTTAACAAAAAATGCTTTTATTTTCATCAACATTAATTGTATAGACCCAACACCAACTGGATTTTTATCTAAGTCTTCGTTCATATTTTAAAAATTGCACATGTGTGTTTGGTTATTTTTAACCAGATCTAGTTACAATGAAAAAAGAAAAGTTATTAGTTAGGATTTGCCAAAAATATAAATTATTTATCATTGCAATTGTTGTCACTACATACAATATTTTAAGCAAAAGAAATGATCATGCAGAGCACCTCTTAAAGAAACATGACTAAGTCAGCAAAATTGCACATTTCAATTTTTTACTTCATAGTTGCATGACATTGACAAGAAAATTAATCTTTTTTCTGGATTCCATGTGATAATATGTACACCACATGTTATAAAATATGAGCTCAATAAATTATTACCTGAAATCAAATAAATGAGGAAGATGCAGTAGATATACAGGAACATTTTCACCAAGTTTATGACCAGGAGTTAGCTACAGTCTATATTCTAAAATATGTCATTATCTTTCCAAATTTCAATATGTGGACATCTTACATCTTCAATATGTCTAAACACTAATAATAAAGCAAAAAAATATTACTAAATGCTGAAATACATTTGACAAGCTTGCACATTGGACTTTAGGAATTTTATTCATGAAAGCCTATTTTAGTCTTGTATAGACTCCTGATGTTTACTTTAAAAATAATGACAGTAAGTATGTAAAAACAGAATGTTCATATGGAGACTACAAGTAGGGTGTGGTAGGAAATGGTAGCAAGAAAAGACAAAGAAGTAATATTAATTAAAAAAAAGAAGAAGAAATAAAAAGAGGGCACATTAACTTGAGGAAGAACAAACAGTATTCTGTAACCAAGAGAAGAAGAGATATTTAATACAGGTCTATTAAAAGTCTAGACATGATAATGAACTCACAAGACATCACCAAATAATTGTACAGTACCTTAAGTCATAAAAATAGAGAAAACAACTCCCTTCCTTGTGGACATAAGAAAGTCTGTGAAACCATTCATCTAAAGTTTTTGTCTAAGTTATTAAAGAAATACTGTGTGTGTGTATGTGTGTGTGTGCTTATGTGTCTTTGATATCAGAGAGGTAAACTACTACCAAGAAAACTTCATTAGCTAGAAATTTTCAATCTTCTGAAAGTACCAGATATGTAATATTTTAGTGCGGTTAAACATTCTTAAGTTTTGTAAGCGTTTGACTTTTGGAATGCTGTTTTGATAAAGCCCAGGACTGCTGCAATGTCTAAATCTCACCCTACTGTGTGAAAATATGAAGTTTTACTCCCTCATTTGCAGTAGAAAAATGAGTATCCGATCATCCTTAGAATAGAGTCCATGAAATGCCTTAGCTGGCAAAAGAAACAGAAAAAGATAGACATAACTTAACTTGAGACAAATAATAGAAAGCTTCAGTCTGCTCTGTTTTGTCAGAAAGTTCTGGAAGTCAAGTCAACAATAAAAAAAATTGCTCAGCAAAATCTCCATGAATATTAGGGGTGTGTGTGTGTGTGTGTGTGTGTGTGTGTGTGTGTGTGTGGTATTCAGGATACACTATGACAAAATAAGGTACTTTGGCATATTGAATATTTTAAGCTGAGGGAGTTTGAGTGAACTGCAGAAAGCAGGAAAGTCAGTCTGACATTGTCCCAGCCCCCTTCCTCTAACACAGGTCATAAAACTCTCATGTGAAAGGTGCCCTCCCTATACCTGGGACAAAGGGACACTGAGAAGAACCTCAACAAACAGTCTTGCTGTTTGCCCTGCTTTACTACACTTAGCCCATCCTCCTTAGCCTATCATGTTCCTCCACAACTGCCCACTCTCCTCAGACTTAGTATCAAAATACTCTGGTCTGTTTCTTTTGGTATTCATTTCCTTATGAAAGCTCCCAAGTCACATAAAACTCACATTAAATAGATTTGTATGCTTCTCTCCTGTTAATCTGTCTGTGTCAGTGTAATTTTCAGACCCTGCCAGGGACTGTAGAGGGTCAAGGAAACATTTTCCTCCTCTACAGTCTGTTAGCTTGGGTATATAAATTTTTAGATCAGAGCATTCTAAAAAAAAGGTTAGCAGATATGAAATGAGACCAAATTTTAAAATACATATAAGAAATATGTCATATATTGGTACCTAATCATTCAACTGAGAAAAAGAAGAATATTAATTTAAAAGTTATTGCATGTATTTTTTTTATTTCTTAATACACAATATCAGATTTCCCATCCTTCAATATATTGGAAATTTAAGGATGAGCTGGAGACTCTAGTGAAATCATGCTAACTCTTTTAAATATTACTACATTAAGGTGGAATTCTACAATAATGCCTGTTGTGATTCTCCTAGGCAGAATCTTTAATTACTAATCTATGCAACTAAGGTCTTCCCTTATATTCTTTCAATATGACATTTACCATGTCTTATCGCAGTTATTGACTTGCTAGTGCTTCTCTTTGTTGCCTTGTCCTTGAGGAAAAGCACTCTGTCTCTTTGTATGCATAGTCCCAGGGCTTAAAATAGCAAAAATAATGGTTAACAATTATTGAATGCTTACATTGAACCTACTAATTTGTCTATCCATCTGAATATAAAACACAGTTTCTTATTCTAATTGTCGTTAGGTTCCAAAATTTCTGTCCATCTTCCTCACAATAAAGGGAATAACAGATTACTTTTATCATTTGGGACTCTCCAGTATAAACATTAAGAATAAAAAAAAGCCAGAAATAAGCAAAAAAATTTCTCTGATTTCCCCCAAATTTCTTCCTGATAGCATATAAAAATTTACATATAAATATTTCTCATAATGCTTTTTCTTAATCTTCAGAAGACTTGCGTTTTTGTTCCTAGGGTGATTTCTACCACTTTTTTTTTTTTAAGATTGTATTTTTAAGTCATTTCTACACCCAACGTGGGGCTCGAACTTTCAACCCTGAGATCAAGATTTGCATGCCCCACTTACTGAGCTATCCAGAAACCCCTCTTCTGCTCTTTTAAAGATTTAAGTATACAGATAGAAATTTACAAGATTTAAGAAAACAAAACCAAGATTAAAACCTTAGTATTAAGATGATTAAATCCACTAACATGCTAACTATTGAAAAACATTAATTCAGAGACTGATAATAAGGTCTTTAAAATTTCCTACATTTGTTTTCTGGCAATTTTTTGGAATGATGTAAAGTTTTAAAAGGTCAGCTTGGATACTCACAAACATAAGACAGCTAACATCACTGGGAGACATCACCATGGGTGGTAGATACTTTGTGAAAACAGTTTTAAGTTAAATGAGTTGTGATGTTCAAATAAAGTTTCTGGTTTAATTTAGTTCTCTCTTTAAAATATAAAAAGACAATAACTGTCTTGATTGCCTGTTTTTTGGTTTTGTTTTGTTTTGGTTTTTTTTGTAGTAATTACAAGACATTTCCTTTGAACAGTAACACAAGTAAGAGCAGGTACTGAGCAATTGATATGCCACACATCTTACTTTGAACAACACCCACAAAAAAGCTATATTAAGATAAATACTAAAGAGCTCCAAATTAAATAATGATGCTGCTTTTTTCCATTTGACTTAACAGTTGTAGCAAACTTACTAGAAATGCATTCAGAATTCATGTACTCCCATGTATATATGTTTTGTCATGGGTTTTTGTTGCTGTTGTTAATATTAAAATATGAAAATTTTAGAAAAGTAATATTTTAATATTGATCACACTTTTAGAAACATGTACTTTTTTGAATCAGCATTTCCAGTTTTATCTCATAGAAAATAATTTCTGATAAAATATATTTTCAAATATACTTGATATTATATAGGAAACCAAAACAAAGCAAAATCAAAAGAAAATAAACAGCCACAAACACTGACCACTCGTCTATCTAATAATAAATTAGTTGTTGAGTAAATTATGCACCAAAGAAGAATTTCATGGACAGAGTTAGGAAGTTAGGCAAGGGAGACTTTATTCAAGACTTTTATAGTAAGAGTCAAGACTATCTCAATAAGAGAAAGAGATTGAACTCAACTCCACCGAAATAAAAGATGAGAAAGTTTTTATGTGCTAATGTGAGGTGGAAAAGTACTAGAACACATTAGGATTGATTAATGTGGTTGTGTGTGGCATTTATCAAAATTAGGCTCCTGCCCTCCTACAGAGACTAGAAGGTAGGGGCCCTACCTTCCCTGATGATTACATTTCAAAAAAGATGACTCCTGGTTCCTTGAGAAAGACAGTCCTGGTTGTAAAACTGGCAAGAGGCTGGGAGAAGATTTATATATCAAAGGAGCAGAGAAAGTGTTTACAATTGAACTTTTTCTAAAGTAAATGCTCTAAGAAAAGAGAGGGCAGGTGCTTGGAGTCAGGAACAAGCCTGTATAAAGTTTAGTACGTGGGGCACATTAAGGTCATCCCAAGCAGTCATACAATAGTACATGATAGCTGTTGATAAGGAGGCAGCATGTAGTAGTTTTTTAATCTGCCTTAATCCCATCAGGGAGAAAAGAGAAACTAGGATGGAAAATGAAGGAGCTTCATGGAAACTAGGTAACTGAATACCACAAACCACATAACTAATGCAAGTGGGGCCAAATCACTAGTGGCAGGAGAATGGCATGCATAAAAATCCAATGAGGAGTAGCCAGAGGAGGAGAGACAAAAGGCTTCCATTGGTCCTAAGAACCAGATAACCTAACAATCACCATCTAGTTCACACGATGGAAGGAGTATTGTCACATAGATAGGAGGCCCCAAGTGCTGTTCTGTGAACAACAGATAAACTGGGAAAGGTGATTCCAAGAGAGGCACAGGGGATTCAGAAGATCTAGGAGGTTGTCTGGATCCACAGACCTTCCATAAATATTAAATAAATAAATAAATAGATAAATAAATAAATAAATAAATAAACTAAGTCCCATAATGAAGAAAATAATAGAACAAAAATACACAAATAGATGAAGGGAGGCAATTTGAGGGAAAAGGAGAGAGAGATATATGATAGTAAATGAATGAGAGGAGGAACAGAGGAGTCATATATTATAAAGTATATGACAAGAAGATATTTTTATTACTTTTTGAGAACAAGAATAGAAGGGACACTGCAGATATGAACCTTGAAGTTATTCTGCTGTATCTTGGCCCTAATAGAAAATTGCTTCTATTTTCTTGCCCCCTCAAAAAAGTTCAACTCACTTAAACATGAGAAATAGAAAAAACTAGCATCCTTGAAGAAAAACACTAGAAGGACAAGGCAAAATATAGAGGCAAACTAAAAAAGGAGCTGAGTGATATAAAGAAAATGATACAAACATGAAAAACATATAAATCAGAATTAATAATATTTAGAAATAAGATACCTGGTCAATAGGAGGAAGTGAAAATGTAGTTTGTCTGCTCAAGAAAAAACTAGTAATACCAGGAAAAGATTTCAGAAGTCAAAACCAAACAAGAAGTAACACAAGAATAAACAGACATCTTAAAAAGTATATGTTATGGACTGAACTATGCCCCCCCAAATTCATATATTGAAACCCTAACCCCAGTGTGGCTGTACTTAGAGATGTGTTCTTTAAGGAGCTAATTAGGGTGTAAGTGAAGTCATAAAGGTCGACCATAACCCAATAAGACTTGTGTCATTAGAAGAAAAGGAAGGGCCACCAGCAGTGTTTGTGCATGCGGCAGAGACCATGTGAGGACATAAGGAGAAGTTCATCACCTGCAAGACATGGAGAGAAGCCTCAGGAGAAACCAACCCCGTCAGCACCTTCACCTTGGACTTCCAGCCTCCAGAATTATGAGAAAATAAACTCCTGTTGTTTAAGCCAACCAGTGTGTGATATTGTGTTAGAGTACTTTAAGTAGACTAATGAAATATTTAAAGAAAAATATACCTTATAAAGGAAAAAAAAAGAATTGCAACAAAATTTTGAAAAGAGATATAAAAATTTTTGAAGGACAATTTTAGATACAGAAGACAAGCAAGAAGACCTATTCTACAGAAGATAGCAATTCTCAAAGAAGACAAAGCAATATAAGAAAACTACTAAAAACCATAATAAAACAATGAAAATAAGAGAAAATATAGGCCGACTTTTAAAATGCACATTGTTTAACTATGGAAATTAACACAAAATAGGTAATACTGAGTCAAATCTAGTAATACTGGACTATAATGAAAGGAACAAAAAATAATTTAGCCACAGAGGCAAAAAGACCAGATCACTTTTAAGGGATAGAAAATTAGATTAGTGTCAGGCATTTTTGGTGGCAACATGAGCGAAGAAAAAAAAGAGTAAATGTGAAAGAAAATGTGAAGCAAGGATATTACATGTAATCAAATAGAACTTCAAATATAAAGGTCATGGAACAACCTTTACAATCATGTAGAGACTCCAGGAACCAAAATATAATTGGAGAGGCTTTCTCAAAAGGCTAGAGAGGTACTGTATAAATATTTTTTTTTTTACAACCAAACAGAAAGGAGACATAATGGTGATTGAAGAGTATGTAAGTGATTCGTGTTCTGACAACATAGATCTGACAGAATTATTAAAAAATGTGAGGGGTTGGGAGGGAATGAGAATATATAGAAAGTTGAATAAATTCACTGCTTTAAGCAGAGGTCAATAAATTAAGCCTTGGGACAAATCCAGCTTGTTGCCTATTTTGGTAAATAAAGTTTTATTGGAACACAGCCATGCTAATTTGTTTACATATTATCTAGACTTCTCTCATGCTACAAAGTCAGATTTGAGCAAGTGTGATAGATTGTATGGCCCACAAAGGCTAAAATAAAACATTTTCAGTGTGGACCATTACAGAAAAAAATACTGCGTACCCTTTTTTAAAGGTATTAATTGAGAATGAGGAAACTGTGTGTGTGTGTGGAGGGGGGGGTACTTGATACCTTCTCAATGAATTCTCTTCCTAATTCTATAAGCAGAATTACTTTTTTTGCTTATAACTAGGATCCCAAACTGATAAATGCTCTTCAAGAATCCCTTGCCCTGTGTCCAAAGCATACAAAAATATGAACACCTGGAAGAGTGATTATTAATCAACTTAAAGTCAAAGGTATTTCATCTAGTTTGTTTCTAGTCAGGGAAAAGTAGTAAATTTAGTAAACTTCACTGTCAGACAACCAATGTCATTTATCCCTTGGAATTACAGTTAGAATTTATACCAAGCAGTTGAACAGAAATTGAGATAAAGTATACTAAATCCCCAAAGGCAAGTTATCCGTTAATTATGGAAGTAGAAATACAGAACAAATGCCGTAGAGTTAGCATCAGTCCTGAAACATAAAGGATAAAGTCTCTGATGTCTTTTCCACATAAAAGCATTTTGCAAAGGAAAATACTACAGTAACAATTAACTATGAACCTTGAGTATCTGCAATGGCTCCTCTGAATTAAAACTAACCAAATCATTCAACTAATTTAATCTTCTATAAAATTAGTTGTTTTAGGTTGGCTTCCCCAGAAATAGACTCAGGGAGGGAGGTTTACATGCAGGCAAATTCTTGGAGAGGGGAGGACACAGACTTGCTCAAAGGGAGGAAACAGAACTGCAATGTGGTCCCAGCAGAGGCACTAGCCAGTCAAGCCCATGGAAACTCTGGAGCTGGCATTTTCAGGCAAAGCATCCAGGCTTTGAATGTGCACTGTCCCAGGGCCATAGGGTAAGCTTGGAGAAGGAGGCTCCTTTTAGCCAAAGGCAATTCCTCAAGCTTATCTCCACTGAGCTCTCAAGCTTATCTCCACTGAGCTCTCAGGCTTACACTGCTCCCCGCAGTGGAAGGAAGGAGTGCCTCAGTCTTCAAGAGCAGATCTAAAAAAAAAAAAAAAAGCAGATCTTAAAGGCACACCACAACATGCATTATAACCCATTCCCGTTTTACTCTGTATCCCCTATATAAATAATTCTGATAGGCGCTCCTTCAGAATCGTTGTCTCTTTTCTTAAGGAAATTTACAGGAAGACGGGCAGTGGAAACAAGCTAGAGGCTGCAACTCATGTTCATCATCATCCTCTTGTACTCATTCCAGATTTCCTTCACCACCTGGGCAGCTTATCTGGCAGGGAGACCCAGAATCCCATCCTTGATGGATCTGAGTGCCTTATCATTATGACCTTTCCAGTCTATGAAAGCTACACTTGTTCATTTATTATCAAAATTGAACAAAGTAATACCAAGAGCTCCTCTGTAAATTCCCCTAAATGTCAAAGATATTAACTGCCCTCATTTGTTTTCTATTTTGCACTTTATTTTTTCTTTGTTAATGTGGTAAGAACACTTACCATGAGATCTACCCTCTTAATGAATTTTATGTGTACAACATAGTATCATTACCTATAGGTAAGGATACTATTTGTCCTATTTGTCCTTCTCTGGCTTATTTCACTTAGCAGTCATTAAGGAAACCAGTATGGATGTTCCTCAAAAAATTAGAAATAGAAATAATGTATGATTCAGCAATCCCACTTTGGGGTATTTATACAAAAATATTGAATTGAAGATATCAGAGATATCAGAGATATTTCTACTCCCATGTTCATTGCAGCATTGTTTACTATAATTGTGATGTAGAAACCATCTAAGTGTCCATCAAAGGATGAATGAATCAAGAAAATGTATAAATGTACAATGGAATATTGCTCAGTTAAAAAAAAAAAAAAGAAATCCTACTATGTGAGGCAACATGGAAGAATCTTGTGGACATTATGCTAGGTGAAATAAGTCCTCCTTCATTATTTGACAACACCCTACCAATCTACAGATCAGCATGGTCAATTGTATCAGGATTGGGACTCCTTTCCTTGTCTGCTAATCTCTTAGCATAAGGAGCCCAAATTGACTAAGTGGAAACCATAGCTAAAAGTTTAATTTTACTCTTCTTGTATTCTCTTATCAGTTCCTCTTTGGAAATCAAAACCTCAAACATATACAGCCCAGAGTTATAAGAAAGAAAACCAAAAATTCTCCAAAATCAAGTGGGACATAAACAGCAATCTTCTACCTTCTGGTTCCTAGATTGAAGCTTTCCACCTTACCTCTTCATGACATAATGCTATATAATTGTATTTGATTTATGGTGGATAGTGCATCCTGAAAAATGATATTCTGTCCTTGAAGTGCATTGTCTCCAAACTGGTACTATAGTTGTGTCTTCAAAAGCCTAATCAATTACTCTTTCATCCTGGCAAGATCTGTTGATCCCACGGTCATGTGCCAACAGCTATACCTCCTTTGCTATGAATTAAATTCTTAGTCCATTTTAATACTCTACAACATTCTAACTTGGCAGATCATGTGTTCTATAAATCCTTAGATAATTGTGCAGCCTATGGCAGTGTGAGCAGGAAAATAAAAAACATTTCCAGAATATGTACCATTTCCAGTTAAGATATATCGATACTCTTACAGCATGGAAGAAGTACAACATAATCACTTATCACCAAGTTGTTGCCATTGGGTCTCCTTATGGAGCAGTGCCAAAGTGGAAACTCAGCATGGATCTC
>NW_023270316.1:20115658-20120135 GCF_011800145.1 Mirounga leonina | reverse complement strand
AAGAAGAAGAAGAAGAAGAAGAAAAAGAAGAAGAAGAAGAAGAAGAAAAGAAGAAGAAGAAGAAGAAGAAGAAGAAGAAGAAGAAGAAGAAGAAGAAGAAGAAGAAGAAGAAGAAGAAGAAAGAAGAAGAAGAAGAAGAAGAAGAAGAAGAAGAAGAAGAAAAAGAAGAAGAAGAAGAAGAAGAAGAAGAAGAAGAAGAAGAAGAAGAAGAAGAAGAAGAAGGAAGAAGAAGAAGAAGAAGGAGGAGGAGGAGGAGGAGGAGGAGGAGGAGGAGGAGGAGGAGGAGGAGGAAGAAATTTAACAATTGCACATGATATACTAGGGTCATTGTGATGTCTACATTGTGATGGAAGAAGAATTGTAAGCTCCCAGTGGATATCAGCTCCAAAATCCCATTTTAAAGTCTGTTTTCTTGGACCTTGTCAGGCACCAATTCTCTTAGGTAGGGTTTTCTGAGGAATAGACTCTGAGATTGGTATTTACCTCCAGGGAACTAATTGGAGAGTGCCTTGGGATCAACTACTGTGAGGGTATGAAAGCAATGACTAATCAGAGGGAGGCTTTGGCTGCAGTGCAGTCATAACCAAGGTCCTAGTTAATTCCACAGAAAGCTTGGCACTCAGATGGCCCCTAGAGTTGTTCCAAATTCAGGCAAGGAGGCCAGATCACTATATATTTAATAATAACCAAACCGAACTTTTTACTGAATAAGCTATGCTGGAAAAAAGATAGTTGAATAGTGTCAGAGCTGTTGTGAAATTACTGAGTAGAGCTAAGATCATAACACAGATTGGTCACTTGAGCCCTGACCCTGGTACAAAAAAAGTAGGAAGATGTGATAGAGTCAAATGTACATCCTTGGCTCCATTAGAACTTAAATACATTGGCATCCTTTTTTCTGTTCTTACTTCTTTGAGGGATATGGAAAAACTTTGAACCTAGGAAGCCCAATGTCAGTTTTCATAGGTGAGGTTGAAGAAAACATAGATGCTGTCACAGGAGCTGAATTAGGAGAAAGGGGAAGTAGATCTACATTTTAATTCCAGTCTTAACCTTCAAATAATGGGCAATTGGTTCTGGTGATTAAGAACTTTTCTTAGGGATTCTATACTGTTTATTCTTATCCCCTTTCTCTCAAATAGAGAAAAACATTTTAGTAATCAATACATATTATACTTAAATTTGTATACATGTGTTCTAAACATGAGTTGCATAAAATCTAACATAGTTTTCATATTGTAAATTAGATGGACATTCATCCACAGAATTATAAAAATTAATTTTATCATTTATTAAACTTTAATTAAAAATACTATTCAGAATTATTTAGATTATTATAACTTAATTTTATTAGAATTTGTATTTAAACTTTAATGGATACTTTAAAATTTTTTAGCAAAATAATCTTTGCTCAACTATGAAATGATAATTTTTTTATTTTGTATTTTGTATTTAATTTACATGTTTAGTAATATATTTATGAGATAACATATTGTGCATTTTATTATTTAACACTTTTGGTGATTATTGCCAATAACTATATCTTACATCAAAATCTTGATTATAGCAACATGATATATAATTATTCAAAATGAACCCTAACACATTTATATTTTATATTTTATTACTTAAGAATGTAAAAGTTACTTAACATGTTATTATTCAATACCTACATTATTGCCCCATGCCTCTAAAGGCTCAGAGATTTTACCCTACTTGCAAACTAATTTGTTAGCTGGCCAAAGTCTCATAGTTTCTACTAGAAGATTCCTGAGTTAGAGACCAAAAGCATTTTATTATTCATAGCAATGATGGTGGAGAATTTACATCTTCATGGTGGTTACCCAAGCCCCACTTCCCACAGGGTGACAAAAAAAAAAAAAAAAAAAAAAAAGCCAGTGTGTTCCTAAACCCCAATCTTTAATAATGAGATAAGCATGCCTGCCCTTTGCTTTAGTGAACGATACTATTTTCCAAGGCTGTTCACTATACAAACATTCTTGAAAACAGTCTGAAATAAAGGTTAGTCAGTGACTCTGCTTACAAAATATGTAAGAGACACATGTAAGATTATCTCCCAACAATCATTACTGACAATAAAATCTGAATTATGTGAAAAGCTCGATTCTACCAACTTAAATATTTTTTTTCTGGAATAAAACTTAAAAACCTTTAGAACAAAATATTTAAAACTATGTTTTTTTAAAAAAATTGCTCATCCAAAATTCCCTGCCCATCAACAGAACATCTAGATGTTTTCAGTATTAAGTTCAACGATCTCTGATACTTGGCATGCTTTCATTCATATAAATGCCATAACTTCACATATATCTTTTGTTTTAAACTTTTCTAATTGTAAGATACATATGTCATAGTAGGGCAGCACGATATATTTTACCATCTGTGGCTTAATTTATAACTTTTTTATAATTTTTATAATTTTTAAATATTTAAATATATTATACATGAGTTTCCATTTGTATTCTTGTTAAGATGTCTATAGTATTTTTATGTTATTTCAACATTTTGCACTATAATATTCCTTTGTGCAATCAAGGGTTATCAAGAATATGTTTTAGAGACCTCATTTGAAATGTAATTTCATTGTCCAGTTGAATATATTGCCTGAGCTACTCCTAATTATTGCTCAAGTCACTATGATAGTTTCATTAGTCCTATGACCATTCAGCATCATTGAACTAAGGTCATTTTTTGTTTAGCAAATTACTAACTTGACATATGTCATGTGTATGTATCCACAGATCACTGTTCAAAATAATAGAAATATTCATGTTGGGCAACATTAGAAAGACATATAAGGTTCAAGACTAGCACAGATCTGTCACTAAATGTATACAAGAGCAAAAGTTTTAAGTCCCTGCATTGAACAGAAAAAATGATTATTGCTTGCTTTGCCCAGTAACTTAAAGGCAATTTTTAATTTCTCTGTATTCCCCATTTGGCAAACCATTATAAGAGACACAGAGAAAGAGAAATTGCCCAAACCTCAGCAGTCCTGAATTATTAAGAATTAGTATTTGCATACAAATGCGTATCAGAGACTGTGAACAAACCATCATACTGGAAGCACTAGCATCTGCGGACCTTAGTGGTTAATAGCTCAGGGTACAATATATAAGCCTTGAGAGTTAATTTATAACTGCAAATTGTCAGGTGGGATTGAACATTGAATCAAAATCACAGTGACTTGCATGAAATTGAATTTATAATTAAGCAGAGCTTTCCTTAAAGAACAGAAATTGCTTTCAAAGAGATCATCAAAAACTAATGCACTTCAGTGCACGTATTTCTTGCAGTTTTCAGCACCACGATTTCCTAGTATATCCACTAGAAGGCTACTAAATATATACTCTTATTTTATAAAAATAATTCATTTTCTGTGCAGTGATTTTTACCTTAGTGATTTGAAATGCAAGTTAGTGTGCCCCTATGGAAAATTCAAATTTGTAATGGTGTGTTTCATGGTGTGTTTGATAAAGAAAATTATGTGTATCAAAAATTTAAAGAATGCTCTTTAAGCTGTACTCTAAAAATAAATAGTGCTAATACCATCAATTGTTAGTTATTGTTCTTAGCTCTCTCTACAATGTATTGTTTACACTAAAATATGACCTGTAATTTAAATCAATTACAGCTCCAAAGCTACCAAGAATTATTAGGCTAGGTATTTAGCAAGTTGCTTCGCAGAAGCCATATTGCAGCATTATATAATTAATAAGAAAATTTCAATTCATAAATTGTATTTTTACAAACAAGTTAAATATTGATTAGTTAATTGAGTTTTTTTAATTCATGTGCACATCTAATAATAAAAATAATTGTATATAATATAGCATAGTCACATGATTGAATATTTATTTAATTATGTAACTAATGGCATATGAAAAGACTCCTATGAATAACCAATAATAATAGCAATAATGAAGCAGTATGAGTATACAAACACTCTTAGTAAAATTATGTGAAAATATGACCAAACAAAAATAGTAGAATCTAGAAAGATACAAAAATTGTGTTTGAGATGTGAGCATATGAATACATTCCTCTTTGGTAAAATATCTTCTTATGTTGCTATATCAATATTTAAATTATAATAAATGTTAAAAAGATATGTATGTAGGATAGCAGAAATTCAAGCTTGAATTATATCAAGTTCCACAGCATTAGGGAAATTAATCAGTGTAGATAAGATTGCATATTTTTTATATCATTATAAAAATATAAAAGAGCAGATCTTCTAAAGGAAAACTATGTCTCATTATATATAATATATGTTCACCATTTCAGTTGCAGTTAACATATATGGTGAGCATGAATATAGTATATAATTAACTCAACTTTGTTTATCCACCCTAGAGCACAGTGTTGCTTTAAGTAGTTGAGAAATAAAAATAGAGAAAGAAAGAAAGAAAGAAAGAAAGAAAGAAAGAAAGAAAGAAAGAAAGAAAGAAAGAAA
>NW_023270316.1:20108181-20115648 GCF_011800145.1 Mirounga leonina | reverse complement strand
AAAGAAAGAAAGAAAGAAAGAAAGAAAGAAAGAAAGAAAGAAAGAAAATACCATTTTAGCTTATATCCCCTATGAGGTAAGTAAATTCACCCCATTTCACTGATGAAAAGACTGACATTTTACAATAGCTTGATAGGGTTGCCATAACAAAGTATTATACACTGGGTGGCTTAAAAAAAAAAACAAAAAACAAATTTATTCTTTCAGAGCTCTGGAAGCTAGGAGCCCGAGGTCAAGGTGTCAGCAGGTTTTGTTTGTTTGTTTGTTTGTTTGTTTTTTCCCCGAAGCTTGTCTCATTAGTTTGTACATGGCCATCTTCTCTCTCCATCTCCATGTGGTCTTCCCTCTGTGCATGTCTGGGTCCAAATTTCTTCTGATAAGGACACCAGTTATAATTGGATTAAGGCCCTCCCTAATGACTTCATTTTAACTTCATTACCTCTTTAATGATCCCAGATCCAACCACAGTCATAACTGAACTACTGGGGGTTAAGACTTCAACACATGAATTTTTGGGGACACGATTCAGCCCATAACTTACCTGGTAAGTTAATTAACTTTCAAAGTTCCATAGAAGAGCTTGTATTCTTGAATTGCAGAAGCCATTTTTATTCATAAAGAAAAGGCAAAACAAAATATTCTAAAATAAGGAAAATCACATAAAATGTTTTCTTTACAAAGCTCATAAGATCCATAATCACAAAATGTATCATCATACACTGGAACATATATAAAAATAAATCGATCATCTGTGCCTCAGGCTGACAGGCTGACATTATACAAAAAATTGGCTTAGACTTTTTCCTCCCAGAAGTAGTCATCTGTACACCAGTTATATGTTTATACAAATATACTGTTTGGAAGTTTCCTTTCATGAATATTTCTCTTGTGTGGCTTATTAACCCATATCCTAAAGGTTTTAACACATTCACTTCCAATTTCATCTACTTTTTAAAAAATATTCCTCTCGGGGCGCCTGGGTGGCTCAGTTGTTAAGCGCCTGCCTTCAGCTCAGGTCATGGTCCCAGGGTCCTGGGATCGAGTTCCACATCGGGCTCCCTGCACCGTGGGAAGCCTGCTTCTCCCTCTCCCACTCCCCCTGCTTGTGTTCCCTCTCTCGCTGTGTCTCTCTCTGTCAAATAAATAAAATCTTTAAAAAAAGAAAGAAATATTCCTCTCAATATTGCCCATTTAAAAATCATATAATTGAGTATATAGATAAAAAGCACTTTAAGTGGCAGATAGTAGAGATTAAATATGGGTTATAATAGTATGACACGATATGATTGCTCTTGTCTGTGTTGTGAAGGAGCTGAATTCATCTTTTCTCCTTTTTCTTGTGTCCTTTATCCACAATGTCGTGTCGCTCATTTGTCTCCTTTCTATTCTTTTTTTTTTTTCCACCTTGGGGCCCCGGGCTGCTATAGGTACCAGCCATGCCACACTCTTGCCCACAGCAAGGATCTCTTCTATTCTTGTTTTCAATCCTGCCCATCCTCCTCCTTTCTCACTTCTTCCTTCTCAGTTAAGAAGTCTTCCTATTACAAATGGTCAAGTTAGGAGGCAAACCATCTGATGAAACAAACTGACCCCCGACTGCCATCCACTGATGACTACTGGCATTTTATACATTCATATTTTTTTAACAAAAACACACTTCATTTCAATTCGTAACTTTCCAGATTGATTAACAAAAGGAAATCTAATAATCTTCTCATCATTTGGATGATATAGGACATTCGTAGTTACTCTCCCACTTCTTGGCTAAAGAACCATAGTATTTTTTAAACAGCAATGAGGTCCTCCATGGTATGACTCATGATTAATCTAAACCCAGAAGCTAAAGCAAAGTATGTGGCCCGAAAGTGATGGCTGAGACACAGGGAGACCTACTTTGTATCGGATGAGGCAAACCATCAAGGGGTCTGAGTGCCCCTGCCCATTCTTGCTAGGTACACAAAAATGCAATGATTGCTCTTTACCTGGGCCGAATTTCAGGTTGTGTTTGTAGGGATGAGTCTTGAGGACTGCGATAATGTCTCCTTCTGGGAAAAGCACAGACTTGCTTACTGTTTGCTTATTCATATAAAAGAGCAGCTTTTCCAGTCAGTGATGGTCAGTTTTCCCACAAACAGGGCATGCACAACATTCATCAGGGCCTACACTGCATCCTCCCCATGGGATCTGCGGCAAAGGGAACTAGTGCAAATTCTGATGGTCCTACACTTGTACTGTGAGTTGGGAACAACCCATCTTCAGCACTCGAGCTCATGTCTTCCAGATTGACCCAAACACAAAGAAGAACTGGGTACCCACCAGCAAGCACGCAGTTACTGTGTCTTATTTCTATGACAGCACAAGAAATGTGTACAGGATAATCAGTTTAGATGGCTCAAAGGCAATAATTAATAGCACCATCACCCCAAACATGACATTTACTAAAACATCTCAGAAGTTTGGCCAGTGGGCCGATAGCCGGGCAAAGACTGTTTATGGACTGGGATTCTCCTCTGAGCACCATCTTTCAAAATTTGCAGAAAAGTTTCAGGAATTTAAAGAAGCTGCTCGACTAGCAAAGGAGAAATCACAGGAAAAGATGGAACTTACCAGTACACCTTCACAGGAATCGGCAGGCGGGGATCTTCAGTCTCCTTTAACACCAGAAAGTATCAATGGAACAGATGATGAAAGAACGCCTGATGTGACACAGAACTCAGAGCCAAGGGCTGAACCAACTCAGAATGCATTGCCCTTTTCACATAGGTATTCATTAAAGGACGTGTGCACAAAAAAAAAAAAAAAAAATGTCTCTGGCCTAGAAATCTTGCGTCTCTGCCAAATCTGTCAAGACTTATCAAGACAAGTTTCTAACATTTTATTGTACCCTACTAACAAGTTAATAAGTCTGTTCCTTTTTCTGGATATTACCAGAATACACTGAGTAATATTTATTTCCTGTTAGGAGAGAGGCATGTGAAAAACTTGTTTGGCTCCTCTCAACCCTGTTCCTACAATAGGCGTCTTGTTAGCTTTAAGTGCATTGTAAATGTCAAAGGAGTTAAGGGAAGGGGGTGATAATGAAAACTGGAGATGAAAAGGAAGGGGAAAACTCAGGAAAAGTTTAAAATTAATTTCAAATGTGGGGCACCTGGTGGTGCAGTCGGTTATGGGTCTGACTCTTGGTTTAGGCTGAGCTAGTGATCTCAATGTCCTGAGATGGAGCCCTTCGTTGGGATTCAGGCTCAGCACAGAGTCTGCTTGAGATCTCTCTCCCTCCCTCTCCCTCTGCTCCTCCTGCTCATGCTCTCTCTCTCTAAAATAAATAAATAATATTTTTTTTCTAAAAAAGATTAATTTCAAGTGAATTACACTTGAGTAAAATTTAAGTACCGAAGTCAATAGGCATGACAATGGCCTGGGCCTCCACAGTTATTTATGTCAATGCACACAGCTGTCCTTATTTATTGTGTATTTTGAAACCCATCACCACATTACATCTGTGCGCAATAAGACCCATGTGTGTATCACTTAGTGTCTTAGTGTTTTAAAGAAAGGACAGTGATATTTAGAGTCAGACCTGTGGGCACATCCTTTTCTAACACTTGTTCCTTTATCAAGTTATCATATTTCCCACATTACTATTGTTTGGCTACAGTTGATAGCGACCCCAGTTAATAGTAGGTCACATAGCAAGTCTGCAGAAGATTTCCATTTCATGCTGCAAGACCCAATTTCTTGCTCAGCTTCTCTACTGCCTATTCTAACATGCCTGCTTGTTGTCCTTAGTTTTCTTAAGATCCAAACATCATGTCCTCCTACAAGTATTTCCAAGAGGAAAAAAGACAAGGACAGAGCATCAAAAGTCTTTTTGTCTGGCTATTTTATCAGGAAGGAAATGCTTACAACACTAACTGCAGTGGAGGCTGGGAAAAGAAAATTGCATTTCCTTAATAATGAACAATTTTAGATCCCTCTTCATGTATCAGTTGATATGCATATCTCTTCTTAAACGAAATGTGGGTTCAAATTATTTTATCTATTTTTAATGGAGTCATTTCCTTTCTTATTGAATTACTAGAATTTTTTATAAATTCTGGGTGCAAGTTCTTTATCATATCTGTGTATTTCAAATGTTTTGTGTCAATTCATAGCTTATCTTCTCATTTTCCTAACAGAGTGTTTTGAACACAGAGAATCTTAATTTGCTAAAGTTCACATTATAACTTTTCCTTTTCACATTTCATGTTTTTTGTGTCATGCATAAATAATTCTACATAACCACACATGACAAATTTCCCCCTACATTTCCCAATAATTTTATAATTTAGTTATTACATTTAGCTCTATGATTTATTTCACATTTTTTATATCATGGGACTCATAGTCTAAGTCATGTGTCTTTTATGGATAGGCAATTAATCAAGTCCCATATGTTGAAAAGAATATGTTTACTCTATGGAATTTATTTTATTTATTTAGTTTTTTTGAAAATCAATTATCCCTAAGTAGGTGAGGGTATATTTTGATCATTTTTTCCAGCGATCTATGTTTCTATCCTTTTGCCAATACCACAATGTCTTCATTGTGTAACTTTATGATAAATTTTAAAATCAGGTAAAAATAATTTTAAAATTATTTTCTTCATTTTCAGACTATATGACAATTCTAGATCTTTTGCTCTTCCATGTATGTTTTATAATCTGATTGTTGATTTCTAAAACAGAAACAGTTGAAATTTGTATTGAGATTGCATTGAATATATAGATCAATTGATATCTTAACAATATTGTGTATAGTGTCCTCTGGACAATGCACTTCATATATCTCTCTTTTCTTAGGGTTTCTTTTTTTTTCCATCAATGTTTTTGAATTTCAGCATATATATCTTGTGCGTGTATTGTTAGATTTATTTCTAAGTATTTCATTTTTATTGATATTTAAATTTAATATATATACACATTTAATATATGTAATAAATTTAATATAAATATTTTCATTTTCCAAATGTTTGCTGCCAGCTTATAGAAATACAATTTAATTTTGTATATTGAATTTTATTCTTGGACCTTGTTAAAGTCACTTATTTAAAAGTAGGGATTTTTTTTTTTTAAAGATTTTATTTATTTATTTGACAGAGAGAGACACAGCGGGAGAGGGAACACAAGCAGGGGGAGTGGGAGAGGGAGAAGCAGGCTTCCCGCGGAGCAGGGAGCCTGATGTGGGGCTCGATCCCAGGACCCTGGGATCATGACCTGAGCTGAAGGCAGACGCTTAACGACTTAGCCACCCAGGCGCCCCAAAAGTAGGGATTTTTAAGGAACTTTTAGAATTTTACATATAACCAATCATGCTGTCTGTGAATACAACAGTTTTTCTTTTCTTCCTTTTTAATCTTCTAGTACGCCTTCCAGTAAAATGTTAAACAGAATGTTATTGGCTTGTTATTAAGCTTAGAGGAAAAGCATATAGTCTTTCACCATCAAATATGATTAGCTCTAAATTTTTATAGCATGAGAACAAAATTTGTTGCACTTTCTACACCCTAAATGGAAGTCCTGAGGGGCCATTTTGATTGTTAAAATGCCTTGGGAGTACCATTGCTACTTAATATGCAAGGGCCAGAGTTGCTACAAAATGCCAGTAGTAATCCCCACTGAGCCAGTGCTGGGGCCAAGATGAAAAAAAAATGAGATTTTGCTGAGAAATAATGAAAAAATGAGCTTTTTTGATAGGAAAATTTTCGTGTCTTCTGCAGCTACTTTTTCTATTCAAATAGTTGTAATTCCCACAATATTTATAACATTTTGTATTTATTTTTGAAGTAAATACCCTTGTGTGTATTTACAAATAATACTTTACAAGAATATTACAAATTCATTTAGAATCTGTGTTTCACCAAGCTCTTAATATTTTTCATTCAGTGGTTGAATTACCAATGATTATACACACATACATATAATATATATTATTTATACAATTTATATGTATATATAATACATATATTATATATGTAAACAGTTCATTGTAGGCATTAGGAGGGCATACTGGAACTAAAATATATATAAATAAGACATATACATGCAATAAGATCTACAGTGCAATATTTAAAACTCAATAGGGTAAATATAAAATATGAAGGAATGCACTGAGTTCTAGTATTGCAGCACTCAAAATATTTTCAACTTTTATGCTTTTATTGTGGATTCATGGTAAATAGAGCACATGTAATGAGAAATGGAGTTCTTCCAAAAATGTTCCTTACTCAAATATAACAAGTATTTTAGACAGGGGACTACAATAAATGGGAGTTGTTCAGGATATCTTGAAAAAAATCAGAAGGAACAGAACATTAATCTTATGAGTACTTCTAAAAAACAGAAAATAAAAGATTTGTCAATACCGAAGGCCATGTTTTGGGAAACACCAGAAGCAAGAATTATGAGTTGAATTTTACAGGGTAATATACTCTACAGAATTGAGATTTGTAAGTCATTTTCTAGAAGAAATAGAAAAAGCCTTTGGCAGAATGTGTAATTACATTCAAAAAGCAAATAAGAATTGGAATTGATTGCTAAAAGAGTTAACGATAAAACAACAGCAACAAAAAAGACAGGAGAATTGCTGGTTCAGAAATTAGCTAATATTCACTTAAATTGCTGAATCTAGTATTGGTCATGCTAACTTTACAATAATATAATTGAAAAGGATTCTTCATGGACTATCAAAAATGAATGCCAAATCCCTGATTCATTCTTAAGGGAAAAATGAAATAAATTTAGCCAAAAGGAGAGCGGATTGGGGGGAAAGAGGAGGCATATTTCACTTTTTAAGATCATGGGAAATGTTATTTATTTCACTGAAATGAAAATAGACTGTTCTTATTCACTTTATTCATCATGGCTGCAATACTTTGTCTTTTGTATGTGCTATGCCATATAGAAGCAGTCACAGATGTCAGACAAAATGGGCAGTAGGAAATATGTAGCAATGAATGGTTTCTGGACTACATTGTGCCTTTACTTATCACCAGATGTGGTTAGAAAGCAAATGCTAATTTCCCATTTCAGATCAGATTAAATAGCCACTAAATATTCTGTAAAACTCCTGGTAAGTGGCATTAAGAAAAACATTCTTTGAACAGTTTTGATTTGTATTCCCTGTTGCTCCTGAGAGCTTCACAGACCACTGGCATTCAGCTCTGACAGATGTCCTAACCCCCAGGGAATTTCAAGAGCCTACCAAACTATTATGCACCTTGTGAAGGTTAAAATATTTTATGTTGCTAACTGACTTTCCTTCTGTTTTGATATCTGCCTCAGATCCTTTCTAGAACAGAGGGCCAGAGAGATAGACTCTATAGAGATAATGATAGATGATAGATAGGTACATAGGTAGATAGATGATAGATAGATGATAGATGATAGATAGATAGATAGATAGATAGATAGATAGATAGATAGATAGATA
>NW_023270316.1:20105075-20108171 GCF_011800145.1 Mirounga leonina | reverse complement strand
ATAGATAGATAGATAGATAGATAGATAGATAGATAGATAGATAGATAAATGATAGATAGATAGATTATACACCCACCCCCTCCACACAATAAACACCCATATTTAGACACATATATTTACATGTCAGCTCATTCAAAACTACTAAAAATGAATTACCTCTGACACCAGTTAGCTTCAAGTTAGAATAAGCTTCTTGATTTGAAATAGTATCTTAATTATCTTTGAATCACCTGTATCAAGTACAGTATTGGGCCCTAATGATCAAAAGGCAAACCCAAAACAACAACAAAAATGAAATGAACTAAGAAAAGCGTTGTTTCAAGTGATAAAACTATATACAAACACCCCAAAGAATACTTGATTAGTAAGTAAACTGTGAACATCCTCCCATTTCCATTGGCTAGCAGGAAACTTATCCCACTTAAATAATCACAAGAACTCAGTGTACTATAAAACTCTCAGTAAAGAAAGAATTAAGCTGCCATTTAAGGGTGAGGAATAGGAACAAAGTGTGGGAGTCTTCAGTGAAAAGTGAGAAAGTTACCTTTGCAAGCAGGAGAGACAGAGCTAGGAGATATCAGCAACATGGCTTGAGAGCAGTGAAGGTTCATTTAAGATGGAGATTCTCTATTTCAAGGAGGTCTTTGGTCATATTCAGCAGCATTGTGGTGGGCATCACCTCAGTGAAGAATCGGACTTAAGTAGGATGGTAGCAAAAGGGTTGATGTGTATGCAATAGAATGATTTCAGTGATTTATCATGGTACTGAAGCATGGAGAGAAAGCATCAAGAGTTGATGGGAAGTGAAAATAGCAGGATCGGTGGATTGAAGAACCCACTGGAAGGCAAACGATTGTTCAAGTTGAGATTAAAGGGAGGGGGTGGTGAATGGAGAGTGAGAAGTTCCAAATTTAAAGCTGTGGAGATGAAGTATTGCTGATAAGAAGGTAGTAACTATGGGAGCCAGATTGAGGAGGGGCAGATATAAAGATCATTAGAGAGAAGCAGAAGAAACTGGGAGCCTCAGATATTAAATGTTTCACCTCTATGGATCTTGAAATCAATAAAAAAATAAAAAATTAGAGACTTACAGTGAACTACAATCACTCTTTTACTGATGATATATGATTACGTCTTTCATTTAACAAAATCAAAATTGAAGATCAGCTAGGGTTTGCAATTCGCCAGAGGTCATGTAATATGTAAACTGTAAAATACATGATTTTATGAAGAATAGGAATGCAGTTTCTCCAATTTTTAAATAATAATCTCGATAACATAATACAATCTACTTTTAATGGGGAGTATGGTTTTTCTTTGAGAAAAAAGCAGGAAAAAAATCTGAAACAATAACTTGTATAATAATAATACAATAAGTTAATTTTGAAAAACAGTGGTTGTTAATATCTGAGGTGTATTCTTAAATAATAACCTTGTTATAGAAACAAATATATGTTATTTAGGATTCTTTAAACTTATGAACATTTTACAAAATGAACACAGTGAATGTGTTCAAAATCAAAATAATTTATAGACATAAGAGTTTTTATATGTGCATACCTTTAAACAATTCAAGGAAATTTAATTTTAAAATTAGTATTTTATTCTAATTTTAATTTATATTTACCTTAATAAAAAGGAGTCACTTAGGGGGCACCTGGCTGGTTCAGTGGTTAGAACACATGACTCTTGAACTTGGGATTGTGAGTTCAAGCCCTATGTTGGGCCTAGAGCTTACTTAAAAAAAAAAAAAAAAAAAAAAAAGGGTCATTTAGTAAATATATTGGGCAAAAATGGGCCATTTGGAAAATATGTCAAATGTGTTCACTATAATCATTTGGAGGAATACAATATATACCGATATAATGAATATGCAATTCCAATTTTCTTTTCTTTTCTTTTCTTTTTTTTTTAAGATTTTATTTATCTATTTGACAGAAAGAGACACACAGCGAGAGAGGGAACACAAGCAGGGGGAGTGGGAGAGGGAAAAGCAGGCTTCCCGCGGAGCAGGGAGCCCAATGCCAGGCTCGATCCCAGGATCCTGGGATCATGACCTGAGCTGAAGGCAGATGCTTAACAACTGAGCCACCCAGGCGCCCCTCAATTTATTTTCAATGAATTCCCATCATTTACAAAAATCCATAGATCATACAGGGAAGGAATATATACATTTAAAATAGATTTCAAGTAGTACATTAGTCTTGTTTTTTAAAAAATGTTTTAAGGGGCGCCTGGTGGCTCAGTCGGTTAAGCGTCTGCCTTCGTCTCAAGTCATTATCTCAGGGTCCTGGGATAGAGCCCCACATGGAGCCTCCGCAACGGACTCAGCACTGTATGGGCTGTCTGCTTCTCCCTCTCCCTCTGTGTGTTCTCTCTCTCTTTCAAGTAAACAAATAAAATCTTAAAAAGAAAAATTTTTAAGAATGTAAAGGGAATTGGAAGATTATGAAGTTAGAGGGCTGTTATGTAGCTGCCCACAAATTTAAGTTCTAGTTAATTATACATATTAAAAGTTTTCATAATATTTTATTACCTTTAAGTAATTATAACCACATTCAGCTAAAATATGTTGCTAAAGAGTCTACAAGATGTGCACTCTGTTTAAAGATAAAATATGCCAGGGTTCAGTTTGTGGTTTTGATATTGATGCATTTTGTGATCTTATTCTCTCTGAGCTGAAAGTTATTCATTAATAAGATGGTAGATTGACCAAGACCATTTTATATCATTAACACCTTTCAAATTCAACATTGTATGAACAATTGAGATGCAATTGGATTTCTGCTGTGTGTGCATGTGGTTAAAAAGAGCTTCAAAGAAACATTAATTTTGATCTTTGTTAACACTATCAGCAATTCAGGTTTAAGTAATTGGTCCTGAAACTATAAGAGATTAGAAATTAGTGCAGTTTCAAAAGTGAAAAAGTTTGAAAAAGTGACTTTTCATAGAGTCACGGTGATGAAAGGCTACAGTTATATTCAGGGAAACAAAATAGTAGACTTGATTCATATGGGTTCACTATACATGATGATATATTTAAGGTGACATTTATTTATTTATTTATTTATTTATTTATTTATTTATTTATTTATT
>NW_023270316.1:20057783-20105065 GCF_011800145.1 Mirounga leonina | reverse complement strand
ATTTATTTATTTATTTATTTATTTATTTATTTATTTATTTATTTATTTGGAGCATGAGCTGGAAGGAGGGGGCAGAGGGAGAGGGAGAGAGAGAGAATCTTAAGCAGGCTCCAGACCCAGCACACAGAGCCTGAGACGGGGCTACCCTGAGATCATGACCAGAGCCGAAATCAAGAGTCCACTGCTTAACTGACTGACTTAAGGTGATCATTTATAAGCTTGATTTTTTTCACCATCAGTTTGTTGTTTATGCTTAAGAGTTTGTTTTTGGTTTGCCTCCTTCTATGTCTTTTCCCCCCTTATGTTCTTTTGTTTTGTTTCTTAAATTCCACATTTGAGGGAAATCATATGGTATTTGTCTCTCTCTGATTGACTTACTTTGTTTAGCATAATACTTTCTAGTTCCATCTATGTCGTTGCAAATGGCAAGATTTCATTCTTTTTCAACTACTGAGTAATATTCCATTATACATATATATCACATCATCTTTATCCATTCATCATTCCATGGACATTTGGGCTGTTTCCATAATTTGGCTATTATAGATATAATGCTGCTATAAACATCAGGGTGTATGTATCCCTTTGAGTTAGTATTTTTGTAAATGTAATTATTTTTAAGCAGAAATAAATATGAAGTTCTAGGAAATCAGATTAAATAACCTTTACAAACACACAGATTATACACATACACTCATTTAACTCTGTTTATTTTACCAGTAATCATAACCTAAACGCAAATTTTAGCTTTATAACAACTAACAATTACACAACCATTTTTATTATAGTCAAATTTTTCAAAATCAATAAAAACTGTCACTAAAATAATTTAACAGAATGTTTTTAAAGTTTTAAAATTTAGAGAAATAATCCTTAGGCCTTGTTAATATTTTTCAGAATATACTGTACAACCAGCATCTATGATATGTGTTAGACCATATAATGTCACTGCATGAAAAGACATTGAAAAAAGAATACTTTGAAAGATAATGAAGCAAAGTGGGAATGATGAATTCTTCCCCATTATTTATATAAACTAGGTCCAACATTGCATTAAGAACATAGATTAGATACTAAATTTCTGCTTTTATTAAATTTTGACAAATTAAATTAAAAAGACTTTTTGTACCTTACACATTTCTGAAATTAATGATAAATTAGAACCTTCAAATATTTAAAAAAATTATGGTGCAAATTGTCAAATTACTTACCCTGATAATTCTTTTACTTCATACCTCAGGTATTCATAGATTTAAACATAATGGACCATATTTTAAACAAGTATTACAATAATTTTGTAGGCACACTGTGTCTCTTATCTCCCTTTATCCATTAGTTTATTTTCGATAAATAATTAAATTATCCATATCCGCTTCTTATTTCAAATTGATTATGCTATTACTCAAGGTAATGTGGTGCTCTCCAAGTTTAAATTGCAGAAAGAATATTGACAACTGGGCACAGTCTTTTTGAGAATGGTCTTTTTTGAGACTAGCGATGGTATTTTATTCTGACTGTGCTCACTGAATAGCAAAGGAGTTTATCCTATTAGGATGTGTGTAAATCAAGAACAATTTTCTTTAGGCATTATGACTTGAGACAAGTAGAATCCTCATTGTGTAAAATGTACCTCTGATTTAAAATGTAGAAGCATAGTTTAATTAAAATGCATACTTTTTACTGAGATTAAGATCAAATTCTAAAAAACAAAAACTAAATACTTCGATCTAACATCAATTAATGGGAAGTCCTATCATTGCTTGGAACATTAAGATTTAAGAATGTGCTAACCAAAGAGTAACAGTGACAAAAACAAAATGAAACAAAGGAGCAACAATATTATCTCTGTGTATTCATGTTTGTAGGATCCTTTAGAGAGGTAAAGTGAAGAAACACACCAGGAGATTAATTAGTCACTTCAGTGGAATGACAATGGAAAGTGTTACAGTTTTTTTTTTTTTTTTTCCCTTAAGACAGCTTTGCTTATTTCAGGAGAACCAAATTTATCTAAAAATAATTTTAACATGATGACAAAAACTTAGTATTACATGCTGTCTAACTGAACATAATAAAAATATAAAAATAAAACATTCTTTCTTTTTCTACACGTCAAATGTTCAGGTATTATAGTATAACCCATTATTTTATCTACAGTTGCAACACTTCCATTTTTGTATAATAGAAAATTTATGTAAAAATCACATCAATGGAATTTTAGGTTATTTGCTCTCCCTGTTTCTCTTTTGAATGTAAAATATACCTTGCAACTGTATACACATCAATGTATTTGGATTGATCTCATTCTTTTTTAAGGTTAATATTTATATTCCACTACATTAATATTGTATTCTTTATGTAAAAGTATTCTGTTGGTGAGCACTTAGTTTACTTTCACGTTTTTTGATGTTACCCACAGTGCTGCAATGAACATCTTCCCACTTACAAATGAACTTGCTTTTGTAATAATATCCCCATAATAAATTTAAGCAAAAAATGTGCACTTTAAAAGTTTACCAATCTCAGATTGCCCTCCAAAATATTGCCTTAATTATACTCCTCTGTCTCTATTTTTTACCATACTGCTATCAAACTCTAAAAAGGGTTTGTTTTGCATATCATTAGTCACTAATAAATGCAGTATGCTTTCTGATGCTTATTTTCAATTTATTTTTCACTGTTTATAAAACTTGTTAACATTTGCATCTATAGTTTTAAAAACTGAGGGGCGCCTGGGGGTCTCAGTCATTAACTTGGTTATAAAATGCTTAGATCATTATTCCAAAGTCCTCCATACTAACTTAAAGGTGGCACATTATTTACATAGAATTGAGGAACAAAGTATCTTCATCTTTAGTCTCCATACAGAGTGTGTAAATTATATATATATATATATATATATATATATATATATATAAAATGTATAATATATTTTACATATTATATGTGTTTAAATGCATATATCGACTCTAGAGATAATATGGCAACACCACTTAACTTAACGACTGTTTTCCCTTAGAAGCCAAAGTGTTGAATGTGTTTCTTATTGGAGGAGTTAGGTCCTCCTTGAATGTTTCCCCATCAATCTTGTAATAAGTAGCAACCACAACTTTCATTGTTTTTACACATTTCACCAGAAATACATCCTAAATTTAATTTAAAATATCTTACAGACTTTAAATAATATAGAGACTTCTGACTATATTTGTCTTTTGTTAAAATTAACATAAAAAAGCATTAGATATTTATTGGATTTATTGTAAGAATATCTGAATAATTGCCTTCTTTCCATAGTAATATAGAAAAAGTGACCTTTAAAAATTTCTCTATAGGGGTGCCTGGGTGGCTCAGTCGTTAAGCATCTGCCTTCGGCTCAGGTCATGATCCCAGTGTCCTGGGATTGAGCCCCGCATAGGGCTCCCTGTTCCACAGGAAGCCTGCTTCTCCCTCTCCCACTCCCCCTGCTTGTGTTCCCTCTCTCGTGTGTCTCTCTCTGTCAAATAAATAAATAAAATCTTTAAAAAAAAAGAATAATTAAAAAAATTCTCTACTAATTTTGTTTCATATACATTTAAATATTTAAATCAAGCCAGCACACTTTATTTTTAAACCTAATTTTTTCACATAAAATTATGTAAACCGTCTTGCTGCCATCTTAAGCAAATCTGTTTTTCTTGCTGTGTATTTGAATAGCAATTTATGCAAACAATGACCTTACATTTAGTTTTTCTCTTCCTAAATTTATATCATTCCGGACTTCACACCTCGGTGTCATGGATCATTTTCTTATCTGCATATTCATGTTCTATTTTTCGTGATTTTTTTAATATGATAAAAATCTTTCATTTTTGTCTGGGCAAGTAAATAACTAGAGAAAATTATGCATATTTTTTAATTTAAAAAAATCTCATTTATCTTATAATTATGGCTCATTTGTGTATTTTTTTTCTAAGTTTTCTCTCCCATTCTGTCCCAAGTTTTCTCACCCATTTTGTTCCACATATATTATGTTATATTATGTAATATAATCTGAGTTGAGCTCTATGGTAGCAATCTTTATATTGAGTTGAAATTATTTGTTCATGGAGCTCTCTCCTTCATCAATTTAGATACCAAGTAACTCAAGAGTAAAAAAAAACATGTAATGATTTTTGTTGGATATAAGATCAGTTCTATTAGTTAATTTCTTTTTTTATTAACATATAATGTATTATTTGTTTCAGAGGTACAGGTCTATGATTCATCAGTCTTACACAATTCACAGTGCTCACCATAGCACATACCAAAAGAGTTCTATATTGCTTTCATTAGAAGAAAAATAAGTAAATGAATAAAACTGAAACAGCAATTGCAAAGACACCAATAAATATAGTGGAAAAATCTGGGAATAGCTTAAAAAATTCTAAGGCCTGATGGATGAATCAAACCTGAGAAGACCAGGAAATAGGCCTGTTCTGAGGATATCAGATAAATTCACAAAGATTCCTTTCTAAAGGCCAGTCATTAAGTGATATGAATCCAGGCTTTGAATGTCTTAGATTAATATTCTACTTTAACGCAGAGGAAAAAAACAATGATAGTCATGGTGCAGTGTAAATTTCTCCTTTTAAATTGTCTATATCTCTATTTTATCCATATAGTTGAGAAATAGTGGCTAGAGGCACTTTCTGGTATATTAAGAGTGATTCCCAGAGAAGATGAATTTGGAATTAAATAAGCAGCCAAACCAAGACGTGTTTAACACATTTGGATTCCAGGGGATTCCAGTGTTTGCTTTGAGGATTATTAATTATAATACTAATCATAATATATTGAGACCATAGTCTGTGCCAGATGATAGGTTGGATACAATATCCTCCTAAGTCCTCAAAGCCACCCTGCAAGGTAGGTAAGATTATAATAATCCCCACTTTATAGGTAATGAATCTAAGGCTTAGATGATTTCATTAGCAATGTTCTAATATTTTCCCGTGTGCATATTTTCCCCTCTGTTGTCACAATTATATTAAAAATTTTCACATTTATTATGATGTATTGGATTCGGTCATCTTTCAATAATATCATGGTGTGGTGAATGATTAAATAACTGACAAATTTATTGAAAATAAGTACATGAAAAAATGTAAAGGCTATGCTTATTCCTAATAATGGAAAAATGTACGAACTTGCTTTGGCAATAATTTTAATGAAGAAATAAGAAAATATATATTATTACATATATTCAGTAAGAATCAATGTATCATTATTTGTATGTATACCTAGGTAGGGGAGGCAGATTTTTCTCTCTACTCTCTTAGGGTTTTTCAAGTGTGCTTGAGAATTAAATTGACATAAGTTGGATTAACAGGAGAAAAGCATACAAATTTATGTAAGTTTTACATGACATGGGAGCCCTCATAAGAGATGAAGTTCCAAAGAAATGGTTCTTCGATAGTAGGTCAAACAGAGAGAGGCAATTGGTTTCTTTGAATGCAATTCTCTGTCTTTACTTCTTATCCTTTATGGTAAGAATGTTAACTTTCCTTCTGGTACAGGGAGAACATCTTTCCCATGGGAATTTCATCCCCTGCTTTTAAGAAAAAGAAGGAAGGTCAGAGTGCTTTTTATGCAATTGCTATTTTTGAACTGCCTTTAACTCAGAATAATCTTTATGCCAAAGTGGCATTATTTGGGGTGGCATATTCTGTCACCCTTCACTTGTACATATACTTAGGTTTATATCTATGCCCATGCTTATGCATATGTCTGATTTAACATCTATGTCACTATCCATACATATATATCAACCTCTGTAATTGTATCTGTTTATAATTTACCACAAAACAATAAAACTAACTTCATATGTTTTTTCTTGCATCAAAATTTTCCCAAAAAAAAAGGGTAATAAAAGGGAAAAGCTTGAAGAACTTTGTGCTAAGATTATCATAGAGCAAAAATTTTATATCAATTTCTGTTGCTTTCATATATGATACTGTTAGGCATATGTAAGTAATAAGTCTGTGTCCAAAATTGAATATTATCAAAAAATATTTTAAATTCTGTTTTTTTATTTAGAAAAAAGACTGTGTGTGTGTGCATGCACTTTTTTTTTAATCTAGGAAATGCAGAATGACTTTTTTTTTTTAATCTGAAGCTAACCCTTAAAAGAATAATAAACCAGTATGAAATAATGGATGAAAAGCCCACTCTCCAGAAAGTTCTCTTTGCATGTACTATTTGTTTTCTATCTTATTATTTATTTTTATTCCTTAGAGTAATAACGTGACTTGGACAGAAATAAGACTTACAGAGTTATGGTGAAAAAATAATTTTCTCTTAAAGACCCATCTTTTTTTTTTTTTAAAGATTTTATTTATTTATTTGAGACAGAGAGAATGAGAGACAGAGAGCATGAGGGTGAGGAGGGTCAGAGGGAGAAGCAGACTCCCCGCTGAGCAGGGAGCCCGATTCCCTGCTGAGCAGGGAGCCCGATGCGGGACTCGATCCCGGGACTCCAGGATCATGACCTGAGCCGAAGGCAGTCGCTTAACTAACTGAGCCACCCAGGCGCCCAAAGACCCATCTTTTAAGACAAAGATATGCCCTGGTCAAAAGTTGTGTAGGTCGGCCTCATTGTGAGTTTGTGTGAATAAAGTATTCTTCAACTGCTGCTAAATCTTCCTTTTGTTGATGGTCTACTGATCCTTTTTATTACATAAATGCTTATGCTTTAAACTCTAATTTCCGTTTAGGCAGCATATCAACATTGCTATTATCTAGAGTTCTGGCATTCTAGTTCTTTTAATTTGTGTGCCTACTACTTCTTACCTATTATATCCTCTACTTCCAGATTGTGAGTTCATGCTCAAAGTGATTTTTTAAGTGGCAATACTGAAAGTCCTGGGTTGAGGGTGTGTCCCTAAAGACCGGCCTATGTCTGTACAGCACTCTACGAGTCTTATTGCTCTGGAACCAATTTGGCAGGTGGTGGGGTGAGGGTGGATTTATTGTTTGGGGGATTTCTGGAACATGTTTAGTATAAATTCCAACCTCAGACCCCTTAAAACCCAATTTTGTAGTTACGAATTTTAAGAATGAAATAAATTTGTATCCATGCATCTAGCAAAAGCACTGAATGCTCTTTGTGCCACTGGGCAACGTTTTTCTTCAAATATAACTTTTCTTTTAAGGTGCAGCTTGATTTAAGAGTCATAGTCCCAAATCTCCATTAATACTTTATCTTCTTTTTCCATAAGAACTTGTATAAGTATGTACCATATATACTTTCATACATATATTCCTATTTCCATAAGAGTGTGTATAAGGTATATATATGTAAGGTGTATATACTACATAAATTATAATTCTGTTTGTTTTAGTATATGTTGGGGTTTAGCAAAATTAAAAAAAAAACAAGTAATACATCATTATAGCTTTTTTCTATGAATACTGCAATTTTCATCAAAAGAAATGACATCAATAATGTGTGTATATGTATAAGTATGTATATGTATATATATTAAAACTCACTATAAAAAAAACTCACTAGTATCCCATATCCTAAGGTTTTTGATAGCTCAGAATTCTTCCTTTGATTTCTATGAGTTCCATGATGTCATTCATCATGTGTTTTCTGCTTCCATACTCAGCAACAAGGTAGCAATCCCAGTGCGAATTGCCGCCTTCATCAGTTCCCACAGACAATCCATTCAAACTGAGCACTTCTTTAAATTAACTTGACCAAAGATTTTGCCTTTCCTGGCAAAGATTCAAATCTCTGAGCAGACAGGCTCCCAGTCAACTTGCAGGTCTCACTGTCCTACATCTTCCTTCATTCTCTCCAAGTTAGAACACATCCTCATCACCCACCACACACTTTTCTCCATCTAAGAATTATTTTCACACCTAGGTCTCATACAGGATAAGTTTATATGTCCAAATGCTTTTCAGGATATTTTACAAACAAATGCAGATTCTTTTTTTTTTAAAGATTTTATTTATTTATTTGAGGGAGAGAGAGAATGAGAGACAGAGAGCACGAGAGGGAAGAGGGCAGAAGGGGAAGCAGACCCCCCGCTGAGCAGGGAGCCCGATGTGGGACTCGATCCTGGGACTCCAGGATCATGACCTGAGCCGAAGGCAGTTGCTTAACCAACTGAGCCACCCAGGCGCCCCAAATGCAGATTCTTAAGAGGAATTCTAGTGGCAAATATTGATGAGAAACGATTTCGTACTTTTGGCAAATGTGTATACAGCTATTTTTTTGTTCTCTCTTTTTCTTCTTCCTCAGAGCAAGGAAAGGAAAACTCAGTAAGATGAAGGTCATTGTGGGTGGTAAATTTCCCTTTACATCAATAATATATTTCATTAGGTGGTGTTGTTCTAAGGCTAATGTAATCCCTTGTTTCCTTTGATGCCTGATCTGTCTCAACTGGTGCAACTAGCAATGTTTTTGGATAATGAGAATATCTTTGTCAGGAGAATACCACTCTCAGGCACTGTAGTAGACAAATGAAGGGGGTCTTTCCCCATTAGCATGTGGACTGCAACTCAGAAAGCTGTTGCAAATATGCAAATAGTCAGGCTAGTAAACCCCCCAATCCAAATTTGTGCTGATGCACCAGGGTGAGACTAACGTTTGCTCCAAGGGTATTGCTAGATATGCAAGAACGGAAGGCAATTTGAGTCAACCTAAACCTTCTAGGATAATTGTGTACATGAAGGAGATGTATAGCCCATTTCTGGCTTCCCCTTTTATGATTCTATTTTAATTTCGAGGGGGACACATTTGTTCCTAAATGCATTATGTTTATTTAGAGACATACTCTGTTTTTTTTTTTTTTTAAGATTATATTTATTTGAAAAAAAAAAGATTTTATTTATTTGACAGAGAGAGACACAGCGAGAGAGGGAACACAAGCCGGGGGAGTGGGAGAGGGAGAAGCAGGCTTCCCGCGGAGCAGGGAGCCCGATGTGGGGCTCGATCCCAGGACCCTGGGATCATGACCCGGGCCGAAGGCAGACGCTTAACGACTGAGCCACCCAGGCGCCCCGAGACATACTCTGTTTTAAAAATACATAATCTTCATTTATCTTGGAATGATTTCTTAAAGGAGTGATGCTAACAAAATAAGTAAATAGAAGCTGCTTCAGCCATAATTTTATAGACATGGCTTTCCTCCAATTGTATTCCTTTTCTGGAGGTCCATATAACTGAATGCTTTTTATCTGAAACAGTAAGAAAATAAGGCCTGGGAAATTGTAGTTTCTTTATCAACAGTGTCATGTATATTACGAAATGCAATAGAAAAATAAATATGTCTTACCATGATCCTGTGATTTTTTTTTTTTAAATAAGTGGTTCGGTTATATTTGCATTTTACATTCTGAGCCAAATGTTACCGCTTGTAGCCGAAGAGTGTCCTCTGAAAGGTGCCATTGTCAGAGGAAATTAATTCATGGCTCCCACTCTGGGCTGTCGGCATCAAATTGTTATCTTTCCCTTCCTCCCTGTCATTCAGATTAATAACATAAGTGGCGCTATATGCTTACAGCTTTCTTCCCCTTGTCATTTGACTCAGAATCTCCTCTGCACAAATAGTTTTTCTTCGGCAAATTTAACTGTACTGCAATGTATCTGTGTTTAGTTAAATGTGCTATAGGATCATTTCTCTTCTGACTACTCTTATTAAAGCTAACTTAATAGACCTCTTTCTGTTGTAGGTTTTTATTTCTTAAACGCTTCATTGCAGGATGGATTTGAGGTCTCACAACCATTTTTGGTTATAGTCTGGGACTAACATTATTTTTACATTGTTTATGATGCCTCTTAAAATGAGCTTTTTATTAAACATATTAAATCACTAACAATATGCACAATATAGTCACTTTTCTTAAGTCTCATGGTTATGTGATTCTTGCCATCTCTTTATGGAAATCGTCCACACAATGTGAATTTATGCATAAATACAGTGAAACTGGCAAATTATTCTATATTTAAACATAAATGTAATCAAAGGTGTGTAATGTTTAAATGTGTAGGTTTTATGTTCAAAAGAAATTAAGTGCATGTACCACTGAACAAAGAAAAGACCAGAAACCTTGGAATCTTCTTCATTTATAAACCAGGAAGCTATCAAAGCAAGACAGATCACTTTTGGAAGATTTATAGGTTCGACTTGCATTTTGAAGACGCTTATACAAGTTTTAATGCAAAAAACACAAAACCTGCAATAGGTATTTCACATTTTAATGGTTGGAAGATCTTGATTTGAAGTCAGGTCACTGCCACCAGGCTTCAAGTTCATGCCATTTCAGCAAACTGTTGCTACTTTCAGAGCTGCCTTGCACCATAAAGCTTGTTCTTACACATTGAAACACAGAGGCTTTGTGTTCTGCAAATTAGTATCTGTCTCCACTGCAGCTTAGGGGTGAATAGACCCTGCCTTTCCAATCTGGCATGGGCTTATTTCCTTGGAACAACCCAAATCACATCCCAAAGTTAAGTGGAAAGAGTAGGATTGTAGTTTTTAGCCCTTCAGTCTTTGCAGTACTTGAGAGTGGGTTGAAGGGGTGGGAATGAAAGCTGGGTTTCCATGACAATAACCAGTGTAGCAAGTATTCACTGACACACAAGGTACTGTTACTTGAGGTGTTGAAAGTGTCCGCTTTGCAGCTTTAGAGACTGGGGATATTTAGAGTCACAGGATGTACCCTTCAACACTATAGTGACTTATCCTTCCGATTCCTGCCTCAACTTTATGTGAACGTTCTTCCCTAAAGAGGGAAATGAAAATTTGAACATCTAGGCTATGTCTTCAGTGTCCCGGACAGAGGGAGATGAGGTGCGTAACCTTTACAGATCTGTATTGTGTCCCTGTGAGCCCAAAGAGCTCTGGGTTTCCCAAAGCAGGGGAGGATGCCAAGGGACTTGTTGATCCCTCCCATGTCCTCCTATGTGACACCTGGGTGTAGCAGAGACACATCTTGGCATTCATTCTTACTCCTCTGTAAAATCTCCACCTTTGTGTAGGCAGAACCTGTGATCTTCTTTTAACCAAGAGAATACAGTTAGAAGTGATCAGATGTCATTCCAGTGATTACATAACATTACATGTCAAAGGTGATGGGATATCACTCCCATGATTATGTTATGTTTTATACAATACCATCTTGCTAACTGACTTGCTCTACAATCTCTTTCTCCCTCCCTCCACTGCTGACTTTGAAGACTCAAGCTTCCATGAATTTTTCAGCTGCAGGAAAATGAATACTACCAACAACCTGTATGGGTGGGCTTTGTACCCTTCTCCAGTCAAGCCTTCCGATAAGAACCCAGTCCTGAGTGACATCCTGCAGAAGATGCAGCCTAGCCACTCCCAGATTGGTGACCCACAGGTACAGTGAAATAATAACTGTGGGATGTTTTAAGATGTTAAGTTTGTGGTGATTTGTCATATGGCAGTATAAAACTAATTCAGGGGATATGGAGAATTATAAATATATTAGAAAAAGCAATTTCAGAAGAAAAAACTTCAGAGGAGCATATCATCTCAACACAGTAAATAAATGACGGTGAGTAAAACAAGTATTATATAATACCCAAGTTTATGACATTGTGGATTGCAAACTCCTCACTTTTTCTCCTCAACCCCTTCTTAGGGCAAGATAGGGGTCAGCTATTTTGACATCAGTGAAAGGGATGCTACCATGGTCTTTGCCCTTCAGGAAAGAACAAAGAATCATTTGGGGGAGTACAGATCTAAGTGTGAATATTATCACAAAATATTAGGTCATTAACCTTGACTCAGTAATTATTTACTTGTTATAATTTAATTTAATGTTCAGTCTCATGAAGCATATAATCTGTGGTGATTGAAATTAAATAAAAATAATAACAGAATTATGGAAAATATGTACCATTTAAAGGTACAAGTGAATCAGAAAACATTTTGGGGTATTGAAAATAATAGCTGCCATGTGTTAAAACTATACTTACTTTCATAGTTCAAATCTCAACAGTAAAAATGATGGTATCATTCCCATTTAAAAGATGAAGAAAGTGAAGTCAAATAAATTGATTTTTCATTTTCTCCAATATAAATTTAATATTTTCAATCTCAGTTGCTCTCTGAATTATGCTTTATAAAATAAGTTTTATGAAGAAAAAAATAGCTTAATCAAATACATTTGGTCAACAGTAGGTTAAACTGTTGCTGTTTGTGTGTTTGGTTGTGTGTTGTTGATAAAGTTGTTGTTGAATTATATATTGGATTGTTTTACCTCCAACAAGGTTCTGTGAGCCTTGACTGCTGCAACAAAGATAAGCTCCTGCGGCGCCTGGGTGGCTCAGTCAGTTAGGCATCCAACTCTTGATTTTAGCTCAGGTCATGATCTCAGGGTCCTGGGAATGAGCCAGGCAGAGGGCTCCCCACTGAGCAGGGTGTTGGCTGGTCTCCCTCTCCCTCTGCCCCTCCTTCTGCATGAGCAATCATTCTCTCTCTTTCTCTTTCTCTAAAATAAATAAATAATTTTTTTTAAAAAAAGAAAGATAAGCTCTTGTGAAGATTAATTTCTCAAACTTAATGAGTACAGCGAGCATTGATCACAGAATACCTAATATTCCATCAAGCCAGAATTCACCAAAAACACTTCTCATGGATCATTTGTCTAGATAAACGTATAACAACTAATTCTTTCCAAAATTCCTCAAAAAGCTTAATGGTTTAAAAAATTGTATTATATCCTATTTGCCTAATTAAATATAGGGGCAAGCAAGGAAGTTTTACTCTCATATGCATCGAAGCTATATGACAACTATACATTTTTATTTGGTTACATTTAATGAAGTCTATTTATGCAAGGAAGATGTGAAATACGTTGCACATGTGTGAAAATTTCAGAAAATTGATGATAAAAATATAATGCAAGTTATTTTCCACATTTTCTATATATATGTAGAAAATTAATCTAAATATTCCTGTAACAACAATATTCCTATAGTATAATAAATTTATTTTCATAAATTTGGGATTAAAAATAGAGCAATTCAATAGTTCAACTATTGTGTAAAATATGCCTTGAATGGCATGATTCAGCTCACAGTCTATACAGATATTTTAAATAACAGGTGGCAAAAAATTAAAATAAAATAAAATAAAACAGCAAGTTGCATTATATCTTCATTTGCTTGATTAATTATTTTAGGCCTATTGAGTTTTGGTATATTTGAGATTTTGTGCCTTAAATAAATAAGAATTCAAGAATCAATATATGTATTACAGTATGGCTAACTGAAATTGAATATTACATCACGGTGTTTTGTGGGAAAAAAAAAAAGACTAAATATAAAGGAAGAATCCACATAATGAAAAAGTAGAAAAGAGCCAGAAGAGGAATGGGTGGCATTTTAAGTAGTTATGGAAAAATCAGGTCAATTTTATAACTATAAATATGCCTGATCAACCCTAAAATTGAAGCACTTATACAAATTTTTCAGTTCTGTGTATTATTTTTCTAGGTTTTATAATATACTGGTCACTCTGAGTTATTTTTAACAACAACAGTAACAACAGAAGTTAATCTCCACACAGGCCATTGATAATTTTCATTTAAGTATGCTTATATTGAAGACATTTATCAATGACAGAAGTTTCCTTTCAGGGGAGCTAAGGTGCCAACAGAAGTTTTGTTTTGTTTTTTACTAATCAAATATGTAGTTTTGCATATAATCCAGAGCTCCCGATTGGCATTTTAAGGAGGGCAGGCTCTACAGAGTGCGTATGATATTTTATTGCGAAATTAGGTCTTAGACATTGGCACAAACAATCTCTTAGGAATAGCTAAGTGTATGGGCTTTTAAAACAGAAAGATATTGGGTGCCTGGGTGGCTCAGTTGGTTAAGCGACTGCCTTCGGCTCAGGTCATGATCCTGGAGTCCCGGGATCGAGTCCCACATCGGGCTCCCTGCTCGGCAGGGAGTCTGCTTCTCCCTCTGACCCTCCCCGTCTCATGCTCTCTGTCTCTCATTCTCTCTCTCGCAAATAAATAAAATAAAATCTTTAAAAAAAAACCAGAAAGATATTATTGAGTGAGAATTTTCAGATTCTATGATAGGTAAAAGATAGTTTTGAGTAAGAGGACCCACTGAATTCCTTTCAGATTGTCTCTTCCCTTTTTTTTATAAAATATTGGACCCATTGAGAATATTTTTACATCTGAGATTGGTGATCATTTTATTCAAATTAGACAACTCTTTAATTGCCTGGACTTAAAACTCAGTTATCAACATAGTGAGCACATTAATGATTCTCTCTTCAGGGAGTTATAAATATTAACGTAATACCAATAATAATAATTATTATTATTATTATTATAACACATTATCATATATTTCACCATACATGATGTAAGAATATCTCCAATAGCATTGAATTAGTGAATTAGTGATTTTCTGATATGAGTTTTCTTTTGAAACATTAATTTAAATTAAGACTGTTCCGCATGTAAATATCTAAATGATGTACTGAATGGCAATTTGAATTCCTACGACCGGTTACTTGTACTGTATCTCTCAGTTACATCTGTTTTATCTTCCATCCTTTCATTTTTATGGGTTAGACCCATAGCTAGTAGATTGGCCTGTGGTTTATGAAAAGGATTGTGATAAAAATTTCTGTGTAACCACAATAGACTCTGTATTGAGAATTTTGATTGAGAAACAATGAGGGAGTCTGCTACATAAGACTGGGATATTAGGCAAAAGTAGCTGAGCCACATTAATAGTGATGTAATAAAATCATAATTAATAAGTAACTTCTAGAAGTGTCCTGTAGGGTGCCTTGAATTCAGTTACAATCTCTGTGACCCCGCAACCACTGCCCTCAAGCTCAGTGAGAGACTTGTCTACCTTTGGTAATAAACACCTTTTTTCTGTAGCTAGTGTTACGCTTACCAAAAAATGAAGCAAAACCCCCCAGTGAAACAGTTTTAAATCTCACTGTATCCAATTACTGTGTGACTCTTGTCAGCAATACATGCTACGTTGTCCTTCCCGACTACCAAATTGGATGATACTAATTTTTAAAGTTCTTGCCTGATATTTGCTTGAAAAAATAAAATACATTGAAAATTCATTGAGGAAAGATTTTAAGAATTGAACATTAAACATGGAGTTCCATAAGACACATTTATAAGATCAAATTAGTGGAAGTCTAGTGCAGTTCACTTTGAAGCGAGTGCTTTGTCAGGCATTCTTATCTGTTCTCTTAGCACAGCGATTATCAAACAGTAGGCATTTTGGTCACTGTATTACTGCAAAAGGGAAAACATCCAATTAACATTCCAAAGAAATGTTTTTACTGCTGCTAAGAGCTAACACAAATGTATAAGACTGAAAATAATTTTTCAAGATTTTTCTAGGTCATTCTGTCTCCGAAGAGGACAGAAATCACTTTGCCATATATTAATTTGCTAATTTCAGTTTCTCCTGCTACTCATAGTCATTATAATTTACTATTCTAGTGAAGCTGATTAGGTTAGGTGGCTCAGAGCTAGCAAGCTCTATGAGTTCCAATTTCTCCTAGTTTCAGTTTGATTCCTCGGAACTTAAGTAGGGAGACCTGTTGTGTGTACTCTCTAACGGTGCATTCAGAAAATGCAGTAGATTGTACAATCTACTGCGCTGCATTTTTAAATTTAATTCTGTTATCGCTTTTGTTTAATAGTTAAGAATTAGACTTATATAAAATGGAATTCTTGTCGGACAATCAGTACGGTGACATTTCAAAAACCCATCAACCAAATCTCATCATACTGCTCATCATGATCTACGTAATACTACAATTTAGCGAATTTAACAGGCTGTGAGCAAACAGAAGATGTCCAGCCAAATACGTTATTTCTTCATAATGCATTAGGAGATTTATATCAGGTAATGCATGCACAACATTTCTGAAAGTGCTTATTTAGTAAGTATAAAATAAATGTTTATTCTCATTTCGTATTTACCAATATGCATCTTTGTTATTACTTATTTTAGCTGAACTCAGTGAAGAAAGAGGTTTTGTTCAAATAAAAAAAAAAGTTATTTTTATCACTGTATAGCTATTTACTACTATTCCATGAAAGAAGAGCTTTCCATAAAACCGTCTATTTTTATCTCCTCACTAAATATTGTACAGATACAAAATGTGATCTCCCATGGGATTTGAATTCAGGCAAATTGGCATTGTGCCCTGCTCTGCTACATTGAAACTGTGACTTTGAACCAGCCATCTAATTTCACTGAGCCTCACATCCAAACTCAGAGCAAAAATAGGAAATATTAAGAGTATTATTATAAAGATTGAATGAACAGGGTAGTGAGCACATTGACTCTCACAGTAAAGGCTCCATAAGAATTTTCTTGCCCCAGATGTTCACTTGACTTGTTGTCTTAATTCCTCCAGCATACTTCATCTTCTTTCCTTGCTTTATTTTTCTCCATAGCCCTTATAACTTTCTGACATACCTGATATGCTCATTATGACTGAGTTTGTTGCCTGTTTCCTCCCAGTAGTATATGAGATCTATGGGGCGAATTGTTGTGTCCCATTATCTTTGCCGTGTTTCTATGACTTAGGACAGTGTGTAAACATAATGGATATTGAATAAACAGTTGTTGAATCAGTGGGTCATATTTCTCTTTTTTAAGATTTATCTATTTCAGAGAGAGAGAGAGAGCGAACGGGGGGGAGGGACAGAGGGAGAGGGAGAGAGAGAATCTCCAGCAGACTCCCCACTGAATGAGGAACCTGATGCAGGGCACAATCTTATGACCCTGAGATCCGACCTGAGCCGAAATCAAGAGCCGGATTCTTATACCAACTGAGCCACCCAGACACCCCAGTGGGTAATATTTCTGAACATTATTATTATTATTATTATTAAACAAAAACTTGGATGAATTTTATTTATATGTTTACCATTCTCAGTCATCCAAATATACTAAATGTCTAATCCAAAATGTCAATCCTCTTTTTAGAAAAAAAAGGATTAAATAATTACAAATTTTCCTATTATATGGAAGTTAATATAGGATATGAGTTAAGATTTTTAACATTCTTTAGGTAAGTAATAAATGCCTAAATCCTATTTGCCTTTATTTGAGTTTTGGATAGACTAAAGGATACTAATCGCAGTATATAACACAAATACCCATGCATACTAAATGCATACAAGCCTTTCTCGCAGGTATTGGAAATGTAGTAGGGGCAAAAAATTTCCGTCTCCTTGCAGAGTTCACATTTTATATAGGGAGATGCACAATAAATGAGTTAAAATACAGAAGAATTAAAACAAACAAATACAAAAGAAAGTTTCAGGGAGTTAGTAGTGATGGTAAATGAAACCGTTAAGGGGATGAACACTGATGAGGCACTTTTTTATATGGATTGTTCAGGATCGGTTTCTCTGAAGAGGTGACAGTTGATCCGAATCCAGAGTAAAATGGCAATGTTGGGTGCCATGACTGCCTTCGGCTCAGGTCATGATCCTGGAGTCCCTGGATCGAGTCCCGCATCGGGCTCCCTGCTCGGCAGGGAGTCTGCTTCTCCCTCTGACCCTCCCCCCTCTCATGTACTTTCTCGCTCTCTCAAATAAATAAATAAATCTTAAAAAAAAAATGGCAATGTTATCTCTCTGGATAATTAGTGGAAATGCTTTCTGGACAGAAGGATCAGCATTGCAGGGATTCTAAGGAAAAAAGCAAAGTAAAACAGTTGAGAACATTAATAAAATTATTTTGATTATAACTAATTGAGAAAAATAAAGTTCAAAAACTACCTAAGAGATTTTTAGGCATTGGGAACAATTTCAATCTTACTTTGAGTATAGTAGGAAGTCAATGAACATTTTAGCTCAAGAAATGAAGTCATGTTTATTTGTTAAGAGTATAGATTTTAGGGGCGCCTGGGTGACTCAGTCGTTAAGGATCTGACTTCAACTCAGGTCATGATCCCAAGGTCCTGGGATCCAGCCCAGCATTGGGATCCCTGCTCAGCAGGAAACCTGCTTCTCCCCCTCCACTCTCCCTGCTTGTGTTCCCTCTCTCACTGTGTCTCTCTCTGTCAAATAAATAAATAAAATCTTAAAAAAAAAAAAGTATAGATTTTAGGAGACAAGGGTAAAACCAGAAAGACTGGCACGAAAGCTATTGTAATAGTTTAGGTGACAGATGACCATAGCTCTCTGACTTAGATTGTACTGATTGTGACAGGTGATGCAAAGTCATTTGATTTGAGATAGATTTAAAGGTAGAGTTGAAAGGAGTTACAAATGAATTAGATGTAAGCATGAGAAAGGTAAAGGGATAGTGAGAATCCCCAAGGTTTTTAAGCCAAGCTGTTCTATGAAGAGTGTCATAACTAACAGAAGATTAAAGAATGAGTATGTGTGCAGTGGTCAGGAGCAGTGGTAGTTGAAATCCAAGAGTTATTTTTGGACATACTAAATGTGATAAGCTTTTAAAAATTTCCAAGGGTGATGTCAAGTATTCAGGTGAATATTTTATTCTGTGTCCAGGAAAGAGATGGGGGCTAAAGGTTAATGTTTTGGGAGTCACTAGCAGAGAGACATGATTAAAGCTGTGGAAGTGAATAATATCACCTAGGAAGTGAGTGTAAATAGAAAAGTCAAAAGAACTAAAGACTGTGTTGTATAAGGCTTAATAATGGCTAAAAATATTTAAACACATTCATTTATTCATTTTTTATAACAAACCTACTTAATAAATAGGGAGCTAATATGTTAATTTTAGAGAAACGGAAATCAAGACTCAGTATTTAATTCTATCTTAATAGAGTCAAGGGTAGTTTGTTTGTTTTTAATCTTTGTAGGTTACCTGCTTCTTAAAATATTATTGCTTAATATTCCCATGATGTTAAAGTGCTATCTTTTTTTTTAAAGAATCATGTTATCTTGGAAGTCAAAGACTTTTGCAACATGGTGCTAATTAAATTCATCTAATTAAATCTTCTCCGAACTCTGAACTCAAATTCCTGCTGCTTCTTAACACCTCCACTTTCATGTATGCCAAATCTCAAACAGTAGATGTCCCAAAATGCAAATATTGGTTTACAGGATTTGTTCACCACCCACCCACACATTTCTTTTCCCATTTTATTTTTAAAAATTTTTTTAAAGATTTTATTTATTTATTTGACAGAGAGAGAGACACAACGAGAGAGGGAACACAAGCAGGGGGATTGGGAGAAGGAGAAGCAGGCTTCCTGTGGAGCAGGGAGCCTGATGCAGGGCTCAATCCCAGGACCCTGGGATCACAACCCCAGCCGAAGGGAGACGCCCAACGACTGACCCACCATTTTAATAAGTGCATCCTATTTTACTCTTTTGCCAAGACATAAATCCAGGAACCATCTTCAGTTTCTCCATTTCCTTAACTTTCACTCAAAGCCTGTTTCAAAAAATATCTAAACTTAGATAATCTATCTGCATTGCTACCATCCTAGGCTAGGCCCACATAACAGATTTTCCAAATTTTACAACAGCTTGCAACAGGTCTCCCTGATTTCTAATATAATCCTTTCACCCCTCATAAGTCTGAATGAGCTTCTTAAAATGTAAATTGAATTATGTACTTCCGGCACACTTAGGAAAAAAAAAAAATCAAAGTCTTTGCCATGGCCTTAATGTCTTACATAATTTGACACCATTTCTAGGAACTTCGCTTGGAAAATTGCCCTTTGCTCATCAGCTTCCACCTTGATAGGATTTAAATTAGTTGTTCAAACATATCTTGGTCTGTGCCATCTTAAGACTTCTTACATTGTATTCTCTCCACCTAAAGCTTTTTCTCAACTTTATGTTATTTGGATAAAATTTTCTCATCTTTGATGTCTGTTCTTCAATATCATCCTTTTAGAAAGACTTGTAATCCCTATTTAATGAATTCCTGTAACCATTGATCTTTATCACAAACATAAAAACACAATAATAATATAAAGATCTACAAAGAAGAAAGAAAACATATCCATAAACCCACTACTCAGATAGGTATTATTGATGAATATCACTTCTATGCACAGCATTTAAGAGGACAAGCACAGAAAATATACACAGATTTAATAAGCTTATAATATTATGCAATATGGATATTTTGTTCACTATTTACACAATTCTACATTTTTCAGCCTGCAGTTTTTCTTCAAAATGTTTATGTATTCTTCATTACAGAAATAAAAATAAAAACTCATAAAAGCCAATTTCTATATATCTTATAGAAATAAGAGTCCTTAAAGGCAAATTTCTATTTCAAGAGACAGAGAAAACTTTGTTCTCATGTCTAAATTTTTTTAACAGTTTTTGTAACAATCTACAATGTTATGAGTTAAACCAGACAAATCTAAAGCAGACAAATACTCCACTAAAAAGCGGATGAACATGGATACAAAAATTCTCAACAAAATACTAGCAAATCGAATCCAACAGTACACTAAAAGAATCATTCACCATGATCAAGGAGGATTTATTCCTGGGCTACAAGAGTGGTTCAACATTCGCAAATCAATCAACATGATATACCACATTAATAAAAGAAAGGATAAGAACCATGTGATCCATTCAATAGATGCAAAAAAAAAAAATTACAAAGTACAACATCTATGCTTGATAAAAACCCTCAACCAAGTAGGGATAGAAGAAACATACTTCAACATAATAAAGCCAACATATGAAAAACCCACAGCTAATATCATCCTTAATAGGAAAAAAACTGAGAACTTTTCCTCCAGGGTCAAGAAAAAGACAGGGATGTCTACTCTCACCATTATTATTTAACAGGGTACTGGAAGTCCTTACCTCAGCAATTAGACAACAAAAAGAAATAGAAGGCATCCAAATCAGCAAGGAAGAAGTCAAACTTTCACTATTTGCAGATAACATGATACTCTATATAGAAAATGCCAAAGACTCCACCAAAATGTTCCGAGAACTGATACACAAATTCAGTAAATCACAGGATGCAAAGTCAATGTACAGAAATCTGTTGCATTTCTATACACCAATAATGAAGCAGCAGAAAGAGAAATCAGGAATTGATTCCATTTACAATGGCATCAAAAATGATAAGATATCTAAGAATAAACCTAACCAAAGAGGTAAAGGATCTGTACTCTGAAAACTATAGAACACTGATGAAAGAAATTGAAGATGACACAAATAAATGGAAAAACATCCCATGCTCATGGATCGGAAGAACAAATATTGTTAAAACGTCTATACTACCCAAGGCAATCTACACATTTAATGCAATCCCTATCAAAATACCACCAGTATTTCTCACAGAGCTAAAACAAACAATCCTACAATTTGTAAGGAACCACAAAAAAACTCAAATAGCCAAAGCAATCTTGAAAAAGAAAAGCAAAGCTGGAGGCATCACAATTCCAGACTTCAAGTTATATTTCAAAGCTGTAATCATCAAGACAGTATGGTCCTGAAACAAAAACAGACACATAGATCAATGGAACAGAACAGAAAACCCAGAAATGAACTCATGACTATGTGGTCAACTAATCTTTAACAAAGCAGGAAAGAATATCCCATGGAAAAAAGGCAGTCTCTTCTACAAATTGTGTTGGGAAAACTAGACAGCAACATGCAGAAGAATGAAACTGGACCACTTTCTTACACCGTACACAAAAACAAATTCAAAATGGATGAAAAACCTAAAAATGACATAGGAAACCATCAAAATCCTAGGGGAGAAGAGAGACAGCAACCCCTTTGACCTCAGCCATAGCAACTTCTTACTAGACACATCTTCGGAGGTAAAGGAAAGAAAAGCAAAAATGAACTATTGGGACTTCATTAAGATAAAAAGCTTTTGCACAGTGAAGGACGCAGTCAACAAAAGTAAAAGGAAGCCTATGAAATGGGAGAAGATATTTGCAAATTACATATCTGCTAAAGGGTTAGTATCCAGAATCTATTAAGGACTTACTTACCAAACTCAACACCCTGAAAACACATAATCCAGTTAAGAAATGAGCAGAAGACATGCATAGACATTTTCCCAAAGAAGGCATCCAGATGACTAACAAACACATAAAAAGATGCTCAACATCACTCATCATCAGGGAAAAACAAATCAAAACTACAATAAGATATCACTTCATACCCGTCAGAATGGCTAAAATTAACAATACAGGAAATGACAGGTGTTGGCGAGGATTCGGAGAAATGGGAACCTTCTTGCACTGTTGGTGGGAATACAAACTGGTGCAGCCACCTGGAAAACAGTATGGAGGTTCCTCAAAACATTAAAAATTGAAGTACCCCACAATTAAGCAAATGTACTACTAGAGATATTACCCAAAGGAAATGAAAATAATGATTCACAGGGATACATGCACCCTGTTTATAGCAGCATTATTAACAATAATCAAATTATGGAAGCAGCTCAAATGTCCATTGACTGATGAATGGATAAAGGAAAAGTGGTATATATATATATATATATATATATATATACACACACACACACATATATATTGGAATATTACTTAGTCATCAAAAAGAATGAAATCTTGTCATTTGCAATGACATGGATGGAGCTAGAAGAGTATTATGCTAAGCAAAATAAGTCAGAGAAAGACAAATACCATATGATTTCACTCATCTGTGGAATTTAAGAAACCTAACAGTTGAATATAGGGAAAAAAAGAAAGAGGCAAACCAGGAAACAGACTCTTAACTATGGAAAACAAACTGAGGGTTGCTGGAAGGGAAGTGGGCAGAGGAATGGGTTAAATGGGTGATGAGTATTAAGGAGGGCACCTGTGATGAACACTGGCTGCGGTATTTAAGTGATGAATTACTAAGTCCTACATCTGAAACTGACATTACACTGTATGTTAACTAACTGGAATTTAAACAAAAACTTGGAAGAAAAAAAGAATTTTTGTAACAATTTATAATATCAACTATTTTTGAAAGTTTCTGTGATGGTTAATTTTGTTTCAGTGTGGCTGATTAAGGAATGCCCAGATGACCGGTGAAACATGATTTCTGGGCATGTCTGTGAGGGTGTGTCTAGACAGATTAGCATTTGAATTAGTAGACTGAATAAAGACTGCCCTTACCAGTGCTAGTGGGCATCATCCAATCCATTGGCCTGAATAGAACAAAAATGTAGAGTGAAGGGTATATTTATTCTCTGCTGAGCTGGGACATCCATCTTTTTCTGCCCTTAAACACTAGCACTCAAGATTCTCAGGCCTTCAGACATGGATTGAATTACACTAGTGATTTTCCTTCTCCATCTTGCAGATGGAAGATTGTGGAACTTCTCAACTTTCTAACTGCCAGCATATGCCAATATATATACTAGAGAGGGTGAGAGAGAGAGAGAAAGGGAGACTGGATATCTATTTCTTCTTTAGTGAATTACTTTTGCTACTGACACCCTAATTACACTTTGAAGCATTCATGGCAATGAAACCAATACTCAAATTTGGGAGCCTTTACGATCTTGTGGTATAATAATTTCCCACGCACATTTCCCCCACTATATTATGAGAAAAATCATCATGCAAGCATCCTGAAGGAATGGGATAAGGCATATCACTTCCAAGGACTGAACATTGCATTAACAGAGAGGTCTACTATTTAAAATGTCTTTATTTAATTTAAACCAGATATTCTCCCTTCACTGATGTCAGTTCTGCTCTTTGGAATGCCACACAATAAATTAAAACTCCTTATCTTTTGAGAGCACTTTAATTACTTGAAGACACAGCATGCCTCTCTGTATGGGTAAGTCTTCTTTTTTTTCCCTGTTTTGCATCATCAGGACTTTCAACACTTGTTCATATATCTTGTTTTACAGACATCCCTCCGATTCCTCTTCTAACAATATAGATTTGAAAGTTATCACACCTCAAAATAAATTTAAAATGGTTAAAATTATGAGAGTCTTTAGGAATTCTACTTTAATTTTAGTTATTAAAAACACATGACATTTATTTTGGGGCAGGAGCAATATAGATAGACACATTCACTGATTGAACATTCAGTAAGGAAAAAAAATTCCAAACTTCCTTCTAAATGGAGAACTTTGTAATATACAGTGGAGATAGAAAAGTGAAAAGGCACATTTAATAGGTGTAAAAAAAATTTTCCTGGGTACTTAATGTTTTCTAAAAGTAGGGGTAGAGAGGGGCGCCTGGGTGGTGCAGCCAGTTAAGAGTCTGACTTGGTTCCGGCACAGGTCATGATCTCATGGGTCAAGAGGTCAAGCCCCCAGTCAGGCTCTGTGCTCAACAGGGAGTCTGCTTGAAGATTTTCTCCCTTTGCCCTCACCACCCAACTCGTGTGCACTCCCTCTCTCTCTCTCTCTAAAAGAAATAAATAAATCTTTAAAAAAATAAAAATAAAAATAAATAAAAGTAGGTGTAGAGAATATATAATGCTTAACAGCAAGGGAATTTGACATAATAAACAACTGTGTTCCAGTAACTTAAAAAATTCCAGTTAGGGTAATTCATTTATTATATTTCTCAAAATCTCACTTTTTTTATGGATAAAATAGAGACAATAATAAAACCTGATTGGTGAGATTATTGTATAAGATAACTCTCTTAGCCCACTGCTTTTCACAGAGTATGAACGAACTATTGAATATTGTTTTTTATTATTTTAATATATTCTACATAGCAATAATACCACAGTATTTAATATTTGGGTAAAATGTTTTAGAATTATAAAATTTCACAAAATTATAGTTTATAAAAGTTAGACAATAAAATTTCAGCAATCCATATGATTAAAATAATTATGTACACATAGATCTGACTGTTATGCATGTATTTAAGAATAAATGTACCAGCTGACATTCACATTTTTTTCTGGGAACTACAGGTGATAATGTTGGCTTGTGCTGAATTTCAGCACTTGCTAAAATATTTTATTATGAAATAAATATTTATTGACATATGCTGTATGATAGAAATGGGTCAAGCACTGAGGCTGCAATAGTGAGCTAGAGAAACATTATATTTGTGAAAATTGAGTTTCTTATCCTGGGATATTCAATTAGCATGTCATCTACATTTCTTATTTCTAATGTTTTCAATCTTTCCTTTCTTTCTGTGTCTTATTCTGTTTTTCATTCTTCATTCTGTACTTATTCTATATTCTAATTTAGTTATTCTCTTTTCATTATATCTGTTCACATTTTTAGAATTGTTTGGTTCTTTTTAAAATTCATTTGTCCTTCTCTCTTTTTGTTCAACTTTTGTCTTATATTTTTTATTCATTATTTCCCCATTGACCATTTAAAACCAATTTAATTTAAATTTCTGTTAGATTATTTCCTAAACTCTGACTTATTATCCAAAACAATGGCATGAGCATAACAACTCTTTAATAGTTCATGACCATGACTACAATAGGCAATTGCCATTAATATGCTCAATATTCTTGATATTGTAACTATGACCTTAGTTTCAGATATTCTTAATCAGTTTGGTTCTGCCCACCATGTATTCTTTTGTCCCTTCTCATTCCAAGGATCCTTGAAGTAAGACTAGGAAGCAATGAAACTCAAAAATGGTCCATGTGGTGGTTAATTTTATGTGTCAACTTGACCGGCCACCAGGTGCCCAGATTCAACATTAGTTCTGAGTAAGGTTATGAGGGTGTTTCTGCATGAGATTTGTATTTGAACGGGTAGACTCAGTAAATTGTCCTCTCCAGTGTGAGTGGGTATCATGCAATCCATTGAGGTCCTGAATAGAACAAAATGCTGAGTAAGGAGAACTTTGCCCCCTTTTTGCCTGCCTGACTCTTGAGCTCTTGTCTTCAAACTGGGATTACATCATTGGCTCTCCTGGTTCCTAGGTCTTTGGATTAGACTGAATTAAAGGCAAGATTTATTGGGGGTCCCGCTTGCAGAAAGCAGATAGTGAGACTTTCCAGCCTTATATCTTGTGAGTCAATTTCTCATAATAAATTCTATTTCTCTGCTATGCAATAGAATCACAATTCATTTATGTGTATTTACCTTGTGCCCTGAAACTTTGTTTAATGCATTTATTAGCTCTAGAGCTTTCTTGTGGATTCTTTTCCACTTACTATATATAGGATCATTCCATCTGTCAGTAAAGATTTTTAAAAATTTCTTCCTTTACAATTTTCTTACCTTTTATTTCTCTTGCTTGTCTAATTGCTTTGGTTAGAACTTCCAGTAAAATGTTGACTAACAGGTGTGGAAGAGGACAGTCTTGTCATATTCTTGATATAAAGAGGAAAGCTTTTGGATTTTCAGTATTGAGTATGATGCTAGCTATGGGTTTTTCATAAATGTCCTTTATCATGTGAAAGTTCTCTTTTTTCTTAAACTTCTCAGTGTTTTTATGATGAAATTTTTTTTTTCAAATTACTTTTACATCAGTTGAGATGATGACTTTTTTCCCCTTCATTCCATTAATGTGATATATTATGTTGTATGAATTTTCTTACATTGAATCATCCCTGGATTTTTGGAATAAATTCCACTTAGCCATGGTATATAATAATTTTTGTATCCTATTGGATTTGGTTTGCTAGTATTTTTTTGAGGATTTTTGACTCTATAGTTATAAGGGAAAAAGTCTGTACATTTCTTTTTCTGGGTAATGCTGGCCTTATAGAATGATTTATGAAGTGTTTTCTCCTATTTTTTTTGGAAAAGTTTGAGAAGGATTGCTGTTAATTTTACTTTAAATCTTTAATAGAATTTACCAGTGAAGCCATATGGTCCTGGACTTCTCTTTGTTGGGAATTTTTGGTTAGTGATTCAATCTGTTTACTTATTTTAGGTCTGTTGAAATTTTCTATTTCTTCTTAAGCCAATTTGGGTAATTTGTGCATTTCTCAGAATTTGTCCCATTTCATCTGGTATGTCTAATTCGTTGGCATACAAATCTTTAGAAACCTTTCCATGGTGTCCCACAAACCTATTATCAGTTCTATTTTTTGTCATTCCTTTGTTCAGTTTGGAAAATTTTTATCAACCTGTCTTTGATTTCTCTGATCTATGTACTGTGTTCTGCTGAATCCTACTAAGTCCTAACAATGATATCTTGGTTTCAAATTTTTAATTTTTAGTTATAGAATGTCCTTTTTTTTTTTTTTCCTTAGGGATATTTTCTTTGTTGAAATATATCCTTTTATTCACTCTGTCTAATATCATTTATATTTTTTTGACTAATTCCAACTTGGCTACCTTTGGGCCTATTTGTGTTGTCATATTTATTTCTATTGATTCTGAATCTCTTTTATTTTCTTCTCTATATGTTAGCCTTTCCATATAAAAGAACCCTGGCACCAAAGTAATGTTATTTCTTTCCACAGAGAAGGCAAGCATCATCTTCTATTAGAAAAATAGAGTAAGAGGACTGAATAGTTAGATCCGTTTGAAATTGAACTGGGTCAGGGCTGGGTTGCAAATTTAGTTGACCTAAGTTCACTTGTGGTTTTAAATGTCTTGATGAAAGAACTGTTGGATAATTGTCTCTGCTTCTTCAGCCCAGTACCCCATCCACAAGCATCACCTAAGCCCTCAACATCCTCAAAGGTGAGAACATCAGATGGGGAAACTAGTCATGTGTTCTAATCCGGTCGCAAGGTCATTAAAAGCTTCCTTTGTTTTATTTTCACCAAAATAGTCCTCTTACAGATGGCAATCCTGATCTAAGAGTGTTCAGAATCACACATGCCCATAAACAGGAAAATAGCTATTGCTCTCACTGTGTGCAGTGGTCTGGTGCAAATTTCTGAATCCTAAACCAAAGCAAAACTCTTCTTTACTTTTCTAATATCCATTTTTCTTCATATTTTAACATCTCTAACAATGGGATACATCTGAAATCCTTGGCATTGCACAACTACTGTTGGTTGTCAGTCAGAACATAATTGTATCAGCCATGCATGTGTATGATATGCAAACTTGGCCATAGCTTTTCATATTTTTGACATTTTAATTGAACTGTTATTGTTGTTATATATCCACTGTATTTAATTGCTTTTCAAATGTCTTTGAAAGGATGACATTATAAATTACATTGAAATACTAAGTCATTTTAGCTCAGAAAGGTACTAAAACAGAGTAGGGAGCAACAACTTTTATTAGTGAAGCAAATAATCATCGTCAGAATAATGATTACAATTTAGTAAATTTATTAAAGGGAAACAACCAAGTGCTTAATGAAAACCAAGGACAGGGGCGCCTGAGTGGTACAGTCAGTTAAGCATCTGAATCTTGGTTTTGGCTCAGGTTGTGATCTCAAGATGTGAGATCAAGCCCCGCTTTGGGCTCCACACTCAGTGGGGAGTGGGGTTGGCTGGAGTTTCTCTCTCCCTCGCCCCTCCTGCTCGTGCTCTCTCTGTCTCTCTCTCAAATAAATAAATCTTTAAAAAAAGGAAAATAAAAGAAAGCCAAGGACAATGTCTGCAAGCAGATAAAGCTTTGTTTTATTTTGTTACTGCGATATGTGCAAAAACAGGGACTATTACAAACTGAGCAAAGAAAGTCAAGACAGGAGAATTGGTCAAATCCCACAGAATAGATGACAGATATTTTATTTTATTTATTTTTATTTATTTATTTATTTATTTTTAGATTTTATTTACTTATTTGACAGAGAGAGAGAGAGCGAGAGCAGTAACACAAGCAGGGGGAGTGGGAGAGGGAGAAGCAGGCTTCCCGCCGAGCAGGGAGCCCGATGTGGGGCTTGATCCCAGGACCCAGGATCATGACCTGAGCCGAAGGCAGATGCTTAACTGACTAAGCCACCCAGGAGCCCCATGACAGATATTTTAAAGTAATGTGAAGTTGGTCACATATTGCTCAGGACTGTCATTAAAACATGAATATCAAATTTGTCAGAGACTTCCTGTGCCTTAAACAAAATGGGTTTAAAATTTAGATATATGTGAATCTATTGAGAGAAAGATGAAAAGGTGATTTTAGAAATAAGGAAGCATCAGCATCCAAATTTATAGAATAGGGGGTCAGGGTCTTGGAAAAGCCTTCTGGGAAAAAATAGATGGAACAATGTTTTAAGAAAAAAAAAAACAGATGGAACAATATTTCAAGAAATGTTATATCACCAACAGTTTCGGATTGTGCCAAAAAGGATTGTGCCAACAATCCTTTGATGGCATAAAAGATCATATTATCTGGGGAAAAAATGTTATTGATGACAATAAGTAGAAAATGACTTAGAAAACCCAATTTAAAGAATTTCCTTTTTATGTATATATGCACAAGAGCTATAATGTTAAAAAGCTAAACATTTTCAATAAGTATAAAATAAATTTTAAGTAATAAAGAATAGCATTAAAGTTTAATTTAAGATATTTCTTTCTTGATGTATAAAATAATGTTAATTTTTATCATTTATAGCATCTTGGAGTTGATTAAATGCTGCATAAACTAACATGTTAAATGCCTAAAGGTTTTCTCAACATCTTTGATGTGAAATTATCTATTAAATAAGTAATAATGTGCATATATGAATAATGTGCATATACACTTCGTATTATCTTTTACAATTAAATTTCCTATTTTAAGTCATATTTTCTTCCTTTTTTAAAAGACTTTATTTATTTATTTGAGAGAGACAGAGACAGAGAGCATGAGCACAAGCAGGGGAGAGGCAGAGGGAGAAAGAGAGGGAGAAGCAGACTTTGCTGAGCAGGGAGCCCGATATGGGGATCCATCCCAGGCCCCTGGGATCATGACCTGAGCTGAAGGCAGATGCTTAAGTGACTGAGCCATCCAGGCGCCCTTAGTCATATTTTCTGTTAATGCCCATCTCAGTTAACTATATAACTTATATGACTATAAGCTCTGTGAGGGTGAAAATTAAGTGAAAATATTACCATATTATTTTCACCATATTCTCACCAGAATTTAGCACCTTCCTGGTACACTGCAGTTGCCTTGTAACTATGTATTTAGTGAATGAATGTACACAGTATGGAGGTTTGCAGAGGATGGAGAACCACTTGGAGAGAAAAGTGAAAGTAAAGATATGTATTTTTCAGGTAATGGGTTGAGCACTAGAAATTGAGAAGCTATAGAGTTCAGAACCTCTAGAAGATATTGACATGATGAGTAAAAGCTAAAATTAGGAGAATGTGTAGAAAATGAGGGCTTAAAACAATATTTAATTTTTAATTAAGAAAATAAAATTATTTCCTAAAAAGTAATACATATATTTTATATATATTATTTTATAACACTGTCTTTCCAAAAATATATTTCTAGTAAATTAAAATCATTAATCTACATTCACATCACTATAAAAATTCCTTATTTAATATTGCCTTAAAATTCCGTAATAGTTTCACAATATTTTAGAGATTGTGTGATTCCATGGAGTAATCCAAGAGGAAGGAAGATTTGTTCTGGCTTCTAAAATGGGGGTTTTAGGGGCACCTGGGCGTCTCAGTCGTTGAGTGTCTGCCTTCGGCTCAGGTCATGATCCCAGAGTCCTGGGATCGAGCCCCGCATCGGGCTCCCTGCTCAGTGGAAAGCCTGCTTCTCCCTCTCCCACTCCCCTTGCTTGTGTTCCTGTTCTTGCTAACTCTCTCTCTGTCAAATAAATAAATGTAAATCTTAAAAAATAAAAAAATAAAAAAATAAAATGAGGGTTCTAATATTTTTGAGTCGAGCACTTCCCTTTCTTATTTGATGAAGTGCATCAAACTTAATTTTATGCAAAACCATGATACACTTATGTATCTGAATCAGCTCATGTTTCATTTGTTCAGTGGGCTTTAAAAATTAATTAAATAAATATTTGTTTATACTTATATCAAGCAAGTACCAGGAACTGCTGTTAAAATGGAAAATAAGGAAAACAAAGTTTCTCATTTCATGGTAGCTTTATATTCTGGGGGATAAATAAGACAACATCAATAATGTTGTGAAAGTCATGGTACATTTTACTAATGAAGGTAACCAAGTATCTGAGGAAGATAAGTGGTGGGTGAGAATCTACTTTACTTAAAACTTATGCCACGAAAATTCTCCCAATCAAATTTCATATTTCAGCTGACATCTAAAGGAAAAAAGCATAAAGCTATAGGAAGGGCCAGGTATGGAGTTATTCCAGCCTCACATGGACAAACATCCCAATATGAGAAAAGCCTAATATGTTCAAAAAACTTAAAGAAGATCAAGCTAGAGAACAATAAGAAAGAGACTATTACAAAATTGGTTGGGTTACAGAGAAGAAAGATAACAAAGCAGAGAGAATCGGATGATAAAACCATCATAATGGATTTTTTTCAAAGTTCAGTATCACTTCAGCTGATACTTAGTAGGAAAAAGTCTGAGAAGACTAAAATTTCCATCACTGAAGCAGATTTAAAGAGAGAAAATAATTGTTCAAATGCAACAAATAGCCTCCAAGGTAGTCAGATGCCAAGGAGAAGAGAACTCGTCGAGCTAAGTGTAATTTTTTGCATGCCACTCTTCCACTTGGGCATTTGCTATTTCTTCTATGGAGAAAGAGACTGATGAGAATCTGGACAGATAAAGGCTTCTGGGAGACAGAAGCCAGAACTTTTTAGACAACCCAATGGGAGATACAATTTGCAGTTTAAGGTTATCAAAGCAGCCAGGTCCTGAGCGACCAAGATATAGGAGGTAGAAGAATACAGAGAAGTAGGCCTGATATTCAGTATCAGTTTTCGCCTTCACAGAGTTAGCTGATTAAGTTGAAAAGACAAAAAGTTTAGAAAGTCTAGAATAGTTAAGATAGCTGGGGTTTTGCTATTGTGAACATGGAAGTAATAGTTTGATTTCTAAGGATTATTTGCACATTTATTAGTTGACATGTCCCTCAGTTGTATATTGATTCATACAGCACCCCTGTCCTACATCCTAAAATGCTTTCCTTAAGTGTAACTTGCCCGACCACTCTATTTAAGATGGCAACCTTTTCCCTTCTGTGCTTTATTCTCTTCACGGCAATTAGCATTATCTAATATACTACATATTTCACATATTTTGTGTATACTTCCTTTCACCCATTACAGAGTTTTTGTTGGGTTGTGTTAGCGCCTGGCAAAATTCATGTCCTTCCTGGAACTTTAGAATGTGGACTTATTTAGAAATGGAGTCATTTCAGATATAATTAGTTAAGCCAAGATTAGGTTGTGCTGGAGTAGGGTGGATTTTTAATTCAATATCCTCAGAAGAAGAAGAGAAAAGACACAGGCAAAATGCCACGTGAAGAAAGAAGCAGAGATTGGATTCCACTGACATAAGCCAAGGCGTGCTGAGCTTTGCCAGCAACCACTGGAAGCTGGGAGAGAGGCATGGAGCACAGTATTCTTCTGAGATCCCAAGCAGGAATGAACCTCGCCAACATCTTAATTTCAGATTTCTGTCCTCAGAACTGTGAAAGATATATTTTTATTATTTTAAGCTACTCAAATTGTGGTACTTTGTTCCAGCAGGCCTAAGAAACTAATAATACGATATAAGATCCTTGAGGGTGAAGATTTTTACCTTTTTTTTTATTGATGAAACACAAGTTTCTAGTACAGACTGTATTGTTGTTATTACATAGCCTTCACTTCTTGAGATAATGTACTGTGAGTTTATTGATACAGACTTTTAAAATTCGTAAAACACCTATGGGTTATTTTCAGATGAGGAAAATATTTTTTGTTAAGTCACATAGTTTAATGTTGCTCTATAATTCATACTAGAGTTTATCGTTTTTCAAAGTCTTTTTTTTTAAACAATGCTGCAGTGCAATGTTAACATTTCCTTCTCTTTTTTCCCTCCTCCTCATCCCCCATACCTTCCTTCTTTCCTTCCTTCCCTTCCTTCCTCCCTCCTTCCTTCCTTCCTTCCCTCCCGTCCTTCCTTCCTACCTTCCTTCCTTCCTTTTTTCCTTCCTTATCCCTCCCTTTATTCTTCACTCTCTACTTCTGTCTCAGTCCTTTCTTTTTAACAAATCTAAAAAAGAAGGAATTTGCATTTAAAATTATTTTTTTTATATTTTTTAAAGATTTTATTTATTTATTCATGAGAGACAGAGAGAGAAAGAGACAAAGGCAGAGGGAGAAGCAGGCTCCCCGCGGAGCAGGGAGCCCGATGCGGGACTCGATCCAGGGACTCCAGGATCATGACCTGAGCCGAAGGCAGTCGCTTAACCAACTGAGCCACCCAGGTGCCCTACATTTAAAATTATTAATGAACTACAATCTGTAGCACTACAGATAAGCTGCAGTACTGAAGTTTTCCTCAATGTTTTTGTATTTAGTCAAAATGCATGTTAAGCCCCCCCTTTACTTCTGTCAAATGACTTTACCAATAAATTTCTAAATAATGAAAGATCCAGAGTTTTAAATTAAGTGATTCAGTTCATCACCATCTCAATTATGTTTTCAAGTAATATAGTACCAATTCTTACAAATCTGTTATTTGAGTAAATGTTAATGTTTCTGTATTAATTATGTGAGTAGGCCATAGGTTATATTTTGAATTCCTATATATCTTTCCCAGAATCAAAATTCACATTTTAAGAAACCCAATATTTATTTTTTTTCACTTTATCAATACCCTGTCTTCTATGTGCTATGGTGAGGGCTGTGAATTGTGTAAGACTGTTGAATCACAGACCTGTACCTCTGAAACAAATAATACATTATATGTTAAAAAAAAAAAAAGAAGAAGATGGCAGGAAGGGAAAAATGAAGGGGGGGAATCAGAGGGGGAGACGAACCATGAGAGACTATGGACTCTGAGAAACAAACTGAGGGTTCTAGAGGGGAGGGGGGTGGAGGGATGGGTTAACCTGGAGATGGGTATTAAAGAGGGCACGTACTGAATGGAGCACTGGGTGTTATGCGCAAACAATGAATCACGGAACACTATATCAAAAACTAATGATGTAATGTATGGTGATTAACAACAACAAAAAAAAAACCTGTCTTCTAAAGAATGTAAATTTCTTGTGAGATGAATGGATGTTTCTTCAGAAGTGTTAATGAATGATAAAATCTTCATCTGGTTTAAGTAGATTACACTTCATTTTATTTAATAACATTAGTATAATTTTCCAAATTTCTATTATGCCATGGCCAACCCATATTCAAATGTGAACAACCGAACTTATCTTCAAACACACTTAAAATTACAGTAGAAGTAATTGACCAAATATTTAAATTGCCCAAAAGTGCACATTTAGCAGATTTCTATTTTATCTGGCTAAGCTCCCTCTACCCATTATTAGAAGCAAGTGCTTAGACATTATGTCTGTTTAATTTATTTTTTGGTATTATTTTAGTTGCAATGAAGCTGCTCTCTGAAGATAAACTTTGGATATCCTGGCTTATAATGTGCTCTACCTGATTTCAGTTTTACCTTTTATGCCCACAGAGATTTGCATTCATTATTATTGTAGAATGCCTACAGATTACCTTTGAATATCTAACAGTGACATGTGCTTTTGATACATTATGGATGTGAGATGTAATAGTCTTGGGAAGCTTAAATTGTATTAAACTTTTATTAACTAAGGATTTTCTCCATATAATTGAATAACTCAAAGCTCTGACAGCTAACATGACTTAACAAAGATTAAATCTTCACATTAAGTTAAAAATAACTTTCATATTTTGAGTTAAGAAAGTAAATAAGTGGAAATAAACTCTGAGTAAACATCATTTATGTTTGTTGCTTAGAGTTATATTTATTTATATCACTCATGACCTAAATGATTCTTCATAAATATTAGTATCTGTCTTCTTTGAAAATAGTTTTGGATTATAAATTCTGATGCACCATAAGCAATAAAAATTCATTTTTATTTTATATCAAAGCATTTTTACATTTTTTGTTCATAAGAAAATGATACTTGCATATTTTCATGCAGATCATATGACCATATTTTCAAGATGTTTAGTTTTTTGGTATTATCTTTTAAATAAACTAAATCAAACATCGCCTTATTATGTTCATCGACATTACTTCCCTCAGTGCATTTTATGTTACTTAAATTCTTTTTTTTTTAAGATTTTATTTATTTATTTGAGACAGAGAGAATGAGAGACAAAGAGCATGAGAGGGAGGAGGGTCAGAGGGAGAAGCAGACTCCCTGCCGAGCAGGGAGGCCGATGCGGGACTCGATCCCGGGACTCCAGGATCATGACCTGAGCCGAAGGCAGTCGCCCAACCAACTGAGCCACCCAGGCGCCCCTATGTTACTTAAATTCTTAAATATTATATCAGTGAGATCAGGAAAGCCTGTGTGAAAGCTTAATGTGCTTCATTGCCCGATTAATTTTTGAAATTTCATATTAAGATGTAATTTTACTACAAGATAGGACTTCTTTATTAATTACCAATTGCCTTTTATGAATGAGATGATGTAATTTGATACCTCGTTTGAATCAGGAATTACCTATATCCATGCATATGATACATATATAAAAGGATGAAATAACATTAAAACTACTTCTGCAGTGCTTTTAATGGCTTTCATTTTCTTTATATAAGATGAAATCTCCTATTTTTTCCCTCCTCTTTCTCACTCTCCTCTTCATCTTCATATTTCTCTTTTTTTCTTATCCTTTGTTTTTAATCTCTTAGCACTTAAAAATTAGCAGGTGTTAGCACGGGCATTGATTCAGACATTCCTGAGCTCCAGTCTTTTCTCCACCAATACTTATCTGTGTAAACTTGGAAGAGTGACTTTTTTCCTATAGACTTTAAAGTTCTATAAAATAGGAATAATTACAGATTTTAACTCAAGGTTGCTGGGAGGAATATTGTAAAATAGGTATGCCTACACACATAACATTAAGGTATTAATGTACATTTAATACATTGCATATTAAAATTAATGTATTATAACATTAAGGATCTACTTATATGCTAACTAGGTCCTCAATACAACTTATCTGTTATTGATGATAGTGCTGATGGGAGTAATCATTTTATAGTGTCATCTATGAGGCAATAAGGTGACATACACTATTCAGTTCCATGTTAATGTTACCCTTTAGAAGTGTTTGATATTATGTGCTATTATGACCATTTCACAGATGGAGCTCAGAGAGATAAAGTGACTACCTCATATTATACAGATATTAAGTAACAAAGCTAATTTAAAAATCTATATTGTATTAAAAATATCATGCTACTTGCACATGGTGAAGGATTTTTAATTATTTTGAAGTAAATAGAGCAGTTGGAGGATGAAGAAAAATTCTATATATATCTTCATGCAATATATACCAAGACATTATTGGGCATGGGCCCTGTTTTGAGTTGCGAGTGTTATGGATAATACAAAGACAGTCAAGTTGTTTGCTTCTTTGTTGAGGTGGATTAGTGGAGTCATAGGAGCAGTAACTGGAAAGAGACTCAGTTCCAGTGATGCTGTGGGCACCAGAGACAGACCGATGGAAACGAGATCCATACACAGGGCATAGTGTTTAAAAACAGAACAGTTGAAGCAGGAAAGGGATTGGGGTTGAGGAAAATAGAAGGATCAAACCAAAGATAGTGTGTTCCCTGACAGATGAGTCACCCAGTGATGGGACTCCCAGGGCCATTTCAAAATCAGAAATCTGAAAAGACAACTATGCATTTGGAGTTTAGGAAAGCCTTTTAGATGTTAGCAGGGATTATACTACATGGTGGAGGACACTCTCAGTCTTCTTGAGGGAGAATAGCTTGAATTTAGGAAGTACTAGAAATAAAAAACTGGAGCACTTCACCCTCATGAAGAAGGGAGCATGAACATGGGCAAATGAGGCTAAATACATCGACAGAATCGGAGCATAAGATGGACAGCCTGTGAATTGAGCAGATATGGAGCTAGCTAAAGTTTCTTGATTTACCATTCCTTGACCCAGTGTTTGGCCTGAAATCTGAGCCTACCCACAAAACTACTTTTCTTTGTGCTCATACCATATTAAATAAGTAGAGGGCCTAGTATTCATTCATTATTTTCTCATTCATTTCCTCACTCTTTTATTTATAAATATGTATTGAACAACTTCTTCCATGCAGACATTGGTTTATATACCAGGAACTTATAAATGAATTAAATGCAATACTTGCTCTTAAGAAGCTTACTATTTAATGAGGTATTCAGAGAAGTAAACAAACTATTACAATAAAGTATGATGTATGTAAGTACAAGTTTTTGGGAAAACATGGACCAAAAGTTACTTAATCCAGTCTTTGGGATGGCAGCATTATTTGGAGAGGATGAGGCCTAACTTGTCTTGAGAGTAAATTATCAGTTTTCTACTTTAAAGGACTAGAGAATGCAACTTTTGAAAACACCTAAAAATCAAACAACATACTTATTTAGGAACTCTAAGATGTGTGGTGAGACTAGATAATGGTCTGCTATTGATCAAAGTATGGAGATTGGTAAAATACGAGGCTGAAAAATGATCAAGAAGCAAAAAATGCCATATATACCACACAAGTTAGTTTTCTATCTATCTGAACACAAAGGGAAGTAGGTAAGGTAGGGGTTTTAGGAAGGTTGCTGAGACTGGTGTGTGAAAGATAAACTGAAGAGGAATAGGGTTGGTAGCAGAGCAAAGAGTATATAGTTACCATCTTAAAATGGCATTTAGAGGAGATGCCGGTAAAATGAGAGATAGAGAGATAAATAGGTGACTGATAGCTGGATGATTGATAGACAGACAGATGCTGCCTGTCCAGAGACCTCATGCCTCTGTGATGAGAAAAACAAGATCCCATTTCCTTCCATAACCAAGATATAAATACTTGAGCCTCAGACAAACTACTTGTCAAAAATAATTTCACCAACACCTTTTACCCAGCAATTTGTGAGAGTTTTCAAAGGTTTAGCCTCATATGTGTTTAGAAAAAAAAAAAAAAAAAAATTCAGGTTATTATCAGGCTTTCTCATCTTCCACCAACTTGATGTTTTTGTTGTTAGGCAACAACCTAATCCCAGCTACGTCATCTCTGTAACTACCACAGCTGTTTGTCTGAAACCAAAGGGGACCCTGCCCTCTTCTGTACTTCTCAGTACAATCAGAAGTCTCTCCTAATTCTCCAAAGCACAAACTGATAACTGCACATGAATTTTCATGAGTATTTTCTTACAGTCCAATGATAATGAGGCACAGTGCAATAAGGACCAGTAGTTCAAGGTCAGTGTGCATAAGAATCACCTGGAGAGCTTGTTAAAACAAACATGCCCAGACCTCACTCCCAGCAATTTTGATTCAATGGGGCTGGAGTGGACTCCAACATACTACATTTCTAATAAGCCTCCAGGTAATGACGATAATTCTAGTCCACAGACCTTACTGTGTATAACAAAGATCTATAGAACTGCCCAAACTGAGCCATAACCTCAAGTCTCTTAAAAGATTTTGTTCTCTCATTTTTATCTGCCTTCAAATTATACAGGAGTTGCTGATCCCTATTCTAAATGTAACTGACCCTCTCTATTTTTGAGAATCCTAGGAAATAAAAGAGTAATCCCTGGTCTTGAGAGCTTTCCTCTGATTTCATACAAAGAATGTATCCTCAATTCCTCATATAGTGCCCAAGATTACTATTTTCTAAAGATGAATTCTAATAGAATATTTAGTTTCCTTTAGGAAAACATCTAAAAGATGTGGCCTACTGTCATTAGTATACTTTTTATCCCATTTATTTAAGTATTTGTTAATACTTGTATAGGACTTACTATGTACTTCTAAACACAATATAAAGAAGGATTCATTTAACCTTTATAAGTTTATTATAAATTATACAATGTTATTAACCCTCTATACAGATATGGAAACTGAAACGTAAAGAGTTTAAGTAAATTTCTCATCCTCACACACCTAAGGACAGAGAATGTAGTCTGGTTATAGACTCTATCCTCCTAGCTACTATTTAATGTTCTCTCTCCATTTCACTCTAGAACCACTCAAAATCCGTACTATTTTACCTTTTCATGTCTACTTTATTTGTACTCGAAGGTAACTGTTAAGTTTCTGCTGAAGGAGGAATGGCAATGGCATAAGGAACAGGGACCAAAACGTAGAATGAGAGGTAAGGCCACAAGTGCAAGTTGCATTTCTACTGTATTTCTGGCATTATGAATGTTGAGCTTTTCTTTAATGGGACCATTGTGACATAGGGGACAGAAAGGAAGGTTGATCTCAGCTTCAGTCAAATGAATACATGCAAGGTCAGACAATGAAGTATAAACCACCTCTAGAAAAAATAAGGAATACCTTGGGGGCTGGGTTGAAATAATAATAGGAGGAAATAGCAGCACAGAACAGAATAAACATAAAGGAATTTTGATAGAGATTACATGAATCTGTACATTGATTTGGGTACCATGGACATTTTAACAATATTAATTTTTCCAATCTATAGGCATGGAATATCTTTCTATTTATTTGTGTCTTCTTCAATTTCTTTCCTTAATATCAAGTAGTTTTCAATTATAAAGGTCTTTCACATCCTTGGCTAAATTTATTCCTAGATATTTTGTTCTTTTTGATGCAATTTTAAATGGGACTATTTTCTTAGTTTCTCTTTCTGATAGTTCCTTATTAGTATATAAAAGCACAACAGATTTTTGTGTACTGTTTTTATATCCTGCAACTTTGCTGAATTCACTGGTTAAATAGCTCTAACAGTTTTTTGATGGAGTCTTTAGGGATTTCTATATATAATATCATGTCATCTGCAAATAGTGATAATTTTACTTCTTTCCAATTTAGATGCCTTTTATTTCTTTTTCTTGCCTAATTTCTTGGGCTAGGACTCCAATACTATGTTAAATAAAAGTGGCCAGAGTGGACATCCTTGTCTTGTTCCTCACTTTAGAGGAAAAGCTTTGTCTTTTCACCTTTTAGTATAATGTTAGCTGTAAAATTGTCATATAAAGCTTTTATTATGCTGAGGTATAAATTTCTTGAGTTTATTTAGAATTTTACTTCTAACAATGTATCTCTAAGGACTTACACTTTAGGGTTTTTTCTTATTTTATAAATTTCACTATAACAGTTTCTCTTGGTTAATGTTTCTACGCAATATATTTTTTCCAGTTTTTACTTACAGTTTCTGTATATCATTTTGTCAGAGATGAATATATAGTTGGAAATATATATCCAGTCTAAAAATGTTTTTTTAATAGAGAATTCACAGCATTTTTTAAAAGTATTGGTATATAAGCACCCATCACTATCTGAATGCATTAACTACTTAGTTTAAGTAATAAGTGGTGAGAGCTGAGATGGTGATGATGAAGATGGCAGGAGATCTCTTAAAAGTTCATCTGACTTTTTTTTTTTTTCTGAGATTTCATAGCCAGAATTCAAATACCAAGGGTTCAGATGATGAAAAAATCCTCTTACTTGGTTTCAACTTACTTTTTTACTAAGTGATTTCTTCTTGGTTTAACAGTTTGATATTTCTATCTCCTTTGTATTTTTTGGATTAATACTTTTTGTTGTAGAGCTCATTATGGTATTAGTGCTAAATTTTTGGTTCATAGTCTTTATCAGATTGAGGGATTTTCCTTCTGTCCTTAGGTTTCTGAGAGGTTGCTTTGTATTGTTTTGTTTTTTTCTAATTATGAATGGGTTTTGAATTTCATTAAATACTTTTTCTGTTCCTTTGGGAAAGTGATATGATGTACATTTTTTTTCTTTTTTATTTATTAAGTGATAAATTACATTGAATGCTTGTCAAATGTTAAAAACAACCTTTGCATCTGAGAGATAAACCCTACTTGGAAAGTAGCATTATATTTTCTATATATAGCTGGAATTAATGTGTTATATCTTGTCATTTTTGTGTGGTTATATGTTAGGGTTATGTTGGCCTAATAAAATAAGTCTAGCATTGCTCTTTTTACCTCTATTTTTCTAAAAAAGTTTACATATTATTTCTTTATTCAGTGTTTTATAAAATTCACCAGTGAAATAATGTGAACCTGGAGTTTTCCTTGCAAAGTTGTTTTTAATGGTCAGTGCAATTTCTTCAATCAATTTGGTGGTATTCAGATTTTCTAATTCTTCATAGTGTTAACTTCAATTATCGTTTCTTCTTCCTTGGTCAGCCTAGTTAAAAATTTGTCAGTTTAATTGTATTTTTCAAAAACTAACTTTTCATTGCTCGGTGTGTGTGTGTGTGTGTGTGTATTTTAAATTCCTTTGTTTGCTTTCCAGTTTATTAATTTCTGCTCCTATAATTATTGCCTACTTTCTGCTGAATTCAGTTTAATATGCTCATATTTCTCTAATTTCTTAAAGAACTCTTGGTCATTATTTTAAACCTTTCTTCTTTTGTAATATAAGCATTTATAGCTATAATTTATTTTAAACATTTCTTTAGCTACATCCTACAAATTTTGATGTTTTGCTTTTATTTTCTGTTTAAAATATTTTCTAATTTTATTTGCAGTTTCCTCTTTAATTCATAGATTATTTAGAATTTTGTTGTTTCATTTTGAATTATTAGAAGATTTTGTAGACACCATTTGATTATAGATTTCTAATGCAATTCCAATGTGGTCAGGGTATATATACTCTTCATATTTTCAAACTTTGAGATGCATCATATGGCCTATTTAGTGCACTTAAAATTTAGTACAATGCACTTGAAAATAATGTGCATTTGCCTGCTTTTGAATGTGGTGTTTTATAAATGTCAAATGGACCCAGTTGGATGATAGTACTATTTATGTCTTCAATATCTTACTGATTTTCTGTCTACTTGTTCTATTGCATGCTGGGAGGAAAGTAGTGATATTTCCAACTACAACTGTGAGTTTATCTAGTGTCCCTCATTTCTATCTCTTTTTGTTCCATATATTTTGAAGTTACATCCACGATCATGTCCATATCATTTGTTTATTTACTGTAATTATTTTCTTATATGTTTTTAAAGTTTTTCTAAATTTATTTGAGAGAGAGCACAAGCAGAAGGGAGCAGCAGAGGGAGAGGGAGAAGCAGGCTCCCCACTGAGCAAGGAGCCCAACTCAGGGCTCCATTTCAGGACCCCAGGATCATGACCTGAACCAAAGGCAGATGCTTAGCCGACTGAGCCAACCAGGCACCCTATTTTATTATAGTTTTCTTATAGTTTTTATGATTATTCTGGTGCAATAGAATACTGGCCTCTCAAAGATGCCCATGGCCACCCTAAAATCTATGAATATTTTAATTTACATGGTGAAAGATATTTTGCTGATGTGATTAAGGTTAAGGACCTAGATATGAGGAAATTAGCCTGGATTATCCAGGTGGGCCCAGTTTAATCGCCTGAGTCCTCACTATTGAGAAACTTCCCAGCTGGTTACAGAGCTGCAAAAATGGAAGAGGAGTAAGAATAATGTGGCCTGAGAAAGACTCAACTTGCCTTTGGGCCTCAAAAATTCAGGAGAGCATGAGCCAAGGAATGTGGTGGCCTCTAGAAACTGGAAATGACCCTCACATGTCAGCAAGAACATGGGAACTGCTATCCTACAACCACAAATAACTAAATTCTGCCAACAACCTGAATGAGCAGGAAATGAATTCTCCCTTAGAACTCCAGAAAAGAATGCAGACTTGCTGACATCTTGACTTTAGTCCAGTGATACCCATCCCAACCTTCTGGATCAAAGACATATAAGATAATAAACGTGTGTTGTTTTGTAGTTTGTAAGTTGTTATGGGGGCAATAGAAAACAAATACATCTTGAATTTAAAATATATATTTTAATCTTATTACAAATGATATTACAGCATTTTATATATAACAATACCCTCCATTTGTGCTCTTTCCATGCTTTGTCCTATTTTTGTCATATATTCTACTTCAACATATTTTAAACCTATGACACATTCTAATATTTCATTCTTGTTCAATCCATTTTCTCACTCTTAACTTACTTTTCATATTCCCCAATGTCTTATTCAAGTTCACCATTCTTTTGTATTTCAGGATTTATCTAATATGTTCTTAAGCCCTTGCAGTGAGTTTATAATTTTAAGTATTTTTTTTTCCTTTTATTCTAGAACTCCTACTTGGTTCTTTTAAAATATAATTTCCACTTTTTTTTGATACTTTCTTTCTTTCTTTGCCTTTATATTATTGAACACATTTTATAGAGGTTAGAACAGTGAAAGTCCTGCTCATTTCATTCCACTTCTTAGTTTTTCCTATCAACTCATTTCCTTCCTCGCTTATTGTCATAAGTTTTGCATCTTTGCATTGTCAACAATTTATGACTGAATGCTGGACTTTATGAACATTATACTATTGAATGTTTGGAATTTATTATTTTCCTTAATAGAGTGTTTGGTTTTGTTCCAGCAGGTAGTTAAAGCCCTATGGACCATATTTTGTAGCATATTTTAAAAAACTTTGTTCATACATGTCTTGAGCATCCTTTAAGCCTAGATTAGTACTCCCCCTAAAGCACAGCCTTTCTTTAAATTTTACTGAATGCCCAGCTGGTTCAACAATGTTTCTCATATGTGGCTTTTTGGACCCATTGGCCCTATGTCAGCTCCTGTAGTTTTTTGTTGTTGTTTTGTTTTGTTTGTTTGCTTATTTTTTAGCTCCTCATGCTCTGGTATTTGTTCTCTTCCCAGTAGCTGTTTTTGTCTGGTCTCGTGGAGTTCCTCACATTCAGTTTAATAGTTGGCTAAAGACTAGAAGGAAACCACGTGCAGATTTCTGCAGCTCCCTTGCTACATAGTTCCTTCTTCTCTGATACCCAGCCCCCCACACAAATTCTTGTCACTTCAGTACCTCAAATGTCAATCTGTGTTTCCTTACCTCAATGAAACCCTGTTTTTGTGCTTCTTCTCTTTGCATTGCTGCCAGGAAATTGTGTCCTGTAAGAAAACTGAGGCAGTGATAGATCTCGCATTGCCTGTTTCCATTTGCTCTCAGGGATCATAGTTTTCTGCTTCTTGTTCTTCAGACTTGAAAATAGTTATTCCGTTTGATTTTCTAGTTTTTACATTATGTATAGCCACTAATCCTGCCATGATTAGAAATGAAAATCACCCCACACCCACTAATGAAAATGAAGTTTATTATAGAGTCAACATTTACTTAGATTTACCCACGTTTGTTAAATGTTTCATGGCTCTTTGTCATTTCTTGCATCTCTGATATTCCATTTTGGATACTTTTTTCTTCTGCTTAAAGAATAATCTTTACTGTTTCCTTTACTATGGATCTATTGGTGACAGACTCTCTCAGCTTTTGCTATCCTGAAGATGTCTTTATTTCATCTTCATTTTTGAATGATGGCTTTCATAGAGGAGGAAAAATAAGCTATGAGTTAAATGAATGGTTATTTCTCAAGTTGTAGGATTAAACAGAAATTTAGTTTTATTGATAAAATGGCCTTGCAGGGATGACATAAAAGGTAGTTTTAAGGCAATCTATGATTGAGTAATTTCTAACTATACCTTCACCAAAGATTTTGAAGCCTTATATTTTTATTTTCTCTCTGTGAGCAGCCAATTTACACATAAAGCTTAACAGTATTTATTTCTACCATAATATTATATTGCAGTAGTCATTTGGTCTTGCATCATGCAAATAAGTTGTGCTAATTTAGTTTTAAATTTTAGTTATTTTCCAACATTTTTCCAATAAAATGTTCAAGCATATAGAATTTGAAATTTGAGTACAATGAATAATGATATATTCCCTAACTATGTTCAGCTGATTTTAACAATTTTTGTTCTCTCTAAATTATATGTGTAACAAATCAACTATATGTAATTGTATATTTAGGATTTTTAAAAATTTTATTGGTGTTGAAATATCATGTGAAAGTAAGATATAGATATCATGATAGTTCACTGTTAAATACCTCACAATAGTTATGCTAAATGTAAAATCTTTTGCATAACCACATTACTATTTTTGTTCATAAGAACAATCTCTCTATATATGTTCATCTTATATCATATAGTAATGTAATTATCTGATTCCTAGTCCATTTAGAAAATTTCCCAATTTTTATAAGAATAACTTTGATACTATGAATCATTTTAAGTTCATGCTTTTCAATTATTTTACTTCTTATGTATCTTTTAGTGTAGAAGAGTTCTCCCATTTATTCTTTTTAATGGCAATACTTTGAGTAATCCAGGTCAGCTGTGTCCTGTGTTTTGTATGTGTCTGATTATTTTATTTTAGAGACATGTGACTTATTCCCCATAACCTCTATATTTTCTCTAATGTAGGTGTTAGGTATTAGAGGCTTGATTAGATTAAAATGTAGTTAAACATTTTGGAGTTAGAATATTTCATAGTTGATATTCATACTTCATATTGCATGATTTGCTTACTGTTAAGTAGTATGGTGGATTAAAATTTCCACTAAACTTCTATGATCCTCCTATCAATAATATATGTTTCTTCCCTTGGATCTGTGTAGATATTGTGACTACTTTAAATAATATTATACTGCATAAAGATTTAGTGTCAGTTTCTCTTCCCAGGCCTTAAAAGACTGGAAGCTTCAAATTCTTCTGTCTGTGATAGCTGACATGTAAGAAATGTGTCCAACCTGAGACCACCAGACAGTGAAAAGCTTAAAAGCCATAAAGAGAAGCCCAGGATTAAGAGACACTACGTGAAGAGAGAAAGTGGGGTGGGGGAAGAGAGAGAAAAAGAGGGAGAGGGAGAGGGAAAGTCAAAGGAACACCAAGATACCAAACATGTCACTGGGAAGACTATCTTAGAGGAGAATCATTGTCACGCCCAAAATTCATGCCCACCTGGAATTCCAGAATATGACCTTATAGAATTTGAAGATGTAACTAGTTCAGGATGGCAAGATTAAATCCTAGGTGGAGGTGGGCCTTAAATCCAATGACTGGCATCATAAGAAGGGGAGAGGATACAGAGAAAAATGCTGTGGTGAAGATAGAGGCATGGAGACAGAGAGGCAAATTGCAATGATATAGCTCTAAGCCATGGCATGTCAAGGATTTCCAGGAGCCACTCACAGATAGGAAGCGAAAGTGAGGGATTCTTCCCCAGAATCTTCAAAAGGAGCATGGCAGATGGATAGCTTGATTTTGGACTTTTAGCCTCAGGAACTGTGAGAAAATAAGTTTCTGATGTTTAAGGTCACCAACTTGGTGGTAATTTGTTATGGCAGCCCTAGCAAACTAAGACAATCTTCTAATTCAATAAGGCACATGATGCTGATGATGTTGGTCACAGATGAACCACTGAGCTGAGCTTCCTGAATTTCTGACCCCAAAATTGTGAGCAAAATAGAATAGTTGTTTTAAGCCCTAAGTTTTAGGATAGTTTGTTTTGCAGCAATAGATGTCCATAGCAGAATTTTGTACTTGGAAGTGAACTATATAACAAAACCTATGGAACTGACCTCAGGACGAGACAGCAGGCAGAAGTAGCAAGGGCTTTGAGGAGATGGTTAGTAAAGGCTTGAAGGACAGTGATCCAAATGTTACTGGAGGTTGGAGAAGGAGGATGCTTGTAGTAGCAGAACATTTTATTTGAGAAATAAAGTACCTAATTGGTTTGGGGAAATGTTATCTGGGCAGGTTGTTGAAAACACCTACTGGATTCTTCTCACTGCCTATAATAAAATAGGAGAAGGGAAGATGAACCTTGTAAAGAAATGTTCAGTTTTTATGCAGAATTAATTGACAATACAGAGTCTAAAACAATTTGGCCAGAGAGCAAGATGTTCTCAAAGAAAGTAATGACATCAGGCAAATACCAAGTCCAGAGCATGAAGATCTAATTTAAAGGTAAAGAAATCAAGAGTGGAACGCAAAACTGTGCTCAGACTACAGAAGATTTTAGGTGGAATCCCATAGACCCTCTCAGCTACATGAAGTTTTCTAAGTATCATAAGAGTGAAAGCTTATGGACTAGCTCTGTTAATAATAAACCTTCCAGGAATCTTAAAGGTGTCATATCATCATAGATTTTTAAGGTACCAAAGGTACAGAAAGGCTTTGTTTGAATTAATTTTTGCGTTTGGCTTTTTTCTAATAGAGTCCATTATAGTTTGATATGTAGGGAGTTACTAATACTTTTAAAGGTAGTACATAATAAATTGGACTGAAAATGACAAAAGTTGTTTGAAATCAAAAGCACCTTTGTACCTACAACTTGTTATAGATAAGATGCAGACTGAAGTATTATGTATCTGCAAAGAAAAAAAAGAAAGAAAGAAAGAAAGAAAGAAAGAAAGAAAGAAAGAAAGAAAGAAAGAAAGAAAGAAAGAAA
>NW_023270316.1:20004063-20057773 GCF_011800145.1 Mirounga leonina | reverse complement strand
AAAGAAAGAAAGAAAGAAAGAAAGAAAGAAAGAAAGAAAGAAAGAAAAGCAATTGTTCTTATTAAATGTTAACTTAGAGAATGAGAGAAAAAACACAGAGAACAGAGCCAAAAGCTCCAGCACATCATTTCTAGGAGCAGAACTGGGTTTACATGAAGGAACTGATAATATATTGCTGGGCTGGAATTGAGAACTGCTATGAATCAATAAACAGCTGAGGGTTGCCTTTTATCCTACTTTTTGAGTAGGATCCTCATTACTCTCAATTTCAAGTTGATATTTCCATTTCAAAATTAACATCCTAAGACTTTTCCAGAACTTTTAAAATTTTATGTTTGCAGTTTGTTTCTATTACCTTAAAAATCTAGTTTCAAAAAGAGGCTTATCTCTTAATAACTTTAATTCTTGTATTTGTTTATATTTATTATAATAAGCATAAATATTTTCAAAACCTGTAATACTAGTATTTCTTGGTCTAGAAATAAAGTTCCTAGGTGAAATTCAGTATTTCTCTGCAGTTACTTTGTGTGTAGGAAATATCTTGGTTAAAAAAAAAAAAAAATACTGTGTTTAAAAGTTATTTGAAAAAACATTTTCTTTTTTTTTTAAGATTTTATTTATTTGACAGAGAGAGGGAACACAAGCAGGGGGAGTGGGAGAGGGAGAAGAAGGCTTCCCGTGGAGCAGGGAGCCCGATGCGGGGCTCGATCCCAGGACCCTGGGATCATGACCTGAGCCGAAGGCAGACGCTTAATGACTGAGCCACCCAGGCGCCCCCTTTTTTTTTTTTTTTTAAGATTTTATTTATTTGACAGAGAGAGGGAACACAAGCAGGGGGAGAAAAACATTTTCTATTTGATTTAGAGTTAGGTATATTTACTTTTGTGTACAGTATTAGGATTTGCTTTTGTTCTTGATTGATGTTTAATAAGTTTTTTGCATAGTTCCAAATCAAAGTTATGTTCAAAAATTTAGAAATCTTACTCCCATTCCTATTTTCTCCACTCAGTTTCCATTCAACACCATTTGATTAGTCTTTGGTTTGCTTTTCTATATTTTGATTACCTAAGATAAAAAAAAATATTTTAAATATTTTAAAATACTATTTTTAATTATTTATTTTAAAATTAATCCTGTAGGGGCACCTGGTTGGTTCAGCTGGTGGAGCATGCAGCTCTTTATCTTGGGTTCATGAGTTCAAGCCCCACACTGGGTAGTGAGCTTACTTAAAAAACAATCACAAAAAAATAAAATTAATAAAATTAATATTGTAGTGTTATTGTCATATGTTAATATTATATTTTAATATTTAAAATGAACATTTATTATGTGTGCCTGTGTTTGTACACATATATAAATAATTGAGTGCATATGCGTACATGTACATGTTATGTAGCAAGATTAGAACATCTATATCTATATAACTATATATTTAGATATACATCTTTTTTTCTAAAGGGAATTAATAGGTGATAAATTAAGTAAATATTTTGCCATGGCTTGTCATGAGCTAACACTATAAAATCCCATTTTTATTTATTTATTTTGTTTGTTTGTTTGCATTTGTTTATTTATTTATTTTTTTATTCTTATGTTAATCCCCATACATTACGTCGTTAGTTTTAGATGAAGTGTTCCATGATTCATTGTTTGTGCATAACACCCAGTGCTCCATGCAGAATGTGCCCTCCTCAAAACCCACCACCAGGCTAACCCATCCTCCCACCCCCCTCCCCTCTAGAACCCTGTTTGTTTTTCAGAGTCCATCGTCTCTCATGGTTCGTCTACCCCTCCGATTTCCCCCGCTTCATTCTTCCCCTCCTGCTACCTTCTTCTTTTTTTTTCTTAACATATATTGCATTATTTGTTTCAGAGGTACAGATCTGAGATTCAACAGTCTTGCACAATTCACAGCGCTTACCAGAGCACATACCCTCCCCAGTGTCTATCACCCAGTCACCCCATCACTCCCCCCCTACCCCCCACTCCAACAACACTCAGTTTGTTTCCTGCAATTAAGAATTCCTCATATCAGTGAGATCATATGATACATGTCTTTCTCTGTTTGACTTATATAAAATCCCATTTTTGTGATTACATTTTGTGATGATTACAATCACTACTACTTTCATATCTAAAACTACAAGATGACTAGTCTGAAGTTTTTTGTTGTTGTTGTTGTTTTACAAGAGAGAGAGAGAAAATGAGCTGTGTGGGCAGGGAAGGAGGCGGGCAGAGGGAGAAAGGAAGAGAATCTTAAGCAGGCTCCACGCCCAGTGCAGAGCCCAACAAGGTGCTCAATCTCACTGACCCTGAGATCATGAACTGAGCAGAAATCAAGAGTCAGAGGTTCAACTAAATGAAACCCCAGGTGCCCCTGAAGTTTTCTTTTCTTTTCTTTTCTTTCGAGAGAGAGAGAAAAAGAGAGAGAGGGAGAGAGAGAATCTTTTATTTATTTTTTTAATTTTTTTTTATTTTATTATTTATTTATTTGAGAGAGAGAGAGAAACAGCATGAGAGGGGATAGGGTCAGAGGGAGAAGCAGGATCCCCGCTGAGCCGGGAGCCCGATGTGGGACTCAATCCCAGGACTCCGGGATCATGACCTGAGCCAAAGGCAGTCGCTTAACCAGCTGAGCCACCCAGGCACCCAAGAGAGAGAATCTTAAGCAGGTTCCATGCTCAGTGCAGAGCCCAGCTCTGGACTCAGTCTCACAACCCTGAGATCATGACCTGAGGCAAAATCAAGAGTTGGATACCTAAATGACTGAGCCACTCAGGTGCCCCAGAAGTATTCATTTTTAAAGATCTGCTTCTAGGAAAATATATTGTTTGAAAACCAATCATTAAGGATTCCACCTGAAAATAAAAAACACTTTAAATATTTAAGCACAATATTTTTTGATCAACTGATTGATAATCTCCTTAAATATGCACATATGTATGCAATTATTTAAAATGTATATACATAGCAATTCTCAAACATTTGGTCTCATGCATGCATTAGGGCCTTCAAAAAGCTTTGAACAGGGGCATCTGGGTGCCTCAGTCGCGTAAGCTTCTGCCTTCGGCTCAGGTGGTGATCTCATGGTCCTGGCGTTGAGCCCTGCATCAGGATCTCTGTGCAGCAGGGAGTCTGCTTCTGCCTCTCGCTCTCCCTCTGTGCTCTGATTCTCTAAAGTAAATAAAATCTTAAGGAAAAAAGTTTGGACATGGTAAGTTTCAATGTGTGAGTTATTTTTTCTATATTTACTGTATTAAAAATAAAACTAAAATTTTTTAAATATTTTATTCACTTAAGATTATTAAAAATAAACCCATTAGATATCAATATAAAAATGTATTTTTTTAAAGATTTTATTTATTTATTTGACAGAGAGAGATAGCGAAAGCAGGAACACAGCAGGGGGAGTGGGAGAGGGAGAAGCAGGTTCCGGCTGAGCAGGGAGCCCGATCCGGGGCTCAATCCCAGGACCTGGGATCATGACCTCAGCCGAAGGCAGACACGTAACAGCTGAGCCACCCAGGCACCCCTAAAAATGTGTTTTTAAGGAAAATAACTGCATTTTCCAAAACCAAAAAAAAAAAAAAAGGAATTAATGAGAAGAGTGACATTGCTCTACATTTTTGTAGATCTTTTTAATGTCTGACAAATAGAAGGCAGCTAGATAAAATGGAAGAGTATTGTAATAATTTTCAGGTAATTGTTTATATTTTTGGTACTACCCCAAAAGTGACAGATGGTAGTTTCTTAAAGTTTAGCTGTAATGTGGCATCTGAGAATACAACAATGAACTTTTTCTATTCTTACACATTAAAATCCACTGGACTAATTTGAACTTTGAATGGATCTTTTCCCCATACGTACTTTTGTATCTTCATGCATTGGTCATTTGGAATATATTGGTTCACGGAGTTATGGACATGCTCTGAAATTTGACAAATATAATTATTTAATACAAAAATATTGCTGGTCTCATTAGAAGTTTCTTAAGTATTATGAATCTGTCAAACTTATAGTGGCAGATACAAGCTTTATAGAATTCTATTATTCCTCAGAGATAGGATTTTACAATTGGCAACAAATACTGTCAGTTTTCTTGAAGTGGATGGCTTATTTTGTTCATTTTTAAGAAACTTCCTAACACCCAAATCTGAAAGCTATATTTGTCACTCATTCTTAAATAAAACTGGTATTTTGTGAAAAAGCAGCTACTTGAGCTTATAGCTCAATCACAAAAAATGCTTTTTCCCGAAAGGAATCATTGCAACTTTATAAGTACTTATCTTTTGTCACACAGAATATTTTTATAAAGTACTTCAGAATCAAGATGTGAGAAAATAAATAATTTCACTGCTTCATCGGGGAAAGACTTCAGTGAAACTGACACCTCCCCACCCTCCCACCAGTGACTTCATGGTAGTACAGAATATAAACTATTAATCCAGTTTGCAAAGACTTCCTTTATTAATGTCAAGATGGAAGCAGTTTTATCCGCGATTTCATGACAATTTTACAAGAGTCAACATAATGAAAAAGACAAATATTGTCTTACTGTTAGTATGAAAATGATCTTGACCTTTTAAAACCTGAAAGTGTCTCAGGGAGCTTCAGGGTTGCTTAAACCATATTATGAGATCCCTTGATTCACTGATTATTTCTGTGTGTGTGTGTGTGTGCGTTTGAAATCCATTTTTCCTATGTAGTACACTTTCTGATTTCAAACAGTTTGCCTTATTTGATTTATATGTAGCTTAAAGTCTCACAAACGTTGTAATTTCTAATTTAATTATTATCATCTAAGCTGACAATGCTTTGTATAGATCAGTTAATTTCTCCTTCCCAAAATATTTCTAATTTGTAAATACTCAACTACCTATGACCAGTTTGAAAGTGTTACTAATCAGTATTCCAATAGCACACATTGCTGTTTTTTAAAATAATTTAGAATTCACAGAAGCAAGTTGAATTTCAAATTCTCAGTTTCTCCCTGAAAAAAAAATTATCGACTATCTTTACTGTATTAAGTTCATAAGTCTCTCCTCAGTCAAAGTTATCAGTGTATATTTCATTCTGTAATATCATGACTATATTTATTCACATGAAATAAATCAGTGGAGAATATTTTATACTATTTTAAACAAAATGATTATGATAATTAAATCCTTGGGTATATATTTCTCTAACATTAGTCTGTAAAGATGTGTCATTGATTTGTTTTGTTTCTTAGTAGTACTATGGTTTTAAAAAGGATGTCGTTCAATTGAATAAATACATGAGAAGAGAGTTTAGGAGAGGTTTATTTTATTGCCCTATCCATCTTGATCACAAGTTGTTTCTGCATGAAATATTTATGTCCCTATTTTCCCTTAAGTAAACAGAAATTTTGAATGCTAATGGGAAATATGGAGGAAATTTTAGTACGTGGTTGTTTTTCACATTATTATTTATTTAATGACTTTTTTTGTTAATGAGTCATTCAGTTATTTTTTTAAATATTCATAAAAATTTATATTCTAAAAATTATTATATTCTAGGACTTTAGAACCTAAAGATTGGTCTTCAGAAAATATTTAGGATAAACTTTCTGCTCTTTTACTTTTATAATCATATGTTCTAATAAATACTATGACTGAGATGTTGGGGGGAAAGATGGTGGAGGAGTAGGGGACCCTATTTCAACTGGTCCCCGGAATTGAGCTGGATATCTACCAGACCACTCTGAGCACCCACGAAACCAGCCTGAGATGTAAGACGATCTGGATCTCTACAAACAGAATATCGCAGGCAGTTGATTTTGAGGTACGAAGTGGGGACCCATGATTCTGCGGGCAGATATCAGAGGATAAATGGCAGTGCGAGGGTGCCTGACCTTGGGGATCCTACACCACTGGTGAGCAACAGCCTCGCATGCTGGGGATGGGGCACAGACTCGCAGATTGGTAGCGTCGGGAAAGGACTTTAGGGGAGCACCCGGGGCGGAAACCTGGAGCAGCAGGGTCACGCCTGAGAACTGGGAGCAGCTGGCAGTTTTAGAAGCACAACGGGCAGAGACGTGCCCAGACCTGGAGGCAGGACTGGGAACGCTGCGGAGGGGTGCACAACCCAGACGCTGCAGTTTATAGCAGCACGGACAGAAACGGAGATGGTGTGGCCTGGAGAGCTCACTGAAGAACAGACTGTGATCTCTCTGCTCTGAGGCAGAGGGTTGGAAATGGTCTCTTCTGCTCTGACTCACGGAAGAGACGCGGAAAGCCTCCAGGGAAAGCCACCAGAGAACAAAAGCCCCAAGGACTGATTCCCGCTGAGCCCATCCCCCACCACAGGGGGGCAGGGCAACACCACCCAAACAGGGGTGCCTGAGTAACAGTGCAACAGGCCCCTCCCCCAGAAGACAGGTGGCGAAAACAAGAGGCCAGCAACCCTAAGGCCCCCAAAAAACAGTGCATCTTGCTTGGGTCCTGGTCAATAATTTGGACTCTATATATTCCCTCAAACACCCATCAACAGAATGCCTAGGAGGAGGCACCCCTAAAAGAGAAAAGACTCAGAGATTATGATTTATGCTGCAGATTTACAAATGGATGCAGACATAACCAAGATGTCGGAGATGGAATTCAGGCTAGCAATTGTGAAGACAATGGCTAGAATGGAGAAATCAATTAATGGCAACATAGAGTCTCTAAGGGCAGAAATAAAAGGTGAATTGGCAGAACTTAAAAATGCTATCAGTTAGATCCAATCCAATCTAGATAATCTAACAGCTAGGGTAACTGAGGCGGAAGAGCAAATAAGGACCTGGAAGACAATATAATAGATAAAAAGGGAAAAGAGGAGGCCAGGGAAAAACAACTCAGAATCCATGAAAATAGAATCAGAGAAATAAGTGACACCATGAAGCATTCCAGTGTCAGAATAATTGGAATCCCGGAGGGAGTGGAGAGAGAGAGAGGACTAGAAGATGTATTTGAGCAAATCGTAGCTGAGAACTTCCCTAATCTGGGGAATGAAACAAACATTTGAGTCCTAGAGGCAGAGAGGTCCCCTCCCAAGATCAAGGAAAACAGGCCAACACCCTGGCATGTAATAGTAAATCTCGCAAATCTTAGAACCAAGGAAACCATCTTAAGGGCAGTTAGGGGGAAGAGATTCCTTAAGTACAGAGGGAGGAACATCAGAATAACGTCAGACCTATCCACAGAGACCTGGCAAGCCAGAAAGGCCTGGCAAGACATATTCAGGGTACTAAACGAGAAGCACATGCAACCAAGAATACTGTATCCAGCCAGGCTTTCATTTAGAGTGGATGGAGAGATGTAGAGGTTCTACGACCAGCAGAAAGTGAAAGAATATGTGACCACTAAGCCGGCCCTGCAAGAAATACTAAGGGGGTTTCTATAAAAGGAGAAAGACCCCAAGAGTGATATACAACAGAAATCTACAGGGACAATCTATAAAAACAATGTCTTCACAGGCAACATGATGACAATTAATTCATATCTTTCAATAATCACTCTCAACGTGAATGGCCTAAATGCTCCCATAAAATGGCACAGGGTTGCAGATTGGATAAAAAGACAGGACCCATCCATATGCTGTCTACAAGAGACTCATTTTGAACCTAAAGATACATCCAGACTGAAAGTGAAGGGATGGAGATCCATCTTCCATGACAGCGGACCTCAAAAGAAAGCTGGGGTACAATTCTTATATCAGACAGATTAGATTTTAAACTAAAGTCTGAAATAAGAGACACAGAAGGACACTATATCATTCTTAAAGGGTCTATCCAACAAGAAGATCTAACAATTGTAAATATCTATGCCCCCAACATGGGAGCAGCCATCTATATAAGCCAACTGTTAACCAAAATAAAGAGACATACTGATAACAATACGTTCATTGTAGGAGACCTCAATACTCCACTCTCAGCAATGGACAGATCATCTAAGCAGAAAATCAACAAGGAAACAAGAGCTTTGAATGATACATTGGACCAGATGGACCTCATAGATATTTACAGAACATTCCACCCTAAAACAACAGAATACTCATTCTTCTTGAGCACACATGGAACTTTCTCCAGAATAGACAATATATTGGGTCACAAATCATTTCTGAACTGATACCAAAAGATTGAGATTATTCCCTGCATATTCTCAGACCACAATGCTCTAAAATTGGAACTCAATCACAAGAAAAAATTTGGCAGAAATTCAAACACTTGGAAGCTAAAGACCACTCTGCTCAAGAATGTTTGGGTGAACCAAGAAATCAAAGAAGAACTTAAACATTTCATGGAAATCAATGAGAACGAAAGCACATCAGTCCAAAACCTATGGGATACTGCAAAGTCGGTCCTAAGGGAGAAATACATAGCCATCCAAGCCTCACTCAAAAAACAGAAAAATCCTGAATTCACCAACTAACTCTACACCTTAAAGAACTAGAGAAAAAGCAACAAACGACGCCTAAGCCACGCATTAGAAGAGAAATAATTAAAATTAGAGCAGAAATCAATGAATTAGAAACCAGAAACACAGTAGATCAGATCAATGAAACTAGAAGTTGTTTCTTTGAAAGAATTAATAAGATCGATAAACCACTGGCCAGACTTACCCAAAAGAAAAGAGAAAGGACCCAAATTAATAAAATTATGAATGTAAGGGGAGAGATCACGACCAACACCAAGGAAATAGAAATAATTATTAGAAATTATTATCAACAACTATATGCCAATAAACTGAGCAATCTGGATAAAATGGATGCCTTCCTGGAAACCTATAAGCTGCCAAGACTGAAACAGGAAGAAATATGACAACCTGAATAGGCCAATAACCAGTAACGAGATTGAAGCAGTGATCAAAAACCTCCAAAAAACAAGAGTCCAGGACCTGATGGATTCCCTGTGGAATTCTACCAAACATTCAAAGAAGAAATAATACCTATTCGGGCTCCTGGGTGGCTCAGATGGTTAAGCATCTGCCTTCGGCTCGGGTCATGATCCTAGGGTCCTGGGATCGAGTCCCACATCGGGCTCCCTGCTCCTTGGGAGCCTGCTTCTCTCTCTCTCTCTCTCTCATGAATAAATAAATAAAATCTTTAAAAAAAAAAAGAAATAATACCTATTCTACTGAAGCTGTTTCAAAAAATAGAAAGGAAGGAAAACTTCCAAACTCATTCTATGAGGCCAGCATTACCTTAATCCCCAAACCAGGCAAAGACCCCATCAAAAAGGAGAATTTCAGACAAATATCCCCAATGAATATGGATAACAAAATCCTAGCGAATAGGATCCCAAGTGGGATTTATCCCCGGGATGCAAGGGTGGTTCAACATTCGCAAATCAATCAATGTGATAGAACACATTAATAAGAGGAGGGAGAAGAACCATATGGTCCTCTCAATTGGTGCAGAAAAAGCATTTGACAAAATACAACATCCTTTCCTGATTAAAACTCTCCAGAGTATAGGGATAGTGGGAACATTCCTCAAGTTCATAAAATCCATCTATGAAAAACCCACAGTGAATATCATCCTCAATGGGGAAAAGCTGAGAGCCTTTCCCTTAAGATCAGGAACACTTCAAGGATGCCCACTCTCGCCACTATTGTTCAACATAGTACTAGAAGTCCTAGCAACAGCAATCAGACAACAAAAAGAAATAAAAGGTATTCAAATTGGCAAAGAAGAAGTCAAACTCTCTTTTCGCAGACGACATGATACTTTATGCGGAAAACCCAAAAGACTCCACCCCCAAATTACTAGAACTCATCCAGCAATTCAGTAATGTGGCAGGATACAAAACCAATGCACAGAAACCAGTTGCTTTCTTATACACTAACAATTCAACTGTAGAAACAGAAATTAGAGAAACGATTCCATTTACAATAGCACCAAAAACCATAAGATACCTCGGAATAAACCTAACCAAAGAGGTAAAGGATCTATACTCTAGGAACTACAGAACCCTCATGAAAGAATTGAAGAAGACACAAAAAGATGGAAAAATATTCCATGCTCATTGATCAGAAGAATAAACATTGTTAAAATGGCTATGCTACCCAGAGCAATCTATACCTTCAGTGCCATCCCAATCAAAATTCCAATGACATTTTTCAAAGTGCTAGAACAAACAATCCTAAAATTTGTATGGAATCAGAAAAGACCCCGAATTGCCAAGGAAATGCTGAAAAAGAAAAACAAAGCTGGGGGCATCACTTTGCCCAATTTCAAGCTATATTACAAAACTGTGATCACCAAGACAGCATGGTACTGGCACATAAACAGACATATAGACCAATGGGACAGAATAGAGAACCCAGATATGGACCCTCAACTCTATGGTCAAATAATCTTTGACAAAGCAGGAAAAACATGCAATGGAAAAAAGACAGTCTCTTCAATAAATGGTGCTGGGAAAAGTGGACAGCCACATGCAGAAGAATGAAACTCGACCATTCTCTAACACCATTCACAAAGATAAACTCAAAGTGGATGAAAGACCTCAATGTGAGACAGGAATCCATCAAAATCCTAGAAGAGAACATAGGCAGTAACCTCTATGACATCGGCCACAGCAACTTCTTTCAAGATATATCTACAAAGGCTAGTGAAACAAAAGCAAAAATGAACTTTTGGGACTTCATCAAGATAAGAAGCTTCTGCACAGCAAAGGAAACAGTCAAGAAAACAAAGAGGCAACCCACAGAATGGGAGAAGATATTTGCAAATGACACTACAGATAAAGGGCTGGTATCCAAGATCTATAAAGTTCTCAAACTCAACACCCAAAAAACAACATTTATTGAAGAGATTAAACTTTTGCCAATGAGTATTCCAGGTTCCTTCGGAAAATATTAGCTGACTGTATATGCAAGAGTTTATTTCTGGGCTCTCTATTCTATTCCATGTTCTTTATGTCTGGTTTTATGCTAGTACCATGCTATTTTGATGACAATACTTTGTAATATAGATTGAAATTAGGAAATATGATGCCTCCTGCCCTGTTCTTTCTCAAGATTTTCTTGCCTAGTCAAGGATTTTGATGATTCCATATGAATATCTGTATTTTTTTTTTCTATTTATGTGAAAAATGCCATTGGGATTTCAATAAGGATTGCACTGAATCTGTAGATCACTTAGGGTAGTATGGGTCGGCATTTTAACAATATTAATTCTTCCAGTCTGTCAACATGGGGTAACTTTCCATTTAACTGTGTCTTCTCTAATTTCTTTTATCAATGTTTTATTGCCTTCAGTATAGATATTTCACCTCCTTGGTTATATTTGTTCTTAAGTATTTTATTGTTATTGGTGCTATTATAAAGGGATTATCTCTTTTTGGATAGTTTGGTGTTAATGTATAGAAATGTAACTGATTTTTGTATGGTGATTTTTATATTCTGAAACTTGATGTAATTCATTTATTAGTTCTAACATTTTATTGGTGGAATTTTTAGGATTATCTTTATACAAGTTCATGCCATCCACAGAGATAATTTTACTTCTTCCTTTCTGATTTGGATGCCTTTTATTTCTTTTTCTTGCCTAATCACTCTGGCTAGGACTTTCAGTACTGTGTTGTGTAAGAGTGGTGATAGTGAGAACTCTTTTCTTATTCTTGATTTTAGAGGAAATGCTTTCAGTTTTTCAGCATAGAGTATGATGTTAACTTTGGGTTTACCATACATGGCCTATGTTATGTTGAGGTATGTTTCTTCTATACCTAGTTTATTTAGAGATTTTTTCAAGAAAGGGTGTTCAATCTATTTCCTTACTATTGAGAGAATCAAATTATTTTTATCCTTAATTTCAACATTTTGCACATATATATTAGTAACTTGAAAGGATATTCAAGTTTGTTGTTGAAACTTTTTAGATTAAGCAGTCTATAATAATAATAGTTGATAAATTCTGGGCAACAGTGAACCATCTTATAATAGATTTCTTTTTAATAAAAAGCAATCCTGAAAAATCCTCAAAGGGGATTTTGTATATTTGATGTTAATGGATGTTCACTTATAATAAGAAAAATTTTAATACATTTAAAGTCTCTAAGAAAAGAATTGTCCGAAATTAACAAAGTAACCATATAACAGCACACTGAAGAATTTTATTGTGAACTGAAGTATCAAATATGAAAAAAGTCAATAAATGAAATTCAAAATGTTATACAAACTTTAAAATGATATTTCATTGTGAATTAGTGGGCTATAGAATGGAACATTACACTGCACAGCACAACAAAAGATACTGACTAAAGTAAAGAATAACTGGGATGCCTGGGTGGCTCAGTCGATTAAGTGTCTGTCTTTGGCCCAGGTCATGATCCCACGGTCCTGGGATCAAGTCCCACATCCTGCTCCTTGCTCAGCGGGGAGCCTGCTTCTCCCTCTGCCCGCCTCCCACTCCCCTTGCTTGTGCTTTCTCTCTCTCTCATAAATAAATCTTTAAAAACATAAAATAAAGAATAACTCATTAGCACAGAATATATAGATCATTTTTAATAGAATCAAAAATTGTCAGTAAAATAAATCACAGTTGCAAAGATTTTCATGGTTTGAAAGAGAAGCAATCACCATCCTCAAATGTATCAACCAGAGTTGACAATGTGCTTTAACATATCTCTATCATTTATGCAATAATTATTTTAAGTAAGGGTCATTATGTTCAACATCAGAACTTGAAGCTCTGGTATGATTTAACATATAAATATAAATTTAATAAATGTAACTGTAATTTTATTATTCTGCATTATTTCGGTGATATTAAGACCATGAATGTTATTTTTCCAGTTAAGTGAGTATATCAAAAATATAATCATTAAAATCTCCATCTTTTAAATGATAAAAGAGGTTAAAACATCTTTGAAAAAGACAGGTTCTACTGAAACAATGTAAAATGAATTGAAAATTTGAACATGAGATGAAATATGAAATATTAATTCTTTCTCTTTCACTGATACAGTTAAATATAAAATGTGCATGAGATATTTTAGAAGAATCAGAATTGCATAAATGTTAAAATGTATTCCATCTTGTTTCTCCTGGCAAAGCTCATTACTGCTAGGTTGAGAAAATTTATTTTTGAAAATAATTTTTTCAAAGGTGGAGCCACAGACAGGAGATCTTTACTAGATAAGGAGGTAAATGGGGAAGGAAAGAAAAAGACATTCCAAGAGAGGCATATGAAAGTCAAAATGCTTTATAAAAGTTAGGTTTCCTGATCTACTGTAGGCAAGTTTTATGGGCCTCAGGGGACATTTCTTCAGCCAAAATTGTAGTGGCCTTACACTTTATGTTTCTAAACTGAGAAAAAAGAGAGTTAAAAAAAACTTACACTCTTCTTTCACAGACCTTGAGACATTCAGTAAGTGTGTGTGTGTGTGTGTGTGTTTTAAGACGTCTTAGAGAACACACGTAAGAAATCAAGCAAGGTGGGAGAAAAACAAAGATCGAGGGAGAAAAAATGGTGTTTAAATAAACTTACCACATTGCCTTTTTTCTACTGTTAGCATTCTACTATTAGCATAGTTTGAAGTAATAAACACTTTAGGAAGTTTATTCCTTAACAAGAACAACAAAAAAAGACCAATACAGAATTACCAATTGGGTCACTGCTGTAAAATTTGAATTAAAGGCAAGCTATAGATAGTGCTCTTCAGTGTTCTCCATGTGAACACTAAGGATAGAGAAAGAGTGAATTCTGAGCAAATTAAAGGGACTCTGGGGAAATGATAAAGGAGAAATGGACATAGGCCATATTCTCTTAAAACTTTTTCATTAAAGCAAGGGACTTTTGTAAGAAAAATCTATATTTGAGAGACACTAAAAAAATACTTGTCCTTGAACTTAATGTTTCAACAATGAAATTGGAAGAAGAAAAAGTTTTAACATGGTAACTGAAAAAAAATCCATAAAATTCTGCTTCAGAGTTATAGCATTAAAGAGCAATTTTGAATTTAAGAATCAGTATAGATGAATGCTTACATGATTTAAATAGCTTAGACAAATGCATCGATAAACTCATATTTGTCTACAGAACAATTGTCTTTTAATTGATTTAAATAAATTAGAGATGATTGAACATGCTTTTGGCAAAATTTTGAAAGATCTGAAGACTAAAGAAAAATTCATTTACCTGAATACTTCTAGTGATTTAAATATATTCAACCAATAAAAATTATTACTTTATTATTACATATACATTATTGTCATTTACTATCTTCTAGGTCCTATAAATGTAAATAACAGAAATACTTCCCTTGAAACCCTACAGTCAGAAGCAGCACAACATAGGGAATTACAATGATCTTTGAAACCAAAAGAACTTGAATTCAAATCTCATTTCTAAAGTTAAACAGATATGAAAGTTTTGGTTTACCCAAATTCACTTAGTTTGCCTTTTGGTAAATTGGGGACAATAATATGTATCTCTTAAAGTGATATAGAATTACGTAGAAAACTCTCTTGTGTTTAGTAACTATAACAATACTATTTCATCAAACTACAATTGGCTTTTACTAGATTGTGAACATCTTGAAATAGGACCCATCTGATCTTTTATTATCCCAGTGTCTAAAACATTGTTAGAGTATGGAAATTGTTTGAACTTAATTATGCTCTTTATGCATTTGTTGAATTCAACTATTCACTGTAGCTTGATTTTGCATATTACTGGAATACTAAAAACTAAGTAAAAAAATGCAAAACAAACTCCAAATGCCACGAAATCTTGGCTATACAGCAAACGCTAAAATTTACTTACATAAATGTATACTGGTTATTCTAGCCCCCTTCCCATGTATAACTACAAAGCCACAGAGAGAGATTGGGGTAGTAGTATTACCAGGAGCTCTATCAGGTTCTAAGTCCCTGGTTTCCTAAGGCCCAAGCCCATTACCACATTAATAGAGTTTACAATTAAATAATGACTTGTCTCTTAGAGGAAGGTGGGTTGAGATGATTGGCTATCACTGTTAGAAATGTATTATTTTCCAGTCTTGACGCTGAAGGAATTATGGATAACTAATTGACACTGAAGGAATTATGGATAACTAATAAATTATGTTCTTGGTCTTGATATTTAGTGTCTATTCTCCAAGAGTCTAATTAAAGTGTTCTCACATCTTATCTGTATATTAGAAATGTCTGGGAAGCTTTAAAAGTACCTTTGCTTCCTTTCAGATCAATTAAATAAAAATCTCTAGGGTATTAGGGCTCCGATATCAAAAGTTTCACAGATGGTTCCAATGGTTCTCAAACCAGGTTTGAGAATTATTGGACTGCAAAACCATGTCTTTTTTAAATTACCCCCATTTCTTTAGGGGGTAGATCATCTGGAGAGATATGTAAAAATAGTTATGTTGATCTTAGTTACCACTTGGTAATTTAACACTAAATCTTTACTGCCATGGTTACTGAGTCTCATGGTTTGCCTGGTTCCCACCCCCTTGGTTTTCTTGGTGTTCTGCTGAACAAGGTACAGCTCACAATATCAATGTGATCATTTTCATTGAACTTGGTGACCAGAAAGTAGTAGGTACATTTGATTTCCCAGTAAGACACATGTGTGCCAGGGGCTTTCCACAATGGTGAAATATTTAGGAATTAACTGATCTGGAACATGCCAGGACATTTCCTTAAGGGTAAAGAAAGAGTTTTTGTATCTCATACCTCCCACCACTAAGGGTGCCCAACTGTCTAAGGGTAACTCTGGATTTTAGAGGCAGCATGATGGCACTTGAAAATACTTCTTTTTTTTTTTTTTTTAAGATTTTACTTATTTATTTGACAGAGAGACACAGCGAGAGAGGGAACACAAGCAGGGGGAGTGGGAGAGGGAGAAGCAGGCTTCCCAGCGGGAACCTGATGCGGGGCTTGAACCCAGGACCCTGGGGTCATGACCTGAGCCGAAGGCAGATGCTTAACGACTGAGCCACCCAGGCGCCCCATGAAAATACTTCTGAAATCCATTTATCGGTTGAAGTCTGAAAAGCAAGATTTGCAACATATGTAGGCTAGAGAAAAAGAGATTTTTCCACTTTTGCTACTTAGCCCAACATATACAATTGCTTAAGATGCCTCTGGTGGATAAAAATGCTTTGTGGAATTTCTAGTAAGTCCTTACAGAAGAGATATACATAGATCCCAATGACTCCAGAACAATGCTATGCCATCTGCAGCGGAGAACTGTACTCCATCAGAAAACCAGTTTCATAGTGTCATAGGATACCAAGTAAATACACCCAGTCATTAATGAGATAAAAGCTTAGCTAACCATGAGTCAGGAAGTCCAGTCAGGTCAATTTGATGTCATCCTGAGCTGATCCAGAAGGTATGAATAAATTGTGTGAAGAAAGGGTCTAAACTCCCACATCCCAATCCTTGTTACACTGGCACTGTTTCTCAACCCACGTCTATGGCCCCACAGGTGATTTTCCATGACAACAAGGAGGAGGAAAGAAATTGAGCATGGCTTAGAGGCAGACTGGTATAATCCATTAACATTAGCTGAAACTGTACTGTTAAACACAATATAGCTTAGCCACATTCTGAGGTGGACCTAAAGAGATGTGGTGAAGGGGAATCTCCTCAGTGGTTAGAGCTGCAAGTACTGTAAGTGGAATGTGGCCTGACCTGGGGGTATACACTGACTCCTATGCAGGAGAAAATGGATTGGCTATAGTTCAGGAGTCTGAAATGAACAAGGCTAGAAAATTCAATGTCAGGGATATCTGGGGAAGTTTCATATGGAAATAATCTGTGGGAATGAGAATAAAGCATGAGTTTTTATCCTTCACATTAATACTTTCCAGAAAGTATCTACTGCAGAGGATGGTCTTGTCAAAGCAGTAGACATATTAACTCTTTCTAGCAAACCAACCATCCTCCCTCTGAAGAAAGTGTCCATGATAACAGAAATTAGGCTCTTTGTAAACCCAAAAGTATCTGTCAATTTCTTCCCACTAATCCCTGTTTAGCTAAAATAACTGCTCAAAAATCTCTACTTGTCAGCAGCAGGAACCAACACTGAGACCTCATTTTGGCCCCATTCCTCCTGTTAAACTGCCAGGAACCTGTAACAGGTTGATTACTCCAGGTTTCTTCCATATTGGTGGGGGCAGTCATTTTTCTTAACAAAACAATATATACTGTAGACAAGGGTTTGGATTCCTTGTGCACTAAGGCCTCCACCCTACACTACTGTTTGTAGAATGCCTAATGAATTGACTTAGTATCTCACACAAGTTGGCATCAAGCAAATGGACCCATTTTAGAGCAAAGAAGGAGTAATGGCAATGATTGCATGATTACAAAATTTACTCCAATATACACCAACACCCCCTGCACTGAGCAGTGATCAATATACGGTTTGTGTTTGTGAGTACTCAGAGTCTGGAAACCAAAGTGTATGACTGACTCATCATCATTCCCAGTGCATTGCTTGTGCACTTTGTGCTTCTCATCTCCACAACCTTAGGTCCTATGGTGAAGAGAACCTGGTTCCTCTTTGGTAAACTGTCTTTCCAGGGGAAAGCATGACAATTTCACTGAACTAGAAGCAACAAATACAAACAGGCCATTTTGAATTCTTTCAGCCAGAGGACTAACATGCAAAGAAAAGCATTATGGTACATGCTAGATAAATAACTTTAAGTACTGTCAGTGTTTAAGTTTGCTGATAAACAGCGGGAGCAGAGAGAAATATTTCCAGAGCATTCACAATGTTCAGGATGTTTTGGTACTTCTCATGCCTCGCAGTAATGATGAGGAGGCAAATGCAGCAAACATGGCTCAACAAGTGCCAGGCAGGTCATCCCGGCAGAGGTGAGATGATGAGTAACACTGAAGTCCCTAGCAACGATCATAGATTAGTTTGCTCATTCATTTCAATCTTTCAAGAAAATACACCTGGCCTTGATGTTGAAGGGTTGCACTTTTATCAACCCTCTTGGGAATGAAGTGAGGGCTTTTGGTTCTCCAAGGACATTCGTATATTCTAAAAGGATGGGAGTGGATACAAGCCCAAGGAGAAGCTGTGATTCACTCAGGAGATGCGCCATCTCCACTCTTGAACGCTTGCTGGCCTCTATCACCCAAACGACATTCCCCAGGGCTCAAACAGCTTCAGCATCTTCATGGCCACCATGTTGCTGTGGCTGCCTCTGCCTCGGGGACTAACCAAGGATCTGGGCATCCTGCCATCTGTTGTGGGAAGACGTCTCTGACTTTTCATTTACTGGGCAAGCATCGTGGAAGAGCAGGTTGCTGAGAGGCAGGGAAGGGTGAACAACCCAGGGGTTGTGCTTTAACCTTCAGGAAACAGAAGTTTCTGGGGATCTGTGGGTTTAAATTCTTCCCTCGTCTTCCATTTAGATAGACAGTTCTAAGGCCCACTTGGCCTCTGTGGAAATGTGGTCTGAGACCAAGCAATCAGGCATTTGTTACAAAAAATAAAAAACAAATGCACTTTTTTCCTCGTGTATTCTTTACTTCCCTTTTGCTCTTTATACTCTGGCTTCCAGGGAATTGTGTTCCTCCACAGAGTTTTCACATGCACATTTTTCCTCAGGTTCTATTTTCTAAAGAACCTGACTGAAAACATCAATCATGCACTATCTGCAAAAATATACATTTAAGAACAACTTGTACTCCAAAGAATAATGTAGATCAAAGAAGTAATTGAAATGTATCTTATCACTACTTGTTGTATTTAGTTGGTGGCTTAAAGCAGCTAATATATCTGTATTTAATCCCGAAAACCTAGGAAATAAATCTTCTATAATTAGAATATATTGATTTTCCCCCTCTTTTAGAATCAATATCCATTTCGGGATATTGCTCTCTGTCTCCCTCTGTCTCTCTCTCTCTCTCTTTTTCAAAATAAGACCACATCCCTCCTTCATGACTTGATCACTAGGAGAAAAAATAGGAGCCCCCAAACACTGAGTGACTGTGATAAGATCACCTCTCCTCTGTACCCTTATCATGCACATCACTACTGCGACTATTAGTACTAACTTCTTGATGTCAGTGATCACAATAAAACTGGTATCCTCATTGCTGAGACTCTAATTATCATGGTGTCATGCACATCTCCTTCTCTTAACCTGTTTTCCACCCCCAATTAACTTTGAAACCTTTTCACTGGTTTCTGGAATGCAGAGTTGGTAATTAGTGAATTCCCTTATAACCTCCCTTATAACCTCAGAATCTCTGAAAATTTCCTTTGCTTTCTTGTTTTAACTGAAATGTAGCTTTTCCCAGGATACTGCTTCCCCATTGTCTTACCAGGGTTGGATGTTGTTACATACACCCTCATATAGTTGTGCTGCCGGGTGAACCCTGGACACCTGAGCCTTTGAGGCCTCAACCCAACCTGTTCCAAAGATGTTGTGGAAGGTTCTTGGTCTCCTTATGAGAAAGAACTCAAGGACAGACACACAACGCAGCAGACAAGCCACTCAAGCAGTAAGTTTATTAAAGTGAACGTACACTCACAAGATGTGAAAGCAGGCTAGCCAGGGTTAGGGAGTGAGACAGAAAGAGAGAGAGAGAGAGAGGGTGCAGAAGCGAGAAAGAGCTGTGTGCCCTGGGGTTTGGGTTTCTATCTGTTACTGATAGTTGTTAGCTAGGGAGCAGAATAATCATTATTTGGGGGTGGGGATTTCTTGGAAGCAAGGTTTCTGGCCTTTCCTTCCTTATTTGGTCAGGGGTTTCCTGTCGTGGCATCTGCCATCTTGGGCCTGTCTGGTTTGATCTTGCTTCTTGTGAAATGTGGCCAGGATGGGCCTCTATCTTTCCCAATAGCTGGCCATGACTTCCTCTTTGCTGGCCTTCAGGTATCCTGTTAGAATCTATCGAACTGCCTACTTTAACACTTGGAGTGGGGTTGGTGTCTTCTTTCATCTTCACTGCTACTTCCAGGCTATTCTTTCTCTCTCTTCTTTAAAAACTTCAGGTTTGAATGTTATGGCATTAAAATATTCTAAGTAAAGTAATCTATTATCCCCAGAACCACTCCTTTTTATTCCCGAGAGCCTGTAGCTTCTGACTTATAGTCACTCTGTCAGTTGCTAAGCCTGCCAACATCATTTATGATTTCAGTTTGCATCTAAGTCCTGCAATAAGCAGGTCTCTCAGTTCTCTGAACACCTAGATAATAATCGTCTCATCCCCTTTCATACTTCATCCATTTACTTCTTTGGTCATAACCTAAGACATCATTATTTACATATGTTTTGTCATTATTTATAAATGAAACTTCATGATTTTGATTTCCAACATCCCACTTTCAAAGGCAGTATTCTAGACTATCCAGAAGTAAATAAACATAACGACATCAGGATTAGAGGGAAAAAAAGCAATAAAATTAGCATTGATCCCAGATGATGTAATTTTGTTCACAGAAAATCCAAAAAAAAATACACCCCCCCAAAAAAAATCTACAAATTGTTAGAATTAATAAGAAATTTAGTTGATTGGATATGTGATCTTAAAAATAATTTATTTTCTTTGCATTGACAAGAGTAATTAGAGAATACAGTAAAAATAATACATATTTATAATAACATAAATATAAATATTTAGAAAGAATTTTTTAACAATTTATGAAGGAAATTTATGGAGAAAATTTAGTTTTTTTTAAGACATTAAAGAGGGGCACCTGGTTGGCTCAGTCTGTTAAGCATCTAACTCTTGTTTTTGGCTCAGGTCATGATCTCAGAGTTGTGAGATTAAGCCCCGCCTGGGCTCCACACTGGGCCTGGAGCCAGTTAAAGTTTCTTTCTCTCAGTCCCTCTGCACGCCCCCCACTCACATGTGCTCTCTTTTGCTCTCTGTCTCAAAAAAAAAAAAAAAAGAAAGAAAAGAAAGAAAGAAAATTTATATATGAAAAGATTTTGTCTCCACCAACTGGAAGGCAATATTGTAAAGATATTTATTTCACCCTTATTTACCTAAGTAGCTTACTTTAAGTTGTAGATCTCATGAAAGTTGTCCATATTGTTTCTGCTTAAATTTGATCCCAAATTTATCCAGAAGGCCAAAATTCCATTAAGAAAATGAAAAAAAAATAGTTTTGGGAATACAGCTAGCAGACTACCAGAAGATCTTGAGTTAGACACCAGGATTGTAATCATGAGAATTTATCACTGGTAGAAAATAAAACTCCTTGGGAAGAATAGTAGATCTAATACATTTCTATTAGTTATAACTGATTTTTTTTTATTTGAGAGAGAGAATGAGAGCACAAGAGGGAAGAGGGTCAGAGGGAGAAGCAGACCCCCTGCTGAGCAGGGAGCGCGATGCGGAACTCGTTCCCGGGACTCCAGGATCATGACCTGAGCCGAAGGCAGTCGCTTAACCAACTGAGCCACCCAGGCGCCCATAACTGATTTTTTTAAATTACTTGAACAAACTAAAACTCAGGTTACCCAATAAGTAGATGCTGTATTATTTTCTGAGTAATTAATGTAGTAACTATAGGTAAATAATCTTCCAATTCATAAGAACAAAACAAAACACAACAAAAAACCTAGAATGCAATACCATGAATTTTTCAGGAAAAATAGTACTATGCATGCAAATTATCCCCTTGATATAAAGGAATTCAGTCTGCACAGTTACAAAGTATAAATAATTAGTTTAATAAGGGTCTATTGTCCTCCTTTATGCCTTTATTTTTTATAATCAGCTCAGTTGGTAAGAAATTATGTGCATTTTTTGTCATGTTTTATTTATGTTGCTGTGGAATATACATGCAGGGAAAATAAAATGTTAAGTGATACTGGTTTCAATTTAATGTAGTTTAACTGCTTGTCCATGGATGATACATTATTTAAATAGATGGCATAAATGAATGTTTCCATTCCTAAAAATGGGGACAAGCTCCATATATAATGTATAATTTTTAATATTGCAAATGACCAAGTCATTCTTTGGCCAATTTCTATTCTCTATCACTACTATGATGTAGCATCCTAATGAATCATTACTGGAACACTGCTCTGAAGATATATTAATGCATCATCAGAACTACTGTGGTTAAGCCTGCCCTTGTGATGGTACATGGTCTGACTCATACACACACATTTAGAGCATACTTGCTAGAAAATTAGACTCTTCAAAGGACCTAAATCAGCAATGTGCAAAGATGATAAGGAATACTGCATATTCAATTGCTGTACAATTATTCTTGCAAACAATAGCTGAGTAGAGAAATGACTGTACAAGAGCCATTGAAGAGAAGTTCTCTATAGTGTGTTTTCTGAATGAGTCATATTTAAAATTTTTCATTTTAAAGATTACCAAGAAAAAGGAAGAGAAAACTATTCACCAAGATTTCCTAATGCCCTGAAGTTTCTAGTGCCTAGGAAGTCTACTATATATAATATAAAGGTTGACTGATTGAGTGGTAGATTTTGTTCCTTCTACAATATTTAAAGTTGTTAAATCATTTGTCAGTAGCAGAATCATGGTTCAAATAGTGGTCAATCTAAATCCAAAGCCAATACTTGAAGTTATTATTCCCTAAAACCTATCAGCAGTATCATGTAAAGGAACTTAAGTTGTTTTTTTGTTCTTCCCAATGGAATGCTTTATTAGTGCAATCTCTGAAGGACATTATTAATTGAACTATCTCAGCTTATTAGAATACTTTGGCATCAGCTACTTGCTTGATGAACTTCTTAGAATAGAGTAAATACTTTTGATTGTTAACTTGACTTCTTGAGTTGTAAGAAGTAGGGGAAGATTCTTGTTAGCTTTTCTGCTTAAATGTCCCATCTCTCTAGAGATACTTCCGGCAAGATTAAAGGATAAGAAATTTAGGAAACTGGTCAGTTTTTCTGAGAGGTTGATGCCAGCCTACTTCATAGTAGATCCATTCCCTCCATTTTTCTGATAAGTGCTTGCTTTCTGATTGACTGAATGATTGTCTAAATCCTTCCTTCCTTTATCTAAAATGATTTTGAAACATCTTCTCTACCTTGGTAACTATGCTAAAGGCTGAGAATAACAGAGTGGAATGAATTTGGTTCTCTGCTTAAGGGTCTCATAGTCTATAGGAGAGAGCAGATAATTCCAGGAAAGTCAGAAATTATAGAATAAACTCTTAAGCATTAATTAGTACAAAGATTTTTGCTTTCCGAAATTTAAACTCAGATTTTTTGGTAAGTAAAATTATCATTTTTCCTTATTTCAATATCAGATATTATTTGTTTCAAACTGGGTATTTTTTTCCACTGTAAGAAAAATCCAGCTTTTACATTTTGGATAATTTGGTTCTAAATTTCTACAAAGTATTAAAATAGTATTGTGTTTTCCACTGTTACCATAGGATGTAGGATATTCAAAGCATCAAGTCAGTAAGAGTATAGAGATTGCTTCCATAGGATAAGGAAAGGGACAAAGCCTAGATACCTTTTTTCAGTTTATTTGCTCTTGTGCTTAAGATGTTCCTTATTTTCTTCCAAAATAACTAGTCCCCTGTTTTGTTCCAAAATAACTAGTCCAAATGTTTACACTATGTTTTTGTTGCAGTTATTTGTCCTTACCTTTAGACTGATCTTCCTGTTCTACTCATGTCCTTTGTAGACATTTTCACACACAGCAGCCAGAAATGTTAAAATGTTAAGTGAAATTGTATGAGTGTCCTTGGCTCACAATCCTCCACTGGTTCCCATGTCACTCAGGTTAAAACCAGTACTCTGTGGTGGCCTTCAGGGCCCCATGTGACCTCCTACATCTCTAACCTCATCTCCTATGATACATTGTCTTTCCTTCAACATGCGAGGAATACTCCCCACTTCCTCCTTCATCACTCAAAGTGAACATTTTGTCAGTGCCTATACCCTTGCCATTCCTTTGACCAGGGAGATGATAGGAAAGAAAGTTGGTGTTTCCATAATCAATAGTAATTATAATTTAGATGACACTACCAATTACACATTATGAAATAAAGAACAATTTTTCTACTCTAGCAATTAAAAACAAAAATGAATTTTGATAAACTATACTATAGTTTATCTATACTAAATTTAGTAACTATAGTTACTAAATTCTATAGACTTTGTAATTGGAATAAAACGTACGCAAGAAGTATATGGTCCAATATACAAGGAGTATACAGTCAAAAAATGTACAGAAAAATTATTATAGAGATAAATCAGGCAGTTAACTATAAATATTATAAATATAAGTTATATTTGCATGCATATCTATTTATAAAATTTAAATTCATCAATATAACATGTTACGTTTCTGGATTTTGACATGTGTGTTATTTCCAGCTTGTTTAAATTTACAGTTGGCTGTGATTTATTTTCTCTATCTAAATAAATGTTTACCTTCACAACTAATTTTGTATTATTTTCTTGAAAAGAACTTCTATAATTGCATAAACTTCAAGTTCCACAAGGCTGGGACCTACCCTGCATTTAGCCCACACAGAGGCACTGATAATCTCTTTAATTCTTTCTTAATCAAGGTTCCAGAACAGTCTGAGTCCAAAACGACCCTCTCTCATTTTGTGCTTTCTATCTAACCCCTCATTTTCTTTTTCTGTTACTTTTATATTTGAAAATCCTATAAATCCAGCCTGTGATATATTATTGCAATTGAAGCTGAAAAATACTTTTATAAACCGTGTAAAACTTACTCGTAGATAAAAGACAAGAAAGAGACCCCAGCTATTCTAGCCATATTTGTTTTTGAGGAAAAAAAAATGAATGTGAATTAACACACCATCTGTTTCTTCCCTTAAACCTTACTTTCCATATTATGCTATATTTGACATAATAAACACACGTATGGTTAAGATTTTAGAGGCAACATATTTACTTTTTCTTCTTTGTAATACTGACTTTACTAATAATTACCAATCATGTCTTTATATTTTGCCAATTATTTTCAGAGGGCACAGGATTCTAGTCAGAGATGATTTTTTTTTTTTTTCAGTGAAACAATGGGTATACCATTTTGCCCTTAGTTAAGAGGTACTTGCATGGTCACATTAATCAAGCCCAATAACCTAGAATACTTCAGAAAATTTTCCATGCTAAGCCTCCCAAAGAGAGCTAGCTAGAGGAAACAGGGATTCATTCAATGGCAATATATTAAATGTTTGCTTTTAATTAAATTTTGTGTCATTTAGCATTTATGGAATGAAAAATGTCATGGCAGGTATAAATCAATAAAAATAAATTTTTTTTATTCTCTTACAGGATGTTCACTGCTAAATTAAATAAATATGAACTAGAAATAAAAGCTTAAAAACACATTTTGCCATTTAGAGTAAAATCAATCCATCTGGCCAATGAGTAAAAAAAGGTTATTTTTTAATATTATTTATTACAGCTGTCTAACAAAATGCTGGTTTTAGCATTTGACTCCATATTTATAAGAAGTAAAAATGTTGCCATGATATCATATTATACTGGTGTTTTGTTATTCCCTCAACTTTTATTTGAATAGAACATTAGTTCAACTATAACACTGTACCTAGCTATGTCTAAGTTTAAAACTCAGGTTGAGAATTTTATGCTAATACCTATTTTTTTATTGGTTTGCTCTATTTTTCTTACTTTTTCTTATACTATGGTTATTAACAATGTCAAATTTTACCCAAGCTCTGTGATTTTGGAAAACAGATATGGTTAAAGCGTCCCCCTCCGACCACCCTTTTGTATTCTGGAAAATGGACAGAACCATCTGTCCTTATAAGACTCGGATAAAACTTAACTATGACAAGGCCAGACATGGTCTCCCCAAATTCCCATTTGTCACCTTATAAACTATTATCTGAACTGTTTTGTCCCCAGTTATCAGTCAGAACCAAAGCCAAAGTTTAGTTAAGGATTTTCTTCTTCTCTTGGGACCCCTGAACTTTGGTTCCCCCTCAGACTGAGACAGCACAGAGCCTTTCCTTAAACGCCACTCCTGGAGAGAGTGCCTCAGCATTAAATTTTTTCTCATCTAATCTCCAGTTATACCACTCTTTCATTTTATCCCTCCACCCCTAGTTCTTTCTAGCCTTGTTTATTTCCTATAAAAGAAAAACCCTCTTGCCCAACTCTTGTGAAAGTAACAGATCTTATATTCAGTGCTCTTATTGCAATAGCCTTTTCTTTTTAGAAAAAAAAAAAATTTAAGATTTATTTATTTGAGAGAGAGAGAACACAAGTACGGGCTGGGGTTAGAGGGAGAGAGAGAATCTCAAGTGGACTCTCTGCTGAGGGCAGAGCCTGTGGCAGGGCTTGATCCCATAATACTGAAGTAATGATCTGAGCTGAAATAACCAGTAGGTCACTCAACCAACTGAGCCACCCAGGTGCCCCTGCAATAGCTTTTCAAATGAAGTCCCTCCTCACCTAAGTCCAGATATGTTGTTGGGAAGAGATGCTTTGAATGAAAATCCATTGGCAGAAAGGAAGAGTTCAGGATGGTGAGAATTTCTTATTGGCTGAGTTGTGGTATTTTCTTATTGGCAGTGCTTGCTGCTAGGCACGGAGAAATCCTTCCTTTCTTCCACTGGAGTAGTAATGCAGACTTCTTCCTGCTGGGAATGTAAGGTGTGTCTGCGATTGAGGAGGAGTGGTAGTGTGTAAGAGCTTTTCCTCAGGCCTCCCAACTCCATTTTAAGTGAGGTTTCCTTTATTCAGTTTTACAGTGGGGAATGAAAGTCCCCTGTACTATCTTTATATTTCTTATGTAAGTTTCTTGAAAACAAAAAAGTTAAAGAAACCAAAGAATGTTTTCCAGTGTACATTCTAAACTCCTTGGAAATTGTTTTATGAAACTTGTAAGTTGATAATTGCTGAGGAAAAAGAAGACAAGGAAACTCCAAGACTTTGAAACATGATTCTCAATATTGACTCAGTATCTGCATCAGTACATTGATTAGGGGAATGGTCATAAGCAGGCTTCTGGGAGAGTCTCAGCTTCATTCTGGACACATTTGTATTACAAGTTCTCTTTTCCACATGACAATAATCCATGATTGCTCCCACTCCTTTTCAGAAACTGCTTTTGATTAGCACCTTTCAAGGGTCTTGTACTCACAGATAACAAAATTCAAAAGGTTATTTTAAAAGGAAAACTGATCATGTATAAGTGGGAAAAAATGGTAAACAAAAATGGAGTTAGATTTTTTTAGAAATTGGACAGGTGTTATATTTGTTCAAAACAATGTAAAACACTAAGTATTTTTGTTTGTTTGTTTGTTTTACTTTTTAACTGAGTATTAGGACCTATCCATCTTTTAATTATGAAGGCGTGAATTCTTTACTCTCTTTCTGAATACAAATATTATTTTCCTGGGACTTTTCTGATATATTTTTCTTCCTACTTCTCCGGACATTCCTTTGTCCCATACTGGCTGTTTCTCCTTGTTCTTTCTCTCATCCCTAGATGCCTGCATTTCTACACATACTATACATCAATGTCATTTTTTCTCCCCACTATATTCATTCCCATCATAGCATCTTAATTTTTTGTTTGTTTGTTTTAGGACATATTTGGTATTGTTTTACACATACATGTGGAATTTTAAAAACTTTTTTATGGTAGGAATGCAAACTGGTACAGCTATTTGGAAGACAGTTTGACATTGTAGGGGAAGAAAAATAATTTTCTTCTACATTTCATTGTTCTTGGCTAAGACCTTTTCTGTAAAAAAGATAGACTAAGAACAAGAGAACAAAAATTTTTTAACTGCCTACGTTTGTATGTGCAGGAGCAGGATAAATAGTAGGAGATTGGGACAATGAAATATTATGAAGCACTAAAATGAAATGAGCTAAAGAGCTGTGAAAATACATAGAGGAACCTTAAATGGTTGTAATGAATGAAAGTAGCCAGTCTTAAAAGGCCATGTGGTGTATGAGTCCAACAGCAGCAGTTCCCCCTTATCTGAGGTTTTGCTTTCTGAGGTTTCATTCCAGAAGCAGAACCTTCCTGACCTATAGTCTGAAAGTTAGTAGTAGCCAAGTGCTGGGTCACGAAGCCTGTGTCACTCACCTCATTTCATCTCATCATGTAGGCATTTTATTTTTATTTTTTTTTAAAGATTTTATTTATTTATTTGAAGGAGAGAGAATGAGAGAGAGAGAGCACATGACAGCAGGGAGGGTCAGAGGGAGAAGCAGACTCCCTGCTGAGTGGGGAGCCTGATGCGGGACTCGATCTGGGGACTCCAGGATCATGACCTGAGGTGAAGGCAGTCGCTTAACCAACTGAGCCACCCGGGCGCCCCATCATGTAAGCATTTTAGCCTCTCCCATCCTCATAAGAAAAAGCATGAGTACAGTAAAATCAGATATTATGAAAGGAAGAGAGGGAGAGACTGCAATCACATAACTTTTACTATAGTATATTGTGGTAATTATTCTATTTTATTAGTAGTGATTGTTCTTAATCTCTTGATGTGTTTAATTTCTGAATTCAATTTTATCATGGATATGTATGTAGAGGAAAAAAACAGTAAATATCAGGTTCTGTACTCTCTGTGGTTTCAGGTATCCCCTGCGGGGTCTTGGAATGTACTCCCAAGATAAGGGGAGACTACGGTATATGACATTCTGGAAAAGGCAAAACTATGGAGACAGTAAAAGATCAGTGGTTGCCAGGGGTTCCTAGGGAGGCAGGGGTGAATAGTCAAAGCACAGAGGATTTTTAGGGCAGTGAAAGTACTGTGTATGATTCTATAATGACAGATACTTGTCATTACACATTTGTCCACACCCATAAGATGTACAACAGCAAGAGTGAACCTGCAGGTAAACTGTGGACTTTGGGTGATAATGATGTGTCAATGTGGATTCATCAGTTTTAACAAATGTGCCATTCTAGTGTAGGATGTTGGTTATAGGAGAGGCTGTGCATGTGTGAGAGCAGGCTGTATATGGGGAAATCTCTGTATTTTCCTCCTAGTTTTGCTGTGAACTTAAAACTACTCTAAAGATAAAGTCTTTAAATATGAAAAAAATTAACTATTTTTAAAACAATAGGAATAGCAAAAAGTTCCAACCACTGCTATGATTATAGATTTGCATACTGAATATTTCTTAGCTATAGTTTATTTTGAAATTTAGGTTATTTTGTTGTTATTGTTCAGAACACATGTGGTAGATGCGCGGTAAATCCTCTTCAATACAGATGAGATAAAAATTTTCATTATAAAAAGAATGTAAAAGAATTGTTCAAATTTGAAAAGCTTTAAAATGTCACATACAGTTTACATGAAATTATGAAAAGTGATTTATATTTTATTATTGTTACATCACTAGTCACTTTATTTTCTTAATGAAATAACAGATCTACAAGCTTGCGACTGCCAAACAAGAGGCAAGTTGACAATAAAAATAAGAAGTGGAAAGCAAACAGAGTGCCTGAGGCCAGGTCCAAATAATACCCCAAGTGAGAGATTTCAGAAAACATTATTTAGTATCGGCAGGCCTGGGTTGAGAGCCTCTAGAAGTATGATTTTATGTCATGCCTGAGGTACTTCCCAAAGGAATTCCCTAAGAAATGTAACAGTATTTTAAAGCCTAAAGTGGTAGTCATTTAACTCAAATGCCCCTAAGCCCCTCTGGGAGAGATTTTAGAAAGCCATGGGTGCATAGTGGAAGGCAACTCAGGAATTAAAACTTTAAAAGTTGTTCAAGACAATCTAGCCCTGATCATTGCTTAATATATGCTTCTAATTAAATAGGAACAATTGAATTCCAAAATATCTTTGTGGGCTATCGAAACATAGGAGAAAGGCAATAGGTTGTCTAGCCAGTGAAGGGTAGTAGAATATGCCCTCCCCAAAATGACATCCCTGTATGCCTGTAGCAGTTCGAGATATGCTAAAACATACCACTTTTTCAATGTTGATTATTTCAAGCTGTAGGCGATTGAAAAACAGCAAATGCAGGAAGAGGCTTTCTCTGAACTTCACTTGTCTGCCTAAAGATAGATCTTCCAAAAGGAGCTCAGTTGTCATAAATCCCCTCCCCAAGAGTTTCAATAACCAGAGAAGATTAACTGTTATCACAGGAAAGGAGACTAGACATCACCACACCCTGACAGGCTGTCCCAATCTACCCTACCTCCCATCTGTTCTTCTAAGGGCCCATTCATCTTCCCTGAAAATCATTCACTCTCCCCTAAGAGGCCTACATTCTTCTCCATTTCCATGTTAAAATGGTATTTAAGCCTGAATTCTAAGCCACCTAGGGGAGTTATTAATTTTCCCCTGCTTTTCTCCCATGTATATGTGAGGTTACATGGTAATAAACTACTATTTTTTGTTTCTGGTTTTGGTTTTGTTTTCTCTTGTTAAGCTGTGGTTTATTACAGTGGTCTCAGCTAAGAACTAAGAAAAGAAGAGGGAAAATTATTTCTTCTTCCCTACACCATCGATGATATTTAAAATCTAAAATTCTAACATTTTATTCACTATTTAAAACTAAGTGTATGGGACACGGGAGAATATGAGAAAGAGAAACACATATACCAGAGGGTAATTTTTTTAACCGTACAAACACAATATTAAGTACCATTGAAAAGAAGAATTGGAGTGAGACATTTTTGTGTTTCTCATTTGCAAGCTGAATAAAGTAATGTGAAACTACTAAATGAGATGACCTGACCTGCTAAAAGCAATTTAATCCTCACTAAAGGAAACATTCAGCACTTTTCACATGCAGATGGAAAGAGTTGTCTTCCAAGGGGTCAGTTATGTTAGAAAGACTAAAACATATGGGGGAATATCAGAAAATTGCCCTTTGGATACTTAACGGAGAGCATTATAAATGACCTTGTGCCTAGGCGGATTGAGTCTGAAAAGATTCAATCAGCTTGCACTGGTGAGCATAATACAATTTTTTAAAACTTTAATACCTAGTTATTTTCAGCCAGGAGGCAATTATTTTTTTCCCTGGTAGAGTAGGCATTTTGTGGATCCTGTTTAATTTGTGGCTCCAGAATATATCAGTTTTTTGAATTCTAAATTTGAGCAAAACCTGTCTTGAATAAATACATTTATATATTTACCCTAAATATATTATAGCTTATACTAAGAAATATATATGATGCACAACTGTTTTGCTTTCTGTCAAGTAATATATTGATAGTGTGTATTTCAAATTATCAGAAAGGAGTCGTCTCCATTAAAAATGTATTCTAAGGGAAAAGTAAAATAATGAGTTGTAGTTGTAAAATACATAATAATATAACTACTCAGGAAAAGAATCCGAAGGAAAATTGAGAGTAACAAAAATGGAAACATTTCATGACAAATATCTATTTCATAATGTAACGGCAAAGCTAATTGTGAAAGCATTCTCAGTCCAAATGAAAACAGCAAATAGAAACACCCTACATATCAAATATTGGGTTTCTCTATTTTACATATTCTCGCATTTTATATACGGCAAGGGATGCAATTTGAAATATATTTACCATTCTGAGGCATGTCTAGCTCTTTAGAATTCAAACTTGCATTCTAGATTATGTTTCTGAAAGTATTTACTGTTCAGAACTGATCATGGGATATCTTAAAACAAATGCAACTATAAACTCTGTCAAGGGCAAGGATTTTTGTGCATATCCAGAAGATCTGGGACACAGTAGGCATTCAATATTTACTGGTTCAATGTATACAGTATAGGAATTAATGTTCAAATATGTAAAGATTGTCCTAGGATATTAATGTTTCTGTTTTTACTCTGAGAGTTCATCTGAGAAGTTATATCATCATGTAATAATAGAAAAAATGAATTAAGGCCGTTTCATGTCTGATAATTATTAACTGTGTGACATTGGGTGAGTTACATAGCCATCTGAGTCTCAATTTCTTCATTTCTAAAATGTAGTTCATATTTATTTTTAACAATTCTATTCTACCTTCTCTGGGTTCCTACAGGCATATGTGTAAAGTTACCTTATTAAAGTAAAGCTCTAAAAACAGGGGGAAATATTCAATTTGATGATCTTTGAAATTTAAAAAGTACAATTTTTTTAAATCTTCTTGTTTATTGCACAGAATAATTATATATATGTTCTATATAAGATTTCTTTTTACCACCTATATTGCCTGGCATAATTCTGGATATAGTTATTTATAAAAAATATGCCTGCTTGGCATCTCTTTGAATGTTTGCCTGAGATTCAAATGGCTGTTTTAGAACTAATTGATTTTATATATTTTCCCACATTTCTCATCATCATGACTGATGTCTTTCATAGCAGTATCCACAGTTTGAAGAAATAATGCCATATAAATTCTAGTATTATTACTCTGCCAACCTGTTATTAGTACATTTTATAAACAACCTAACATTTCAATTCCTGAAGTAACCTATTTAACTTTACATCCATAACTTTACCTACATGATATTTTTTACATTCATAGTAGATAGAGACAAGTACATGTTAATTCTCTTTATAAAGCTCTGCCTTTAAAATAAAGTGACTTATTCTTCACACAGCATTGTGATTTTCTGTTATACTGCTATCTTGTTTGACTCTCAAAGGCTTTCACACTTAATAAACTTACTTGTTTCACAATTTAAGCATGCTTGTATAGGAGTTCAATGGAAAGAAACAGAAATGTCTATATCATAAGAACAAATTTATCCATATGTCAGTGAAGCCTTAGACTTTCTCTCCCTCTGTTAATGGTGAAGCTCTTGGAGGCTTGGAGGGGGTTTCATTATTGCAGTCCTGGCTAAAATAGTACATTTGACTGATAATTATTCATATAATTCTATTTGTTGAGTATCTTCTATACACCAGGCACAGGGCTAGCTGGTAGGAATAGAGCAATAAATGGAAGAAACCCGATGCCTGCCTCAAGAGGTCACCCATAGTTTCCTATGAAAGACAAACATTGGGTAAATAATTAAGCAACTAGCTGTAATTGTAATAAATTCTATAAAACACAATATAAGGTGCTTAGAAAGTGTGTATCAGGAACACATATCCTAATGTTAACAGCAGGGAAGGTGTTCCTAGAAAAGTGGCAGGTAAATTAGGATATGGATTGATTCTTATTTTGATGCAGATAATCACCGATGTTTCTTTTAGGTGATATGTAATTTTCTTCCTCAGTTTTATCTGAAATTCTTTCATCAAAATGTAGTTGAAATAAACAGTTGAAAATATTATTTATGTAAACCTTGAAGGATGTTACAATAATTCTTTACAAAATTATTAAAACCTCCATACTCAGGAGCAAACCAAACAAAGAAATAAAACAACAACAACAACAAAAAACAAATAAACTTCACCAGATTTGGTGTTTCATTACAGCAGTGGACTTTGGAAATACACTGTTTCTGTTTGTGAATCTAGACCACTATCCAACACAATAATTCCATGCTAATAAAAAGCAGAAAGACCTTATATATTTACTAATTGATTCATTTAAATATGTGCACCATTAATCTTACATAACTTTTAAGATTATTTTTTTCTCTTTATCCTCAAAATTAATTCAAGTTCCTAAAACTTGCACATTGTATCTGTTTATGCACTCTGTTTATAAACCGTTCCTTGCAGAAAATGTACATTTTCTGCCATTTTAAGTGGATCATTCAGTTGTACTGTCTTTGGATTTGCTCTTGAAGTTTATGATGTATTTAACAGTTTATATCCCTTAGGACTATATGTAGACTTCATGTATTTAAAATGGAAAATTAGAATATTCTCTATTTTATTTATCCAATTAATTGGAAATATAGGCATTATTTATTACACAGATTTATTATATTCATAGAGAATTTGAACTCATTAAGTATGAATAAAATTGAGTTAATATTTGGATAATTTGCACAAATTGTTTTATTTATTTAAGAATTTCAGTGTAAAAAGTACTGGTGAAAAGCATAACTTCTACAAATAATTTATTTGCTATTATTTTAGAATAATCCAACTGAAATATAAAAATATCTTTTTATAAGTATGAGAGTCTTAACATAATGACCTGCTTTAGCTAATGGGCATGAATGACTGAAACGCTTTTTCAATAAGTACAGCAGTTAGGTGCAGAGACAGGAATAGCTTGAAGCATGTTTGCATCTGGATGGAGAAAAAAAGTGATTCGTGTTCTGGTCACTTGTTCTAATTCCTCATTTTCTCCTCATCCTATATGAGGTTGATTAACTTATGCCCTGGTGACAAATAGTCTCTTTAAGTAGTCATTCATTTAATGGAATGAAATGGCCCTAATAGGAGATATGGGTCATTGTCATCTTCTCCAAACTCCCATCTGAGTGAGGGGCTGTCTCACAGGATCTGCACGCTTGGGAGTCCTGTGATGAAGGGACAGTGCAGGCTGGGAAAGGGTTCTCGTGGACTAATCTTAGCTGGCTGAGAGCTGACAGGGCACTATGAGAGAACATCAGTGAACATGGTCAGGCTCAGTGGCAACCCTAAGGCAGATGAAGTCTCTGATCAAACAGTCCATCTGTTTGGGGGCTCTGCCTCCAGACCAAGGGACTGGGAGCACTGCTTTAGGAGTCAAAGCCCCTGCATGGATTTGAGATATGATTTTCAGTGAGTGAAGAGGGGTGGACTTAGAGCTTAATTAGAAACATACTTAAGATAATATACAGGATAAAAGAAAAGCAAAGAACTACCAGATAAAATGAGGGGAGATTCTAAAATCAATGACAAATTTTTATGACCTATTATGTTCTCTGAATCAAGGCCAAGAGATTTTTAATTCAAATTAATTTTCATTGAGGGTATACTACAAACAATTATAACAGGCAGACTTCCTTAAAACAGACAAACAAAAAAGCGTGAACACTCATGGAGTTTATGATCTGCTGAAGAAAGCAGACTTAGGGAATAATCGTTATGCCAGAGTAAGAGCTATAGAGATTTCTGCAGAGGTCATAAGCACCATGCTTACAGGCAGCATGTAGGTTTGGTCATCAGTGTATTTGGGACCTAGCACAGTATTTGCACACTGTAGGTTTATAGTGATATTCACTGAGTTAAAATGAAGATATTTAGGCCACATTATACCAGACTTTAAATATCATGCTAAGGAGTAATAATAGTAGGCCTGGGGATGGATACAAGAGGTAGTGTTTGTTCCTTTTTTTGAATAGACAGTCAACTCAGTGGTGGCTTCTAAAGTGTTGGCTGATACTACCCAGCCCCAGTTAATGTTTGCTGTGTAGGACATTACCTTCCATATTGACACATGCCTTCTTCCTATGGTGTGGAGTCACCACCGTAATCCCTGGACTTATTCATAGCCTAGAACGGACCTCTGTTGTTTGTGGTTTCACAGTACTTCCTTACCATGTTTGGCTACACACTTTAATATATATCATAAAAATATTAATATATCTATCACTATAAAAATTTTACTAAGATAACTTTTTTTTCTCATTTTTGTTAGGTCCGGTTGCTCAAGCAAATGCTCTTGAGGGGCTAAAGGAAAAGAGAAGTGAAAGAATCAGAGCCATGCGGAGCAACACAATCTGAAATCAGGTGTTCCTTTGCATCGTCTTTGGTCTTGGGCTTCTCCGTTTTTGTTTTGTTTTGTTTTGTTTATTCATTCATTCATTTGTTCATTTATTTATTTATTTTGCTTTTCTAGGACAAAAATTCTTTATCTTGTCACCATGCGTAGGATATAGATGGTCCACGAACACTTTGAAAGATACAAAGATGAGTACAAATATTTTATGGGGAACAGTATATAAGGATTTTGTAAGTTTCTCAGGAGTTCTGTGATTCAAAATTTGAAAAGTGGAAGAAAAGAAGAAGTGAAGGAAGGAAGGGTGGGTGGGTGGTCAAGAAAAGAAAACAGCCAGAGAATATTAGAAGGTCAATACAGGATAAGCATTTAAAAATATGATGGAATCAGTTATAGCAAACATCTCAAAGTTTTACATAAATCTAAAGTAAAAAGGTTATTTGTGAAATTTAAAGCAATTTTAGCCAAAGGAGAGAGGAAACTTATTGGAAGGAATTTAAAAATATCAGTTATTAAATCATTTAAAAATATTTTTAGGGGCGCCTGGGTGGCTCAGTCGTTCAGCGTCTGCCTTCGGCTCAGGTCATGATCCCAGGGTCCTGGGATCGAGTCCCACATCGGGCTCCCTGCTCCGCGGGAAGCCTGCTTCTCCCTCTCCCACTCCCCCTGCTTGTGTTCCCTCTCTCGCTGTGTCTCTCTGTCATATAAATAAATAAAATCTTAAAAAAAAAAAAAAAAAAAAAATTTTTAGTCATTTTTATTGTTCAGAAATGGTCCAGTTGTGATCAGATAATTCCCATTTTATTTGTAGGAAAATAAAATTTTAGAAGAGTTTAGAAATGTATTCAGGATATATATGAAAATATAAAGTCAAAAATAGAACTCTAGTCATATGACCATTTATTTCTTACTCATATCACTACAGCCTTCATCCTATTATAGTTAAATCTGGTTTGTTCATATTCTTCTGTGGTTTAATTCACTTTACATAAATTCACAGTAACTTTCACTATTGAGGATGCATGCTAAAAACCAGTCTACTTTTTTGGCAGTATCCATCTGAGCAGACTGCTTCTTTGATAAAACAGAACAAATCAAAAGAAAAAAAAAAAGTACTACTTGATCAATGTACACTTGGGAGAAGTTCACAGTGCAAAAATATAACTTTAAACTAGGTATTCAAACTTGTACAAATGAAACTTCAATAGCATTCACTCCATTGAAGATAAAAATCAATAAAATATATTTAATCTGGAAGAACTGTGCCTCTTTGATTGTAATACTTCAAAAGGTGTTGAAATTATGCAGAAGCAACAGTTTCATACATTTTTAAACTATTTTCAGAAGTTATCATGCTCTGGGATTATCTGTTCTTTAGATTTTTTGAATCATTGTCCAAAATGTTTAGTAGTCTCCATCTTTCATCCTCCTGCCATGACAGTTACTTTATTACATAGTTAGACACCTGCTCCAGGCTTGGCTTTCCTCATGAGTAAGCTGCCACCTAAGAATTATTTGAAAGGTAACAGGTAGGCCATCTTCGTTTAAAAACAAAAACCTCCTTATTCCTTGTGACAAATGCTTGGAATCCATTAAATCATTTACTCAAATTAAATATTGCTAAAAATGAATACTGATGGGCACATTTAGAAGTCATTTATCCACTAGCATGAGAGAGTATATTTTTTCCCAAAAATGTATCTTTTATAAGAACTAGAAAGCCCTGCATATGTGGAAAATGGGGTTGACAGCTATTTCAAGGTCAAGTGTGTCTTTGAAAGCTATGGTGTATCAACCAGCCACACACACACACACACACACACACACAATCCACAAGAAATTAACTGCATGGCACATGAAATTACTGAAAATAAAAAAAGGAATAAGAAGCAATGTTTTGATAATTGTATTATCATTTTATTAAAATTTTTCTAGTTCCCCCCAACTCCAAGAATTCTTTTCTTAAGAGCAATGAGCGAAATCAACCCTATGGGAATAAGCAGAAAATCAAACATACAGCAGACTTTGGATGCACCCAATATGCCAGCATTAATCGACTTTTATATAACTTGTCAATTTAATTCATTCACACTCAATATTTTCCAGAAGCTACAGAGTTTATAATCCATATTACCTTTGCATTCTTCAGGACATTGCTGCAACGCTGGTGTCATACCCGGTTCTTCTTCCCCTTCAGTATTACCTTTATTTGGGTGTTTTATCAGTCAGGAAAGCTTTAATCACAAGTCAAAGAAGGACTGAGTAACGGAAACTTACACTTTTCTCAAGTAGGAAAAGAAAAACGATTTTTCCTCCACTCTTTTGAATTGTCAGCTGAGCCTCCTATAATAAAAGACAGATTCACAAAAGAAAAACAAACAGATGTGTGTTAACATGTGTATCTCATGTATACATGGGCGATACCCACAAAAAAAATAAGTAACTCTCTGAAGCGACTTATATTCAGGTTTAAATACCATCTCAATGGGGGGGGGGATGTAGGCTTCTTGGGGGATAGTAAATGATTTTTTCAGAAAGATGAATGGGCCCCTAGAAAAACAGATGGGAGGTATGATAGTTTGTGACAAAGTCTGTCTAGATGTGGTGTCCCCTTCTAGTGTCTGAGAAACAGACTGTGATAAAGTCAATCTTTCCCAGTTGATGAAACTCTTGGGAAGGGAATTTATGACAACTGAGTTTCTTTTGGAAGATCTGTTTTTAGGCAGATAAAAAGAGTTCAGAGAAAGCCACTTGCTGCATTTTTTTAAGTGCCTACAGCTCAAAATAATCAATACACCAAAGCAGCACCTTCTGGGGAGGCATATTTTGCTACCCTTCACTCACATGAAATTTGCAGGCAGGTGTTTCTAGTTTGGATGCAGCAGCCTTGTGAAGTAGTTAATGTACCAGACACCCTCTATTTATTTATCCTGAAATCCTCAGAGACTTGGCATTTTGTCCTATTATTTCATGATCACATGAACATTGTAATTATCTCCTCATATCCCATCCTTAAATCGTGTTCAAAGAGGAGAAGCAAAGGGGGCAGCAGAAATTAGTTATCCTCATGATATGTCTGCTATCAGAAAGCAAGAGCTTGCCTACAAACCACTCTCCATACCCTGCAGATTTCCCTTTATGCCGTACTTGCCAAAAGTTGGTCACGTGGCCACCCCTGGCTACAAGGGAAACTGGATACATGAATAGCTGGCAGAGGAGAGTGGGCTTACCATAATTGCTTAAGATTAATCAGGATATATCCCTGTGGTGAGGGACTTAGTGGCCCTAAGCAAAATTGGGATTTAGTTGTCAAGGAAGGAGAGAGAGCAGCTAATAGTGCTTACCACAAATGAATATAATTCTTCAGAGGAAACTGATGGTTTTCTATGCTAAATATTTGTGATATATTACTCTGTTCTCTTGAGATGAACATAAAATGTGAACAAACATATCGTCTCAGTCAAATTTTAATGGTAAATAAAGCTGACCTAGTACCTGAGGCTGTGGTAGGAGTATTTTACCATATCATTCCGTCACATTCCTTCACGGAGTTTTATTTCTCGGAGATGAAGGGAGAGCTGGATATATGCATTTCAACCAAGAAAAGAGAATGGTATTTATTTGCACCTACAATTTGGCAGCCAGTAGGAATGTAACTTTTACATATGTTTCATATTTAATTCTCAAAATAAAAAGTGAGATATCTGTGAGCATATACATTTTGCATAGCAATAAATTGAGATTCAGAAATGTTAAGTAATGCATCCTTATGTAATATTTTAGGAGTAAAAACATCAACAGAAACTTAGAAAAGCTTCAATATATGAGCTCTTCTCACATCATTTGGAATACTTTCATATCGCTGAACCAGATTTCACATTAATATAGATCACACATTTAATGATGTCTGCCAAATGAATTAAGGTAAGACAGGGTATTGGTGCGTAAACATACAAAATATGCTCATCTGTTCATTCATGCAATAAATGACTTTTGAGCATGTAGTAGACTGTGTTAAACACTCAAGAGATTAAAAGCAATAAAAATATATTTGATAAAATCCCACTTCCAAGAGGCCTTCGGGTTAAAGAGGTAGGTAGACAAAGGACACCGCCATTTTCTCATAAATGTTAGGGAAGCAATGTTCACATGGTTGCATCAAAATAATGAGAGCACCTCCTAAGCCTGCCATGGGCTTCTTGGTTATCTATATATTTGAGCAGAGTCAGCTCTGTGTATGTGTGGGGGATGGGAGGTGGAGGTGGGGGCGGTGATAGAGGTATGTTCCTGGCTAAGGAAGAATATGTGAAAACAGTAAGAGCCTGGAGATCACAGGGTCTAGATACCAAGGAACATTAGGATTTAAATATAGAGATTTTAGACATTTTTTGTTCAAGTTTACATAAAATTATAGGAGTGAGCTCTGTTATATTTGTGTCTTAGCTAGATTACTCTTGGAGTAGAGTAGAAAATAGGTTTATGGTTAATAAGAATGTAGGCAGGAGAGACCTGGGTGGCTCAGTCAGTCGAGCATCGGACTCTTGGTCTCGACTCACGTGGTGATCTTGGGGTCCTGGGATAGAGCCCCACTTCCAGCTCCTGGCTCAGCGGGAGTTTGCTTGTCTCCCTCTCTCTCTTCCCCTCCCCCTGCCGTGTGCGCTAGCTTGAACTCTCTCACTCTCTAGGTAGGTAGATGATTCTTAAAAAAATAAATAAATAAAAGAATATAGGCAGGGAGGCCAGTTGCAGTAAACTGGATAAGAGTTGATGATAATATAAGCTAAGATAATAGAAAGAAGGATTTGAAAATGACATGTGTGGATGGATTTGGGGAGGGTAACGTGTGGATATGAGGTTATCTACATAGCTCTACTATGTTTACATTTATTATGATTTTAAAATATGTATTCTATGTGTGTTGGTAACTTCATACTCTAGCACTGTTGTTACTCTTGCACTAGCCCTAGCTCACTGATCCTGCTCAGGATCCTAGACTGTAATATAAGCAGTCATATCTTTGTAAGTTCTGAAAAATTCTCAGCCTTTAGCTCTTAGAATGTTGTATTTCCCTCATTCTTTCAGTCTGAAATTCCTGCTCAGCAAATATTTAACAGAGTCATTATGAGACTTTCTAACCCTGCAGTAGATTTTCATAAGTATACTGTGAGAAGCACTGAATGCCCCCAAATTATTTTTTTTAATTGCATAGCTAGTGACTCTTGAGAGTGGTGGATATTTTGAGAATTTCTCTTCTTCCCCTTCAGGACATTTTAGGTCCCATATAATTTGGAGAGATTTCTAGAAGAATTAAGCTTTTTAACTTTTACTAGGAATTGGATTAACACAAATTCAGGGCTGTGTAACGTATAAATAAAGTGTCCTACTATTATTTTAGCTTCCACGTAAAGGATATGGATTAAGAAGATCTTCCCCAACTTCATGTCTACTTGTCTGGGCGAAATAGCGTACATGTATCAGAGTTGTGCTATCAGTGTGGTCGTCCATTTTATTCTACTTGGGTCTGAGACCAGGTGCCAGTTCCGATGTAGTGCTGGATGTGTGGGTTCCTTGACATCCACCTATTCATATTTATAACATTCATTCACAAATTTCAAGTTTACAGATATCATGTCATCAAGATATAGGCAGATTTCTCTACTTGAAATGAATAATATCAATCCACACAAGTATTTTAACGAAATATAGTTTAAGTGACAGCCTTCACAAAGAGTCTCCAAGTGCACTGCTACTCAGGGCCATTGCCATGGGCTTCACCAAGCCCTGAAGCCTAAGGTTTGGAACGTTCCTCCGGCGTGAGTTTATTTTGTGAGCCCCTTTACCTCTTCCTGAGCTTTCTGTATTTTTCTGCAACCATAGGAAGTTTACATGGTTTTCTTTTTAGCTCTAATATGTTTGCATATATAGTCTTTGGTTATCCAGGTTAATTATTTTTCCCAGCTTTCTGGGTATAAGAGCTAGAGAAAAGCATCCCCAACCCCGCCTTCCCCACCCCCAAACACAGCCTGCAGAGCCATGGGCGTAGTTTCCAACCACTGAATGAAGTCCTCTGGAAGAGTCACTATTCTCTGGTGGTACATGACAGAAAGTCAATGCAAACGAGCTCAAGTTCAAAATGAGATTTATTAGTCCACATATCCAGGAAGGGCAAGGGTGATACTGAGGTCGAATGAAACTAGGAAACTGAATGTCTTCAGGATTCTCTCTACATTAGTCTTTTACGATTTTCCTCCTAGCTTATTTTAGCTACATTCGGGAGCAGCCAGGGCTAGCTGCATGAGGGATATGTTGTTGGTAGTTCTGGATTCACACTACCAATTTCATGGCCTGTCAGGTAAAACCTTTCCCACTCATTGTACTTAGTAAAATCTTGGAGAATGCATCAGGTATCCTGTTTTGGACCATGTTCATCTCCTGACTTTGAGAAATGGGTTGGCATTTTTTAACAGAGTAAGAATGGAAGATATGTGAGACCAACCACAAAACACACGCAGTGCACACACACACATGTGCTTACGTGAGTGCAAGAAATACAGATCTCAGGGCGCCTGGGTGGCTCAGTCGTTAAGCGTCTGCCTTCGGCCCAGGTCATGATCCCGGGGTCGTGGGATCGAGCCTCGCATCGGGCTCCCTACTCCGCGGGAAGCCTGCTTCTCCCTCTCCCTCTGCCTGTCTCCCTAGCTTGTGTTCCCGCTCTCGCTGTCTCTCTCTCTCTCTGTCAAATAAATTAAAAAAAAAAAAAATCTTTAAAGAACAGAACTACACATCTCTGGCTTCATATTTCCAGATGTTATCAGAGCTTCTATTTAGTTACCTTATATTCCCTGGCTTGGTTTTCATCTTTTATTTACCTTTTGCATCCTGTAATACAAGGATCATAAAGGCTGTCTGTGGTGTGGTACCTTGTTTTTAATAAAGTGTACTTTTCAGGAGTACTGCTCTTAATATTAATGCTTCCTTGAACAACCCTTCCTTTTTATCCCATCATCTGTTACAGTGTCTTCTACCTTAATACAAAAGAGAATTAATTAATTTTTTCTACTCTCTTATCACTGACATTCCTACATGAAAAAGTGCCACCTACAGTTCTGCCAGTTGGAAATGCCACAGTTCTAGGGCATGTTATTCACCTAGACTATCAAGTAACTGGTTTTAACATGAGTTCAAATATCATCAAATACCTTCCCATTGTTACTGAAAAGTGTTTACTACAGGAATAGAGTTAACTCCCAGTGTTGGATATTTAAGCTTTCCCTTGAACATTCTTAGCTTTTAATTCTCATGATACTCAAGCTAAATTGAACAGTTACATCACTTATTTCCCAGTATTGCATCCCTGATTCTTATAATACGCCCAAGTTTAAGGCCCTTACAGCCAAGTTCTTGGATTATGCCTGTTAACAGATACAAACTTTACAGAAATTAATATTACAAGTATGAGGCTTAAAAATTCTTCTGATTCTTTCCTTATTTTCTTAAGGGATCAAAGAACAGCTAATATCATCAGGAAATCCTACTAGGGCTGTGTTCAGTTTTTCTGTATGTCTGAACATTCAGTGAAACCCAGGGGATTTGAACCTATGCAGGGTTTTGTTTTGTTTTGCTTTATTAGCAACCTCAATATTTTTCAGTGGCACTCTAAAGCTAATAAATAACTCAAAGAATGTGTCTGTTCTGTCATATTTGTTTTCTCTATTACTCTCATTTTCCTACTTAACAATTCTGCTTTTGGTAATTAGTACGCAGTGAAGATGTGCACCATATAATTATTCAGAAAAGTTCTAGATATACCTATGTAAGTTTCCTGACCTAAAGATCAGATATTTCCTTAATATTTATTTTAAGGAATTAACCTCTCCAAGAATGTCAAATATTGACAAAGTCAACAAGCATATGAAAGGTGCTCAACATCACTACTCATCAGGGAAATGCAAATCCAAACCACAATGAGGTATCACCTCACACCTGTTAGGATGACTAGTATCAGAAAGATAATAGATAATAAATGCTGACAGGGGTAAAAAGAAAGGAAAATTCTTGCACACAGTTAATAGGAATGTGAATTGGTACCACCACTATGGAAAACAATATGGAGTTTCCTCAAAAAATTAGAATACAGTTACTATATGATCCTGTAACCCCACTTCTGGATATATATATGCAGGAAATGAAATCATGTCTTGAAGAGATATCTCTACTCCAGTGTTCCTTGCAATTTTTCACAATAGCCAAGGTATGGAAACAACCTAAATATCTGTCTATGGATATGGATATATATATTATATATTTATTATTATTCATTATATATATATATATATATATATATATATATACACACAATGGAATGTTATTCAGCCTTACAAAAGAAGACTATCTTGCAATTTGTGACAACATGGATTAAACTGGTGGACATTAAGCTAGGTAAGATGAGCCAGACAGAAAAAGACAAGTACTGCATGGTATTATTTATGTGTAAAATCTTAAAAAAAATAAAAGGTAAGTATGTGAAGTGATGTATGTGTTAATCTTCTGAGATAATCTTTTCATAATGTATGGGTATATCAAATCATCATGTTGTAAACATTAAATATGTTTTAATTTTATTTGTCAAATACACCTCAAGAAAGCTGAAAAAATTAAAGAAACTAAAAAGCAAAAAAAAAAAAATTCATGGCAGGTAAATCTGGAGAATTTTATATCTAAAATATCTTCATTCTACCTTAATATTTGATCAGTAATATAGTTTATGAGTATTCTGGGGGTAGGTCAGGGGAGGCTAAGTCTGTCCACCTATTTGTGTTAGAAAGGGGTTTTACGGGCGCCTGGTAGCTCAGTTGGTTAAAGCGGCTGCCTTCGGCTCAGGTCATGATCCTGGAGTCCCTGGATCGAGTCCCGCGTCGGGCTCCCTGCTCGGGGGGGAGTCTGCTTCTCCCTCTGACCCTCCCCCCTCTCATGTGCTCTCTCTCATTCTCTCTCTCTCAAATAAATAAATAAAATCTTTAAAAAAAAGGGGGGGGTTTTACTTGTTCATGTGCTAACAGGAAATGATGGAAACTTCTGGAACTCCTAATTTACAGCTTTAGAGTGCTTGCAGGAAGAGTTCTAGAACCTTTCGGTCTGGAACATTGACATGATCTCTGTTGTTCTTAATTTGTCATTTCTATGTTTCAGTTCCTCTCTTTAATAATTCAGAAAAATATTATTTTCCTCCAACAGTGGTGATGATTATGAAGTAAGATCATATGTGGAACAAACATGGCATAGTTGGAGGTTGGAGGCTATTTAGGTTAAGAACTTGGGCTGAGGAATCTGGATCTGAAACTCGGCTGAGTCGTGTGCTTGGTTGTATGAAGTTTGACAAGTTATATAACTTTTCTAAGCCTCAATTATTCACCTGTAAAATGAGGATAACAGTAACTTCCTCATAGAAGTGTTGCAAGGTTTGCATATGAAATAGAATTATTTGTAAAATATTTGGCACAGTGCTGGGCACAAAGTAAAGTCCAATAAGTATTACCTGCTATTATCATGTATAAAAAATATAGTCAGAGATTGATGAGATTGACATAATCACTCAAAAGCATGATTTTTTTTAAATTTCTCACCATTCTATTTGCTAATATTTTAAGAATCCATAGCTAAAACTTAGCTAGGTAATTCAAGATTTTTTTTTTTAATGGTGACATTAATTGAAACACTATTGTGAACATTCTTGTCAGTATTTGATGTGGACTAATATTAAATGAATAGACCATTTTAAATGTTTGAACCAAATATACCACCAGGTAGCTACATTAGACATATATTGCCAGCAAACTGTAGAATTTCATGACAACTATCATGGAACAACCATGAAACTGGTTTTTAACTACCCATCATTATATAGTTCTTTTTCGAGGAAATTGAAGACTGACAACCTTGTTTCCATCTGGAAACATCTAACATCTGTGGTTGTAAACATCAAAACACAGCTGTTGTAGCTCTGAGTAACCACCCCAGTTTATTTATTTTTGACTTAAAAAAATCTTCAGTTTTCATCAAACATCACAGTTGTTAAGCCATGTTACAGCAGGAGGAAAACCAATTAAGAGAAATCACTCTATCAGAGATTTAAAAACAATACTTGAAAAAATGAAATGCATTTTATTTAAAGGAGATACGATCTCACGTCAGTTAAAAAATATATTTTGTGGTATGCCTTTTTTTGGAAACCACAGAATTTAAAGCTAACAGGATGTTAATGAGATCCTGAGTACATTTATTTTACAGTTAGAATATTATAAAAAGTTTTCAGAGGGGCAAATTGGGCTACTCAAAGTCACTCAGGCAGGTGGTGACAAGACAAGGAACAGAAGAATCTTATTCTAGTGTTTTTGTATATTGTACATGTGTGTTTCACATTACTTCTAATAAGAAAACTTTTTACTAAAAAATAACTGCATCTTGGTGTAATTCTGAGTAAAATGTATATGATTCTAAAAATGATTTCACATAAAGAATATGTTGAAATTAATTTTCTCTTATTATATGTGCAGATAGACTAGATAACACCAAAATTTGAAATCGTATTACAATTCTTAATCATAGTTCTAATTCTATTTCAGCTAGATTAGCTCCCTTAACTGCTCGCTCCACATCTGCAGCCAGGGAGACTAGAAAAATGTCCTTTAGCTACAGTCCTTCCAGAATGCTCACTGGGTTTAATTCCCTACTCTCCCATCAAACCTCCTGAAGGTGTGAGGTTTCTGATTTCTTAAGTTATGCGTTGCTTCTACATTTAAACCCGGGCTCTTCGGATCGATTCCTTGTCTGGTCAATCTGCTTTGCTTCATTCTAGCATGCAGTCCTCTCAGGCTCTGGGCTCTGCAGTCCACAGGCAAGTCCGGCCACATCCAGAGCTCAGCCTAAATCCCTGTTTCCAGGCCCTAGGCTCTCTACTACCATTTGTCTGGAAGGGAGAAATGGGTAGAATTTTGTAACTTGAAGAACTTGAGATCTTGTGACTTTCTGTATTTAGGACATGGTTGAAATAGCAACATCCACCCAGAAAAGCCGGGTTCTGTTCACCAACATTATTGATTTAGATGATTCCGGAACGATTTGCAAATTCTCCAGTGTGGTTTAGCCTCAGTCCTAACCTTTGAGGCTCCTGAGAAACCAAGTTCAAAGGCAGAAAGTTTCGTCCTCTGGTGCAAGAGTGCCTCGAAGCGGCAGAAAATGAAGGTGCATTGGGGAGCCCTGAGGAGTAAATGCCGTGCTCCCGTCCCCCCAGGGCCGCTAGCGCCTTGGCGGCAGTTCTTCCTGACACGAGTGATATCAGAGAAATTCACAGGTGATCTCGGAATAGTTACCCTTTTTCTGTGGCTTATTTCAGATTTTTAACCGTAAGCTTTTTTTTAGCGTTGGAGAGGAGAACAATATGCTCAACATAGCTAGTCTCAATCTTCATCTGTAAGATTTTGACAATAATAATTCCTAACTCATAACATCATTGTGCTAATTAAATGAATTAAAATGCATATACAAGTGTCTAGTATAGATAATACGAAATTTATAATATATAGCATATTATATGTGGCATAGAACATGTTGTATACACTAAGTTGTATGATATATAGTATATATTCCATGTGTAAATATATAATATATTATGTACAATACAGAGGAATGATATGCAGTATTTGTAATGTGGAATATAATATTTAACATATCATTGATAATGATATTGTGAGCTACAAAAATGTGCTTTTTCTTCATTTCTGCCTGGAGGTTGTGCTACAAAAACTCTTACCTTTTCTTTGAGAGATGTCCAAGAGAGCTGTCCATCAGCAGAGATGGATTTAGTGACCTAATAAGTTATGGAGTTTTCTGGCATCCCATCATGGAAACTAAGTGGCATTTTTCCAACTTCTCTGTACAGCTGAAGGCCCCAAATGGAAGCCCAATATTATACAATGGCAAAGATCCAGAGCCCTTCTTCTCTGTATCAACATTCCGGTAGACTAAAAGGTTGGGGACGTGTGGCACCCCCTGTTGCCCAAACGGGGCCACGGCTACATGAAGATGTCTGAGGCTACTTGCTTTTCCCGATCACCCAGTGGCAGCCATACAGCAGGAGACAGCAGGATGCTCTCTGAATGCTATCTGTGTTGACTCAAGGTTGGCGCTAACATGTGGATGGCCAGTTTGTGAGTGTCCAGCTCACCGTTCCAGGTGATACACTTGCTTTTGTCTTATACAGAATTCCAGTTCTCCGTTCTAAGAACAGTATCCGTGACAGAGTAAAGCAGCTACTCTGTGACTTATGGAAAATTGAATTGCTGTTTTGGATTGAGACTACAGTAGCTCTTTGGGCTTCAGTTGACTTTATAGACTGTTCTTTCCATAATCCCACTTTCTCCAGACTACTACTTTGTTGATGTGGTAGATATTGATGATAGACAAGTTATTTTGTGAATTTTGGGAGAGCAGAATCACATCATAAGGATATGATTACCTGATTCTGTACACCTAATGTTCCATAATACCCTAGAATTTAGCCTGTGTAGAGCCCTAATTTGGATCACTGTTCTGAAACCCCAATGGATTAAAGTAATCCTTTTCTTTACATTTTTAAGAGCTTTGTATTAAAGCCATTTGATTTCATTGGCCTATGTGGGTAGTTTAATTTCAGTAGAAACTCTGAGGCTAAAAGGAAGACATGGAATTTTGTCTTAGGACATTTAAAGGTTACCACCAAAACTCTGTTTAATAAAAGAGGATGAAACATTTATATGAGAGTAATAAAAAATAAAATTATAAAGCACAGCCTTCATTTTAATTATGTACTTTACTTGAAAAATATGTTTTATTTTTCATATTTTTCATGGAATAAGTTGTTGTCATAATTCAATTTCAAATATTGAAAATTTAAAGCTGATTCAATAACTTTAAAAAACTTTAAAAAACAGAAAATAAAAGGGAAGGTTTCTCTTGTCAAAAAAAAAAATTTGCTTCACAAAGAATTCACCTTGGATGGGCGCCTGGGTGGCTCAGATGGTTAAGCGTCTGCCTTCAGCTCAGGTCATGATCCCAGGGTCCTGGAATTGAGCCCCGCATCGGGCCCCCTGCTCCTTGGGAGCCTGCTTCTCCCTCTGCCTCTCTCTCTCTCTGTTTCTCATGAATAAATAAATAAAATCTTAAAAAAAAAAAGAATTCACCTTGGAATTCAGTATAATAAAGGATCTAGCCTTTAATTTAATCTTCTTGTAGTAATTTAATAAATATGTACTACGGTTTCCCATTTTATACATCAAAGAGCAGTGATGTGTGAAATTGAAACAGATGTTGGATATTAAATAACAATCCATGATATACTTCGCAAGGAAGGGAAAGAAATAATATTTATTGAATGTTTACATGGCGCCACATACATAGCAGGGCCATCTGAAGCTCACAACAACCCTATAAAGCACAGGTTGTTATCTCAAATTTTCAGTGAAAGAAACTAAAATCCAAGGAATGTAATTTTTTCCAAGGTCAGTAAGGAAATTTGAGACTGGATGAAGAATCCCTATCATCTGTCTATTGTCAAAGTCTGTTCCCTACACCCTTCTATTTTATCTCAAAAGGGAATGCTCTTTTCTAAGATAGTACCACAAAGGGTAATAATGAGAGTAATTTTTAGGCATGTAGTCATAAAAATGTTGCCAGGAGGTGCTTTCTTTGGTGGCATGTTGGGGAAAATTTGGTTGAAATGAAGATAGTTTCCCAGATATCAATCTATTAATCTGGATGCTACTTCCATAGGAGTGATGAGAACATTTGGACCATGGAATTCAACTTTTGAATTCATTCATTAGTCAAATGAATACCTCTTAGCTTTATAGCTAAGAGCTTAAATACTCAAGTGAGTCTGCCCCCATTTAAATCCTAGTTCTACCAGGTACTACTTGTACAGTCCAGAAAATTCATTAAAAATGTCTGGAGATTATGAAGGATATAAATTATTATTCATAAGAATGTAAAAACTCTTTTTGCTACATGGTAAGAACAATATACATCCACAATTAATACAATATTTTAATACTTGGAGGAAACACCCTCTGGTGTTGGTTCTTAGATAGAAAGGGTTTAGTATAGTCATAGTTCTACAAAGTAGTGAAGCTGATTTTAGCCTTGGCTTCAAGGAGAAAAGGCTAATCCGCAAAATGTCTACCATGAAAGAGAGAACACAATAAAGTAGATAACACTGCAGTAGATCTGAAATACAGATCCAGAAAAGAGAGTAAATGCCTAAGAGGGAAGTTGTAGGAATAAGCAAGTAATAAATAAGTTTCAGGGTACATACTAAAAAGGGTAAGAGTAATTTATATAGAACAGCTGATTTGGAGAGATGTAGTCTTATAAAGAATACCCAAAATAAACTTTTGAGCATTTACAGGTGAAAAACCCTGAGAGTTTAGAAATTTAGGAGGAAAGCAAAATAAGTCAATCTTCCTTCCCGTGGAGAGCAAGTAGCTACAGGGTAGTCACACCGTAGTTGTCGTGACCTAATAGTAGCCTGTGTAACTAGGCATAGAAACTGTTGAGTGTCAGAAGACAGAGAAGCCTGGCCATCTGGCACACTCTGTGAGCATGTGCAGGACCCATGATGGACTGCCTCCCCAAAGAAATCATGTTCAGTGCTTACTTTGGCAACTCTCCTGAAGTAGGGAGTTAAAGACCCCCTCAAATAGTTGCCACAGTGATGCATCAACATTGATGGAAACTGCAGTTAAGAATCTCGTTCGCAGCAGGGATAATGGGAAGAAAACCACCAACTCCCTAAATGTGATTTAACGGAGGCTTATTTTTCCTTTGGTGAACTACATATTACACAGAGAAAAAATCCTGAGCTTTAGTATAAGTCAATACTCAAAATGATTATGCAAAAATCAAACAGTGGCCCTAATCATATTTTAATGATTTATTCTTGTCCTTATTTTACTACATCTGTTCTATGATTGAAGCAGAGGCTGGATCTGTACTCATCCTCTATGAAGAAGTTAAAGCCTTTATAAATATGCAAACTATTTTCAGAACCCTGAATTTTCAGGACCCATAGGAACTTGAATATCTCCCATTGTCTTCTTCCTTCTCATTCTTTGTGATTTGTTAAAAATACACATTACAAACTTTCGGTACACATCCTTACTTCACCCATTATAATTAAATTAAATTGTGCACTACTTAATCAAATTGAAAATCACATCTGTGGGCTCAGCATCTAGTTTCTGTCCATAGTACACATAGCATGGCAGTTATTTATGTGAAGATAATATATTCAGTAATACTCACTCTGGTCATAGAAACCTACATATTTTTTTAAAGATTATAAATGCAGATATATATATTTCAATGAGCACATATACCCCGTAGGACAATTTTAGAACTTAAAGAACATAATTCATAAATAAAATACTAATTCTGAGAAAACACATGTGAGTTTATTGTGAATTATGACTCCAAGAGAGGTGGGAAATACAATTTTTGTTAAATTATGTAAATAATGCCATGTCATAAATTGTATTGCCATAATTTGTATAACTTGCATAAATTGCAAATATCACTGTCATTTCCATTGAAAACCATCAAAACAATAAAATAATATAGTAACTCAAAACATTTTCAGTGTGAGTCCTAGTTCAAATTTTGTTAATGGAAATTTATCTAAGTAAGTCATGACAACAGATATTATTGAGAATCTGCTACTGCTCACACAGGTAGATAGATACCTGAGAAATCTGGAGACTCAAAATTTGTTCTTTCTATATTCTTAAATACATTTGAAAAATACATATTATACAAGCAAAAATACATATTTACCATATACTTACCATCAATAACATGGATTATAGTAATATAGTTTATTAATGATAATGATAATAGTAAAAGTACTATTAAAATTAATAGTATAAACTATTAATAGATATCAATATCAATAATTTATATTAATTCTTTAGAATAATAAAATATAAATACTTTATATTTGTTTACTTTATATTTTATATCAATATAAAATATAAATTTTAAATTTATATTAATATCAATAAGAATTATAATATTTAAGTTCTGTTTTCTTTTTTTCCCCCTACTTTTTAGGCCCCTTCTTCCTCATCAAAAAACAATCATTGACTTCAGAGTATACTTATAGCAACAGTTTGCACAATAGAGGTGTTTTCACAGGTGTTGGAAGAGGGGTATTGAGTAGTCATTACAGAACAAATTATTGCCTTAAAAAGAACTACCTTAAAAGTTAAGGATGTTGTTGGGTGTCTCTAACATTTCTTGCTTGATTGGCTCATGTTCTTCATCACAGGATAGCAACTTTTCCATAATACTTAAGAAATGTTTCCCTGTTATAATTGTCATAATGTAAAATAAGTGTTGTTTCATATTATTCTGCTTTATAAATGGACTTATATAACTAGGGTATATTAATATGAATTGTTTTATTAACATATTTACTTATGGTATATTTATATGGTATTAATATCATCAATGTCATTTATATTATTAAATGAAATATCTGTTTATATGAAGACTATTTTATTTATATTATATTCAGAATATACTTAAATTGCATTATAATATACTATTAAATTATAATAGTTTATTATATTAGTAATAAAAACTTATTTAAAATAACTAGTAGCTTTGATGACTTAATATGCCTAACAATTTTGGAGTAAAAGAGTATTCACAATGAACTTTAAAAAAAATTTACATTGTTAGACTTGCACATAAGGTAATATTCTTAGTATGCTCTTTTGCAAATTTGGAAGTTAAGAAAAACTACAGAATAGCACATCATGTTGTTTACTGAGATTTACTGTAGATGAAATTGCATTAGGAGAACAGTGATTCTTTTACTAAAAATGTAATGATTTCTAATGTAATATATTCTTTCTGGAAATCAAATTATTGCTGTATAAAATGGAGAAAACAATCATAGTCTTTTGAGATTAAAAGTATTGACAATATATTGGAATGATTTCTTTCATTTCATGGAAATTAAAATAAAATTTTAAAATAAAAATGACTACTTATAGAAGTAAAATACAAAACAATGTTAGCCTTAACAAACCATGTACCAGGGACCTGAACACATACCAGGACTTGGTGTAATTGCCTTAGTATGCCTATGGATTGTAAAAAATATACAGGATCACTCTCTCTAATGACAAACAAAATAAAGAAAAAACTAAAAAGAGAAGATTGGAAATACAAATGGGTATTATTTCAAAATGGCATCAGAACCAAATATGCTAGTGAAACAACAGAAATAGTTATCACTGGTCATAAATTTGCACCAATTACTTAAACTATGAGAATTATTTCTATATTTAATCCACAAATAATATACCTTTGAAGATCTACTTTTTATGAAGTATTTGGATCATTTTATCTCTGCAAAGACATCAGACAATGATAGTTTTTTCTCCATATAGTGATGTTCCAGATATCCCATTATGATTGTTCTTATTATTCTCTCATGTGGTAATTGATGAAATTGCATAATTTCATTTGGTTAAGCATCTGCCTTCAGCTCAGGTCATGATCTCAGGGTCCTGGGATCGAGCCCCGCATCGGGCTCCCTGCTCGGCGGGAAGCCTGCTTCGCCCTCTCCTACCTGCCCCCCGCCCCCGCTTGTGTTCCCTCTCTCGCTGTCTCTCTCTCTGTGTCAAATAAATTAAAAAAAAAATCTAAAAATAATGCGTTATACTTGTTAGCTAGCTGGTAGAGGAAGCTACTTTTTGAATATTCATGGGATCTATTTACTACATATGAATTCCTAATTTTCAAAGAATTTTATTGCTGTATATTAAATACTAGATATGCACAAAGTATATTAAATACTAGATATGCACTGTACTGAATTTTATATTTTAATGATCTAAAAGGTACGTATCTCAAAACCATCATTTCAAAATTGACCTCTTACTCTCACCGATATGAGGAATTCTTAATCGCAGGAAACAAACTGAGTGTTGTTGGAGTGGGGGGTGGGGGGGGAGGGATGGGGTGAGTGGGTGATAGACACTGGGGAGGGTATGTGCTCTGGTAAGCGCTGTGAATTGCGCAAGACTGTTGAATCTCAGATCTGTACCTCTGAAACAAATAATACAATATATGTTAAGAAGAAGAAGAAGAAGAAGAAGAAGAAGAAGAAGAAGAAGAAGAA
>NW_023270316.1:19875502-20004053 GCF_011800145.1 Mirounga leonina | reverse complement strand
GAAGAAGAAGAAGAAGAAGAAGAAGAAGAAGAAGAAGAAGAAGAAGATAGCAGGAGGAGAAGAATGAAGGGGGGGAAATCGGAGGGGTAGATGAACCATGAGAGACGATGGACTCTGAAAAACAAACTGAGGGTTCTAGAGGGGAGGGGGGTGGGAGGATGGGTTAGCCTGGTGGTGGGTATTGAGGAGAGCACATTCTGCATGGAGCACTGGGTGTTGTGCACAAACAATGAATCATGGAACACTTCATCTAAAACTAATGATGTAATGTATGGGGATTAACATAAGAATAAAAAATAAAAAATAAATAAATAAATAAATAAATAAATAAATAAATAAATAAATAATTGACCTCTTACTATGGATATTTCTTGAAGGTCTCACTTCCTTAGAGATCTTTTGCGCATGAGCAGTTTCAACTGTCACCTCCATGTAAAATATTTCCGCAACAATATATTCTGGCTTGATCTTTATTACGAGACTATTCCTGCATTTCTAACTGCCAAGAATTCTTACACCTAAATTTAACATAAATTCTTCAAATGACAATCATCATTATTATCCTATAAAATATGTTCTCATCCAGGGAAGTTAATCAAAGATGTCATTTTTAAGCTGAACTTTGAAGACCAAGAAGTGTACAGCAAAGTGGAGGAGAGTCAAAAAGACATTCCAAAAGTGAGAAAAACAGAACTACAAAGATAAATGGAATAAAGCAGATATGAAAAATAAATGGCATATTTAAAAACAGGTTTGGGATTTTGTGTAATTTAGACTTTGATGATTTCCCAGGCTTTTAAGAAAATTTCCTATGGGAAATTCAATGTCCTTCCCAAGATACCTCAGGATATTTAGGGCTTAAGAATAATTTAGCCATTTCTGACTCTCAATTTTCTCCATTCTCTACTTACATCATACTCACTGTGTATTCCCACACCTCCTCTGTCTCCTTGCTCTTGACTCAGACACAGAACAAGGGTCCTTTCTATTATTGCTTCCCCCCATCATTCACTCAGGCTATAGGTAGCAGGACATGCACCAAACTAGGTGATGTTGGAAAAATAAGAAATGCTTAAAATGTAATAGTTTTACAGACAACTCTGATCTTTGGAGTCAATTAGCAGCTCTGCAACTAAGAATTTGTCTCTGGCCATATTTTTCATCAGACTTCATTTATCTTGCCATGCTCTCTCACTGTACCTTCCTCTCTCTCCTCTGTCCTCTCTCTGTTCTTCCTCCTCCCCACTCCCCTCAGTTCTTGGTGATCTCCTCCCCTCCATAGCACATAAATGTTGACCATTTATGTCTGATTGTTGAGCTATCTTTTATTTGGCTGTGTTCTTAGAAACTTCATTGGAGTCTTACCTTCCTTAGTAGTCAGTGGGAAGCTGTGCAATTGGAAAATTGTCTCTAACCATACTTTTCTTCAGGGTCTAGTGCTCCATCATGCCATCTCTCACGCTTTCCCAATGGCCTACTAAAATAGAGTTTGAAATTGCATACAGTTTATCTAAAATAAACTGTAGTGCAAGCTATTTAAATAATGTATGTGTGTGTGTGTTTACAGCAAAAAGAATTACACTCCTTTTAAAGCTCTAGTCTTAATGTATTGGTTCATAAATTTGAATCAGGATCATCTAGTGCCATCAGAATTCTTCCAAAGAAATTGTTTGCTAGTTCTTAGTTCAAAGTTAGGGAGGATATGAGTAGACAGTTCAGAGAAGAGCTGGACAAAAAAACTCAAACAAAAAACCTAGCAGTTCAAAATTACTACTCAACAGGCAAATTTAAAAAATCAAGTACACATTCAATATAGTTTTATATTCTTCAGAGTGGCAGTAATTAGAATAATTAATTTAACATGATTTTCTGACGTCTTTATGAGGAAAAAGGATTTTTGTATATATTGGTAGAACTTGGATGGGTTGTTGCTTTTCAGAAGGAAATACATTTTAATAAGATCATATTGTGTTAATAATATATAGTATCACTTTATTATGTGGTATATATATATATATATATATATATATAATTATTATGTGATTATATATATATAATGTCCTGTGATCTGGAAATCTCATACGTGGGAAATATCCCATAGAGAGAATCCTGATATTCAGGAATCCAGTAGAAAGACATCTGTTGAAGCCCTATTTAAAGTATCTAAAAACTGGAAAGTCTCTCACTCCCACTATCTAGCTTGAGAATCCAATAATAGAAATTCTAGAGATTATCTTCCCTCACTCTCATTTTAAAGCTCAAGAAATGAAGATGAGATATTAAAGTCACACAGCTGGTAATTTGCTCAGTCATCTGGAATAGAAATACAGACACACAGTTTCATTTTTACTGACAAGGAATTTATGTACTGACATAAAATTCTCTTTTCCGAATTAATCTCTGAAGGTCGATGAGACATATACACTAAGGATTCTTATCAGCATGCTCTATAAGGAGAGGAAAAGGTGTTGGGGGAGCAGTGTTTCCTCAGCATAAGAAAAAGTCCTTATTTTTCATACCACATTATTAAGATGCTCAGATCATGCTTTCAGCAAATAGCAAAGAATAAACATATTTTTGTAATATACATTTTAGTATAAAAATAATATAGTCTTAATTACGAACTTTGAAAAACACAACAACACAAAGAACACATTTTTAAATATCATTAATGATATTTGATTAGGGATAACTTCATAGATAATTACTGTTAAAATGCTGTTAATATATGTGTGTATTTGTTTTATTTAAAAATGGGCTCATGTGATGTCTACTAAGTTTTTCAATAAATTCTGAATATTTCTTCATGCCATTAAATACTTCTAATATTTTACATGAATAGTTGCCTACTATCTTATTGAGTAGCTAAAGTTGATCTATTAATTAAATAAATCATCCATATTTGGAATTTGATTTTTTTCCAATTAAAGTAATTCCCAGGAATACATTGCATCTATATATATATATATACAAATTTATTTTCCCTGCTTATTATTAAGAAAAAAATGTATTAGCAATTTGATAAGTGAACTGTGATAAATCATTATTTTATTTTGCTATGTGTTGAGAATGAACTCTTTAAAGTAATGTATTTATTGGTAGCTGATCTGTGCTTCTTGCAATTTTATTTTTAATAACAATTTTATGCCCTCTACAATATTTCTTTCTGATTTTAAAGTCTAGAATTAGTGTTGTTTTTTTCTTTTTATTAAAGTATGCACAATACTCTCTTTTCTTAGCATTGGTGTTTGTCTAGTGCTTATTAACAATCATATTTTCTCTATTTTTAATGAATTATTTTCTGTCTTCATAATTCAGATTTCAATCTCTTGTACTCATTTTCCCATTTATTTTCTCCTGGCTTCAAACACTACTTAATTCATATTCATGATTTGGTAATAAGCAACATTTTACCCTATAGTTTACTCGTGAATTTAGCATCGGCCACATTCTATATATATATTTTTTAATGATTTTATTTATTTATTTGACAGAAAGAGAGAGAGTTAGCAAGAGCAGGAACACAAGCAGGGGAAGTGGGAGAGGGAGAAGCCCGCTTCCCGTGGAGCAGGGAGCCCAATGCTGGGTTCCATCCCAGGATCCTGGGATCATGACCTGAGCAGAAGGCAGATGCTTAACAACTGAGCCACCCAGGTGCCCCCACATTCTATATATTTCAATATAGCATTGTGTTTAGTTTATTTTATTACTATGATTTTTAGTATTGTGTTTCTTTTTAAATGTCTACATACTTTAATTCTCTGCTTAAAATAAGAGTTAAATAATATAAAATGATATTTTCTCCATATAACATAATAAACGCATATCCATTCTTTGCATTGCATATGTAATTTTTGTAATTTTTTTTCTGTTTAAGAGAAAAGATTGCCAACTGTATCAGTCAGTGTTCTGTGCTGGAAAAAACAAACAAACAAACACATTCTAGAAACTTTAAGTAGGAAGGGAATCAATAGCCATGATTAACTGCTCACAAAATCATGGGAGCACTTGGAGGATCAAGGATTCATGCTGACCCTGAAGGAGTATGTGAACATTTTCATCGTGATTATTAATGTATGACTCAGATTCAGAACCACTCAAATCAAGAAGCATTAAATCATAGTCAGGATGTTTTCTGGATAAATGAACTTTCTACGATGCTGGAAAGCTTATGTCAGAGGTCTTTCTCCAGTGGGCAGTGCCTCTTCTTTCTCCCGTGGGCAGTGCCTCTTCTTTCTCCCCATGAGAGGTACGAAAGGAGTGGTGTCCACATTGTTACTCAGTTTGGTTTGATATTAAGGGTATTTTCCATATGTGTAAATGTGTTGAATTCATGTCAAAACTGAGTATTCATGGGAATCTTGAGTATATGAAGGATGTGGCATTTTTGCATTTGGTAATAACCTACCATGCAGAGGAAGGGACATGTTTCCCCAGGAACCTGTGAGCTAATGAAAAGTTCCACTTACTACAGTGCAGGGGCTCCTACTCTTTCATCAGTCTTGCATCTCACAATTTCTGTGTGTTTGAATAAGCAATTTAGTCAGACATTTTGGAAGTGTGTTCGTGTGCACGTGTGTGTGATCTCTTTTTATCTATTAAGAACAAACTAAGCAAAGAATAAATCCAGGTTTTTTTTTTCTTTTCCTTAAACTCTGTCTGTATAAAATATCATACTGACTCCAATAAAGAAGCATATGCAATAAAAGAAAAAAAGAAAAAGGTAATCACTTCCGTAATTGAAACATGCAGCAGTTTAAACCAAGAAATATAACTGTGTATAATATATGTGAGGGACAGAGAGAGAAAAAGCAAAGAATTTTTAAAGAAGAAAGATGTTAATGAATTAATCCTGGCTTAACTTTATATAAATTGTGTTTGAGTTTATAATTGTCTGATTTCCTTCTCTCCCATTCTCTTCACACAGAGCACACACAAACACACATACTTTCCCCCCATATAATTTCATTAAATCTTATCACCTTTCATTCACTGTGGTTACCTATGTGCCATTACTGGGTCTGGGATCTGGCCATCTGAGATAGTTCCATGTAGTTTGGGTATTTCAACTCTATCTCAAAGTGAACTTCTCTCCAGAACTCATGAACCCAAATGCAATGCATTCCATACACATTTCCCCAAATATAAACCATTCATACTTGCAGGAACCCATGCGATTGACTCTTGCCTGATTTCATGATAATATGATAAATATTCTTTGAGCTGGCACATGCACATAACAGAATGAAAAACAGCAGATTAATCGGCGAAAGATGGAGCTTGTGGACTGCATATACAGGTTTCTTTAATGAATGAAATATTACCATATTATATAATCACAACATATTTGGAAAATAATAAAAAATGTAGAAGATAGAAAACAATGTTTAATCTTTCTTAAAATATTTTTTAAAAAGGAATAGGGAGGCGGTGAAATTAGGTTGAAATATGCCAAATATTTTATTGACATTACATAAAATGTGAAAGTGATATGATCACAAATAACTATTTATGTATATATGGGAGTGATCAGTGAGTGATCCCTTCAATATGTCTAAATTTAGGCTATGTAGTCAAACTGATAAGCTGTATTACAAAGAAATGGTTATTTATAGTTATCTTTGTTAATTTTACTCAGAGTAAATATTACAACAAAACCCAAAGGAATATATCATAATTAAAATGTAGAAAGGTAATATGTTCTGATTCAAAAGAAATAAGATGAATATCCTTAATTTACAGAATTCTAGTCTATAATATCAATAGTATGAAGGAGCAGGAGACAGGTGAATAAACCTAAAATTACTACAGCAGGTAGGGAAAAATATATACGTATGCTAAGAGGATATAGAGAATAGAATTTAACCCATCTTCAGTGTTCAGTAAACTCTTGGACAAGTGGGTGTCATAGATTCTAGAATACAAGTTTGATTTACATAAATTCCTTTTCCAGGAGTCTGTTCCCTTTAGACCAGCAAGGTCATTGAGTTGAACAAGATATTTACCTGTTAGGTTACAGGCAATGTAAAACAGCAATATGTTTCCACAGAACAGTGAAAAGTGAGGGCACGGTTCTGAATGGTGTGAGTTTCAGTGAATGCAGTACTATGCAATGGGAGAATTGTCTGTACTTAATGATAGATTATTAGCCCATATTTTATTACATAAAATTATTTTATAATTAGATATTTCCTTATGGTTTGTTATAATCAATATATATTATGTGTATGAGTGTGTGTTTACTTTTATGGGCTCAAGGACCACATTGTCCAAAAATAGCACTCTGGAAATTACTTTCTTAAGAAAATTATCATTATGCTTTCTGGCTTGCTATTATTCTGAAGAACATTATGCAGAAAATTGTCCTATCCATTTCATGGATATTATGAATAATTGGAATCTAACCAACAATAACAATGATTTCCATAGAAATTTTGTGTAATAGACTGGTAAGAACTAAATTGACCCACTTTCAGCTTATGTCATGTGTGGCCACTGCTTTCCAGTGTTCTGTATGAGCAAATTTTAATAAGACCAAATGTGATACTCTGCTGCAATATTCAACTAACTGATAGGGCATTTTAAACACAGCATAGCTTAATATTATTTGGCCCAGCAGCCAGGACTCCACAAGTGCTGTACAAGAGAACTTTGTCATTCAGGATGCTGCCACCAGATGGTATTCATCCCACCATATGTTTCAGTGCCTAGATAAGCCTAATGGTACAATGCCTGCTACTTAATTCAATAGTGAAATTGTGTGAATTAATACATGCTGAGGGTAAATGATAGAAGTAAAGTAATGAATATGGGAAGAGGGCAATAAAATCAGCTGACAGGTAATTCCAGTAATTTTTTCTACTCTGTGCTGCTCTATTTAGGGGAAACAAGATTGAAAATATAAATTAGGATTAGTGGATAACACTTTGTGCTTTGTTAACTTCTACAATATTATATATGTCTTTAAATACTCAGCTATGGGATTTTTTGACATATAAAATTAAGACAATGTAAAAGATGACTACCCTAAAATATTACCTGATGCCTTAAATCTTACAAAGTTTCTGAGTTTCCTTGGCCAAGATCTTCCAGTATCTGGCATGACGGCTTCTTCCCATAACAAAATTAACCCTGGAGTTTTCATCATTTTTTTCGCATATTAGTACAACCAGTGAAGTACGATTTTTTCCATCGCTAATACACTGGCTATTGCAAGGAAGTTATAATATTCTAGTCACAGATAGTTATTCAATCAAATTGTTATAATAGAGTGAAATAATTTTATTATAAAAGATTTTACTATATAAAATAGTTGTTAGTAAAACACATATCTGGTTTAATGTCTCATAATAAACTCACAGGCCCCTCCTGTTGCTTAGTCTCAAACAGCAAAAGCTACTCATACAAAATAATATTTATTTTTCCATTGAAGATAATGGGTTTGCATTTTTCAAGCCACATTCTTTCAAAAGTCCTCTTTTCAGCTAGTGACATGTCTTTGCAGGTAAGCTAACCTTGAATCATAAATATATTCACTAAAAAGTGACATCAGCAAAATGGTGGAGTAAGAGATCCCATTCTTTATTTTCTCACAGAAAGCAGCAATTACACAGCTATCCACAAATGAAAATAGCTTTGTGAGAGTGCAGGTGACCAGTTAAGAAGCTATAGCAACATAGTGTAACGAAAACATGGAGAATAACCACACAGAAAGGGTAGGAAAAACAGTTTCACTTGGCCTGCACCATCCCACGCCCCAGGCCAGCACAGCTCATTGTCAAGAGGGACTCCCAAACCCATGAGTGCCCCCTCATGGGGAAAAGGAGAGCAGGGTGAGCAACCAGCTTCCTCATCTTCTCAGGGCACTACCTGAAGGACCCACTTTGGTTTCTCCATACCCAGAGTTCTCTGGAGATCCTTATAGATGAGAAGTCTGGAGAAGGCCAGGATCAAAGAAGAAGGTGGGGTCTCCCTGCCCCGCAGCTGGTGCCACTATGGGCGACAGGGGCCTGTCCTACAGAGGACTCCACAGCCTTCACTGATGAGGACCCCAACAGCCATCACAGCTGCCACAGACCCACAGAGCAGGAGACGTGTTGTACAACCCAGGAGAAGGAGCTGCTGCTGTGCCTCCCTCGGTCACAGCCATCTTCCCTCCATGCCTCTCCCTCCCAACTGCATGGGCAAAATTTCCAGAGCCACGATTGCTCTGAATGTGTCTATGCTCCAGACACCAGCTCCACAGTCGCTGCACAAGTGCCCACCCTTCAGAGACTAGCATGCTGCTTCAACAGGCATACTCGTGCCTCGGACGCTGGCATTACCTCCACTTTGAGCAGGCCTGCACCCTGAAACATGGAGCTATGGCCACTTTCCGGACGTCCATGCCTCGGACACCAGCTGCACAGCACGCACTAGGCCAACACCTGGGACGGCACTATAACGGGCATGCCTCTGTCCTGGACACCAGGGCCACCACGTCAGTGGGAAGCCTACCCCCAGGCCCTAGAGACACAGTCACTCAGCATGGGCCTGAACTCGGCACCCTAGCGCCATGGCTGGTCTCTGAGGGCCCGCGCCTGACACAATGGCTCCACCACCACAGGGAGCTCATCTGCTCACTCAATACCGTAGCCACTGCTGCAATGAGCATGCCTCCATGCGGGACGTGGGGCCAAGAAGAATGCTGTTGGTCGTGACTTTCTCCTATGGTGGAAAAATAGAACAAAAGGACCCCAAAGCTCTTGCTGCCACTGTGGACACCCACAGCTTTGACTGCTGAGGACCTGCAATGCTGACAGCTGATGGATCCACATGGAGACTCTCCCACTGTCCCTCCCCAGAGCTGGAACCACTGCCCCTCACCCCACTGCACTTCCACCCACACATAGGTGAAGGTCTTTCTGGAATCATTCCACAAAGTCTGGAAGAGGTATCTTCTTCCTCAAATGCACAGAATGCAAGGCTACAGAATCATCAAAGATCAGGGAAACATCATGCCACCAAAGAAACACAATTTCCCAAAGAAATGGACATCTTCACGTTGTGCAGCAAATAATTTTTTAGAAAATCATCTTGAAGTACCTGGATGGCTCAGTCTGTTAGGCTTCCAACTCGCGATTTTGGCTCAGGTCATGATCTTATGGGTCATGGGGTCGAGACTTGTGTTGGGCTCCATGCTCAGCATGGAGTCAGCTGGAGATTCTTGCCCTCTGCCCCTCCCCCCACTCGCTGCATGGACAGGAGCTTGCTCTCTCACTCTCTCACAAATAAATAAATAAATCTTTTTAAAAAACACCTTAAGCATTAATTTTTTTTTTAATCATCTTAAAGAAGCTCAAGGAAAAAAAAGTATCTAAAGAAGCTCAGTGAGCAAGAACAAAGCTGGACGTATCACACTCCTTGGTTTCAAAATATGTTACACAGCTACATAATCATGAAAGTATAGTGTTGGTATAAAAATAGGCATATAGACCATTGGAACAGAATATAAAGCCCAGAAATAAATCCATGTATTTATGGCCAAGTGATGTTTGACAAGACTGCCAAGGACACATGATGGGGGAAAAGATAGTTTCTTCAATAATTGGTGCTGGGAAAACTGGATAGCCACATGCCAAGGGATGAAATTAGACTCTTATCTCATGCCACATACAAAACTCAAAATAAATTATAAGCTTAAACATAACACCTAAAACTGTAGAACTTTTATAAGAAAGCGTAGGTGAAAAGCTTCCTGATAATGGTCTGGGCAATTATTTGTTGGGTATGACACCAAAAGTACAGCTAACAAAAGCAACAATTGCTACACTGAATTGGATCAAACTTAAAAAGCTTCTGCAAAGCAAAAGAATGAACAACAGAGTGAAAAGACAACCTACGGAATGGGAGAAAATACATGCAAGCCATATGTCTGATAAGGGATTAGTATCCAAAATATATATGGAACCCATGCAACTCAGTAGCAAAAGAAACAAATCACCCAATTAAAAAATGGACAAAGGACCTGACACGGATGGAGCTATGCTAAGTAAGTCAGTCAGAGAGAGACAAATACCATATAATTTCACTCATATGTAGAATTTAAGAAACAAAACAGATTGGCAAAGAGAAAAAAAAGAGGGAGAGGATGAGAGGGAGAGGCAAACCAAGAGACAGACTCTTAACTATAGAGAACAAACTGATGGTTACCAGTGGGGAGGTGCTGGGAGGGGGGGATGGGTTATATAGGTGATGGGGATTAAAGAGTGCACTTGTTGTGATGAGCACTGAGTGTTGTATGGAAGTGATGAATCACTATATTGTACACCTGAAACTAATATCACACTGTATGTCAACTAACTCGAGTTTGAATGAAAACTTTAAAAAAGAAGACAAAGATAAACAACAGGTAAATGAAAAGGTGCTCAATTATGAGGGACATGCAAATCAAATCACAATGGCATCACTTTGCATAGGTTGGGATGGCTGTTATCAAAAAGACAAGGGGTAACACGTGTTGCTGAGGACATAGAGAAAAAGGAACTGCTTGTACATTGTTGGTGGAAATGTAAGTTGATACCATCATTATAGAAAACCATATGGAGGATCCCCAAAATATTTAAAATAGAACTATCCTTATAGGGGATATATCACTATATCCCCTTCAGGGTGTATATCCAAAGGCAAGGAAATCAGTATCTTGAGTAGATAGATACCTGTGCTCCCATGTTCATTAACAATAACCAAGATATGGAAACAACCTAAATGTCTGTCAATGGATGAATGGATAAAGAAAATGTGATACACACATACACACACACACACACACACATGCACGCACACTGAAATACTATTCAACCTTAAGAAAGAAGGAAAACCTGCCATTGGCAACAACAAGGATGTACCTGGAAGATATCATCCCAAGTGAAATAAGCCAGACACAGAAAGATAAATACTGCATGATCTCACATGCATGTGGAATCTAAAAATGTCAAGATCATAGAAACAGAGAGTAGAGCAGTGTTTACCATGGGCTCGGGAAAGAGGAATATGGGCAGATGCTGGTCAATACACAGTATCAATTAAGCAAGATAAAAAATTGTGGTGATCTAATGTACAACAGTGTGATTATATCAAATCATCAGATTGTACACTTTAAATATATATAATTTTTAATTGTCACCTATACCTCGATAAAGTTGGAAAAATAAAATAAAAATAAATAAATATATTTATTGGCCAATTATAAAGTGAAGATATATTATAATTACGACCAGTTATTATTATATATTTTGCCACTATATAAGTTATGAGATCCGAAGACTATTCCCTAATAAATTTACTATTTTATAACCATCGGTGGGTACTATGCTTATCATTTCATGGTTTTGTAAAACCAGAAATCTTCAGTCCATACTGCATTCTTTCATTTTTTTTCATTCATCTTTTATTAAAGAAATGACAAATCTATGATTAGCATGTAAATCAGAAACAAAATCAGTACACTCTTGGAATGCTTCTTTTTATATTAAATGTACTTTTCAGCAAGAGAGTTTGTCAAAGTGAATGCGATACTCTTTCAACAATGGTAGTTATTTGCAAGCCATGAAACATTAATATCAAATTCAAAGGAGACTTTTCACAGCTGCCAAGTTAATCTCCTCTAAACCTAAATTCTGTTCATGTTACTCTCTTGCTCAATAACCATGATTTGCTTCCCCGTTGTTTACCAAATTAATTACAACTGAGACATTTTGATATTTAAGACTGGATACAATATGTCTTCAAGCTGCCCTTCCCGTGTTCTCTATCATAGTTCCTTTAAACTGTAGTATACACTTCAGCTAACCTAGGGTACTTATCAACTATAGTCTATAAACATCTGGACTTTCCCAATTTTGAGTGTCTTTAGGTTGTTCATTCTTTCAATTGGAAGTTCTCTTGCCGTGGTTCACTGGCAATAGAAATCCCTCTAAAAATATCTGAAATGTTACTTCCTCCAGAAAATCTTTGTTATCCTACCCATGCAATGTCACTTCCTCTCAAGGAGACTTTTGATTGTCTCTGTTCTAGTATGGTATGCAATGGCTTTAATTTATACTGTATTTCACTCCAATACACTATTCTCATATCAGGTGCCTGATTAATTACAACTAATTAAAGCCATGTGAACCTTCAGCTCGAACCTTCTACTATAGGTCACCTCTGTGTGGTCAGCCGAGTTGGCTGGCTGCATGTGTCAGTGAGACAGTGCTTTCATCATTCTCACTCCTGAGATTGTAGACAAACATTCAACACTGAAGTTCTCCTTCATTATTAGCTGGATGTCTTCCTCCTTTTCCTAGTTCTTGCATCTGATATCTCCCATAGAATCATGGATTTCCTCCTTGATTTACAGCTCAAAGGAAACTAATATGTCATTGCTTAAGATCTCATGGCTTGATACAATCTCATGAATCAAACTTATTGCATATATATGTCAACCTGCATTAGATGAGTGTATTTTATTATCTCTTGGTAGATTTGTTCATTTGCACTGCTGAACTTTCTCTTGAAAGGGACTATCTTCCCATTCTGATCAATTTTCCATCTCTATAATACTTCATTTAATTCCTTCTATAGAACTCATCTATCTCAGGATCCACTGTGCCTAGAGTTTCACCAAACATGACAACAGATTTCAACTGAGAGGCCATTTATTTATCCTTTCCTTCAGTGGGAACATCTACTTAAAAGGTATTTTATAAGGACATATCACCCTGGCAAAAGCTCATAGTAAGCTGATATTCCACTGGGATGACACATACACTATTTATGTCTTGAAAATTGGTTGTGTTAGAATTAGCATCTGTGTCACTATAGGATGGCTCTAGCTTTTCCTTACTTTCGTGGGTGAACAAACTGTGATGTTAAAAAAAAAAAAAGTCATGTAGACAATATTACGACTTCTCTGCAATTGCTACTGAAATGATTTTTACCAACCCCTTTCCCTGACCTACTTAGCTAGCTCCTACTAGATATTCAAGATTCGGTTAATTATCATCTCCTCTAGGAGTCCTCTGTGACAATTTCATCTCAAAAATCTGCCCACACAGTTCTCATCATGGTAATCTATAATTACCACTTTGGTAATCTATATTATTTTATTCATGGGATTAATCACACCCTGAAATTAATTGTTCATATATTTATTCACTTGTAGGTATTCTAAGATTATTACTTAAATAAATGGAGAAGCTGATCATTATGCTATCATTGTAAATAGTGCTCTATAAGAAGTTATTAATTCTGACTAGGAAGGAGAAATATTGGGGAAATCCTCAGAAAGATGGTAGGTATTGAAATTTGGCCCCCAAATGGATAAAACTTGTTCCATGTGGATAATATTTAAATATTTCAAAATATTATTTGTATTGGAACTGGCTTTATATGTCAGGCTGTGATATAATGCTGTTTCCACATTTCATATAATTTCTTGATCACTTTTCAGGAAATGTTTTTTTTGGGTTTTTTTTATAAATGCTTTTAAAATGTTCCTTATAAATTGTCAATAAATTTGCAAACATGAAATGTATTTTGGGTTCCTTAATCCTATAGTAATAGTGACTCAGTATCACTACACTACTTTAAACCTACCCAGTTATTTTTTGTGATTTTTATCTCCTATGTATCATTTAAACATTTTATCACATTCTTAAATATTTAATATTAAGAGAATAAAGAGCATATAGATTTGATATAAAAATTAAATTTCTGAACTCATTCTCATATTGAGAAGCAGTAATTCATCATTTCACATCTACTTCTATTTTTACTGGTCTGCTTTTTTATTTCTAGCTTTGATGATCACTAGAAGTCTTTGCCACATTTTTGTCCTACTTTGTGATTACTTCAGACAAACTGCAGCTCTAAGAAAACAATCTGTTTTCTTCTCTTCCTCCCTATTCCTTCCACCCTTGTTCAGCTTCTCCACTAAGATGAGAGGTCAGTGTCATTTCTAAACCTAAGTTCATCCATTCTATTTCACATAGCAGGACTGCTTTCATTTTGTCTGTGACCATTACTTTTCTCAATATCTAGTCAAAGAAACAGGAAGATAATTCTCATGCTTTTATCACATTTTAATTTATTTTGAACCTGTCACTCAGTTCCATGCAGATTTTTATCACAGCCTTTGACTTCCTGTCAATGTTTTTCCTCCCCTTGGTCAGATTTTTTAAAATTAATTTTGGTCAGTATCAATTTGACAAAGATCTTTCAAACTGAAGTTTTTTTTTTTCTTCTTCTTCTTTTAAGAAAATATATGGGGCTGCCAATGCTGGGTGATGTGTAGTAAGTTATTTTTTGCAACATACACACACATGCGCACACACTCACTCACTCACTATTTTAGTTTTCTTTATCTGTATTCCCTGGATACAATCGAGAGGGAATGTAAGAAATTAGAACAGTGGAGAACATAAATCTTATTGTCCCGAAAGGAGCATTTCAAACCCATTAATTTCTGTTTCTGTAGCCTTAGATTTTAAAGGCAAAACCTGTTTTAAAGAGCCAAAGAACTGACAAGAGAAAGAAGGAATATTGGAGGGAACACAACAGGAAGAATGATTTATCTCATGTGGAATTCAACCTGAAAATGATTTAGACAGTAGCTAAAATATTTTTTTGTTTATTAATGCCCTGGGCATTCTTCTTATCTTCCCAATGTTTTCATCTCTTTTTAAAAGTTTTTTTTTTTTCTTTTAATTCTTCCTATTTTCTTTTAAAACTAATGTAGTTTGGAACTCATTCTCAGGACTAGTAATAGCCAGGAGAAATGCGTAGGTATTGAAAGAAGTGAAATAATAGAATTAAATATTTTCATTTATGTTGAATTTAAAGATGTAGGTAAATCAGCAAAGGCAAACATTTGTTAATCTCAGTTCTCCCTCTATGCACAATTTTATCATTACCATCAAAATGTAACATAAACTCAGTAAACATCAGAAACATTTCAGGGCACATAAACTTTTTACTACTGCTGTATCACCTGGCTACATAAACAAAATTCCCCAAACCGCATATACTTTCCTCCTCCTCTGTCTCCCTGGCCCCTGGGGATTTTCAGTATATTTTAACCCTAATTTTAGGAAGAAGCTTATGTCCTGGCGATGGCTAATTTTGCTCTCCTACCATCCCTTTGCTGAGTATTGACTCCTTCAGCTGGTGTTCTTCCACAGCTTCTATCACCACTGGCCTCTGAGATACTTACTGCTATGGGTGTAGTAAAGTGTGACAAAAATACTGCTCTCTAACACAGAGAACTTCACTTTCCTGGGTCATCGGTGCCGAGGTTCCTCTTTCTCTCTCTAGTTGTTGTGGTGGTGGTTGTGGTTTCACTTTTGCACAAAATCTTGGGAGCAGTACTGTTTCTGTCAAGAAACACAGGTGTCAGAGGAAGGAAGTGCTTTTTTCTTTTTCTGTAATCCTTCAGCCAAAAGACTTCAAACAGCGTTCAGAGGGTCTGCCTAAGTGATAGCGCTATTGATTATCCTCCCTCGTCCCCTCCACCCAGTGTCTCATCTGCATATCATAGATCCTATTACATGTGTATCAGTTAAAAATTAAGAGGAGCAAACAAAAAATTAAAGTACAAATGTATATATTTATCATCTCATACAAAGAGACACCAAGGAGCAAGTGAGAAGTTACCAACTTACCAGAGTTAACAGAACCATAATGTGAATCCCACAATAGACTCAACTGAGACTCTCCACTGATTATCTCACACACACACACACACACATACACACACACACAGGAACCCAGTTTTATTTAAATGACATATTTATTTGGATAAGAAATTATTGAACATGTTCATTCAAAATATCAGGGTTGTAGTGATTTATTATTTGCACTTTTATTCCTAATGAGCCTCTATTAGTGTTTTATTCTTAATATTTTTTGTGATATCTGTTGAAGTGATTCACAGTATAGTTAGCGATTTTATTTTTATTCATAGAGAAAGTCAATCTTTTTATGAATGTTTCTAGTTAATGTGGAATAAAATCATGGGCGATCAAAATCTGGTTTTTATTTGGAAAACAAAATGTTAAAAAACATTTTTAAAAAATTAGTTAGTGGCTTGAGTGCCTAATTTTATCTCTCTTTCCTTTGATAGAAACATATACCCAAGACTTGTATTAAGAGAGTAGGTTAAGTGCAAAAAAGAGTCTTTCAGAAAGGGGTATGGTTTTTGCTTTTGCACAAGGTGGAGAAGGAAGCCTCTTCAATAAATTTTTACTTGATAGAGTCCTGATGAATGTAAGAGTGTGGGGAAGATTATTCTAGGTAGAGGGAAGAGCAAGTGAAGAAGGTCTGAAGAGGAATTTTCTTCATGTTGTCAAAGAAGGGAAAATAGTGCCCCTGGAGGTGAATGAGAATGACCAAGATTTCTAGACTGAGCACCTGGAAGGATTTAGTTGCCATTAACCCGATTGAGAGAAGAATGTAGTTGAAGCAAGTCTGGAGGTGGGGGTCAGCAGAGTAAAGATTTGGACATGTCAAGTTTGAGATATGACATCAATATTAAATGAAATATCAAGCAGAGAGATACATGTGTTTGGAGTTCAGAAGATTGGTCAGAATTGTAGATACAAATTTGCAAGTTGTTACAGAATCTGGACAAAATCACAAAACAAGGGCCTATAGAATGAAAACAGGTGAAGGCTAAGGCCTGCGAATTTGGGAACTCCTCCACAAATACAGTAAGTGGAAGAACCGGCAAAGAGACTAGTACTGCAAAAGAGGGACGTGTGAAGCCGAAGGAAAACCAAAGCAGTGTTCAATCAAAGAGGAGAGAGCCTCCCATTCTTTGAAATAGTGCTGATATGTTGTCATTGATTGGAATGAGCAACGGGAAAGTAGTTGGAATGGAGATTCAAATCAGACTGTTGCAGTTCTGAGAGGAATTAAAGAGTGTTTACAGACGATTCTTGATTTTTTTTTTTTAAGGGATGGCAAAGAAATGGGCCAGTAGATTGTGAAGCAAATGGAATTTTAAAAGTTTGCATATGTGTTTGTTTCAAAAGGAAGAAATGCTATTGTTTTGGCATTGACAGGGATATTTCAGAAGATGGGAAACAGGAGATATTCTAGAAGGGAAAAGGTGAACAAACACAAATGGAGTGGTGTCCTTGAGCAAGGCAAGAAGGGCTAGGGCCTGAGTGCATTGCGTGGGTAGAGGTTGTTCATTTATGGTTATAGGGAGAAGAAAGGAAAGCGGGTACAGTTGCTGGTGGGAAAGTACCTTGTGCTACATTAAAGAAGGAGAGTAGGACATTGGGCAATAGAGTACTAGAAGGATCCTTCTATTATGTGGGGTAGCATTGACACACGTGATGTCAGAGTCAAGAGGAGATGGGGTTTGTAAAATCCTTGGGATTCTTTAGGTCACTTTCTGACTATCCCCCCACAGTGTGATTTCAACTTTATAGTTAGTAAAATAGTTAGGATTCTTGTTACTGATAATTTCCTGCCTTACAGTACTAATTAACTAATTCACTAAACAACACAAAACATTTAATATAAGATCGCATACTTCTGGTTGTTTTTATTAACATAGCTAATGTTTATATGGGACTTAAAATATACTAGACATAGTTATAAGCACTTTATACATATTATTATTTAATATATGACTTTTGAAAACCGATGTGCATTTACTAGCATTCATTTGGATTAAGGAATGTAGTGCCCAGGTTAAAATTATTTTTTTCCACTTTGTGTTCTGTTCTTGTATGCTGGGATTTTGAGAATTAAAAATGGAAATCCTAGCAGTTCCTTTGTCAGTATTTCTCTTCTACCACTCTATATCAAGCAAAATGTCTACTTCCTTTCCTCACATTTTTCAAATCATACAAAGATTGTGGGGGAAATGGAAAAAGATTTTGGTTTGGTTTTGTTAGGAGAAGATAGTGAGTTCCCATTCAAATAAATTGTTAAATCTCAGAAATATCTAAGCCATCACTTTAATTTTAACTGAATGCTGTCACTCTGAATCTTATGTTGCCATATGGCTTCTTGTGGATTAGAAAAAGAAAACTTTATATGTTATTATTTTTAATATACCTTTCATCTTGATTCTTTAATTTCATTCTATTTTATTTTTAAAGATAGTGGTATATCAAAATTTAATTTAAAAAACTGGAATTATACACCAAATTTATAAGAATGTGACTGGATTTAAATAATCATTGGATGAAATATCTCAGTAAATAAATGTGAACAAGAGAATAATAGTAGAATAGAAATCTTTACATAGCATTCTGCTGAGTCTTCTGGGTTTTTAGAAATAACATAGTTCACAAAAATACATTGATATTTGGGATGCCTGGGTGGCTCAGCTGGTTAAGTGTCTGTCTTCAGCTCAGGTCATGACCCCAGGGTCCTGGGATCGGGTCCCACATTGGGCTCCTTGCTCAGTGGGGAGCTTGCTTCTCCCTCTGCCTGCAGCGCCCCCTGCTCGTGTTCGTCTTCTCTCTCTTTCTCTGACAAATAAATAAAATCTTTAAAAAAATACTTTGATATGTAATATTAAATTCAATATCTATGCAATTTCAAAAATAATTCTGCTTGTATAGTATATTAGAATCAACATACAAAAAAGTTAATGATATATATAATGTTTTAATGTAAATGTGGTCATTTAAAATTCAACCAAGGAAATATTTAATTTTATTATAATATTTATAATGTTATTAATGAGAACTTTTTGCATTTACTTTTATTTTTTTATTTTTATTTTTTTATTTTTAAAGATTTTATTTATTTATTTGAGACAGAGAGAATGAGAGAGACAGAGAGCACATGAGAGGGGGGAGGGCCAGAGGGAGAAGCAGACTCCCTGCTGAGCAGGGAACCCGATGCGGGACTCGATCCCGGGACTCCAGGATCATGACCTGAGCCGAAGGCAGTCGCTTAACCAACTGAGCCACCCAGGCGCCCTACTTTTATTTTTTTAAGCTGGAGGAGGAGAACATGTGGTAGATAGAATGTAAGCAGATTGTTTTCAATTCTTTTATATTTGTTATATTCCATAAAACAAATAGTAAAACTACTTGGACGATTGACTAGAAACAAATATTATTTCTGTATTTCTGTATAATTCTCATTTCTAGCAGTTCACTTTGGTTAGCATGATCCTGATGAAGACAACAGAAACTGATAAGTACTTAAAATACCTGGAATCTCTTGCTTCCAGAGAGAAATCCCCCAACAAATGGTCATTAAATAAAACTCTCTGGGGGTGTCTTGGTAGCTCAGTCCATTAAAACTCCAACTCTTGGTTTCCTCAAGGTCATGATCTCAGGATCCTGAGATCAAGCCTCACTCAGCGGGCAGTCTGCTTGAGATTCATTCCCTCCTCTTCTGCTCTTCTCCCCATTCATACATGTGGTCTCTCTCTCTCTCTCTCTAAAATGAATAAATAAGTAAATAAAATCTTTTAAAAAATACCTCTCTGGATTAGCTACATGGATTGTATTCCTTTCTGGGGACTAGTGCTTGATTAACAAGTATATAGAATTAATTCACAATAAAAAGGGCAGGGATTGAGTAAAAACTAAGGATGAATTTCTAAATCAGATTGGAACTATCAGGGTTGTATGAAGATACTGCTTTTCTACATCCAAACAGAGAACAAAGGAATAAGGGAATTGGAGAAGAGAAACCTGAATCTAGAGCAAAAAAAAGGAAAACATTAGCAAAACACACCAATAATAAAATTCAAGACAGCTTTTACATCTGGTTGAGTGTGTGAGTGTGTGTGTGTGTGTGTGTGTGTGTGTGCGTGCTAGGGAGAGGGGCAGGTCTGCTTTGTAGTGTGTCTTAAAAACCAGTGTTAGCCAGGGTGCCTGGGTGGCTCAGTCGTTAAGCGTCTGCCTTCAGCTCAGGTCATGATCCCAGGGTCCTGGGATCGAGTCCCACATCGGGTTCCCTCCTCGGCGGGAAGCCTGCTCTCCCTCTCCCACTCGCAAGTACTGGATGTTTTAGTTCTGGAAAGAAATATGTATCATTAGTCTCCATAAATAACCATAATTATTAAATTAAAATGCCATTACAGAATCCATAAATAGAATGCTGGGAGTAATTATGTTCTGTGATTATTTAGATCTATGCCTCTATTTCACTGTAGCCCTAAATAGGCTGCAATGTGGAGTGGGTGAGAGTGTGGGGTCCCAAACCAGCTGCAGTTCTCCCCCCAGCTATGAGACTGACTGGCTTGCTACCTGAGACACAGCCTGTAGCCTTCTTTGGCTTCTATGACTTCATCAGTAAAATGAGTAGAGAGGGCGCCTGGGTGGCTCAGTTGGTTAAGCGACTGCCTTCGGCTCAGGTCATGATCCTGGAGTCCCAGGATCGAGTCCCGCATCGGGCTCCCTGCGCAGCGGGGAGTCTGCTTCTCCCTCTGACCCTCCCCGCTCTCATGCTCTCTGTCTCTCATTCTCTCTCTCTCAAATAAATAAATAAAAAATCTTAAAAAAAATAAAATAAAATGAGTAGAGAAACAATATCGATTTCATGGACATGGTATTAGAATTAGATACACAAATACTTGTAAAGGGCATAAAAAGTGCCTGACATTAGAGAACCCAATAAATGTCCAATCTCATAAGTATTGGTGAATGAAAATGTGATTTTGATGTGAAAGAAAAGGACTTTTGCAAAGTGTTTATGCAGTAATTCGAGCTAAAGATTGGAGAAATTGTTATTTATGAAAATTTTCCAGGTATCAAAATAAGACTTAAGATTTTTCATTTGAATATCAATTTTACTTCTGTGTAAAATGTCATGATTTTTAATACATAATGGTATGGAAAATTTTAGCTTGTGCAAAAATTATCGACAGGAATTGTTTTATCCCTAAATAACAATTTGATTTAGAGAGTGAGATGGCATGATGCAGGTTAAGTTATCTAAAGCAAAGTTATTTTTTATCTTTTACTCTCACAGGTTAAATTACTATGATGTTGCTAACCAGCACCTGCATATTCTTGGGATTTCATTTGTAATTCTAGAGCAATATTAACATTTAAAAGATTAACTAACTAAAGAATTCCTCAAATCTCTTATGTGATGTATTAAGTAAAAATCTTCAAATTCTAGGGACTCCTGGGTGGCTCAGTCCTTGGGCATCTGCCTTCAGGTCATGATCCCAGGGTCCTGGGATCGGGTCCCGCATCGGGCTCCCTGCTCCGGCAGGATGCCTGCTTCTCCCTCTCCCATCCCCCCTGCTTGTGTTCCCTCTCTCGCTGTCTCTCTCTGTCAAATAAATAACATCTTTAAAAAAAAAAATCTTCAAATTCTAAACGATTGTCACAGAATAGTCTTTTACACTAATGAAAAAATATCTTAACAATGATTCTCTTTTGATTACAGAATTACTGGGAGGTTAATTTTCTTTTTTATACTTTCTAAATATCTAGGAAAAATACATTATCTTTATGTTTAAAAAATATTACCTTCAAAAAGTAAATTAGATAGCCAAACATTGACCTTTATTTCAAATCAATAAAATTATCAAGTTAAAAGCAATCTCAGAAAGGCTTTAAGAAAATAGATTTTTCCATAACAAATCAACACTTAGAAATCATACACAATATACTACGAAGAGAATTCTAAAAGACACAGGTTAAATGGGAGAAAAATTGTTATATGCTTGCAAGGAAATGTCATTTAATGTAAGAAAAATTTTTTAAATTTACCAAAAAAACCCACAAACAATATCCCCTATCTGCTGGGAGAGACAAGAATATAGTTAATACAAATACTAGAAACTATAAGGTACTGTACTTACATGAAACTTATTTTCAATATTACAAATGAAAAATTGAAGTTAAGATAATAAGATATCAGTTTTATGTCAATTAGTTGATTTTTTGAAAATGATTTTGCACATTTTCTGATTTATATATAAAATATTAAACATAATTTGAATTTATTAAAGTATATATGTGTATCAGAGAATTAAATAAGTATAGAAAATATAATAACTTCTCTTTTTATATTTTGATGTTTTCTAAGATAGCTACAATAATCATATACCTTATAATCAGAAAACTACTGTAAGAGAAGAAAAGTCAGTAGTTATTCAAGAAAATTTCACACATTCTGGTTATTCCTGAGTCTTGATTCTAGCCTAGAAATATCTGATACGTATATTTTCCTTTTGACAAACTAATTGTAAAATATCACAATACATGCTAACAGTTTTCACTTGGTATCTTATAAAATTGTGGTGTATCTTCCTTTTCCTGTTCTTTTTGATTTTTTTGACTGTTGAGATATTAAAACATCACATTTTCATTTATGATATTATATATCAAAAACTACATTGTATTTAATTAATTTTTGGGTTATTTACTCCTGCCATATGGCATTTGTCAGTTCTGGCCGCTATAATACAATGTGGTGTAATGGGTATCTTAAACAGGGATTTATTTCTCACAGTTCTGGAGTGTTGGCCAATTTGCCTCCCCAGTGAGGGACATCTTCCTGGCTTGTAAACAACGGCTTCTTGCTGTATCTTTATGTGGCAGGGAAAGAAGATACTCTGTCCCCTCTTTCTCATCCTATGACACTGGTTTCATCAGGGGGACCCCATTCTCACAAAGTCTTCCAAAACTAATGACCTCCTACAGGCTCTGTTTTCAAACACCATCACATTGTGGGTCAGGGCTTCAACATACGAATGTGGGGGGAACACACACAATCAGAACTGGACACAGACATAATCATTTTCCATATGTTTTTATGTACTCCTAGGCTTTTGAATACAACCAGTTACTCTTCCTTGCTTTCAGTGATTAGATATTCATTTACACAAATTTATTTCTGAATTTGCTAAATATTTTACCTACAACTACAGGGTATCTTGATCTATTCTAATTGTGCTTTTTTGAAATTCTTATCTCAACTGATGAGAAAAAAATGTGGGAAACTATTCTAAGAGAAATAATTATCTTTGTAATTTCATTTATTGTCTCATAAATAAAACAGTAAACTCTGCAGCTGGGAGTTGTGTTATACTGGTAGAAAATCCTATAGTATGAGATCTTGAGCTTCCACTAGAAACACAGAAAGTAGAGGGTGACCTGGCTGGTTCAGTCAGTAGACTATGTGACTTGTTTCGGGTTGTAAATTCAAGCCTCATATGGGGTGTAGAGATTACTTAAAAAAAAAATCTTAAGAAAAAAATAGCAGAAAGTAGGAAACACTGTGCACATCTATTCACTGAATTTTCTCTTTTGAGGACAGGAATATAAGTGGAAGGATAAAAAACACAGGGACTATTTTAGATTCATGCCACAGGGCACGGTTTGAATCTTCCTAAAATAAGACTTGAGTTAAAAATGAATTTAAAAAATACTGGATTGCAGGGCATTTAAGAGCAGAGGTTGACAATAGACTACTATTCAGGTATAAAATAGAAGGAAATCCTGCCATTTGCTACAACATGATGGATCTTGAGGGCATTATGCTAAGTGAAATAAGTCAGAAAAATACAAATACTCAACGATCTCACTGATATCTAGAATCTAAGAACAAACAAACAAAAATAAAATAAAATACCTGAAAATATCTGAGAAACAAACAGAGTTCTAGAGGGGAGGTAGGTGGGGGGATGGGTTAGCCTGGTGATGGGTATTAAAGAGGGCATCTATTGAATGGAGCACTGGGTGTTATACGCAAACAATGAATCATGGAACACTACATCAAAAACTAATGATGTAATGTATGGTGATTAACATAACATAATAAAATAAAATACCTGAAAATTAAAAAAAAAGAAAAAGAGTAGGGATTGTTAGTCTGGACTTTGATGACACAAGGTCGGGGCAAGAAATGAATGTTTCCTTGATTTATTTGTTAACTACCTCCAAATGGGGAGTTCCAGCAAAATTATCAAAGCCAATCTTATCATCTAAGAATTAAAGATGTACTTTAATTAAAGGAGAAAAAAAGTTAGAAGGCTGAGAGTTAACAAGTAATTGATAATTATTATAAGATCTATTTTGCTGGTAAACAACTTCTTAAAAAAACGAATTAGAATTGTTAATCATCTTTAATTCCCCACTTATTTAAATAAATATGTATAATGGATAAAGAAATACAAGTCCAGAAAATGTGCAAGACAATCCCAACAACTGAAATCTTACTGAACAATATGACCAGAGCTACAGTGTTCTGATGCCTGTTCCCTTATTTATTACAATAACAGTGATAACAATGCCATTTATATTAGGCAACACCGAATGTTTATTATGAGCCAGGTACTATTCTGTGCCCTTTATAGGTGTTAATTCATTGATTCATTCTCATAATAATTCAGGATATCACAAGATTTTTTATTTGTTCCATATTTCATTCTGTTCTTATACAAATATATTTGCTTTTGTAATTACTTTTTATTTCATTCCATCTCTGTCAAGGGATAAAATAAATATACCACAATTCATAAACAGCAAATATATTCAATAACTGAATAATTAGGTAATGCTGAAATTTCTTTTTTTTCCCCAGAAATTTACTTGGAGCTTAAACTTATCCAATCTTTCAAATATCTTGCTTTTCTTAACCACTTCAAAATATCAGAATATTGGGTTACTCTCTCCTGGCTTTGGAATCATGTGCTTCTCTGAAACAGTTCTTACTATTTTGCAGAACTAAAATACCAAATATTGATTTTTTAAACAAATTACGATAGCTTTCAATGTTTTAAAATTTGCCATTCTAATAATTACAGATTAAAATATTATATAACACTTAAACTAGGCCTTTCTCAGTGAGCTAGGCTTTTTATTTTTAAAGAAAAAAATAAGCTAGAGTCTTCAAAGTTTTTCCAAAAGACAAATACCTACCACACCATTATTTTTTTAGGGAACGAAGTTCTCTTCATTTTAATAACTACCACTATCCTCTCTCCCACACACTACTTTTTGGTTAATGATCGTGGTTCCATTTGATGTCATTAGAAAATATATGGATCATTTTCAATAAATCAGGACAAGTATAATATAAAAAGTATTAAAAAAGTTACCTACCATGTGTTTTAAGGTAGTCTGCTGCAAAATGAAATGTCCATTGAGATCAACACATGAGTAATAAATAAGACTCAGAAGCATCCATGCAGATATCACACTGAGGGAGCGTTGTCCTAGTTTCTGCAGATCCTTGCTTGCTCTTTAGAACATTCTACAGAGGCAGGATGGAACCCACTCAAAATCTGGTTTGTATGTCAAAAATGATGATGCCAGCCAGACACAGAGAAGAAGGAGTGGAAAAGTTTATTTTGCTACTGCAAAATAAGAGCTTTGGGGGGGAGCAGAGTAAGCCTCCTGAATGAGCCTGAAATGGTTTGTGAGAGCAGGGAAAGGAGATTGGCTTGGAGTTTTTATTGTGGGGAAAGCGTGGGGCTGGACACAAGCTTTCCAGTTGTGGGCACCTATTTCCCATTTGTCTCTGGGGTTTGAACCTCACACCAAATGAGGGAGCAAGTAGACTTTGTTCTCCAACCGTCCAGAAGTGGTCTGGGAAAGGGAGAAGGGAAAGTGAAGCTTGAAAATATACAGCACCCAATATTAAAAACTGAAGTCAGACTAGATTACATTTGTTATGTAGATATTTTTCTCCAAGTACTGTCACATTTGTTATTAACACAGAAAAATCTATCAATCTTTACAGATTTGCTTTAGTAAAATAGGAAAACTGAATCAGATCTGTCAGCATCCTTATTTCAAACTACTCCTCACCAGTTTGTGATTTGTGTACTAGTAGTATATCGGGTTATTTATGTTGATAGATACTTTAATAAAGGGGATATCCTTGAAGAAAGGAATTTAGTCTGTAAAATGAAGATTATGAAGTTAAAGTAGAGGGTTTAAATGATGGAAAATGACAGGTTAAATTAAATAAGATGATGAGAAAATAAATAAATTTCATCCACAAAGAAAGGAAGTAGAGTATTAGTGTTTAAAATGTATAGATCAGAAATTTAAATATAAATCATGTAAAACTTTATAATAAAAACTATCCAGTTTCATGGAGGAGTTGGACATCTTAAAGAGACATTTTTCTGGGGGCTGACAAGAATATGAAACAGGTAAAACATAAAACCGTAGAAAAAGAAGGGATAGGCTTTCTTTATACACACACATATATATTCTTTTATGTATGGATATATTCTTTCTATAGTATCTTTATCTTACTTTTAATAATCACATTGATTCATTTTTGCAACTCTTATATTGCACACTAAATAAATCATTCTTTTTGTTATTAGCAGAATGCTATATTTTCCTGAAGTTCATTATTATTTTCTGTGTTTTTTCCTTAAAATTCTCCTCTAAATTCTTAGTATCTACTTGTTTATAATTGATTTTCTGAATTGCCTTTCCTTACAAGTATCAACTACTCATACTTAATTGTCAGTAAAGTACTAACCTTATTCCCTGTATTGTTTGTTTTATTAAACTGTCAGCCACATTATGCAAAAATATTTCAAACAGATTGTGTGTTGTTCTGCTGTGCTTTCAACAGATGTCTAGTTAATTGGAATTTCTCATAGTTGGACCAATTGTGTCAGCTTCTTAGAAATATAGAAATACCGCAACCGTATACCTTTTCTTTTGGAAGTAAGCCATTGTTTTTCTTTTTTTAAGTTCCACATCACTGTCCCCCAATTGCATGGATTTATTTAATTATTTATACATATGTCTCCTTTTACTAAAAGTAAAACACTTCATCGGTTGGAACCTTTAACATTCATGTAGATTAAAAGTGGTCCAGCTCTGAAGGAGAGTCATGGAAGTACCAGATGAGGCAACACTCGAATAAACTAGATGATGACACAGCAAAAAGGGACCCAAACTAAAATTTGTTGGTTTCTAATAAGCACTGATGTGTGGAATGAGAAAAGCAAATCATTGAGCTCATTTCTTCTATGCTAAACTTGGGTATAGAGAAACCATGTTTATCAAATTTGTAAGTGATACAGCTTTCTGACATATTTTTACACAAATCAGAATTCAGTATTATTTGATGACCTATTATGACATAAATATAATTTAATATATATATATGTATCCCAGTTCAGACCTTTCCTTTGAACTCTAGATTTGTGTTTTTAATTGCCTCCTTATCCCCATGTGGCTATCACTCTTTTTTTAATTAAAGATTTTATTTATTTATTTGAGAGTGAGGGAGAGAGAGAGAGAAGGAGCAGACTCCCCACTGAGCAGGGAGCCCCAGGGCCCTGGGATCAGGATCTGAGCCCAAGGCAAATGTTTAACAGGCTGAGCCACCCAGGCGCCTCTAGGATATCACTCTTTTGTTCAAAATCTTCCAGTGGTTTTCCTTTTCACCCCAATTAAAAGCCTAATGTATCACAATAGCCCACAAGTTCTATGCCTTTAAGTATCCGTTACCTTTTGAATTCCTTTCTTATTCCTCCCCATAGAATATACCATGGTCCTTCATATGTATTACTTGCGTTTGTGTTCGTTTTGATTGCAAAACGATCCCAATTTTCCATTCAACCCTCTATCCATGCTTTTTGCAATGTGACTTTGCAGGTTCTCTTTTTAAAAAGTAAAACTTGTTTCTCTACGCCTTGCATCTGGACTGGTCCTGTGATTTCCTTTCGCTTAATAAAATGTGTATGGAGTGATGGTGTGCATTTTTTTTGAAGATTTTATTTATTTGAGAGTGAAAGAAAGAGACAGAGCATGAGCGGACGGGGAGGGGCAGAGGAAGAGGGAGAAGAAAGCTCCCCGCTGAGCAGGGAGCCCAGCATGTGGGAGTTGATCCCAGGGACCTGGGATCATGACCGGAGCCAAAGGCAGACGCTTAACCGACTGAGCCCCCCAGGCACCTGATTGTGTGCAACTTCTGAGGCTAAGCCATATGTACCTTGCCCACTTCTATCATTTCTTTGGGGTACCTGCCTCCCTTATGAGAAGAAATTAATCTAGGCTGATGGAAAATAAGAGATCATTTGGAGAAGAACCTATTTGTCCCAGCCAAGGACATTCTAGACCAGCCTGCAGCCAGCCAAGCCCCAAATGTGTGAAATACAAAAACAAAAACCCCAGACAAATTTCCCAGAGTTGCTTACTTGGTCCACAGCCAAATGCAGACACATGGGTGAGTCCAGCCAAAACTGGAAAAGCTACCCAGATGATGCATAGACTCATGAGCATTAGAAATGCTTATTGTTCAAAGGTTCATGACAAGTTTTTGTTTGGTTTATTTGTTTTGAATGTTGTTATCACTACTATTTCTCAGCATATAAAGTAATGTCTGATGGATTTTAAGGGCTCAAGGAATTATTTTGTATGTTTTGGATCCTTTTAAAATCTAATCATATTTTTTTTTCCAGTAGAATGTGTGTGGCTTCTAAATGGCTTTTAGGATCCATACTGAAGCTTGTGTTTTTGTTTTGTTTTGTTTTGTTTTTTTTCTGAATATATTTTGAGTACAAAGACTACACTTACTGTCAGGAAAAAGAATGCTTTGTATAAATTATAGAAGCTTTAATATATACCAGAATGGTAAAAAGTAAAATTTCATAATGTAAATAATTATGGTGAAAATACACGATACAGAATCCCCATTGCTTGCTGAAATAAGTGTAGACTAATGCAGATACTCTGTAGGGAAGAATGGTGGTAATGAGTAAAATTAAATATATTCGTTATATACCCCAGCATTCTTTCCAGGTAAATATCCAAAATAAAGTCTTATGTAAGTTTCTAAAGGCAAATTTACTAGAATGTTCACTATTGTTCTGTTTGGTGGTTGGATGGTTGTAGAGGCAATGGAGATACTCATCAGTAGTGGAATGAATAGGGGCGCCTGGGTGGCTCAGTGGTTAAGCGTCTGCCTTCAGCTCGGATCATGATCCCAGGGTCCTGGGATCGAGCCCCACATCAGGCTCCCTGCTCCACAGGAAGCCTGCTTCTCCCTCTCCCACTCCCCCTGCTTGTGTTCCCTCTCTCAAATAAATAAATAAAATCTTAAAAAGAAAAAAAGTAGTGGAATGAGTAAGTAGCCTTGGGTAGATACACACTTTTGAATGATGTGGCATTTAGTAGCAACATAGAAGGTGAGCATTATAAACATGAGTAGAGCTTAATATCATGGTTCCTAATGAACAAAATTAGAAAGAGAATAAAGTCTATATCACATTATCATTTTATTTTGTATATTAAAATCTAAAACCATAAGACAAAATGACACATATTACAAGAACACACACGTGTAAAATGATTCTCATCAAATACATTGGAATGGTTTATTATGTTGCAAGTAGGGAATAGTAGTAGTGAATGGAAATAAAATGGAATGAATAAATATATAAATAAAATAAATGAGGTTGTGCGGACCCGTGCTATATTGTGCCATATACAGATTATGATTAATTCTCTGTAACTGTGGCTTAAAAAGATACATAATAACAATAATAAGAAGTAGTAGTAGACTAAATGGGGAGATAAACTCAATTCTACACATTATAGATCTCTTTTTGAGAAGAAATAAATAACACAAAGAGTAATTGTATCTATTTCTACAATATTTGTTGAGATTTGAGGTAAAAAAATTTAAGACTCCTTAATGTTTGGGGCGCCTGGGTGGCTCAGATGGTTAAGCGTCTGCTTTCGGCTCAGGTCATGATCCCAGGGTCCTGGGATCGAGTCCCGCATCGGGCTCCCTGCTCCTTGGGAGCCTGCTTCTCCCTCTGCCTCTCTCTCTCTCTCTGTCTCTCATGAATAAATAAATAAAATCTTAAAAAAAAAAAAGACTCCTTAATGTTTTGTAAGAGCAATTTATTCTGTTATTCTTTGGCTTTGTAACTTTAAGCTTTAGTACATTATTAACCTTTGTAATTTATCTTAAGTGTGTATGTAATTCTGAACAATTAATTAATTGAAGATTTAACGGGAAATCTTTATTATTGCTTGAGGGAAACATAGGACTCAAGCACCTTCAATTATTTCAGAATCTCTTATTTGATTATCAATATTTGATATTTAATTTCAAGCAATTGCTCTTTGTCCACTAAATTTAATATAGAATGGTTTTCTTGGATTGATTTGTGTTCTTCTGGTTATACTTATTAAATTTAATCTAAATTTAATCATATTCTGTATTTAAAAATACTATAATTTAAAATGTTCGGGGGCGCCTGGGTGGCTCAGTTGTTAAGCATCTGCCTTTGGCTCAGGTCATGATCCCGGGGTCCTGGGATTGAGCCCCGAATCGGGCTCCCTGCTCAGCGGGAAGCCTGCTTTTTCCTCTCCCACTCCCCCTGCTTGTGTTCCCTCTCTCGCTGTCTCTCTCTCTGTGTCAAATAAGTAAATAAGATCTTTAAAAAAATAAAATAAAATGTTCAATTAATTCCTTTGTGCTTTCTATCTTCATCATGCTATTGATTTTTTTCTTTCCATGCTTATCACTGTATTTTCAATATCCAGGACATTTTCTCTGATCATTTTGTTGATCTATTCACTTGGTGTCAACATAATTGATTCCCTATTGTGTTTTGAAATAGTTTCTGATTGGGGGCACCTGGGTGGCTCAGATGGTTGGGCGTCTGCCTTCGGCTCAGGTCATGATCCCAGGGTCCTGGGATCGAGTCCCGCATTGGGCTCCCTGCTCCGCGGGAGGCCTGCTTCTCCTTCTCCCACTCCCCCTGCTTGTATTCCCTCTCTCACTGTGTTTTCTCTGTCAAATAAATAAATAAAATCTTAAAAAACAAAAAAAGAAATAATTTCTGATTTCACTCTGAAGTCATTGGATGCTCTATTGAATTATTTCTATTCTTTTTCCTTAATGGATTCCCCTACTCTCAACCTCTCCAGGATTGGTGGGTTCAAGATTCAGTCCTGGGTCTTTATTCCAATATATTTTTGACATCTCCATTTAGATTTTGCACAGGCATTTTGAGCCTAAGTTTAAATGGATATTTGGTTACTACCTTTACCACCCATATCTGTTAGACTTTTTCCAGATAAAGTTATTAGTATTTAACAAGTTTCACAGTCCAGTCATCCTGACTTTTATTTATCTTGTCCTGAAACTTATACATAAACAAATCTTGACATTTCTAGTTCCAAATCATATCTCAAATGCATTTGCTTATCTTCATCTTTACTACTATTAACATATCCCAAGTCCCTATCACCTCTAGCCTCAACTAAAATACTCTTCTAATTTGTCATACAACCTCTTCTATCTCCAAACCCCCAATTCATCACATTTAATATAAATCCGTTATCTCTTAAGCTCATTAATGGTTTTCCCATTGCTCCTCACCAATGCTAGTAAGGAAATGCATGATCTGGGCCCTTCCTTTCCTTCAGCCCAATCTATCCCATTCTTTCCTATTTTATTATTCTCCAGCTACTTTGATATATTCTCTTTTCATCAAATACTACTAATTTACATTCTGTCTACGTATTTTGTCTATCCAGGGTATCTCATATAAATGGAATACTGTAATATGTGCTTTTTGTGTTAGTTTTTTTCACTTAGAATATTTTCAAAGTTTATCAATGTTGCATGTATCAGCATTTCATTCCGTTTTATGCACAAATAATATTTAATCATTTTGAGCCAATATTCCATTTCAAATAAATTACTATCATGCCTATATTTGTGTAAAAATAAAATAGCATCCAGTGCTTCCTTATCGTATTAGAAGTCATCGGAAACAACTTACGTGTCTATCTCAAGGGGAGTGGAAAGGAACCACTTCCTTGATGGTGTAGTAAGGATCTCAGAAAATCTGATTTTCCATAAAAGCAACATGAATCCTGGAAAAAATGTCAAAATAAAGTTTTTTTAAACTCTGGAAATTAATGAAAGGCTTACAAAAATCTGAGAAGTTATTTAAGAAATATATCTGAATGTCAGTACGAATGGCAAGTTTCTGGCCTTTTAACTTGCACTATTACCATTAACTTTCCCCAACTTTGGGGCAGTTTTGAAAACCAACAGCTTTACAGTGGAGTAGCTGTGAAAGCCAACAACCTAATATCCACTGAAGAAATCAGAATGGGTGTGGGTGTCCCCCAAAACACTCTCTCCAGATAGTTATAACTCTCTGAATAATGAAACAGAACATATTTTAGGGCTATGAAGCTATTTTGTATGATACTGTAATGGTGAGTACATGACACTATGCATTTGTCAAAACCCATAGGAAGATACAGCAAAATGAGTGAAACTTAGTGTATAGAAATTAAAAAAAAAAATGTATTAGGAAGATGAGTGATTCTCACAATGGGACACAGACATACAAAAAACCCCCACAAGACAATATTTTAAGTATTAAACAATTTCATGAAAGGGGTACGGGGAAATGTTCCTGACCTAAGCAATTTTGGAAATGAGTGGAAACTGTAAGACTAAAGATAAAATCATCTTAGATAGGCAGTGTACTCTAGCTGGCCAAGTTCTTTCTCAGTGGGGCAGGTTAACAATTCTGAGCCACTATCCCTGTGTCCTGGGGTTGAACAAATAAGTGAGTGGATGGTGGATGGTGAGAGCTAGCTTTCTCACTGTTGGAGTGGAAAGTTATGGATAAGCTGGGTTGGGGAGGCTAGAATGAGCCATGTGATGGTGGATTGGAGTTGGACACATGAGTATGAACTCATGTTTAGCTCAATATAGATTCAGATGAATAATTATGAAACTGAGTTATACCCACACACACACATCCACATTTCCAACTGCTGTTCGCTGAGAGCCTAGAAGCATTGGCCCTTTAAGAACAAGTACACCTAACACTCAGATACTCAGATCTTGTTTTCAAATACTATTGTCCAGTAAGAGGAACTAGGGATCCCTGGGGAAATTACAGATTCTAAGATTGGGCTGGGAAATATACGAGCTGAGCCTGGAGTTTCCTGTAGGCCTGAAAGTAAAGATGTGTTAAAAAATCTAACTGGTATAAATACATCAAAGGAGCACAGGGTCCAATTAAAAGAGCTTCCAAAGGCCAAAGCTAGCAGAATTTAAGCGACATAATAAATAAAGTAATACTGAATTATAAACTAAATCCAAAATTAGTATCTACAAGTCCATTCTGATATAAATGATTAATAAGTTAATAAATGAGGAAGGATAGACAAAACTCCCATTCAGAATTCTAAATGATTTATATATATACTTTCCTCTCAAGAAAGTAGAATGTAACTCCCCATTTATTATGTGACTTCCTCCCAAAGAGGACTGGATGGAGAGGGTGGATAATGAGTAACTTTACAGTAGACATCCTGACAAATATTACCTCAGCTAGGTGGCCAAGATCAACATCAACAGTCATAAGTCATGTGCACAGTACTCTGGATAGTATTTGATGAGAATAGTTCTTTTACTCTGTGTCTTCCCCATAAAGATCCCAAACGGCAGTCTATTAGAAAGACCTCAGACAAACTTGAATTAAGGGAAATTATACAAAATACCTGACTGGTACTCATCAAAACTGTCAAAGTTCTTTAAAATAAAGAAAGTCTGAGAAACTGTCAAAACTAAAACTGAGGTGATGACTTAAGGCAATATGATATTCTGGATGGGGTTCTAGAAAATAAAAAATATATATATTAGTTAAAAATTAAGGATATAGGAATAAAGTATGAACTCTAGCTAATAATAAGGCATCATCATTGTTTCGTTAGTTGTGTTGAATATATCATAGTAATGTAAGATCTTAACAAGAGGAGAACCTGGGTATGGGATATACAAGAATTCTGTGCTAATTTTGTAAAATATCTTTAATTCTAAACTATTCTTAAAGAAAAAGTGTATTTGAAAATATCATAAGATTGAGAAAAATAGAGATAAATAAAATTAAAGAGAATATAAAAATGATTAGATAATATATCCACTGATGTGTATTATATATTTATATATAATATATGTAATAATGATATAACTATATGATATAATACAATAATTATAATAATATGATCAAGTATAGAACATATACACAGATATATATAAATATAGAGAGTATGTATAATAATATTATATGCTATCTATTTGGGTAGATATATAGTATAAACTCAAGATAGATCTCAGGCATTGGGGGGAAATGCTCATTTAGCAACTGACAAAATTAAGGAAATAAATACAAAACATGTAACCTGATAACATGTTTGAATTTCCAGCATCCAAGGAAGTATAAAGACAAATTATCTCTGTGATGCTGGTAATGTCTTAAGTGTTACAGAGAAAAATACTACTATTAAATATTCACTGAATCAATATATTACTCCTATACAAAATAACATGAAAACACTTTTTTTCATGCACAGATGTTGGAGGTATTTCAGTGAGAGTCTTCTCTGAATTCTCCATCATCAATCATAATCGTGACCATCTTCTCTTCATTATAGTTAATATTTGAATGCTTACCATATAGAAGTCCTTTCCTAAGCTTTGTAATGTATCATTTTGTTTAAACTTCTGAGCATTCAATTCATACTATCTCTGCTTCACAGAAGAGTAAAATGAGGCTCAGAGGGTTTAGTAACTAACACCAAATCATGAGACATTTTATTATTTAAATCTACTTGTATTTAAGAGATACTGTAGACAACTAAGAAATCTATAAAATTTAAATATTCAAGAATTGACAAATGTCTGTAGATCTATAATCAGTTATATTAGGGTATCTGACTAGTACTTGATAATATGATTTTGAAATAGCAATATCAAAACAATTTATGATTTTTTAAAAATTTGCAAGATTCAAATAAAATGAGTCTTCCATGTTGATGGAAACTTTACATCATTTTTTAAATGGGATTATTTGTGCACATTAATGTTTACCAGGTCATACGGTTATGTGCTGGGTTTTTGCATGGGCTCCATCCACTTTCATGTTCAATCTCACTTAGTTGAGAATGCTGGAAGATGAGAAACTTTATTGCCCAAACTCTTGCACCTAGGGATTTCAACTAAGCATATCATATACTTTTTTGAGACTTGGAAGCAAAAATTAGTTATAGGTCACTTTACTGCAGGACTTGACTGATGCTGGTGACAAGCAAGGACATGGGAGTATGAGCCATCCCTGGGACATCCTTCCACTCTAGTTTTGTCTCCTGGGTGTGAGGAGTAGCTATGGCAGCAGTGATGATTTTCTCCTTCTGGTTTAGCCCCATGTTGCAAACTGAGATGCAGTATGGTTCACTCACTTCTGTAATGTTCTTGCAGGAGTCTCATTATAGAGCCTGCTTTTCCGTTCTCCCATCTATTTTGTAAACACCCTAGATGAAATCCCTTCCTACCTAAAATACTTAGACTGTTTTCTTTCCTTTACCCACCTGATGTATCACATAGGTTATTTTATACTTCTACTGATGCAAATAAAAAAATAAAGGTAAGTATCTTAATGTACACAGTAAAATCCCCTTAAAATATTTACAGATCTCCACCTACTTTTGCCTGCTGTTGAAGAAGTCTATCTAGAGCTGTACCCTTAGATTCTATCTACGGAGCAGAGACACATAATTATGCCTGTGAGATTCAGAAAAAATGGGGATCTTTTATTGAGCCTTGAATACCTGCTGGCGCAGGATGACAGCCTGAGTTCCCCCCTTAACGTGATTCGGGGAAACAAAGCACTCAAAACAGTTGTGTTGTTCCTCGTAACAATTTATAGTTTCTCAGAATCATTCCTGCTTGGTACCCTCCAAACTCTCTAACAAACTGTGACATGAACTCTCTCTGACTATAGCATTCATTAAATTTCCAGTTGTTTCTGGACTTCTGGAATGGCTGGTTGATAATCTAGGTGCTAGTATATATTCCTCATAATACCGACCATTCACACGTGAAAGTATGTGAGATGTGAGTGAGAGATGGAATTTTCTTCTGTCCCCTCTCAAAACATCATGAGGGCAGGTGTTACAATAAGCCCCGTGTAGAAAGGCAGTGTGTAGTGCCTCAGGATGCAAAGGGGAGATGTAGACCAGGGCCATTCTGCCCTCAGACAAGTAAAAAATGCCTTCGATCACAGGGTCAGACCCAGAACAGGAGAAAAGGTCAAGTGTATTTTCTTCCACACCACTCCATAACTTACAGAAATTCTGTTTCAGGTTTCAGGTTTTTAAATATATCTCTTATAATCTAAATATGCCTTCCCTCTCATATCTCATTGCCATATTGATAGAAAAAAATGATATGTCTCTCAACCTGTTCCTGAATGGCTTAATAATTATTTTTAGTTGAAAAAACTGGTCTAAGAAACCATTCTGAAAAACTTGATTTGTATTACTTTAAAATCATCCATCTGAACAAACAGGTGTGAGAAAAATAAAACTTAGAAAATGCCACTCTCTCTTCCCACTATCATTAACCTCAAAAGAATATTACAAATTCACTTCTCTCTCATATATATATAATATATATTTCTTAGAAAATAATACTTGTTCATACGCATTGACTGTGGGTTTGGTTCGGATTTGTCTTTGGGATATGTATTCATTTTGTATTTTTATGATAAAATTCCCTTCAGTTCATGATGCAATAATTCATTTGACAGAGTGATAGTATCATTTAAATTACAGAATTTGTATCATAAATTATTATGGAAATAATTCTCATTTTGTTCCCTAGTCATTTTCAAGGGGTTCAGTGTTAAGAGCCTCAGTGTTCTGAGGGTAACATCACTCAAAAATCATTTTATTCAAGAATCTCACTTTGAATGATTGGTCCAACTTGATGATTTTGATAATATATGCATATTTCAAAAGCAGTTGATGGATGAAACACTCCATGATATTTAATGATTTTGCTCCAGGTTGGGAATTTTCTAAGATGATCATTGACACTTTAGGATCAATTGTATAAATTTTATTTTGCATTGAAAGGGAAGGTGAAGTAATCAATGCATTTTTTAGTGTGTTCATTTATTGTAGTTCTTTTGCAAAATTTTGCCAAAGTATTTCCTGTGATCTTCATTTTATGTGTGCAAAATATAATTCTAGTTATTTTTATGGTTTAATATTTATTTTATGGTGTGCAATTTACAATAGCAATTTCAAACAACTTTTTCACAGAATTAGTAATGTAAGAAAATATTTTTGTCATATGAAATTGGAAAAAAAAACCTTGGAAATGACTAGGAAACACAATGAGAATTTGGAATTACTGCAGGTAGAAAAGGGTGTATCTGCACATACAAACAGACCTACACATATCATGTTCTAATGGGAGTTACTTAACTATCACCTGCTTTATACCTGGAGAATGACCATAACTGCATCATGGTTAATCATCACTGCAGTTATAACTAGGAACATGTTTTTTGATTCTTGTAAAATTATAATTTTCTTTGTAGTATTTTACTGCATCCTCCTCCTGCCCCATTTAAGAAGAGTAAAATAATGTATAAGAGCATTAACAGTTTGGCACTTTGTATGTCAGTGTAACTCCAAACTGAGGTGTCCTCACTGATAATAAACTCAGGATCATTCCACCTAGTCCTGGCAACATTGTTCAGTCTTCCATAATGGTAGTGGCTAATCCAGAATTTCTCTAATGGAAGAGAATATGATTAAAAGGGACAGAAGGCCCAGCGAAGTGGGTTGCATGAAAGCATTATGTCAATTTGGACTACGCATGTCGGAGTGTCATGGTAGGGAGTGAAAATCACCTCTTTTATATAAACTCATGTTTGCACAAAAATCAGAACACTTTTATTTATATTGTTTATTTGGAAGAGTGTAGATTCAAGTTAATGTAGATAACGGGTAGGGTGGTCCAGCTAATCTATTTTGTGGCTATCCTTATCATGAGAAGAAAAATAGAATAGACTCTAAGAAAAGGTATCCCTTAGACAACCGGATTCTCTTGAAGAGTGGGATAAGTAAGCTACATCAAGGAGTCTCCCTTTCCTCTTCCAGTGCAAAACTACTTGACTGCTGCAGAAATGAAGTATCTGATATCAGAATGAATCTCTCCACATAGAATGTGTCAAAATTCAACCCCAAAAACATGTAGATTAAATCATCCTTTGAGAGGTGAGCTACAAAATAAACCCTCTCCACAAGCTAGTCGTGATATGAGGTGATTACTTCACATACTAAAACTTATGTTTTCATGCTGACTTTCAGAAATTTCCCCATTTGTAACATTTTCTATACTCAGTGAATTTATTTTATTTTATTTTTTTGTGTGGGTCTTTTCCCAACACACTGATAGTATCCAAGCCTGGGACTGCCTCATTCATTTTTATACTGCAGCATGGTGCAAATTTTAAAGCCTCTGGATATACTTTTCATTGGATGAAAGACTAAATTATAAAAGGAAACAGGAAGAAGAAAAATAATAGTAGATGTTACCAATAATGCAAAAGAAAAGAAAAAACACACACACCCAACTTTTTAGCAATTTTAGATTAAAATAATATGTATCCCTTGTCACACTTACTGCAATAAATACAAAATTCAGAAATCTCAACGGAGCGTAAAAAGAAACTAAAGAACATTTGTACTCTTTTCACATATAAATATCAAATTTCAGGCTATAGTTTTAAAATAACGTTATATGCCATATTGCTATCGAAATGCATTCGTCTTTGTAAAAATCAAGCCCACTACCTATTTCTTTGGATCATCTATACAGTGGACTTGCGAGGAAACAAGCCGGAACATCAAAAATATTGAAGAACCGCGATGACCACTTTAAATGTTTGGTTTGGGGTAATCAAGTCTTAAAAACAAAAAATGCCTCCTAATCTTGAACAATGCTTTCGTGGCCGGTCTGCCCTCTCAGCCTTCGCTTTGTTCGGGCGGACAATCCGGCTTCTCTTCTCAGCCCGAAACGCATACCGCCCCCTCCTGGCCTCCTGCTTCGCTGGAGCCTGCAGCGGGCCCGAAAGCGTGTCCTCGGCTTGTCTGCTTTTTATTCGTGCATGAAGATAACGAAGAGACATCTTAGTTTAAACCAAGGTTACTATTAATTCTGGAGAGGAGATAGGGCAAAGAAGCAAACATAAACCAGGTTAAAATATAAAAGATATAAAGGGAGATTTTAAAGGGCCTTAATATCTAACAAAACTCATTGTTTCTTTCTATAGCCTCTTGCCCCGGCCTCACTTTCCTAGACGGTGTCCTGAAGCTTTCAAATATTTCTCGATGCCGCTCTGTAATAATAGGTTCCAACGTCTTTCTCCCTCTTCAGTGCTGTGCAGGCTGAATTCTAAAGCTCTTCCTCTCCCGCAAGATTGTTTTGCTTGTGTTATTGGAACACGCCTCCAGGCACAGTGGAGAAGGGCAGGGACTTTGCAGATGGAGTTGGGGCTACGAGTCAGCTGACCACAAGATAGGAGATTATTTCCAATAATCTGGGTGGGCCTATTATAGTCACAAGTGCCTTTAAAAAGCAGACAGGAGGGCAGAGGGGTCAGCTGGAAATGCAGCTCCCGAGGCAGGAGCGATGACCCAGGGAAGGAAGCTGCCCTTGGGGAGGGGGGCACGCGGGAAGCCGGGGAAGAAAACGCACGCCGCCTTGGGAAGCGCACATCAGTGGGGGAGGCAACCTCGGTCCTCTCACAGCACAGCGATCCGGCCACCGACCTGAATGAGCCTGGGGACAGAGCCTCTGGAGCATCTTAGGACATCTTAGCACAGCCAGCCGCCACCTTGATTGCGCCTTGCGAAACCCACAGCAGAGAAACCAGTTACGCCAACTCAGAAGTCCGCCTACAGAATCATGAGACATGCATTTGTGATGTCTGAAGCCGCCAAGTTTGTTGTAAGTTTTTAATGGCAGCAATGCAAATCAAATTCGAGTACTGAAGTCCTACCCTTAATTCCCCGTAAACTATGTGAACTCCCTGGCCATGCATTCTTAAGTATCTCTCTCACACACACACACACACACACAGAGTGAACTAGAAATGTTTAACTTAGAATTTGTAAGTTCAAATATAATTGTTCATTTATTCAACAAGATAGGAGGTTACCGGCAGATGGCACAGACTCATTTCAAGACACAGATGTATATTTTTTAATACTCATTTTTATCTTATTTTTAATTAGAAAGTGACACTTCAGACTGAAATTACTAGAAACCCCCAGTAAGTCAAGGAGGAAAAGAAACTGAGGAACCAGAAAAGCAATGGCAAATTTGTTGCAAAGTAACAATTAATTCAGCATAACATGATTTTGTGGATTTGTGTGTGTGTGTGTGTGTGTAAATGGTAAAGGAAGAGCTTAAAAGAGAAAGACCAGATCCTAAAAGCCCTTCAATCCTTTATCCAACCAATGAGGCACAGACTGCTCGTCACTGGAAATCCCATAGGAAGCAGGAGGAGCCCTGGTGTCTGGATGGTGGATCATTCAGTCCAGTGGGGAATTTCAATTTCAATCATACCGTCAATCCAGTCTGTGCAGTCTAGGCAAGGCCCTAACAACCAGTTCCAGGCATTTTAGTTTTCTCCAATAAACAATAGGAAGCTATTGCACAATTCAACTTCCTATTTTAAGATTTTCTGTTAGAAAGAGAAGTGAACAATCAAGTTACTTTTTGGAAAAATGACTCAGATGACTGGAGGGTTAAATGACTGGGGGATGGTGAGTCTGATGGCAGGAAGACTGCCAAATTTCTCATGGTAAATGAGCAAGAGATGCGACAACAATTAAAAAATCAAACTCAATGAGAATTAAAAGAAGGGGTGAGTTCAGCAAATATTCTAGGAAAATGCAATAACTGATTTAGAAAATTATTGGATGTGGGGAAAAGAGAATATAGGATGATGACCAGGTATGCTCTTGAGCAAGTTGCTTCCATCAGCTGAGATATATAGGAGAATCCATAAGAATATTAAAATTAAACATGACATTTTTTCTAATTGAAATTCTAATGGGGTGTGAAAATATCAAAGTTAAATAGTCAGATGCGGTAAGCCAAATAATGACCCCTCCCCCCCAAAAAATCTGTGTCCTAACCCCAAGTGAAAGTTAATTTATACAGCAAAAATGATTTTGGAGATGGGTTTACATTAAAGGTCTTAAAATAGGAAGATAATCATGGATTATCTGAATAGTCCTGATATGATCACAAGGGTCCTTATAAGAAGGAGGCAGGTGATCAGGGTGAAGAGTAAGACATGTAACAACCAAAGCAGAAGGTTGGTGAGATGTGAAGAAAGAGCCATGAGTCAAAGAATGCAGACAGTTTCTAAAAGTTGTTCCAGAAAAAATAGCTCTGTCAGCACCCTGACGTTAGCCCAGTGAGACTGATTTTGGACTTCTGACCTCTAAAAATATAAGATAATAAATTGTAAACCACTGGGCGCCTGGGTGGCTCAGTTGGTTGGGCGACTGCCTTCGGCTCAGGTCAGGATCCTGGAGTCCCGGGATCGAGTCCCGCATTGGGCTCCCTGCTCGGCGGGGAGTCTGCTTCTCCCTCTGACCCTCCCCCCTCTCATGTGCTCTCTCTCTCTCTCAAATAAATAATAAATAAAATCTTTAAAAAAAATTGTAAACCACTAAGTTTGTGGTAATTTCTTACAATAGCAATGGAAAATGAATACAGCAGATGTATGACTGTGAGCATAGAACTACGAGATAGGAGTAGTTCATATCTCAATCCCCTGTACCCTGCCAGCAAATCTCCATCACAAGTGTGGTTATGTACTTTAAGGTATGAATTTATGTTCTACCAAATGCCTCTGATTTATCAGCAGTAAGTCTCCTCTCAGGCCCCTTCTCCCCCATGACACCCTGCTCCCTAAGCAAAAAACAAAAAACAAAACAGAAGTTACTTGAAATCAGCACCTTTTTTTATTCTTCCATAAAACCTAAATTCATTAAAGAGATTACACTAAGATGATGAGCAGAAATGTGATACTGTGCAGGGCAGAAAATATAGAGCCTCAAGGACAGCAGACGGTGGGTTCCAACAGCTGTGGAAAGTGTCCAAGAATGTTGGAAGCATTCTCACGACTCTCTGAAGCGCCTTGAGGAAGAAACAGCTGCCCATAGGGAAAGGCTATGTGGTGTATGTCCGGAGAGGCTAGTATGCCAGAATTTTGAGGCTCGGCACTTTCCTAACCATGACGTATAGCATAAACAGGAGATTCAAGAATCTATGTGGGCTGTAGCAATAAAGGGGTGCACATAATGGACTAGGGACTTGAGACTCCTCTTTTTTTTTCTTTCTGGAACACGTATAAATTCTCCAGACTTTAGGCAAGTAGAGGGAGAGTATGGGAATAATAGGAATGGTAGAGATTGCATTTTCCTGCCAGCTATTTGAGATAGGAACTAGAAGTGGGGCTTATGGCTAGTTATAAAATATTGAATATATAATAATTTTTGCATGCCTTTTCTTGTGAAATAAGATTGTCTGCATACAGAATAGAAAATAATTTAGAAATTATTAAAATTAATAGACTTCAGGTTGATGGACATAGGATGACTGCATAAACCCATTGAATTTCTACATACTAGCAATATGGTATCTTATTTAAACAATTGCTTATAAAATTGTTTTACAAATACTGAAAATTTACAAAGACAAGAAAGCATTTGGGATATGAGGTATTGAGTTTTACAATGAATAAGTTATTTTTAGAAAGATAAAGAATTCATTAAAAGATATTAAATCAATGTAGATGTAATATTGATGTATAAGAAAACTCAGTGTCTTACAAAAGATGACCATTCTCTCCAAATTGATCTGCTACCTTAAAGAAATGTCAATAAAAATTCCAAAATTGGTCTTCATGGAACTTGAAATATATAAAGAAATACAAAAAGCCAATAAGGGCCAAAATGTGTTTCTGAAAATTATCTACATGAGGTAATATGCTGTACAGATATTATGATTAACTGTAAAGCTACAAAATAATAAAGATTGATACAGGGGTGCATAGTTAGTACAATGAAATAGAATAGACAGCAAATATACCCAAACATATATAAACACTTCATTTATGGCAGTGGTGGTTTAACCCTGGAAGACGATGAGTTAATCAACCAATGATCACTAGGTGATTGATTTATCCACCTGGGAAAAGAAATGACAAGGCAAGTACCACCTCACATCACACACATATAAACATAAAATGATCCAAGATGATTAATCACTTAAATATAAAGACAACATTAAAATATTTTTTATAATTCTTCTATTTATTTATTTTTATTTTTTTATTATGCTATATTAATCACCATACATTACATCATTAGTTTTTAATGTAGTGTTCCATGATTCACTGTTTACGTATAACACCCAGTGCTCCATTCAATACGTGCCCTCTTTAATACCCATCACCAGGCTAACCCATCCTCCCACCCTCCTCTCCTCTAGAACGCTGTTTGTTTTTCAGAGTCCATCATCTCTCATGATTCATCTCCCCCTCTGATTTCCCCACCTTCATTCTCCCCCTCCTGCTGTCTTCTTTTTTTTTTTTTTTAAGATTTTATTTATTTGACAGAGAGAGACAGCGAGAGCAGGAACACAAGCAGGGGGAGTGGGAAAGGGAGAAGCAGGCCTCCCGCCGAGCAGGGAACCCGATGCGGGACTCGGTCCTGGGACCCCAGGATCATGACCTGAGCCGAAGGCAGACGCTTAACGACTGAGCCACCCAGGCGCCCATGTCTTCTTCTTTTTTTTTTTTTTTTAACATATAATGTATTATTTGTTTCAGAGGTACAGATCTGTAATTTAAGAGAATATGTATATGTCCTTAGCATAGGGAAGCATTTCTTAAATAGAAGACAAAAGTAAAACTATAAAGACTAATAAGTGTGGTTGCATTAATATGAAGAACTTCTGTTTCTCAATCTATTCTCAAAATCCCAGCAAGTTATTTTGTGGATACCAACAAACCAATTCTAAAGTTTATATGGAGAGGCAAAAGACTGAGAATAGCTAACAAAATATTGGAAGAGAAAAATAAAGTTGGAGGACTGACCTTATTTGACTTCAAGACTTACTATGAAGCTACAGTAATCAAGACAGTGTGATACTGGAAAATAGAAAGTAGAAAAATGAAACAGAATAGAGAACCCAGGAAGGGAGCGCTGTAAGTATAGTCAGCTGATCATCAACAAAGAATCAAAGGCAATACAACAGAGTAGATAGTCTCTTCAATAAATGCTGAAGAACTGGACATTAACATGCAAAAAGATGAATCAAGACACAAGCCTTTACACCTTTCATAAAAATTAGCTCAAAACGAGCATAGATGTAAATGTGAAATGTAACACCAAGGGTGAACACTAAGGTAAATTATGAATTTGGGATGATTGTGATATGTCAGTGTAAGTTCATCCTTGGTAGAAAATGTTCCTCTCTGGTGGTAATGGGGGAGGAGGCTATGTAGGCCTGGGATCATGGAATATATGTGAAATCTCTGTCTTGTTCTCTGAATTTTGTTGTAAACCTAAAACTGCCTTAAAAAAAATAAAGTCTTAAAAAAAATAAATAATAAAAATAAAAATAAAAATAAATAAAAAAATAAAAAAAATAAAGTCTTAAAAAATCTTATGTTAAGAAAGGTTGAACAGTTTCAACTAAAAATTGGATAACAATAATTATGACATGCATAAATTAAAAAAGTAAAAAATAATCTGGAATACATTAGCTATTGTAACAAAACAAGAAGAGAAACAAATGCCAGTAAAAACATGCAGAAGATAATGTGCCAACACAGAAGAGGAAACACAAATGATAACAAATGCATGAAAATATGTTCTAGTTCATCACTAAGAACAATTTAAATATAGTAAAAGTTAAATTCAGACAACCTCTAGTACTGGATCAGGCAAACAGAAACTGGTCCCTTATATATTGCTAGTGGAAATATTTATTGAAAAACAATTTGCCCTTTTTAATGGTATTTCCTTGTCTCTATTGTGCATTGTTTTCATATTTAATGAGTCTTACAAGTGATTCAGTGTTACTCGGCAGCATTTTCTTCATTTCTTCGTGTTACATAAAATAATGATGCATCTCATAATCATTGGCATCTTATGATTTGAAAAAAATACGGCAATATATTTGAAGAAATATAAATTGTACATTAAAGAATTTCTGCTTCTGGTTTCACAGCCTACTTAAGTTTTTGCACATGCCATTTTTGCCTAACTACATTAGTCATATCCAAAAATGTAAGCAGAATATGATAAATACCATCATGACATGGAAGTGAAAAAAAACCAAACAAACAGAACCTACCTTTCAAGAATGACAGAAAACTTATGTTAAAAAGTGATGGATGTTATCCCTCCATTGTAATAAAGCTTTTTTTCCTTTTATGTTTTCATGACATTAATCAATAAATCAGTTATATTTAGTCTAGTAGAGACAATTATTAAATGGGTGCCCAAACTGGTAAAAGGCTGTACTTATAAATGGTCTCTTTGTAAATGACTGTCAATTGGGCAGGGATATAATAAATATTTTATAGGGGATAAAACACACAGATAGTTAAACATTTAAATAACAATGTCTTTGTCAGATTAGAAAATAAACTATATAACTAAATATAAAGAAAGGTAGAGAGAATTCGAATAGATTCTTTTTCACCTGTAAAATTTTATGTCCTTTTTTTGATTCAAAAAGAATGGATAAATGGTGATTTTCCTAACTGTACTCTACCATCTCTGAACACAGCAAAAGTACATTGTCAGGGGGCCCCCGAAGGAGAAGATGGGTGTGGAGTGGGTGGCGTGCTCCCCGACTTCAACCACAGTAGTGCTTTTGATTTTGTATTTTTCTTACTGGAAAAACGTGAGTTATAATTCGAGTGGCCACAATCCCAATATTTACCACTGCAAACCCTGCCTCATGTCTACTCTCCTCTTGGTGCTGGCTGGCATCTCACAGGGACTTTTTCATCATTGCCCCAAGATGACTGCATCCATTCCAGATCTAACTAAGATCCCTTTAGCTTCTCGTTCAAAGGAGAAAAGAAACTACAAAAGTGTCAGAATACTACACAGTTAAAAAGAAATCAGCTTAGGCCTGACTTTCACTCATGATTCAGACTGATGTTCCTATGAATCTCTACCTGAATTTGGATAATGTGATTATCCGAACAGCCCAAGACAAGTCAGGGCCCATTCAAAGGAGAGGAGGCTGTATGCTTTCCCTCAAAAGTTACATGTGCTGTCTGGAACTGTTGCGCGGTTTGGGGGCCCGAGCGCAAAATGAAATTGCAGGGCTCCGTGTTAAAAAATATTAAAGATTTCAAGACAGCAACGACAGAGCATAAAACCAAGCACAGTGCCCTTCTAAGCATGGAGCCCTGTGCTACCGCACTGGCCAGGTGCCCATGAAGCCCCCGTCTGCTGTGTATTGTTTAACCAGAAGAAGGGTAAATAGATTCTTGGTGGAAGAAAATAGCCTATGTCCAATACGGATACTGAATTCAAGCTTCGACTCACCCTTTCAGTTTTAATTCCAAGTAATGTTTTTGAGCTTTGGAAAAGTCTTACACTTGAAAAAACAAATTTTAATAATAATACAAAATGTGCAACACATTCTTTTCTTTCATGAACTTTATGCTTCTATGCCTCTGTATCTTAACTTCCATATTTTCTTTTGGATGTGTTCCCATTTGTCCTTCATTTTCATGTGGATACACCATTACCTCCTCTTCTCTAGGAAGCAGAAAAATGCTGACACTTTAATACATATTTTCCTGCTTGTTTCCCCTCTGCCTTCATTTCATCATTTCCAATCCTTAATTATACTTATCTCCTCTCTTTTCCCAAAGCACTCCGAATGTTCCTCATTTTTGTCAACTATAAAATTCTTTCCCAGTGACAGGTTTCAGTTTTAATTATCTCTGAATCTAACCATAATATATAGAGTATGGAGTTCAATGCCTTGCACCTAGTGGGGCCCAATCAATATTTGATGAGTAAATGAATATCATTATTTTCTTACCCATTGTTGTGCTTATTTACATTCCTGGCTCTGACTGAATCCCCGCATTTAATTAGATAATAGATATCAGAGCACCAGCATAATCCCAGGTACTAGTTAGTTCTCAATACAAAATACAACATGATTTGAATTTGTATAATTGCATCATTTATTTAAATGTACATAGGCATACTGCGCATAACATTTTATCTTAAATAAAACATGTTTCTATAAACACAGTTATATTCTGTAATTTTCTAAACTCAGAATTCTTTATCTACAAATGGTATTGTTTCTTAAGTTGTGTGTGTGTGATTTGCCTTGTGTTATCTTAATTATGTTCCAAACCCCATTATATTTTAATTTAGGAAAACATTATACAAACATGAAAAAGACTGGCATGCTGGATGACTTTATAATTATATTTCATATACCAGGTTGTCATGACTAATTAATCACTTTTATACCTTAAAATGAACACCAAATTAATGACACCCCATATTCTTAAACAAAATGATTTTAGCACAACATTATTTTCTGGTTAAAGACCTTACTAGACTACAAATGTGTTTGCATACCTTATCTGTAATTGCAAGTGTCACTGTAGTAGGAAAGCTATTAACATTATGCAGTGAACATTTAAAGAAATACTCATAGTCAAAGAGATAATATTAGGCAGATAATTTAATTATTAGTTTGATTGCTTCTTAAACTGACTCATCAGCCTTCTGCTTCAGTGTTTATCATAATTTGCATTCTTGTGGTGAACTCTAACTAAAATGACCAAAACCTCCATATATTTTTCAAGCAATAAGTCTAACAACATAAAAAATAATTGGCCAAGATTAGATTTCATGTTGGGGTGCCTGGGTGGCTCAGTCTTTAAGCGTCTGCCTTCAGCTCAGGTTGTGATTTCAGGGTCCTAGGATCGAGCCCCGCATCAGGCTCCCTGCTCCACAGGAAGCCTGCTTCTCCCTCTCCCACTCCTCCTGCTTGCATTCCCTCTCTCTCTGCATCTCTCTCTGTCAAATAAATAAATAAAATAATAAAGTAAAATAAAATAAAATAAAATAAAATAAAAATATTAGATTTCATGTTGACCGGAAGTAGCCTTGCCTTAAAAATATATTATTTTATAATTGGGATCACTTTGTATGTCTATACATGTAAAAAAAAAATCTCTTACTACTCAGTTTTTGTTTTCTTTAAGGACCCAATCCATAATATTTTCAGGAAATTGGATTGTAATAACCACTTTGTACTAAAAAAATCTTCTATATGTTAATTTACTATGTTCTACTTATGTTTGTTATATGTGTATCTATACCCACATCTATCTATTACTTTTATATGTTCATCTACTTGAAGTGAGAAGAATTAATGAGATTATATACATAGATCTATAAGTACATACACAGAGAGAAGTCAAAGAGCATGTTTTCACAACATTTCCCATGGTGAGACTCTATAATCATGAGACCAATGATTGTAACCATATCCTTTAAGTTTAACCATAGGCAGGTTAATTTTATACGTTTTCCTTAAGGGCTTAAATGTTGGGACTATAGGTTAGTCAATAATGTGACAATGAACTTGATGAAAAGTTGAAACTAATTTAGCTGTTCTCAAGGCTGCACATACTTTATATTGTGTTGGAAAATGTTGTTTGCCTATTTCAAAGGGATCTATATGTTCATACTTTAGAACAAGAAAGATTGTAAGCAACTTGAAGAAACTGATAAAATGTCTATGGAAGAAAAGAGGATTTGGCAACCCAAATTATCCAGACTTGTCATGAACATTGATTTAATTCAAGTCTGTAATCCCACGATAATAATCAAATAGAGAATTAAGGAATTATTTCGTCGGTTTTGCCAATCTGGATAATCCAGGACAAAATCCTTCCTGATTTTCAATAGCCTGAGAGGATTTTAGACATCTGTATTTTTCATATAATTGCTTTAATGCTTTCTTTAACTTTTTCTTAATATTCAAAGCTGAACTTACCTTGCATCAAAATTTGTTCTTTAAATGTATGTAACAAAGTGTTCTGACATGGAATAAGTGGTAAAATTAATATTTTTAAAATAAGTTCATGGGGTGCCTGGGTGGCTCAGTTGGTTAAGTGACTGCCTTCGGCTCAGGTCATGATCCTGGCGTCCCTGGATCGAGTCCCATATCGGGCTCCCTGCTCAGCAGGGAGTCGGCTTCTCCCTCTGACCCTCCCCCTCTCATGTGCTTTCTCTCTCTCTCAAATAAATAAATAAAATCTTAAAAATAAAATAAAATAAAATAAAATAAAATAAGTTCATGAAAGTATATCATAGAAAAGCAAAGGGATTTATATAAATGTTCCTTTTGGAATGATAGGGAAACAAATGTCTCCTTTTCTGCTGGTGATAGAATAGTTTCCTGTGAAACTTACTTTATCTGGAATTTTAATTGATCAGTGGGAGATCAGTAACTACATAGCCTCATGCAAATTCAGCAAGAATAACGTGGATGTGTGTGCTTGTGTTTTTAATTGGGAAAGTTTCTACATCCCAATAACAATAACAGCAAAACACTGTGCATGTGGGTATGTATGTGTACATTTTAAAGAGCCATTTTGTTTCTTTAGGGAACTGGCAGATTCTAAGAAAACCAGTTAAATATAGTATACTTGTTACAGTAATTGCATTACATAAAAAGGGATAAATTAAGATGTTATAAATGTGAAATGCCATCTGTTTCTGTTTTTGTTACATTCGTCACATGCATCTGTTCTTATTCAGCTATAAGGAAGCACTTTGTCTTAATTTACACATCAAAATATTGCAAAAATATCAATTTTGTACATGTAAAAACTTCCTTTTCCTGAAATGTATACTAAGATCAAGGAGTAACAAATTTTCAAATTAATACTCTATCTTTAAAATGAAATTAAAAATTATATATATATATATACACACATATATATGCATACATACACACACACACACACACACATCTGGCTAGATAAGAGGGATTCAAATCACTCAACTAAGTACAGTTTGCTCCAAATTATTTAAAAGTATACAAGCATCATTTCTATGATTCATTCATTCTGGACAACAACGAAAACTGATCATAGTAAGTTAAACTAAAAACTTTTTCTCATATTTGATTGTGTTGGTATCATGTAGAATATAAATGTGTTTTGTAATAATGAGATTTATGCACATATATATAAGGTATCATTTCAAAGTGTATGTTAAGTGATCATCATCCTAATACTTTATTTTGACTTAAAATTATCAGACATAACCTTCATATTCTGAAAACAAACAGACTTAAACTACCTGCATTGTAAGTGAACAAAAAAATGGCATAGAACAAAAAAAGGACACTAATCCAAATAGGTTTTGAATATAGTATTATGCTGACTACATACTTTCAGGGTAAAGATATATACAATCACAAATAAATCTTAAAATATAATTTGGAGTTTTCCTGTTTCTAGTAGTATTGGTTCAACAGTACTCTAACTTTATGAGTATTGTATCAGTAGCAAATGAGTAAATATTTGATATTGTGAAGAGACAGGGTTCTAACACTGTGAAAAGAGAGACAGATGGAGAAACAAGGAAGAACCCTGTACTACCAAATTAACATGTAGAGGTATCAAAAGAAACTCATATATATATATACATATACAAGCATATATTTTAGCAAAGGCAGTCCTAAGAGGAAAGTATATAGCAATACAAGCCTTTCTCAAGAAACAAGAAGGGTCTCAAATACACAACCTAACACTACACCTAAAGGAGTGGGAAAAAGAACAGCAAAGAAAGCCTAAACCCAGCAGGAGAAGAGAAATAATAAAGATCAGAGCAGAAATCAATGAAATAGAAACCAAAAGAACAGTAGAACAGATCAACGAAACTAGGAGCTGGTTCTTTGAAAGAATTAACAAGATTGATAAACCCCTGGCCAGACTTATCAAAAAGAAAAGAGAAAAGACCCAAATAAATAAAATCATGAATGAAAGAGGAGAGATCACAACCAACACCAAAGAAATACAAACAATTATAAGAACATTTTATGAGCAACTGTATGCCAGCAAATTAGACAATCTGGAAGAAATGGATGCATTCCTAGAGACATATAAACTATCAAAACTGAATCAGGAAGAAATAGAAAACCTGAACAGACCCATAACCCTAAGGAAATTGATGCAGTAATCAAGAAACAAGAGCCCAGGGCCAGATGGCTTCCCAGGGGAATTATACTAAACATATAAAGAAGAATTAATATCTATACTTCTGAAACTGTTTCAAAGAATAGAAATGGAAGGAAAACTTCCAAACTCATTTTACGAGGCCAGCATTAAATTGATCCCCAAACCAGACAAAGACCCCATCAAAAAGGAGAATTACAGACCAATATCCCTGAATATGGGTGCAAAAATTCTCACCAAAATACTAGCCATTAGGATCCAACAGTACATTAAAAGGATTATTCACCATGACCAAGTGGGATTTATTCCTGGGCTACAAGGTTGGTTCAATATCTGCAAATCAATCAATGTGATATGCTACATTAATAAAAGAAAGAACAAGAACCATATGATCCTTTCAATAGATGCAGAAAAAGCATTTGACAAAGTACAGCATCCTTTCTTGATTAAAACTCTTCACAGTGTAAGGATAGAGGATACCTACCTCAATATCATAAAAGCCATCTATGGAAAACCCAGAGCAAATATCATACTCAATGGGGAAAAACTGAGAGCTTTTCCCCTAAGGTCAGGAACATGGCAGGGATATCCACTATCACCACTGCTGTTCAACACAGTACTAGAAGTCCTACCCTCAGCAATCAGTCAACAAAAAGAAATAAAAGGCATCCGAATCAACAAAGAAGAAGTGAAACTCTCACTTTTTGTAGATGATATGATACTTAATGTGGAAAACCCAAAAGACTCTGCCCCAAAACTGCTAGAACTCATACAGGAATTCAGTAAAGTGGCAGGATATAACATCAATGCACAGAAATCAGTTGCATTCCTATACACCAACAACAAGACAGAAGAAAGAGAAATTAAGGAGTTGGTCCCATTTACAATTGCACCCAAAACCATAAGATACTTAGGAATAAATCTAACCAAAGAGGCAAAGAATCTATACTCAGAAAACTATAGAATACTCATGAAAGAAACTGAGGAAGACACAAAGAAATGGAAAAAGGTTCCATGCTCATGGATTGGAGGAACAAATATTGTGACAATGTCAATGCTACCTAGAGCAATCTACACATTCAATGCAATCCCTATCAAAATACCGTCAACCTTTTTCGAAGAAAAGGAACAAGTAATCCTAAAATTTGTATGGAACCAGAAAAGAGCCTGGATAGCCAGAGGAATGTTGAAAAAGAAAAACAAAGCTGGTGGCATCACAATTCCAGACTTCCAGCTCTATTACAAAGCTTTCATCATCAAGACAGTATGGTACTGGCACAAAAACAGACACATAGACAATGGCACAGAATAGAGAGCCCAAAAATGGACCCTCAACTCTATGGTCAACTAATCTTCAACCAAGTAGGAAAGAATGCCCAATTGAAAAAAGACAGTCTTTTCAAAAAATTGTGTTGGGAAAATTGGACAGCCACATGCAGAAGAATGAAACTGGACCATTTCCTTACACCACACACAAAAATAGACTCAAAATGGATGAAAGACCTAAATGTAAGACAGGAATCCATCAAAATCCTAGAGGAGAATGCAGGTAGCAACCTCTTTGACCTCAGCCGTAGCAACTTCTTCCTAGAAACATCGCCAAAGGCAAGGGAAGCAAGGGCAAAAATGAACTATTGGGACTTCATCAAGATAAAAAGCTTTTGCACAGCAAAGGAAACAGTCAACAAAACCAAAAGACAACTGACAGAATGGGAGAAGGTATTTGCAAATGACATATCAGATAAAGGGCTAGTATCCAAAATCTATAAAGAACTTATCAAACTCAACACCCAAAGAACAATTAATCCCATCAAGAAATGGGCAGAAGACATGAACAGACATTTCTGCAAAGAAGACATCTGAATGGCCAACAGACACATGAAAAAGTGCTCAACATCACTCGGCATCAGGGAAATCCAAATCAAAACCTCAATGAGATACCACCTCACACTGGGCAGAATGGCTAAAATTAACAAGTCAGGAAACGACAGATGTTGGCAAGGATGCGGAGAAAGGGGAACCCTCCTACACTGTTGGTACGAATGCAAGCTGGTGCAGTCACTCTGGAAAACAGTATGGAGGTTCCTCAAGAAGTTAAAAATAGAACTACCCTATGGCCCAGCAATTGCACTACTGGGTATTTACCCCAAAGATACAAATGTAGTGATACTAAGGGGCACATGCACCCCAGTGGTGATAGCAGCAATGTCCATGATAGCTAAACTATGAAAAGAGCCTAGTTGTCCATCAACAGAAAATTGGATAAAGAAGATGTGGTGTATACACACACACACACACACACACACACACAATGGAATATTATGGAGCCATGAAAATATTGAAATCTTGCCATTTACAATGATGTGGTTGGAACTAGAGGGTATTATGTTAAGTGAAATAAGTCAATCAAAGAAACACAAGTATCATATGATCTCCCTGATATGAGGAATTTGAGAAACAAGACAGAGGATCATAGGGAAAAGGAGGGGAAAATGAAACAAGATGAAACCAGAGAGGGAGACAAACCATAAGAGACTCCTAATCTCAGAAAACAAACTGAGGGTTGCTGGAGTGGAGGGGGGTGGGAGGCCTGGGGTGGCTGGGTGATGGACGTTGGGGAGTGTATGTACTATGGTGAGTGCTGTGAATTGTGTAAGACTGATGAATCATAGGGCGCCTGGGTGGCTCAGTTGGTTAGGTGACTGCCTTCGGCTCAGGTCATGATCCTGGAGTCCTGGGATCAAGTCCCGCATCGGGCTCCCTGCTCGGCGGGGGGTCTGCTTCTCCCTCTGACCCTCCCCCCTCTCATGTGCTCTCTCTCTCATTCTCTCTCTCAAATAAATAAATAAAATCTTAAAAAAAAAAAAAAAGACTGATGAATCATAGACCTGTACCCCTGAAACTAATAATACAGTATATGTTAATTTAAAAAAAAAAAAAAGGAATGGGGAAATAACCATTGTTTCTTTAAGTCTTTCTTAAAAAAAAAAAAAGATTTTATTTATTTATTTGAGAGAAAGAGCAGGAGCGGGGGGTGGGAGAGGAGTAGAGGAAGAGGGAGAAGCAGACTCCCATTAAGCAGGGAGCTGGATGAAGGGTTTGATCCTAAGACCCTGGGATCACGACCTGAGCCGAAGGCAGATGCTTAACCAGACTGAGCTACCCAGACCCCTCTTTAAGTCTTTCAATGACCTCTGGATATGCAGCATTACCCAACAGGATCCCTGGAATGTTGTTTTTAGAAAAATTAAACAAGAATTTTCTGAGACTTAGAAACCCAAGGTGCTGATGTAGGGGGTAAAGAGGGTGCCAGGCTACATTTGGGGGATTAAGAAGATGTCCTCAAACAGAATGTTGAGGCCTCTCAGTCCACTTTTCTTTGTTTCACATCTAAACCTCTCCCTCCCATGTTGGTGATTAGAGGACTCCACAGGTATCTGAGAATTCCCAAAGAAAAGCTGACTGACCACCTTACTACAAAGTCAGTCTCTTTTCTCTCTTATCTCCTAATCATTTAGGCTATAGGTTTATAAAATTTATTAATCTCAAGAAAACAGCTCTTTGTTCCATTTTATCTATTGTTTTTGTTTTTTATTTCATTATTCATTTCTGCTTTTATCATTATTATTCTGTTTCTTCTGCTTACTTTGTGTTTCATTTGTGCTTATTTATGCAGCATCTTAAGGTGGAAGCTGAAGTCATGATTTGAGAACATTCTCTTTTTGTAATATGAATAGTTAGTATGATAGATATCTGCCTAAGTGTTGCTTTACAGGCATCCCACAAATTCTAATACATTATATTTTCATTTTTGTTCAGTTCATAATACTTTTTAATTTGCTCTTTAACCAGGTTACATACATATGTGTTATTTAGTTTCCAAATATTTCAAGATTTCTCCAGAGTTCTTCCTGTTGTTAATTTCTAATTTGATTCTTTTGTGGTTAGAAAACATATTTTGCTCAGCTCAAAATCTTTGAAATCTATTGACACTTGTTCTAGTCCCTGAACATATTTTATCTTAATAAATGTTCCATTTACACGTTACAAAGTATGCACATTTGGCTGGTACTTGGTGGAGCATCCTATTGCCAATTCATTCAAGTAGATTGACAGTGTTTTTAAAATCTTCTGTATCTTTTCTGTCTACTTGTTCTATTAATTAATTAAGAAGGGTACTGGATCTCTCGACTATAAAGGAGATTTGTCTCATTCCCTTTGAAGCTCAATCAATTTTTGCTGCATGTATTTTGTAGATCTATTATTAGGTAAGTAAATAAAAAATTATAATGGATGTGCCCTTTTGTTGAATTGACTCCTTTATCATTATGGAATAATCCTTGATCCCTAATAATGTTCTTCGTACTTAAATCTACTTGACTGATGTTAGTATAGTCATTCTAGCTTTCTTTTATGTTATGATAGCAAGATCTATTTTTTTCATTATTTAAAAAGTATCTTGTATTTATATTTAAAATGCAATTCTGATAGGTAGCATATAGTTGGGTCAAGACTTTTTTAATGGCAGTGGTTAAAACATTTACATTTAATGTGATTATTGATAGAGTTAGGTTTCAGTCTTTCATTTTGTCTCTTGTTTTCCATTTGTCCCATCATTCTTTTATCTTTGTATTTTATTGATTACTTTAGAATGAGTTAGAGAATACATCTTTAATTTATCAAAGTTTACCTTAAAATCATGTTATACAAATTCACATGTATAAAAACCTTACAATAGTATTCTTTCATTTTTCCTGTCCTGAACTTGTTGCTGTTATCATGTATTTCATGTATACATACATTTTAAAGATTTATTTATTTGAGAGAGAGAGAGAGAGAGAGCGAGAGAGAGAGAGTGTGTGTGTGTGTGAAAGAGAGTGGGGGAGGGGCAGAGGGAGATGATTTTCAAGCAGACTCCCCAATGAGTGCAGAACCCAACACAAGGCCTGATCTGGTGACCCATGGGATCATGACCTGAACCGAAACCAAGAGTCAGACGCTTAACCAGCAGAGTCACTCAGGCACCCCGAATATATACATATATTTTAAATGCATAATATATTGTATTTGTTTAAACAATTATATTTTAAATCAATATATATAATAAGAAAATGATCTTTTAAAATTACTCACAGTATGGTTACAATTTCTGTGCTTTCTTTAACATTTCTCATAGTGAAGATCTGATGATGATGAAGTCTTTTACCTTTTGTCTGAAAATGATTTTATTTAACTTTAAAATTTTTGAAAAATACATGTACTGAATATAGAACACTAGCTTGGCAGATTGTTTTTTTCTTTCAATACCTTAATAATTTTGCTTCACTCTCTTTTCCACTCCATTGTTGTGGATGAGAACTTTGCCGTCATCCTTGCTTTTATTTCTCTGCAGATAACATGTCTTTCCTCTATATGGTTTAAGATTTTTATTTCTGATTTAGAAAAAAAAAAATTTTTATGGTGTGCTGTGGTATTGTTTATGTCATGCTTCTTGTGTTTTGGATTTGTTAAGCTTCTCAGATATACAGTTTAATGGTTTTCATCAAATTTTGAAAAAATTCAGACATTACTATTTTATTCTTTTTAATTTTTTAAAAAAATTATTTATTGGAGAAAGAATGAAAGAGAGAGAGCACAGAGGAGGGAGGGTTAGAGGGAGAGGTAAACTTCCTGCTAAGCAGGAGCCCAGTGCGGGGCTCGATCCCTGGACTCCGGGAGCATGACCTGAGACGAAGGCAAATGCTTAACTGAGTGAACCACCCAAGTGCCCCCAGATATTACTATTTAATTTTTTTTTTGCATATCTCCCTCCTCATTTCCCTTTGTGGTCACTCCAGTTTTATGTATTAAACCAATTGGAATTTTTTCTCACAGCTCACCAATGCTCTTTGTATGTTTTATAAATTCCATTTTATCTGTGTATTTATTATTTCAAGTTCATGAACCAAGTTTCTTCCTGCAATATTTAATCTGCCATTAGTCCAATCCAACATATATATATTTTTAATTTCAAACATTATAGTTTTCATCTCTAGAAGCTTGATTTTTTTTTTACATCTTCCATGGGCCTACCTAACTTTCTGAACATATGGAATGCAGGTATAACAATGTTTTAATGCCATTTTCTACTAGTTTTATTTCTATATCTGTATGATTTTTGTGTAGATTTCTATTAATTGAGTCTCAACTTCATTATATGTTATGCTGCCTGCTTCTTTGTATGCTTGGTTATTTTTGATGGGTTACCAGACTTTGTCAGTTTTAGTTTTGGGGTGTTGGATAATTTGGTGTTCCTGTAAATTATTTTCGGCTTTGTTCTATGAAACAGTTACGTTACTTAGAAAATTTTTGATCCATTTGAATCTTGCCTGTAGGTTTTATTAGGCAGGTCTAGAACAGTGTTCAAGTGAAACATTAGTTATTCACTTCTGAGGTCAAATCATCCTTAGTCCTATTCATTGCCCTGGAAATGAGAAGTTTTCTCCATGTGGTGGTAGCAATTGATACTATTCCTGGCCCTGTGTGAGTTTTAGATGGTTCCTTTCCCTCCCTGAGTAGTTTTCACATACACATGGCATTGATCAGTACTCTGCTAAATACTCACTAGAGACTCTTGGCAGATCTCTGGAATTCTCTTCTGTGCTGCGTTCTCCTCTCATGTAGTCTGTCCTACAAATTTTATCAGTTCTGGTCTTCCCAGACCCTCTGCTTTGTGTCCTTAACTCAGAAAATCCTCTGGGCTCTGCCTCCCTCTGCCATGGTCTGGGAATTATCTAAAAGGAGGGAACTGTCGCAGTTGTAGAACTCATCTGGTTTGTATTCCATCCCTTATGGATAATTTTTGCCTAATCCCAGTATCTTGAAGACCAGTCCTTTTTTCATATATTTTGTGTCTATTTTGGTGGGTTCAAGAAGGGAAAGTAAGTCCCATCTGTTACTCCATAAGGATGAGAAGCAGAAGACTGTCACATTTTGTTTGACCTTCATTTTCCATTTTGAATTTCTTCATTACTAATACTCTTTTCAGAGTCCAGAGTGCTCACCATTACACTATGGAACCCCCACTATTTTCATTTTAATAGTTAAATTTCCCCAAAATTTCTTGTTTGACTTTTCCAAAGTTCTTATTATTAAATGCCTGATATCCTTTACTCTTAAGAAAATAATTGTTTCACAAAATCATGAAGCACAAAGAATGATGATTAGAAAGGGCTGTAAATAAGTCTAGTTCATGATTTAACGTCTGCATATTAAGAGAAGACAATGGAACAATGGCCCTTAGAGAAAAGTTTAGCTGACCACAAGTAAATATTCACCTCATTATAGTAGTACTGCAATCTACTGTTGAAAGGACAGCTTCTTGTGATTTCCCTCACATTCATCTACGTTTAATATCACCTACCATTATTGCAAAAAATAAATACCATATTAATTATGCTTAATGTTTATTAACTATCCACCCTATTAAAATGTAAGGTTCCAGAAAATAGAAATATCTGTATATTTTTTTCACTTATGTATTTCAAGAGCCTAGAGAGAGGTTGGCCCAGAGTAGGCATAACTATTATTCTTGAATGAACTGAGGGAGCTTAGTAAGGAGTTCAATTTTTGTTCCAAGCTACAAGTGGTACATGATTCCTGAGACCTTCTCTTTCATAGTCCAAAGGCAGGAAAGTCATTTTTTTAATGACCTAAGTCACCATTATGGCAATATCTAGCTTTGCATCAACTTGGGAAAGACACTTTATTTCCATGCTTTTGTTTTGTTTACAAATGTGTAAAATGAGCAATTTCATTTACATTATTTTGAAGGTTGGCTTATGCCTTTGGTTACCTCTAAAGTTGATGAATTGACCATTGACTTCTTGGACTCTTTTATCACACCATTTTTTCTTTCCCCTCCCTCTCTTCTTAATTTCTGGTTCCTTCCTCTCTCCTCTATTTCTACCATTTCTACTCTTTCCTTTATATGTTCTCTCCCTATTGCTGCTCTTCTTCTATCTCTCCCTTTCCTCTCCTTTTCTTTCTCCTTCCTTCTCTCTCCCCTCTCCATTTCCCTTTCCTTCTTTTCTCTTTCCCTTCTCCTACTTTTCTCTAAAAATACAACATTCATTAATTTGATAGGTTTTGACAAATTAATGCTTATAAACCATGTGCTAAGTATGATACTACATACTAGGGAGATCCATTAAAGCAGTGTGATGAAGTACCTGCCATCACAGAGTTTAGAAACTGCCAGAGAAGAGTGTCTTCCTTATACCCAGAGAAATAGGTGGGAGCCAAGAGTCATGGTGTTAACCAATCCACATTGATACATTAAATTTTAAAACTGAAAATTCAAAATAAATTTGAAATATGTTGATTTTCTAATAATGACAGTTTCATTTAACATTTGGCCTATTTGTCTTAAGAAATAAGTCTTAAGAATAAGTCTTGGGTGCCTGGGTGGCTCAGTAGGTTAAGCGACTGCCTTCAGCTCAGGTCATGATCCCGGAGTCCTGGGATCGAGTCCCACATCGGGCTCCCGGCTCAGTGGGGAGCCTGCTTCTCCCTCTGACCCTATCCCCTCTCATGCTGTTTCTCTCTCTCTCTCTCTCAAATAAATAAATAAATAAATAAATAAATAAATAAATAAAATCTTAAAAAAAAAAAAAAGAATAAGTCTTAACGAGTTAAGAAATCTTAAAAAAAAAGGCGGGGGGTGCCTGGGTGGCTCAGGTGGTTAACTCTTGATTTTAGCTCAGGTCATGATCTGAGAGTCATGAGATCAAGCCCTGCTTCTGGCTTAGCGTTCAGTGGGAAGTCAGCTTGAGATTCTATTCTCTCTCTCTCTCTCTCTCTCTCTCTCCCTGTGCCCTGCCCACCCACGCGTATGTTGGCACTTGTGCTCTCTCTCTATAAAATAAATAAATCTTTAAAAAAGTCTTTAAAAACTTTTGTACCATAGAATATGTTCTGTGTGTATGTGTGTGAGAGAGAAAGAGAGAGACCAAGATAGAAGGAGAGGCAGAAAATAATCAGTTACTTACCAGTAAATAGTGTTGGTATGCAAGCAGGCACCTGAAACTTCCCTCAAGCAAAAGAAAATCAAAAGGTTTTCCCATACCAATCTAACTTATATAAATACAGAAAAGCCCACTCCCCCCAACTCACATGCAAACACAAAACACAAATCCTCTGAACTTGCACCATACCCTCCCTAAGACATTAAAAAATCTTTGCAGTTCACGAAGTTTTAGTTGTGTATCATTCTGTGAGGCTATTTCTGCCTCATACCAGTGATTGTGGAAATGTCAGGGGACTCCTGTTCAACAGTAAATAAGTAATACCTACAATGATAACAGTCCCATTTATCTACCTCCTAAATAGCTCTTAAATTTAACTTCATATTGGTTTCCACTGCCTCAGCTCAATCTTTTATTTCTCACCTAGAAAACTATAATATCTTCCAAACAGGGAACCTCAATTCCACCTTATCATCTCTATAGTATTGCCCAAAGATTTTGTGTTGTTTGTTTTAAAACTTTTATCTGCTTATAAAAGTATAGTAGATTATTAGAAGTAATTTATGTGGAGTTCAAATCCAGACTTTATACTATCTGCGAAAATAAAAGTTATTTACCCGTTCAAACCTATTCTCATGTGTAAATGGAGATTAATAAGTACTACCTTGTGTAATTTTTGTGAGGAAAATATACGGCATGCATGTAAAGTGCTTCTCACATTGCATAGGATCTAGGAAATCCTCAATGAAAGTTAATTTTGTGAAGCTGTTGCTGCTTATAGTAAATAATTTGGAAACTTAAGAAAAATAATAATGAAAGAAGTAGTAAACAATACTTACCCACCCATTAATGCTTTATAGAACTTCTTATTTTGTTTTCTGGTCAGTGCCTGTAAATGATGCACCGATCAGTTAATTCTTGGGCCTGCAGATTGGATTTATAGTCTCTTATTTGAAATAATACTTTTTTTTTTTTTAAGAATAAATTTTCAGGTCAATTTTGATCAAGTCATTGATTTTTAACCAAACTTTGTAAGTACTAATAGGTTAAAGTGAAGTTTGATATCTGTTACTCCTCTCCCTCCCCTCCTCCAAACCTCTCTTCCCTCCTGCCTTGCTTTCTGGCTCTTCTTTCACATCTTCTTTCCCAGATGAAATTGAGGAGAGTTGACATATTTGCAATATTGAATTCTTCCTCCAGAAACACAGTGTATATCTTATTTGATTCAAGACTCTTTTCTTAGTTCCCAGTACATTTTTTTAGCTCTGGTTATTTGGGTCTTGCATAGTTTTCTTTAGGCCTATACCTAATTTTTATATAGTGGTGCTATTATGAAACAAGCGATTTCATCATTAAATACTCTAAATTTGAATTTTGATCTTCTAACTATTGACTGTAAGTTCTCCAGGGGATTCTGTTTAATATTTTGGTAAACACTCATATCTGAAAATATCACCAATTTTGCTGCTTTTTTTTTTTTTATCATTTCTAATGTTGAGAAAATGTTTGTGGGTATTAACTATTTAGAGTAAGTGAATTCCAAATATTATATTGAATTCTACTCTTGAATGTTAGTGGTAAATAGTTTGTGTAGTGAAATCCAGGTTCAAAATAATCTTTGCTTATAAATTTGAAGTTGTTAATGTATTGTCTTCTAAAGAACAAATAATAATGCCAAATTATTCTTATTCATACAGAAATAATCTGCTTATGTCTTCTTTGAAATCTTTTCATAAAATCACCACATATTTTATGTTTTGTCTAGATACATGGGTAAGAGTACCTCTTACTCTTTCTTGGAAATTATAATAAGACTTTTGTTTTTAAAATGGACTTTTTTATTGAAAATTGATTAGAGAATAGTCACCTGCCTTCGACCAGAAATTTTGCTAGATTGTGCATCTAGAATATTCTTCTATTTGTCTTGAATAAACATTCCATACAAAATGAGGTTGGAGCTCCTGAAAGACAAAAACAAAAACAAACCCCAAAGAATCTAATTGAAATTTTTGGAAAACATTTTTGTTATCTGCTTATAAATCTTTGTATCTGTGGCAGAATCCTGTTTGAGAATTTTTTTATAACATACTCCCTGAAGGGAATATTGTAGTGAATGCAGCCTCACAACCTTCACCTACTTTATTGGAAGGTTATGCTATATACAGAGAATAATCTAATGATTTTGAGTGACCAAAATGATCTTTCTTTTTTCACAATAGCATCTATAACTAATTGTCCAAAACTTAACTGTTTTCAGAGACCCTGCTCTGCTTTCAGATTTCTCTACATCAGTAAATGGAAACTGTATCACTCCACTGCACCACAACTCTGGCTTAAAGTTACCATTGCTCATCTGAACTGTTTCCGTAACTTTCTCCTTGCTTCTCTTCTATAGTCTATTTTTTTTACCTTTATCTTCTACCTTATTTACCTTTATCTTCTACTATTTTTTATCTTCTTTATCTTTATCTTCTTTATTTCCTTTATCTTCTACTATTTCCCCTCTGAACCCTATACTCTAGCCTGTCTGGCATCTGTGATATGCCTTAAAAAGTACCCATTACCCTCCTGCCACAGGCCCTTTGTACATCGTATTCCCTCTCACTAGGATTACTTTCTCCAGATATTTTTATTTCAGGTCCTCTTTTCCTTCATGTTTCTGTTCAAATGTCTATGTAGTAGAGAGATCTTCTACATAAAATAACAACCAGGGGCGCCTGGGTGGCTCAGTGGGTTAAGCATCTGCCTTCAGTTCAGGTCATGATTCCACGGTCCTGGGATCGAATCCCACGTTGGGCTCCTTGCTCAGCAGGGAGCCTGCTTCTCCCTCTGCCTGCCATTCTCCCTATTTGTGATCTCTCTCTTTGATAAATAAATTAAAAAATCTTAAAAAAAAAATGACAATCAAATACCCCAACTACTTTCCCCTTATTATCCTTGTAACATCTATTATAGAAAGAAAAATAATTCTAAAAAATAATTCTAAAATTTAATTGACTTTTGTAAAATAAAAATCTGTTTCTTAACATCACAATCGAACTGCAGAGTCAAGAGAGTTAGGTGGACAGTTAACTGCACTTTGTTCCATACGGTACAATAACTTGGCCTTTTGTGAAGGAGTCTGTGGATAAAATTCAGTGGATCAATGAACCTGAATGGAAAAAATTATTACATTTTAAAAAAATTTTCAACAACCTCTAACTAAAATTTAGCATTTTCTTCAATTATGAATGTAAACAACACTGTGGAATAATATTAGTAATGACTGTGACTTTGTCACCAATACAAATCATAATAATTTCCTATTAGATAGTGGTCATGGTCATTATAAGATAGTTATAAATGTTTTTATGCTCTTAACTTCTGAAAAGTCGTGGTATTTACTAAACTTGTCACTGAATCACAATGGTGTCTACCTGGGTCCCCCACTTTTGAAACAAAACAGTGTTTGGGAATGTTGTTGTGTTGCTTTCTTTCAATTTGAGTCTTTCCCTATTTTCTAAGTAGGATTTCTCCGACATGTGCTAAGATCTGTGCCTATTGCCACTGTTGATTCAAGCATTTACCTAATTCAGTATTCAATATTCCCTTCATCATTCTAAATATGAATGTTAAGAATGTGTGAATTTTGGGCGCCTGGGTGGCTCAGTTGGTTAAGTGACTGCCTTCAGCTCAGGTCATGATCCTGGAGTCCCGGAATCGAGTCCCACATTGGGCTCCCTGCTCGGTGGGGAGTCTGCTTCTCCCTCTGACCCTCCCCCCTCTCATGCTCTCTGTCTCTCATTCTCTCTCTCGCAAATAAAATCTTAAAAAAAAAAAAAAAAAGAATGTGTGAATTTCTTGGGTGCGGGGTGGATATCGACACATCAATGCCCATAGCTCATCATGTCATCTTACCTAGAACTAATAAAATGATCTTTCTATCTCACAAATTTGATCAGCCCACTCACGAATCCATGCAAAAATGGTTGTACATTCCCTTCATCACAAAGTACTAATGCCTCAGCTCGGTACACAGAAAACTTCTTTCACTCATCTCTGTTTATACAATGCAACTTTTCAGGGACGCCTGGGTGGCTCAGTCGGTTATACAATGTAACTTTTCTGTTTCCTGTATTATCTTGCAGCAAGGATAATAATAATAATAACCCTTTATTGAGGTTAATATACTTTGTGCCATATACTAGGTGTTTTATATAAATTATCTCATCTAATTCCCACGGCAACATAATGGGGGTACATACTATTATTATCTCCAAATCAAAAATAAGGAAAATGAAGGTTATAGGTTAAGTAAATAGGTGAAGGTCACACAAGCAAGAGATGTGAAATTTAGGATTTCGACCCACACTGGTTGAGTTGACTTCAGAGCCAAAGATCTTCACCCAGTACATTACAGTAACACCTGTGAGTCCCTAAGCAGCCCCACTATGTTCCTGGGCCTGTCCTAATTCCACACTTACCACATTGTATTTATGGAGTTACAAACCTGCTGGCATAATAAGAAAAGACGCTTCTTTGTTTCTTTACAGCAGTATCTGTTGGTTTTCTATGCTGTGATTTTAATATCCTAAATACCTAAAAGTAAAAATAATTCTATAATTTAATAGGAAAAATAATTTTATCAAGATTATGGTCTTTCAGGTTTGAATGAAAAGAGGAAACAGAGCTCTGATTCTTTAAGAAAATAAAGTGGAGCCATACTAAAGGTTTAGGCACATTTCCAGCTGCATTTTTAGAAGTTTGCATTTTAAATTAGAACAAAGGTAGAAATCAAGCTATAACAACAAAATTGTTTAGCCCCAAAGATCACCTCTCCCTCAAGGCTTCCCTAAAGCTATTTCTTATTTTAAGTAGAATTCTAGCTTTTTTACTGCTGCTTCTCAGGGGAACAAAGATGCAACATCCTGATAAATTTAACATTTCTTATACTGAGAATGTCTCCCAAGAGATACAACCACTTGCAGCATTGGATAGGAATCTTGGTAAACATGTTGTGAAAGCAACTCTTACAGGAAACCGAAAGCGTAACTTCCAGAATGTCATCCTCTTAAGAGTATCAAAGGATTCACCTGTCTATATAGATCACTTTGCAAATTTTAAATGAGACATTAATGATAAAACTTTTTCTAGCTTTTATTTACTTTATTCAATACTTATTAGTATTGAATCCTATTAGAACAATCTGTGAAGCGTTTAAAAATGCAGCTTCCCCGTATGCCCTTCTTCTGAATCAGAGAGACTCTCAGGTGGTTCTTTGGAGACTATCTATAATAAACAGTAAACTCCTAAAATCCCAGGTTCAGAATGATCTTAATTCACTTCTATAGCAATGTGAAGGGAAAAGGCTGAAGCAGACCATGGGATATTACTTAGATCAGGATGCAGAGCCCAGCCATGTCTCCTCAGCGTGGAATTACTTTCGTGAATCAGCACGGCTCAAGGCCACGATCGTTAAGTGGTCGGAAACACATGTGACTGCAAATGCCGCATTTCCTCCTCCGTCAGGGGATCACTGAGAGCCATCAAGCTCATAGACAGCAAGTATAAAGTCAGAATATCCATAGACGTGTTTATAGTGAGACATAAGCCTGTTAAGTTGGCATTCCCTCGGGCGCCTGGGTGGCTCAGTCGTTAAGCGTCTGCCTTTGGCTCAGGTCATGATCTCAGGGTCCTGGGATCGAGTCCCACATCGGGCTCCCTGCTCCGCGGGGGGCCTGCTTCTCCCTCTGCCTGCTGCTCTCCCTGCTTGTGTGCATGCTCTCTCTCTCTCTCTCTCTCTGACAAATAAATAAAATATTTTTTTAAAAAGTCTATTTCAGGGACGCCTGGGTGGCTCAGTCGGTTAAGCGTCTGCCTTCAGCTCAGGGCATGATCCCGGGGTCCTGGGATTGAGCCCCGCATCGGGCTCCCTGCTCTGCGGGAAGCCTGCTTCTCCCTCTCCCACTCCCCCTGCTTGTGTTCCCTCTCTCGCTGTGTCTCTCTCTGTCAAATGAATAAATAAAATATTAAAAAAAAAAATTGGTATTCCCTCATATAAATGCAGATGATATTGATCTGGAGGTAATAATCATAACAGCCATTTATTAATTTAAGTGGTGAACAGGCTGGGTGCTCCAGCCACATGGAGAGCACTCTCTCGCGCTGTGGACGTGCCACGTGAGAAGTCAGGTTATCCTGATATAAAAACTGCAGTGTTAAGAATGGTGTGCTGTGGATGTGAGGGCGATCTGGCTGCGACATCTGTCACCCCACTGATCGCCAGGGTTGATTCGGCTGATCTGGCTGGCTGGGCGGGTGTCCCCTTCCTCCCTCACCGCTCCGTGTGCGTCCCTCCCGAAGCTGCGCGCTCGGTCGGAGAGGACGACCTTCCCCGATGGAGGAGGACCGTTCTTCGGTCCAGGGTATACGAGTAGCTGCGCTCCCCTGCTAGAACCTCCAAACAAGCTCTCTCAAGAATGGTGTGCGTGCTGTTTCCTGATAGCTGGCCACAGCAGCCTCTCACATCCCTGTCCACATTAACACATCTGCCCCTGAAGCATAAAAGTCTTTGTTCTCAGGCCAAGGCATACTCACCCCTTTGAATGTCTGCAAAGAAACTTGATATTTCCCTCTGTGGCTCCATTTTCCTTCTCTATGGAAGAGCTTCCCCTTTTCTGAGTGAGATTTTTTTAAAAAATTATATTAATACCTTCACATTAGGTTATAGTCAAGGCTTCTGAGCCTGTAAGTCTTAAGGTTTACAGTGGTTTGACGTATTACCACTCTGATCCAAAGTGTGTATGCTTTAAAGTTCAACTTTCTTTTGAAAATAATGTTTTTATTATTATTGAGTTCTTGAGATCATGGGTGGCACAACTCAATTTTCCTTCCATTTGTTCCCTAAAATTTTATCATGGGTCATTCACTTATTTTAATTGGAAATGTATATTTCAAGAAAACATTTGATAAAGCACTGTAACTTATTGGTTTATCTCCAATAGCAGTCCCTTGAGAATCTTACTTGTATTTATTTATTTATTTATTTTTTAAAGATTTTATTTTATTTATTTGAGAGAGAGAATGAGAGACAGAGAGCATGAGAGGGAAGAGGGCAGAGGGAGAAGCAGACCCCCTGCCGAGCAGGGAGCCCGACGCGGGACTCGATCCCGGGACTCCAGGATCATGACCTGAGCTGAAGGCAGTCGCTTAACCAACTGAGCCACCCAGGCGCCCCAAGAATCTTACTTGTATTTAAATTTCCAAGAAGAAGAGGAGAAAAGATAATAATACAAAAAACTTAGTTCAATGGGATCATAGCAGTAATATGATACTCTTATGTATTATATGCTGCTTAAAGATCACGTTTTTCCTGATAGTATAAAAACAGGAATAAGCTCTTGCAGGGAACCATTTCATAAGTCCCACTTCTAAGCTGATTAATTAATTATGTGCTCTGGGATTCAGACGACAGCCTGTGCTATGAATGATCCTCTTGGTTCGGAGACTTTTTATTTAATAGCATTCAAAAGTAGACATAACTAATACTTGATTAGATTTTAATTTTGAGTTAATCAACCAACATACAAATAAACATGTTATCATCTGAAGATACTTGAAAGATCTTTTGACATTAAATTTCAAAAGCTAAAAAAAAAAAGATTGAGTTAAAAAGGCTGAATCTACACCGTAATGAAAATTGCATGTGGTTCACACTGATGTAACTTTTCTATTTAACAAATACCTCCAGTACTGTTGGCTTAAGACAACAACCACCATTCAGCTTATTATTCTGATATTTCTAGACTTCTAGAGCTTGACTTTTCCATCTCACTTCTCATCCTGGAGCACATTAGCCAATGCAGATGGTGGCCTCAACTTCCAAGCTCAGCAGCAGACGGATCGCGTCAATGCACAAGGTATGTCCAGTCTCTGCTTATGTTATATATCCTACTGTTCCATCAGCCAAATCAGAATCAAAAGGTTTGACAATTGACCACCTCGTGAACAGAGGAACTGCACAATTGCCATGCAAAGGAAGATGCAAAAAAATGGGAGGGATTTGTGGCCATTTTACTATCGATCACAAATGATATATTTTATTTGCTACAGAAAGTTCTAAGGACACTTTTGTCTAAGGCAGTGGTTCACAAGGCCTAGACATGACATAAGCAACCAGTAACTCTTACTGGTCACCCTTCCTCACACAATTCTATAACTCCCCCATGGAATTTTAGCTTGTTAACTTGAAAAGTATCCTTACGTCTGGCTAGAAAAATTCTCGCGGGACCTGCAATGTGATGAAGAGCTTTCCATCTGTTGCCTGGGGAGGTATTTTATATATTTTATTTGCTGACATGTTCATGATAGCAGAATGATACTGGAAATTTTAATCTGTAATTACTCCTTAGTGTCCTTATTGCACTCTTATTGTACTCTTTAGACACTTCTGAAGTTAGCCTTGAGCCAAACTGCGATGTAGGTTCATTCCTGCCAGACACCTGATCTGGGTGCTTGCTATTTCTCTGCTTGGTTTCAGCAGTTTCCCTTTCAACCATCAGAATTGTTAAATAAGCCGCAGTTACTCACCCTTTTAAAAAGTCTTCTCTTGCATGGCTGCACATTCCCTGCCACTCAGAGACACTTAGGGATGTAAAAAGAATGGCAATTATAAATGGGAAGGAAATGAGGGTAAGTGATTTGTAGCTGGGGAATAAAGAACTTCAGTAGTCAAACTTCAAGAGCTCCTGAGCAAGTTGGTCACTGAAATGCTTTTAAAATGATATTTGCTGTGAACATCTTGCTTTTCTTATTCCGTATTCACTTTAGCAGATACTTTTTATGGGAATTTTATCCTTTATTTACTTTTTCTATAGGCGTTAGCCCAATAAGCTGCAGCAGGATTTATGTCAGATTATTTAATTTCCTATCCTAATTTATGTTAGAGAATGACAAAAACGTTAGAAGAAGAAACTTCTGTGGTCTCTGGAACTTCTCATTAATCAAAGTAGAAGCTCTGGGCTACTCTCTGACATTTGACTTTTTCAGTACTCTGTGAAGTGTTATGTGATATGCAAAGTGGGGGAAGGTGAAGAATGTTAATTAAAAGAACCTCTAAAGCAAGATCTAGGTGATTCATCTCAATTGAGAGAGAAAGTCAAAAGGAATTTTTAAACCACTGAATACAATAGGTGCTTAAGAATTGCTTCTTGTATCAAGATATCCTAGTGAATACATGAAGTTGTCAGCCCAACACACCTTTTCCAAGATCTCTTTCCTAGCACCTGGTAAGTATGAAGGGTGACCTTATATTTTACTGCTCAATACTGATGGTTTTGAGAATAACAGGGATGCTATTTATGATTCCATGGTGAAATAGGTATAGATATCAATTATTCCAGGCAAAACTGAATGTATGATTTACCTGTAAATAGGAGGTCCCTTGTAGTCCTTTAAGTTTTGGTTTCTTGACATATGTTAGATCAAGAAGTTCCTCCACCAGTTTTGGGCAGAGAGAGCTAGAAGGAAATTGCACTCTGGTGGCCGGAGATAAAACACAACTATGCCAGGTTGAAATGCAAATAGAAAGGGAATGGAAGTGAAACCATTATAGGGAAGATCAAACAAACAAACAAACAAAAAACAGACCATAACAGAAATGAACAGATTGAGAAAGGGCTGCTTCCTATATGCTTCAAGTCCAAGTGAATACCAGCTCTTTCCATGATTGTGTTTTTTATTTATTTAATTTTTTAAAAGATTTTTTTTTAAATTTATTTATTTGACAGAGAGAGACATAGCGAGAGAGGGAACACAAGCAGGGGAGTGGGAGAGGGATAAGCAGGCTTCCCGCGGAGCAGGGAGGCCGATGTGGGGCTCGATCCCAGGACCCTGGGATCATGACCTGAGCCGAAGGCAGACGCTTAACGACTGAGCCACCCAGGCGCCCCCATGGTTGTGTTTTTTAAACCCTCATTTGATTCTTGTTTTCCTTTTCTGTAATAGTTTGAGATTACTTTCTCTCAGGTGCAACCAGAATGATCTAAATAAAAATATAATTGAATGATTTCTGTAACAGACAATATATTTTCTTTTAAATAATCACATAGAAGCACTGAAGATAAGATTTAGAATTCCCTATACACTGAAAGGAAAACTAAAACAAAGATATTAGTTGATCTAATATTATATCATGATTTATTAATAAGTATCAAATATTTAAACCCTTCCTTTGTGGTTTCATGACCTATGAGGTCTCACTTCCACTTTTTTTTATAATAAAGTTACATTTTTATAACCACAATTCATAATACTCCAGGGTATACAAAATATAGTTTGAAAATATAATCTTGGTCAGAGAAATGTTGGGCCATTTCATATCCAATGCCTAATTTAGCCTAAGAATTGAAAACCTGTGTCATGAATTTAAAAAAAAAGAAAAGAAAACAAAAAGAAAGCATGTGTCATGAATTCTTAATTCTTCCCAGGGAATGTAAGGTCAATAAATAGGCCACTGCTTATGGTATGAGGTTCATTTCAGTTGCTCAAGAGATTTTTCACGTGTAGTTACTTATTGAATCAAAACCTAATTAATTTTTGTATACTTTGAAAGTTACTGTTGTTGGGAGAATATTTCCTTCTGATCATTGCTGTCATAGATGACACGAAGGTGTTAAATTGGAAACACCAAACACAGAAAGTAAATTATGTCTTGAAACCCAAAAAGGAAGTTTGACAAAATCAATACAATTTGAAACTAGATATAACTACCTAGCAAAATAGCATCTGTGGGGATTAAATTGGGAGGATTAAGGGAAATATATCCCCCATAGGTTGTGTGCTTTGTGGCTCCTCTTAATAAAAATACTAAGTCAATATAGAGATTAATAGACTTAAGTGGTTAGAGGGACTGCCAGTAAACTTCAAAGTCATTTTTTAGGACTACTCGGTTTTCACTGATATTCTTGTAATAGGACAAAATAGGACAGCATTGGGCGCCTGGGTGGCTCAGTTGGTTAAGCAACTGCCTTCGGCTCAGGTCATGATCCCGGAGTCCTGGGATCGAGTCCCACATCGGCCTCCCAGCTCAGCAGGGAGCCTGCTTCTCCCTCTGACCCTATCCCCTCTCATGCTGTTTCTCTCTCTCTCTCTCTCAAATAAATAAATAAATAAAATCTTTAAAAAAAAAAAAATAGGACAGCATTATATCAGATTTTTGATGAGGAAGATAGTATCATCAAAGTAATTGAAAATATACCTCATCTTCCTTAATTTTAAGCAAGTACATACACATGAATAATAGACCCACAGATTGCATTTCTAAAAGTGATTGATGGGAGAGAATGTAATTTTTATCCATATAACTAAAATTATTATCAGTTATAATATTTGAAATTGAACCACTGATTCATTCTTATGAGCAAGATTTACCATTAAAATAGAGAAATACGGGCGCCTGAGTGGCGCAGTCGGTTAAGCGCTGCCTTCAGCTCAGGTCATGATCCCAGGGTCCTGGGATCGAGCCCTGCATCGGGCTCTCTGCTCAGCAGAGAGCCTGCTTCTCCCTCTCCCTCTCCCTCTGTCTGCCACTCTGCCTACTTGTGCTCTCTATCTCTGTTAAATAAATAAATAAAAATCTTAAAAAAAAAAAAAAAGAGGAATAATCAGGACAAAACCCGTGTCTTATTTATATATTTATTTCTAGACTCTACCAGAACTGGAAAATAGATCATGCTGAATAAGTATTTGTGAATGAATAAGGTTATAAGTTCTATGTCAGTTTTAAAGTTCTTAGTGCTATATTATGCATGTGACTTAAGATCAATATATATTTCATATTAATTATGCCAGATGAACGTAATGAGTAAAGCAGTGGCTTTCAATTTTAACTGTGCATTAAATTTACTTAGGCAAATTTTATAATATTGACCAGGACCCACTTTGAGAGGTTGTGATTCAGTTGTCTGGGATGGAGCAAGGATATCTTTAGTTTTTTAAGTTTTCTGCCTGTTTTTACTTTCTGTACATGGTTGAGAACCACCAGTTAAGAGTTCGATTTTTCAAAAGAAAAGGACCTGTGCTCATTTTTCCAAAAGTGCCTTTTACCTACTACATGACTTTCTGAAGTCAATTAAGCTTTCCAAACCTCATTCTGCAATCATAACGTAGGATAATAATGTATTAAATACAAAAAGTCCTTGAAATGCTGTTGTTGCTGTTACTATTGCCACTATTATTTCTAATTTTATTATAAGAACATATATTCTGGGGCACCTGGGTGGTGCAGTCAGTTAAGCCTCTGACTCTTGGTTTTGGCTCAGGTTGTGATCTCAGGGTGGTAAGATCCAGCCAGCATCAGGCTCTGCGCTCAGTGGGGAGTCTGGGATTTCTCTCTCCTTCTCCCTCTGCTTCTTGTCCCCTCAGATAAAAATAAATCTTCAAAAAAAAAAAAAAAGAATACATATTCTTCCCTATTTACATAGCTGCTTCCTGATCATCCTTCACATTTCAATGCAAAGGTCACTTAGAGAAGCTTCTCTAACAACCATTTTCAAAGCAGAACTTCACTCCTCATCTCAGGTGAATCATTGCTTATCACTCTGTTTATTTAATTTTTAAGGCTTATTAAAACCTTTACTCACTCTGTTTGGTTGCTCTCTCTCCATCTCTCTCTCTTTCAAACTATATAAGCATCAGGAAAGCAGAAACTGAGTCTCTGTTATTGACCCAACTCCTCAATGCCTTGTACAGTGCCTGGTATATTACAGGTGCTGAGTATTTATTGAACACTGTCCTAGCAAAGTTACAGCCTCAGGTTCCATAGGTTGACCTGATAGGAAAGAAGACCTAATGTTAATATGTTGTAGATATGTCTAATTCGTTTGATTGCTAATTTTCATAGCTGTTGATGGAGCAGTTGAACAAGCAACTAGTGTTACTTTGCATAAATTGGAATTTGTCAGTGCCAAGGAGGTGAGGGAGGAAACTAAGAGAAATTACACTCCAATAAAGTGGGCATAATGCCTCATCGAGATTTGATTTTTATTTGACTCTACCATCACAAGAGAGGTTGGATAGGTAAATAAATGTAAAGAAAAAAGACTAGATTCCGTATTCTTTTCCTACATTTGTTTTGAATTTCCTCTTTCTGATAAGTGAGAAGATTATATTAGGTTTCATTTGGAAGCCATATCCCATACTGATTGGGATTTCCAGAGCATTGTGAAGACAAGAATTATCATGATAAAAGTGAGATGTGCAGAAGAAACTGCCATGATGGAGTAACGTTTTGTCCGGGAAATGATGATTTGCTGGTGAAGTGTGCCATAAATCTGCAAACACGTGCAACATTTTATCTGAATAGCTAAAATATTGTGAAGAATAGAGCAGATGAATTTGCTTAATGGTGCACTCCATCTCAACCATCTTATTGAAATTTTTCACCCAAATCTGTAAGAATACAGTTTTTATTTCTGACTGGAAAATTATGTGGTAAAGACAGTTATATGATTTAGATATTTATGTCTTACTTTAGAAAATAAAAATGCCAGGGCACCTGAGTGGCTCAGTTATTAAGCATCTGCCTTCGGCTCAGGTCATGATCCTAGGGTACTGGGATCGAGCCCCACATCAGGCTCTCTGCTCAGCGCGGAGTCTCCTTGCCCCTCTCCTTCTGTCCCTGCCCCTGTGCTCTTTCTCTCGCTCACTCTGTCTCTCAAATAAATAAATAAAATCTTAAAAAAAAGTAAAAATGTCATTTAATGACATCATGTAAGTTTTTTGTTTGTTTGTTTGTTTTTTTAAAGATTTTATTTATTTATTTGAGAGAGAGAGTGAGCGAGAGAAAGAGCACAAGAGGGGGGAGCGGGAGAGGGAGAAGCAGACTCCCTGCTGAGCAGGGAGCCCGATGCGGGACTCGATCCCGGGACTCCAGGATCATGACCCGAGCCGAAGGCAGTCGCTTAACCAACTGAGCCACCCAGGCGCCCAATCATGTAAGTTTTGATTACAGAATATTTGAAGCAAGGTCAAAGAGCAACAATTTAAAAAAAAAAGAATTTAAGCATTACATTGAGTTAAAAGTGAGTTTCATAAAAAAGAACTGCATTCTCAATATAGAGAGGATAAATAATTTATAGATGAGGATTGGGACAATAGTTAATTCCTCCAATCTCAAAGATGACAACAAAACATCAAATATGCTTAAGAAAGGGTATTTCTCAAAAAAAAAAAAAAAAGAAAGAAAGGGTCTTTATATGTGTGAAGAAGAGATATGGGGAGGGAAAATAAGGTACTTACTTATGGTAACATATTATTCACAACATTTTTTCCATTTCAAGGACAGAAGCTGCATTTTATCATTCAGTGATTCATTGCTAAGGACACACTGGGAAAAGAAATACTCTCTCCAAACATCAAGTCTCATAATTGATTTAAAATCACCACATTTTACTTGTTGAAATCTAATTCTCATATTTGTGTCTTAAAATTTTGAAATATGACTACCTGATTTTTCCCACTTTTTAATATTTCTATTACAGTAATTCTTTTTTTTTTAAGATTTTATTTATTTATTTGAGAGAGAGAGAGAGCACATGGGGGGGGAGGGTCAGAGGGAGAAGCAGACTCCCTGCTGAGCAGGGAGCCCAATGCGGGACTCGATCCCGGGACTCCAGGATCATGACCTGAGCCGAAGGCAGTCACTTAACCAACTGAGCCACCCAGACGCCCTCTATTACAGTAATTCTTGATAATTCCACATAACATGGTATGGCCGGTTGGGAGTCAAATAAATCACTGAGAAAAAAAGGGGGGGGAAGAGAGCAGGGAAGGGAAAGAAAAGCTCGGTACTTTTCAGGATAAGCAAGAAAATGGTGATGGAGTAGGAAGACCCTAGGCTTGCCCTGTCCCACAAATATGACTAGATAACTATCAAATCATCCTAAATACCCCAGAAATCGACCTGAAGTCTGGCAGAAAAAAATTCACAACTAAAAGTAGAGAAGAGGCCACATAGAAGAAGGTAGGAAGTTCAGAGAAGACATGGTTTGGGAATAAAATGGACCATGGCCATGCTTGTGAGGAGGGAGCCACAGTTGCTGAGAAGGTCGAAAGACAGACTAACACACAGGGAAGCCCACACAGAAAAGAGGAATCCCCATAGCAGTTGGCTTGGAAAGTAGGAGGGCCCAAATTTCATGAGTTTTTGCAACCAGCAGGACTTAAAGCCTAGAGTTTTAAATATCAGAAGCTTGGCTCTGGGAGAGCTCAGGGGGCATTGGATGCTCTTGGAAAAAAGGCAGGGCTAATAGCCTGTGGACATATGGCATAGGGACAGTGATCTGAAGAATGCCTGGGGCACACAGTGGGGAGGTTAGTTGCTCATCTTGGAGCATGTCCCAGAGAGGCAGCATTCACGGAGAGACCCCTCTTGGACAAAAGGAACTGGCAGGTACTATTTCCCTCCTCTACATGGGAACAGCACAGCACCAAAACTCCCTACCTAACTAGCCTACAAAAGACCCTCCCCCCCAACACCCGCACTCTGGTGGAACTGCCCTTTCCATCATGGTTCCCTCAGTCCTAGTGCAGCAGGCCCTCTCCCCAAGAGGACCGGCCTAAACCCCAACCCACACTGCATCTCCCTACCCAGGAGTTTCCTGAGACCACAGTTCCAGTGGCAGTGGCAACAGGTCTCATTTCATAAGCAGATCAGAGCACACCAAGTTAAAATATACCACATTCAGGCCAAGGACCAAACACTCCCTGCCCTTGACAGGCAAAGAGAGCCTCTGCAGAAGACTGGCCTAAAGGTACAATGGCCAGGACACAAGAGCAGAGCACACATTGGAGACTCTCCCAGAAGTGCCAGGCCCTGGGGAACAGGGGACACTACACTGCAGGGTATTACAGGACCTCTTCTCAAGAAGAGGAGACAGAGCTGACTTTCCTAACAGAGAAACAGGCACAGAGATTTAGACAAAATGAGAAGACAGAGGGATATATCCCAAAGGAAAGAAGAGGACAAGGCCACAGTCATAGATCTAAGCAAAACTGATATAAGTAACATGCCTGATGGAGAATTTAAAACAATGGTCATAAGGATACTCACATATTGTGACATATTGTAATTAAAATGACAAAATATAGATAAAGAAAAAATATTACTAAGCTGCAAGACAAAAGAAGACAGTTACATAAGACTATCAGCAGATTTTCCAGCAGAAACTTTCTAAGTCAGAAAAGTGTGGCATGATATATTTGAAGTGCTGAATGGGGAAAAACCTACAGCCAAGAATATTCTATCCAGCAAGGCTATCATTCAGAATAGAAGGAGAGATAAAGTTTCCCAAACTAACAAAAACTGAAGGAGTTCATGACCACTAAACGAGCTCTGCAAGAAATATTAAAGGGGACTCTTTGAGTGCAGAGGAGAGACCAAAAGTGACAAAGATAAAAAAGGATCAGAGAAAATCTCCAGAAACAACAACAGAACAAATAATAAATGGCAAAAAATACATATGTGTCAGTAATTATTTTGAATGTAAAAATGGACTAAACGCTCCAATCAAAAGAGATAGGATGACAGAATGGATAAAAAAGCAAGACCCCATCTATGTGCTGCTGATAGGAGACTCATTTTACACCTAAAGACACATGAAGATCGAAAGTGAGAGGTTGGAGAAACATTTATCATGCAAATGGATGTCAAAAGAAAGAGAAGCGATAATTATAATGGACAAAATACCCTTTAAAACAAAGACTATAACAGGAGATAAAGGACAGTATATAGTAACAAAGTAGACAACCCAACAAGAGGATATAACAATTGTAAATATTTATGCTCCCAACATAGGAGCACCCAGACACACGAAACAGTGAATAACAAAGATGAAAGAGGGAATCAATAATAGCACAGCAATAGTAGAGGACTTTAACGACCCATTTGCATCAATAGACAGATCATCCAAGCAGAAGATCAACAAGGAAACAATGGCTTTGAATGACACACTGGACCAGAGGGACTTCACAGATCTATTCAGAGCATTCCATCCTAAAGCAGCAGAACATGCATTTTTTCGAGTGCCCGTGGAACATTCTCCAGCACAGATCACGTATTAGGTCACAAAAGAGGCCTCAACAGATACAAAGAGAATAAAATCATACCATCACCTTTTTGGAGCACAACGCTACGAAACCGGAGGTCAGCCGCAAGAAAAGATTTGTGAAGACCACAAATGCATGAAGGGTAACCGATATGATACTCAGCAATGAATGGATGAACCAGGAAATCAAAGAAGAAATAGAAACATACATGGAAACAAAAGAAAATGAAAACACAGTGGTTCAATACCTTTGGGAGGCAGCAAAGGTGGTTCTAAGAGGAAAGTTTATAGCAATATGGGCCTACCTCAAGAAGCAAGAAAAAGGTCGACTAAGCAACCTAAGCTTATACCTGCAGGAGCTAGAAGAAGAACAACAAACAAAATCCAAAGCCAGCCGAAGGAAGGAAATAATAAAAATTAGAGCAGAAATAAATGATACAGAAACTTAAAACACAAAAACAAACAAAACAATTGAACAAACAACAGATGAACAAAGCTAGGAGCTGGTTTCTAGAAAAAATAAATAAATAAAATTGATAAAGCCCTAGCCAGACTTATCAAGGAAAAAAGAGAATGGACCCAAAAAATAAAAATCAAATGAGAGAGGCAAAATAACAACCACACCACAGAAATACAAACAATTACAAGAGAATATCATGTAGGGCACCTGGGTGCCTCAGTTGGTTAAGCTGCTGACTCTTGATTTCAGCTCAGGTCATGATCTCAGGGTTGTTAGAACTGATAAATTCAGTAAAGTCACAGGATACAAAATAAATGTATAGAAATCTGTTGCATTTCTATACACTAATAATAAAGTAGCAGAAAGAGAAATTAAGAAAACAAGCTCATTTACAATTGCACCAAAAATTGTAAGATACCTAGGAATAAACCTAAGCAAAGAAATAAAAGACCTGTACTCTAAAAACTACAAAACAATGATGAAAGAAATTGAAGCTGACAGAAAGAAATGGAGACATTCCATGCTCATGGGTTAAGAGAATAAATATTGTTAAAATGCCTATACTACCCAAGCAATCTACAGATCCAATGCAATCCCCATCAAAATACCAACAGCTTTGGGGTGCCTGGGTGGCTCATTTGGTTAAACATTGAACTCTTGATTTCGGCTCAGGTCATGATCTCAGGTTTCTGGGATTGAGCCGTGTCAGGCTTTGCACTCAGCGGGGAGTCTGCTTCTCTCTTTCTCCCTCTGCCCCCTCTCCCCTTGCTTGTGTGCATAAACGCTCTCTCTCTAAAATAAATGAATAAATCTTTAAAAAAATACCAAAAACATTTTTCACAGAACTAGAACAAAGAGTCCTAAAATTTGTATGGATCCACAAAAGACCCTGAATAGCCAAAGCAATCTTGGAAAAGAAAAGCAAAGCTGGAGGCAAAATTTCAGACTTCAAGTTAAATTACAAAGCTGTAGTAATCAAAACAATATGGTACTGGCACAAAAACAGACACATAGATCAATGAAAAGAATAGAAAATTCAGAAATAAATCCCCAATAATATGGTCAATTAATCTTCAGCAAAGCATGAAAGAATATCCAATGGGAAAAAGATAGTCTCTTCAACAAATGGTGTTGGGAAATTTGGACAGCAACATGTGAAAGAATGAAACTGGACCACTTTCTTATACTATACACAAAAATAAATATGAAATGGATTAAAGTCCTGGGATGCCTGGGTGGCTCAGTCAGGCTCCTGGGATCAAGTCCCACATCGGGCTCCTTGCTCGGCAGGAAGCCTGCTTCTCCCTCTGCCGCTCTCCCTGCTTGTGCTCTTTCTCTCTCTCTGACAAATAAATAAATAAAATCTTTAAAAAAAAAAAAAGTCCTGAATGTGATATCTGAAGCCATAAAAATCCTAGAAGAGAGTGCAGACAGTAATTTCTTTGAAATTAGTTGTAGCAACTTTTTGCTAGATAGGTCTCCTGAGGCGAGGGAAACAAAAGTAAAATTAAACTATTGGGGGAAAAATAAACTATTAGACTTCATCAAGATAAAAAGCTTCTGCACAAACAAGGAAACAATTAATAAAACTAAAAGGCAGCCTATGGAATGGGAGAAGATAGTGCAAATGACATACCCAATAAAAGGTTTGTATCCAAAATATATAAAGAACTTATAAAACTCAATATCCAAAAAGCAAATAATCCAATTAAAAATGTGCAGAAGACATGAACAGACATTTCTCCATAGAAGACACACAGATGGCCAACAGACACATGAAAAAGTGCTCATCATCACTCATCTTCAGGGAAATGCAAATCAAAACCACAATGCGATGTCACCTCACACCTGTCAGAATGGCTAAAATCAACAACACAAGAAACAAAAGTGTTGACGAGGATGTGGTAAAAGAGGAACCCTCTTGCATGGCTGGTGGGAATGCAAACTGGTGCAGCCACTCTGAAAAACAGTATGGAGTTTCCTCAAAATGTTAAAAATAGAACGACCTTACAATCCAGCAATTGCACTACTAGGTATTTATCCAAAGAATACAAAAATACTAATTCAAATTGATTTATACACCTGGATGTTTATAGCAGCATTATTTACAAGAGCCAAATGATGGAAAGAGCCCAAATATCCATTGACTGATGAATGGATAAGGAAGAAGCGGTATGTACACATACAATGGAATATTATTCAGCCGTAAAAGTAATGACATCTTCCCATTTGCAACAACATGGATGGAGCTTGAGAATATTATGCTAAGCGAAATAAGTCAGTCAGAGAAAGACAAAAAAGTATGATATCACTCATATGTGGAATTTAAGACACAAAACACATGAGCAAAGGGGGAAAAAAGAGAGAGATAAACCAAGAGATAGTCTTTTAACAATAGAGAACAAGCTGAGCCTGACCAGAGGGGAGGTGAGTGGGTAGATGGGAGAAATATATGATGGACATTAAGGAGTGCACTTGTCCTGATGAACACTGGGTGATTAAAACAAAACTTAAAAAAAAAAAAACTTGTTACTTTTGGTAACAGAAAGTCACTGGGATTATTGAGCAATTACTTTTTGCAACTAGAAAAACGTTTTTCTCATACAAAACATATAAAGATTTTGAAAGATAAAGAAAGGTTTAAGCAACAAAATCAAACTTACACTTAATCTCAGTAGTAAAAGATGGCCTCTGATGATATTTGGCTGAATTTATATTTGCTTATAAATTTTAACTTAACATTATACTGTAAATATTCTCCACAGCATTAAGTAGCATTTAAAAATGATTTTAATGGATAGTCAATTTTCCATTTTGTAAATTTACTTATTTATTTAGTCTTCTTTTAGTAAATCTTAATTTATTTTTCAGTTTTTCATTTTTATAAATAATACTGGGATGAAAATCTCTGCACTTAATCCTGTTCGCATTCCTTCTTTTGTAGAGAGGAGTTATGTATATCCTAGCTCCCTTATTAAGGCATGAATTCATTTCTATCAAATGTGTTTACCAAAAAAAATTAACCTGTTTACATAATCAACATCTTTCTAAAGAAAAGTAGATTTTTGCTTTCCTTCAAAAAGGAAAATTTTGAGTAAGAAAGTAAAAATTATACTTAATTCTGTCACCCTGAGATAACTAATACTAGTGATTTGATGTGTTTCCATATACAAATGTCTTTTTTACTCAACATAAAAAAAACATTAAAATAGAATTAAGTAGACTCTAGAAATAGCATTTAATGTATTCCATACCGTTGTTTATTTAACATGACAGCAAATTTTATCCTCTGCTCTGAGTAACTAAGAAGTCTAAAAACGGTTCTGTCTATAGCTACATGGATATAATAATTGCTACAATCCTTCACTCCCTTTTCTTTGTTCCTACTATATTTTTCATCCTAATTTTTATTCACTGGTTTATATTTCTCACTACACTATGAAATTTTTGAGTGGAGTTACTATAGTTTATTTATTATTTAAATAGTACCCAACAAGTGTCTTGAATACAAATAAATAAAGCAAAACCAAACAAACAAAACATTTGTCTTTGCTCATATGTGACTCCACAAATTTGTTGTATAAAATGGTGAGATTAATTTCATATTAGATTAGCACAATACATTATAGTTAAACAACAATTAAAATAGTATTTAAGAAACCTGAAATGATTTAAATTAACCTAGAAACACAGCATATTTTAAATTAAAAACAAATCTTTGAACACATTAGCTTCTTTCATGAAGATTTCATACAAATAAAAATAAAAATTGAAACCTTAAATCATATTGTTAAAGGCTATATATACTAAGGCCAATAAAATTAAAGGCTTTTTTTTTAAAGTAAAACAAATAGCTATTAGAGTTTTTCATCCAAAGCCACAAAAATGAAGGTTTTTTTCAACTATGTAATGATAATATTTGTACCACTCTATGATATAATAATTTCCTTTTTTATTATTATTATGTTATGTTAATCACCATACATTATATCATTAGTTTTTGATGTAGTGTTCCATGATTCATTGTTTGCGCATAACACCCAGTGCTCCATTCAGTACGTGCCCTCTTTAATACCCATCACCAGGCTAACCCACGCCCCCGAAACCTCAGTTTGTTTCTCAGAGTCCATAGTCTCTCATGGTTCGTCTCCCCCTCCGATTTGCTCCCTTCATTCTTCCCCTTCTGCTAATCTTCTTCTTTTTTTTTTTTTTTAAATGAAGTATATCATTTCATGAAAACAGTTAACAATCATGTCTTTAAAAATTATTGTTGGTACAATGGACCCATGCAATTCCTGCTCTGTCCAACTACACACATTCATTTGGGGTTATAGAGCTTTGAGATAACCTTGTAGTAGTTATGGGGAATGGTGAGTGTGCTAACGTTGTTAAAGTCTGGAAGTGTGTTGGAGGGACACAAATTCATAAAGGCTCATGAAGAAAAAATAGTCATAATATGTATTCTTTGGAACCCTTCCTCTCTTAATTAATTTTATTTCCTATTACTTTCCCTAGACCTTCGAGGTGACTCTTCCACCATCCCCACCAATTATCTAAGAAAGCTGTAGAAATATATTTTAAATATAAAGAGTTGTATGTGAAAATTATTAAGTTGTATATTATTTGTATAGAAATAGCTGTTGGTATATAATAAACAATAATTTCTATAACTGAAACTAATTTACATCCAAATTCCCTTTCTGATTTGAACAGAAATTTAAGGTCACTTCTCTTCAGGGTTTTTTGGTTAATAATCTTGATTTCACTCCCCTCTTTCTCTCTGGGTCTCGGGATTTCCAGATCCCTCTACAGTGCATGGTATCAATGTAACGAGGGCTGGGACACAGGACAAGACATCCTAGAACTCTTCTTAATTTGGACAAATTTCTGGGCAGTTTAAATAATGCAATTAATTTTTACTGGGTCTATGTTTTTTTCTTCTCATCTCCATAACTTTTTCAGGGCTTCTCGTTTATCCTGAACCCCTTCAGAACCATTGTATGACACAGAAAAAAATTCTGCATTTTTTTAAAACCACCCTGGGACAGCAAAAATTTCTGTGAACTTGTTTTGGTCTTTTTCAGCCTGAATACACTGTGCATTCGTTTCTATTGTCGGTTGCCCAAGATGACTTCACAAACAGTAAATCTTGCCTTTCCAGTGTCCACTCCAGAAATCAAGAACACATTCCTCTGCGATTTCTCAAGCTTCTCTGAAACTGCCTCCTCATCTTCTCAGGATTCAGACTCCAATGGAGGCAGGGCCAGCTCCTTTCTCCAAGACTCACTCAACAGTTATTTGCTTTCTTCTTATCTTTACCTTTTTTAATTTGACTTGACATCTCTTTTTTTAAATGAAGTATAATTAATATGCACTGTTCTATTATCTTGAGATGTACATTACAATGTTTGAACAGGTCTATACATTACTCGGTGTCCATCAGGATAAGGGTGTGGTTAATCCCCTTTATCTATTTCACCCCTCCTCCCACCTACCCACCCCCTGCTTTCATTTTGATAGAACCGCTGGAGTTGGGATTGTGTTTTACCTGTCTTGGATTCTTCCATCCATATTTTTAAGGTACAAACCTTATTCATAGAATATATTAAGGCTTAGCTGAGCTTTGGATATAACATTTTTCTTCTAAAATTTTGTCACAGCCGTAAGTTTCAAGGAATTATTTTGAAGCTTAAAATATATGAAACAATTTCTTGGTTTTGTTTTCTCTTATTCTTTTTCTTGAGGTAAGGAATGCCACTGATAATATATATATAAAAAAGGAAACAAGTTATCAGAAACAAAAACCATATCTGTTAATTAATGGAACTGTTATTACTGAATAATAGAATTAGCAAGTAATACCCTATGTGACATAAATTGACCCCTCTAAGTCCCTTAGAATGATATCTCGGAAGTGTATTCATTAGCCTTGGGCTCCTCAGGCATGCCCAGGGGGCAGACAAGTGCTCCTTGAGAAAGCAGGCTCTTATAGAGAATTCAAAGAGAATAGTGGCAATTCTAGTCAAAGTCAGCAATAACCACACAATAAAATGCCTCAAGTTCTGGAAATTTTTTTTTTTTTTTTTTTTTTTTCCTGGGAACAACTGTCTGGCTCCAGATGATAGGATAGATGTTTATAGTTCAGGACCACCTCTGAAGGACTCTGCTCTCTCACAAACCTAATCTAGGTCCCGAAAGAATCTGTGAAGCTGGCTCTTACCCAGGGTGCATAGCTGCAGTCACAGAGAGAGGGTTCAAAGAGAACAAGGGAGATTTACCAAGTCGTTCCATAGCTGTGCCAATCTTGTATTCTAATGTGTTGCATTCAGTTAAACCACGTCAAAAAATATTTCCCTAGACTTTCAGAAACTAAGGGGTCAAAATTTAAAAATAGATAAGAAAACACTACATGTGTTTTATTTTATTTATTATGGTCAAAGAAAATTTTCCAGGCATTTATCATTATCTGAGTAATGGAAAAATTTTAAAATATTCAGGGTGAATTTAAAGACATTGAAGAATAGAAAATGTACTTGCTGCCGTGCCGTATTCAAAAGACAATTTGGACAGATAATCCCAGCTTTATACTTGTCCAGACTTGACTGTTTTAAATGAAATAAAGAATATGGGAAGAATCATAGTTAAGGGAGACCAGGACAGGACTGACAGTTGCTCATTGTGAGCATGTTCATGGTCATGGTACCTTTTAAAGTAAATGGTACATTTTAAAGGAAATATGTTGACATGACCCGATGTCATGTTCATGGAACACATTAAAGAAAGCAGTGTTGAAACAAGTCCATGATACATAGAGAAGACAGGTGTCAGGGAGTGGTATTTTTACATGCTCCTTTTCACACCAACCGGAAACTTCAAATTATACTCAGTTATGCTCCACACTCTGATGTTAGAAATTGGGGCTTCCCCTGGGATAAACTAATCCACTTCAAACCCAAAAATCTGTATTAAGGCTTTACTTTCTGTTGAATATGTAAATATGGTCTAGGAAGTTTGACTTCTTGCTCAACAATTTCAAGATTCACTAACAGAATTACAAAGCTTTGGTGCTCACAATTCTGCTTAGGGCTAAGTTTGTTTCTGTTTGGTGAAATATAGAAGGGCACTAACTTTCCTAAGAACCACGACAATTATAACATCACACTTGAGTTTCCATAACGTGAGAAATGGTAATGAGAGCCCTACGACAAAACAATAGTTTAGTAAGAATCAAACTAGGTCTTTCTGGAGTTTCATCATTATATGTATTAATAGCTGTCTTATTCTGTGGGTGTCCTAATTACAGAGTAGTTCAGAGCTCTTTCATGGTGTTACACTGGGCCCCACAGACTGTAACCCAGTTTGTATTCTCACATATGTGATGTAATATATGGCTCACCAATAGCTCATCAAACTTCCTGTCCTTAAGAAAATGGTGCAAGGTTACTACCAAGTATCCTATTGTTGACCTACTATGAGACCAAAGAGAGAAGGCAGGAATTATCATAGCTGCAAAACTAGGATGTATAACCCAGTCCTTATTAACACTGCTTCCCAGGTCACAGCAAATCGCCAACTAAATGATAAGGTTCTGATCACTGGCATGTCAGTAACTGAAATATCATGTCCAACATTAAAATAAGTAAAAAGGACAATGACTTTTTAACTCACCCTCTAAAAGTTACAGGGATGGCAAAACAATAGAATGGCTTGCTTAAAATTTTAATCCCTGTCTTGACTGAAAGAATTTTTGATGGTCTGGTGGAGGCTTTGTATTATGCAAAACCTTCTTTAAGAACAGGGCGTTTAATGGATCTGTCTCATTCATTACATTCCCCCATGTGGAAAATAGGATCCCACAATCTCTTAATTCAGATTGTACCTTAAAAAAAAAATCTCTACCTCCAAAAGATGGAAATTATGGCTTCAACACTAGTCATTGTCATTTCAATGGAAGAAACACAGGAGCTTTGGCTGGATAAAAATTATATAAGAGGGTAAAAACATGAAAGAAGTCTGAGGAAACAGAAACGGTGACAGTTTTTTATTAGTAAAACAATCTCTGTTTTATATTAATGTCCTTGAGACTCCGTGGGAATCAACATTATTTTGGACTTTCACTCTATTCAGGCACCACCATAAAATCAATGTGTCATCTTTGGTGCTTTAGTGAAGAAAAGCAATGGATCAATTGCCCCGGAGCCAAAACAAACTTGGAAAGTGGTGGAGATCAAACAGACACTATCTTTATGGTACAAATATGAAGGTAGAAAACAAAGCTTGAGTGCTTTTGAGCCATTAAAACTGAAGTCTAGTAACTCCCGGCAAAAATCACACTTGAGAAGGTGATTTTCCCTTTCCTGGAAGCTGGAGATGGGAGTTGAGTCTTGTCAGACTGCTTTCTAGGACCATTACCAGTAGCATGACCTTAATGAAGTTCAAAACATTTTCCATACATTGATAGGAAAGGAGACAACTCCAAGTGAATCCAGCCATCAAATGTATATCCACACTTGTACTAAAATTGGTTGAAAATTGGTCCAACCTACCAGAAATTAAATGGGATATGTGATGTCTTGAGAGTTTGGTGTATTTTTCACTCTCTCTAGACTACAGTCATTTAAGCTTTAAGACCTAGATCACATAGACTCCAGAAAAGGAGATATTTTATTGAAAGCTTGTTATTATTTACAGTGGAGGGAAAATTTGAAATTTTACTCTAAATATCACTGGACAATTAACAGTCAAACTTTAGTCTCATGAAACCAGCTCAGTGCCAACTGTCTTACTAGAGCTTATTAGGAGTTGTTCACTCCTGTGTGGGGGAGCTCATGGTTCATAATCTGATTTATACATTCATGTTGATGTTATCTGGCTCACTTACCTTTTTTGAATAACAAAGGCCATGAGAAAAAAAAAAAACAAAAAAACAAAGCATATTTCTCAGCTGGGAGAAGGGGAAGAGAAAAACACCACACCTGGTGGATACAGATGCAATGTGAATCTTTATGAGTGGAAACATTTCTATTTAAATTATCTTTCAAAATTGATATATTAATACTCTCTAACCAAATGCTGAAGTTATGTTGAGCTCTCATTCCTGGAAGAAAAGTAACAGGCTAGAAAAAAAAAATACAAAAAATATGCAAAAAAGGAACATGGGACTGAATATTCTATTGGGAGACAGAGGTAGCTGGTGCCTCAGTGCCCACAAGGCACAGACATAAGGAAGCCTGTCCTCAGAGGTATGTTATGGCAGACTTCAAATACAAGCTATCTGTCCAAAAACTGAATGCTGAGAAATTTGAAGTACTTTTACTTCTAGTTCTGCCAAAATGGATAACCATGAATATGCTTTTTTTTCCTAATTGAAAAGTAGTAAATACCCAATATAATAAAGGTGAAAGAATTAATGCATAACTGAAGGAACTAAGGGAAACCCACAGATGAGAAGTAAAATGTCATAAGCTTATAAACAAATGTGGGAAGCACTGGGAGTGGAATCATTGGATTTTGTAATGGTGAGGGTCTTGGGTATTTATGATTATGAGGAAATCGGAGATAATACTAAATCCTGTAAATACTATGCATCTTGAAGATGGAACTGAGGCTTTCTACAGGGACTATAAAAGAGAGAATGAAGAAATTTCTGGGTATAAGCACAGTGATATGAAACCCAGGCTTGTTTAAACAGGTGAAAAGGAGTGAGAAATTCAGGCTTCCAGTTATGGATTGAAGAAGTCACGGGAATAAAAGTCACAGTGTAGGGAATATAGTCAATGATGTTGTAATAGCATTGTATGGTGACAGATGGTAGCTACACTTGAGTTGAGCATAGCATAATCTATAAAGAAGTTGAATCACTATGTTGTACACCTGAAGCTAACGGAACATTGTATGGCAACTACACTCAAAAAAACAATTAAAAAAAAAAAAAAAACAGCTTTGCTTGAGCTTGGACTTTGGGGAAAGACTAAATATCTCCCCGGAGATAACAATATCTTGAGTATGTGCTTTGCAACTGCTTACAGTTTGAAGTTGTATATGCTACAGTGTGTGTCACTTGAGAAATTAGCATAGAAAACAGTGGTCTGTCTCCAAGGAGAAACACAAAATGTTATGGAGAGACTATCTCACTCAGGCAGCATGGGCTGAATACAGACCTAAGAAATATCCCCACCATAAATTCGCTCAGAATTAAAAAGTTAAAATTCATGAGGAAACAATTAACTATGAGTGACAATCAGCAAATACTTTTAGTGGAATGAGTCACACTTGAACTACTTGAGATAACAGAAAATAGAAAATTTATTTGAAAAAGAAAACAAAAAACAAGTTTACAACAATAAAAGATACACATAAAAACATTCAAGAGAAAGATCAAGGTTTATGAAAAAAAAAGTCAAATTTGAAAATAATAACCAAATGGAATTTCTGGGTGTAAAAAATATACATTAAACTAAAAAAAAATTAATGGGCAGAGTAAATATCGGATTAAACAAAGCTAAATGTAAAATCCATAAACTGAAAGATAATTTAGAAACATGTCAAAAGGTATAGCTGAGAAAGATGAAGAGTTGCAAATTATGAATGCAAGATTAAGATATATTCAAAATATGTCTAAAATAATTTCAGGTAGAAAGAATAAAGAAAAAATTTCACTATTCAGAATTATAATGACTAAGGATTATAAAAACATAATGCTTCAAGAAGCAGAAAATAATACCATGAGATGATAAAATAAATGCAAATGATGTTATATCACGATGAAAGTGCACCCCCCACCCCTCAAAAAAATAGAGCACAGAGAAAAATCTTTAAGTTAGTTAGGGGAAAAGACAGATTATACACAAAGAAAGAACTTTTTTTTTTGCATAGCATTAATAAAGGCCAGAGGATATTACCTTATAAGTACTGTGTGAAAATACCTTACAACGAGTAATGGTTGACCCAGATAATTATCAATTCAAGACTAAGGCATAAGGAAAAGAATTTTTGATGCAAAAGACTAAGTTTACATTTGTAGAGTTATAAAATAGCTAATGAATTACATACTCCATTAAGATGTAAATTGAACCCACTAGGAACGATGAGTCAGGGAAAAATTAAACAAATTTTAAAATATTTTGGTAATCTAAATAAATGCTGAATCAAAGTGCAACTCCATAGCAATGGATTGTCAGGCGAATGGAATGATTAGAATAAGGCAATCCATTTTAACGTTTGGATTAAATAGGCAATTCTCCTTTAAAATAAAAACAGAAAGAAACAAAATTGATCAATATTATTAAATAAATTGAATCAGTGTTTTATATTATTTTATTTTTTTAAAGATTTTATTTATTTATTTGTCAGAGAGAGAGAGAGGGAACACAAGCAGGGGGAGTGGGAGAGGGAGAAGCAGGCTTCCAGCTGAGCAGGGACCCCAACGTGGGACTGGATCCCAGGACCCTGGGATCATGACCTGAGCTGAAGGCAGATGCTTAACTGACTGAGCCACCCAGGCGTCCTTGGATCAGTGTTTTAAATAAATTTCCAAGAAATTGCCAGAGAGACAAATTCTAACAAACGTGCAGGAAGAAAAAAATAATACTTGAAAAAGTTCACAGAAGATAAAAGGGTTTCAGCTACCAACAAAAATGCATCGATATCCTAAAAATAATATATTAGCATAAAAATCTAACAATGTATTAAAAACTAAATCATGTACTTGTAGGGCTTGTTCCAAGAATGGAAAACTGAGGTTTATCTTAGCATAGCTTAACATTAAATTTGGTAGAGAAGTAGTTTACCGTATTAACCAATTAAAGGAAAAAAAGTGCTAGAGACAGTAAATATTTATTGAACAACTACTTTGAGCTGTTCCCAGTCATGAGGGAAGAGCAGTGATCAAAACAAACAAAATCTGCATTCTTTTTTTTTTTTTTTTTTAAGATTTATTTGACAGAGAGAGACACAGCGAGAGAGGGAACACAAGCAGGGGGAGTGGGAGAGGGAGAAGCAGGCTTCCCGCAGAGCAGGGAGCCCAATGCGGGGCTCGATCCCAGGACACTGGGATCATGACCTGAGCCGAAGGCAGACACTTAACGACTGAGCCACCCAGGTGCCCCAACAAAATCTGCATTCTTAATGCTTTCTTTCTACTGGAGGAGAGAGTCAGTTAAGCCAATGAATAAAATTCAACATTGTGTTAAGTAAGAGAAAATATAAAAGCAAAGATAAAATGAAATGTACATGTGTAGAAGTGGATGAGGAAAAAACTATAGACCCGCATGCAAAATCACTGTGGAAAGAACAAAAAGAAGTTTTACTTTAAAAAGCACAGAAGACTGAAATATTTAGAAAAATTTGTGAAAAGTTGGGAAATTTCAGTATTGTACTGATGTAAACCCTCCCTACATTGGTCTATAAATTAATGCAAACGTGTAATGTTAGCTGCAGGTTTTTGTAGATGACCTTTATCAGGTTTAGCAATTTCTCTCCTATTCCTAGTTTGCTAATAGTCTTCATCTGGAGTTAATATTGCATTTTTGTACAAGGTTTTTTTCTATTGAGATAATCATGTTTTGTTTTTGCTCTTGATGATGTTGTTGTTATTATGGTAATTTATATTGATTGGTTTTTGCATGTTAAATCAATAGTGCATTTGTGGGGCAAACTTCATGTTTTCATGATGCATTATTTTTTATATGTATTATTGGATTCTATTTGCTAATATTTTGTAGAGAGGCTTTGAATCTATGTTTGTCAGGAATTTTTATTATATTTTTCTTTCCTAGCACAGTTTCTATGTGGGTATGGTTAACTGTCATACTGACATGATGGAATGAGTTAAGAAATCTTTCCTTTTCTTTAAGTTCCTGCATAAGTTTCTATGGAATTGGTATTCTTTTTTCCTTAAGTCTTTGGTAGAATTCATCAATGAAGCCATTTTAGCCCAGAACATGGAAATGTTTTTAACCATAAATTTAATTTATGTAACAGTTATTAGACTATTCTTTTCACCTGTCTCTCTGTTTAAAACAGCTTTACTGAAATGTGATTTACATATCTTCAGATGAGTCAATTTTAAATGCACAGTTAGTTCAGTATTAGTGTATTTACAGAGCTGGGCAATTATCTCAGTTTAATTTCAAAACATTCCAGGACCCTAAAAAGTAACTGAATTCTCATTATTAGATAATCCCATTTCTTTTCACTAACCCCGGCCCTAACCAACCATTAATGTACTTCTATCTCTGGAGATTTGCCTTTCAGACATTTCATAAAAATGGATTCAAATGACCAGTGGTCCTTTGTGTATAACATTTTTCATTTAACATAAGGATCTTGAGGGTCATCATGTTTTAACATGCGTGAGTCCTTGGCTCTTTTTTATTACTGAATAATATTTCGTTGTATGGGTATACCACTTTTTGTTTATGCATTAAATAGTTGATTGACATTTGGATTGTTTCCACTTTTGAGTATTACAAATAATGTTGCTGTGAAGATTCATATACAGATTTTTGTGTGGGCATGTTTTCATTTCCCTTGGGTATAAACATAGTGATGAAATTTCTGGGTTATATGGTAACTCTATGGTCAACATTTTTCAAAACTGGCCAACTGATTTTCCAAAGCTGCTATATACCATTTTACATTCTTACCAACAATGCAACGGTTCCAGTTTCTCCACATCCTCATCAGTACTATTATTGGTCTGTTATTACAATCATTCTAGTGAGTGTGAAGTGATTTCTCATTGTGGTTTTGGCTTGTACTTCTCTAATAACTAATGACATTGAGCATTTATTAATTTGCTTACTGGCCATCTATATCTTCCTTAGTGTTGAAATTCCTTGTGCATTTTTAAAATTGGTATAGTTATCTTCTTAATTTTCAGTTGTGTGTGTGTTTTTTTTTAAAGATTTTATTTATTTATTTGACAGAGAGAGAGACAGTGAGAGAGGGAACACAAGCAGGGGGAGTGGGAGAGGGAGAAGCAGTCCTCCCGCTGAGCAGGGAGCCCAATGCGGGACCCGATCCCAGGACCCTGGGATCATGACCTGAGCCAAAGGCAGACGCTTGAAGACTGAGCTGCCCAGGCACCCCAGTTGTGTGTTTTTTATATATTCTTTAGTCAAGCCCTGTATCAGATATATGGTTTACAAATATTTTCTTTAGTGTCTGGGGTGTCTTTGTACCATTTAATTATTATTAATTACTCATTATTAATTGGTATTATTTTATTTAGTTAATATTTTTTTATTATTTTTATGTCTTTTTCATATTTTTTTGTTGTTTTTTGTTTTTCAGATATTTTTTGTTAGTGGGTTTTGGTACTTTTGTTTCAAGGAATCTGTCTGCTTTATCTAAGTTGTACAATTGTTAGAAATTATGTTGCTCATAATGATCCCTTTATTCTTACTATCTGTAGAATCTCTAGGGATGATTTTTCTCTCATTCCTGGTAAATTGTATATACTCTTTTTGTTTTTGCTGATCATTCTGTCAATTTTATTGGTCTTCTCAAAGATTCAGGTTATGTTTTTTTTTTTCATTTTCTGTTTTTTTTCCAAATTCTTGGATTTCCTCTAAGATCTGATTACTATGCACATATATATTTTCTTCTGATTACTATGCACATATATATTTTGTTCTTCAGTTATCAGTCTTAAGTTGGAAGCTGAAGTCATTGATTTAGATATTTCCTTATTTCTTATATAGACATTTATAGGTATAAATTTCCGACTACTTAGTGTTTTAGCACTTCTCCCACACATTCTAATATGTCATGTGTTTATTTTCATTTGGTTCAACATATTTACTCATTTCCCTTTCGATCTCTGTTGACCCGCCAGTTATTTAGAAGTAGGTTATTTAGTTTCCATATTTTTGGGTACTTTTCAGATGATTTTCTCTTATTGCTTTCTAATTTACATGTGGTCAGACATCATTTATATGACGTAAATCCTTTTAAATTTATCGAGAATTGACTTATGGTCCAGGATGTGGTCTATCTGCAAAACTGTTTCAAATGTCCTTGAAAATAATATGTATTTTGTTGGTAGTGGGTGAAGTGTTGTTATATATAAATATTATTACTTTGATGGTTAATAAACGCCAAGTCTATACATTTTTGTAGATTTTTCTATTTGTTCTATCAATTATTGAGAGAAGAGTGTTTAAATTCCAATACAATTTGGGATTTCTTCTCAAAATTCTATCAGTTTTTGCATCATGTATTTTTAAGCTCTCTTAATTAGGTGCAAATTGTTTGGGATTATTATGTTATTAATTAATTGACGCCTCTGATTTTAAGGATTTTTTTTTAATATTAAGCTTCTTTTTTTTTAAGATTTTATTTATTTTTTTAGAAAGAGAGAGGAGAGGGGAGAGGAGCAGAGGGAGAGGGACAAGAAAACTCTGCACTGAGCGCAGAGTCCTATGCAGGGCTCAATCCCACGACCCTGAGATCATGACCTGAGCCAAAATCAAGTCAGACTGGGCCACCCAGGCACCCCAAGAAATGGTAATTTTTTTATCTCTACCAATATTCTTTGTTTTTTGAAGCTATTTCATCTGACATAGCTATATTTTGACTAGTGTTAATATATCATAGTATTATTTTACTTTGAAATCTGTGTCATATTTGACATGTATTTCTTGTAAGCAAAGTAAAATTAGATCATTTTTTCTTCCTTCTGGAAATCTGTGTTTAATTAGGGAATTTAATCATTTGCAGTTAATATGATTATTGATACAGTTTTTAATCTTTTACTCTAATTTTGCTATTTTATGATTCTATTCTTTCTTTTGTTGGCTTAATTTGTATAACTCTGTTAGGTAGTGGATATTTTAGGGTTTAGTGGGTACATAGCCTTCGAATTTAAGTGCTTAGAGGTCTCCCCTTAGTTTTCTCATACCTTTCAGCCATGGCCTAGAAACTTTTTCCGGGCAGTGTGCTGGTATCGTTTAAGAGCTCATCTCAGTTGTTTCCTCTTTTTCAGGAATGATTTTTTGTTGTTGCCTGATGCCCCATATCTAAACAAAACAAAACAAAACTATTTTATTTATCTTGTCCATGTTTTTCTTTGAATCAGATGGGAGACTACATGTGGTCCTTCTGAATCTTGGCCAGAAGTAGAAGTCTTTTAACATTTATTGAATGTTTATATCAATCCCTCTAAGTTAGGTACCTTTACAATTTTCATTTTTCTACTAAATCAATGTGGAATAACAACAATTTTGCTTGAAGCATTTATTGCTTTTAATATTGCAAAAAAATTCTATAGATAATACATATACAAACATATGGCCAATATGAAAGTTGGAGAAAATTTAGCTCTTGATGAATACTACATTGACTTCAAACATAGGGTTGGCTAATTTGAATCAATAGTGACAAATGAGCTTCCACTGAAATCATGTAATTGCCAACAGCCTCTTGTCAACAGAAGGAGAGACTGAGGTTGAAAATAAAGTTACATTTTCATTCCTATCCTAGTATCCTCTTCTCTCTATTGACAGGGCCATTCACAGTTTATTTTTTGTTCCACTGAGAAAAAGAGGCCACTAAGTGCCTTCTACTGTAACTCAGAGAAACCAAACTTAAAATGGTTTTATTTCTATGGGTTCTTGCATTTAACGGTTTAAAATAATTTTCAACCTTCTGCCGAAACTTTTAGCACTTGTTTATCTAATTTTTGCTTATGATGCTACCATCCTCTGTAAGCTGTATGACTGAAAGTGTACTATATGTACGTTTGGTTTGCAATAAATTTAATTAATTTCACCGTGTTGATGAATTTGCTCTGTTTTAGAGGAGTGAATCTTTGTCCAGCATTGCAAACTGTACTATTTTTCCTTCAGTTCCAATGAGTGATATTCCTTGTCAAATCAGTCCTCTTTGCTAGTGATCATGAAAATATCTTTTCCATTATTTTATGGAATCTCATTGTATCTGTTTTGTGATGTATTTTCTACATTTTGGAGGCCTTTCTCTCTGTTGATTTTTTATTGTTTTTGTTCTCTGTGATTCTTCACATCTGAATAAACAGCTCAAGTATTCCTATTTTATAAGAACCCTACATGAACATTGATTTACCTCTACCATAATATCTTTATACTTTCTTTCTTTTCTTCCTCCTTCCTTCCTTCCTTCCTTCCTTCCTTCCTTCCTTCCTTCCTTCTTTCTTTAGATAGAGTATGAGGGCAACCGGGGGTTGGGGGATGGAGTAGAGGGAGAGGGAGAGAGAATCTTAAGCAGATTCCAGGGAGCCCGATGAGGGGCTCAATCCCATGACCCTGAGATTGTGACCTGAGCCGAAATCATGAGTCAAACGCTCCACTGACTGTGCCACCCAGACACCCCTCTTTATACTTTTCTTTAAATCATAGACTCTGGAGCTCAATTCCTCCCTATGCCCTTATTACTAACTTCCAATTAACTCTTTGGTTCTATATAATCTAAATTCTTGGTGAAACTGCTTGGTTAAAGGAAGCCAACATCTTTCATGTTGCCAAATTTAATAAACTAATTAATCCTATTATTATTAGACACTTCCATTCCATTGAGCACACTGTATGTTCAACCTTGTATGTCCATCCTTTCTCAAACTAGAAGCCTTGGCCTAGTAAATACTGTTTCAAAGGATATTAATACTCCGATTGTGCACAAGTATCATGCTCAAGTAAATTGGAGAAAAATCTAGTAAATAAATTTAGGCAACTTTATCAAGGATAAAGAAGGGGGATATAGCATGCACACACTCAAGCGAGTTTCTAAAAATGTGTTTTAAATATATATTATACTTTAATCACAACTTGAGTCATGCAACCTTACTCTCTTGCCCACCCCAGGACTAGTCTTTTGTTTTGTTTTGTTTTATTTCTCTGCATTTTATGTACCTATGTGACTCTAATTCTCTAGAGCTAACCCTTCAGTATTAGTTCTTCTGCTTCCCACTTTTTTTACTCTTCTATAGAGATTCCACATAGTCTTATCATTTCAACATGTTCTTATTTTACAAATACATATCTTTAGCTTTGATGTTCACACTTCAGTAATCTAAACTCAAATATCTATCTGCTTGCAGGATAAGTCATTTGCATGCCTGCAGCCGCATCATACTTAATAATTTTAAAAACCACAATTGTTAAAGTTTTCCCAAAATTTGATCTGCTTTCTTTATTCCCTATCTCTACTAATGGGATCACAAACAACCGAGTAACCCAAACTAGAAAATTGGACATTGTCTGAGATATTGTATATTCTTTTACAACTTACACATTCTACAAGTAATTAATTGCAATATGAAGTCAATATTAGTACTAAAATTGTTCTCAGGAGAGTGTTGGCTAGCAAGATGGAAGTCAGTCTTTTGTGATCTAACATGGGAGCGACATTCCCTCAACACTGCCATATTCTACTGATTAGGAGCAAACTATATGAGGAGAGGAGATTATACAAGAGATTATAGGGGTATCTTATAGGCCGTCTGCAAAACATTCCATCAAACATCAGGGTTTCGAGGCAAATACTGTGTTGAAGGATCAGTGTTATTTTATTAAGGCTGGTTTGGAAAGTGCATTTTGGACCCAGGGCCAGGGCAGTCTTCCTACTCCACAGCCAGTGAAATGAACCTACTCACTCATTTATACATTTATATATCTGCCCTTTCAGGGCTGGGCCAGGCCAAGTGGGCTTAGAAACAAAAGGGGGGCAGGGATGAACCTCTTGATGACATATAGTTTTGAGAGATATCAGCAAGAGAATGACCTATCAAAGAACTCAGTGATTTTATTCCTCCTTCCATAGGGACGAACAATTTAGCAATAAAGAGAAGGAAGATTCTTTTCCTCATTAGCTGAAAGAAATTTCTTGTTAGAAGGAATTCAAAAAAGTAAGAAAGTGTTTTTTCCTTGACATCTAAAAATCTACATGTGACAACCATATTATCATACAGGCACCATTTTTGTTTTGTGGGATTAGTAGATTAATCTATGGAATTTGTAGCTCTGCACTGAGATCTCATCCTTTCTTGATACCATAAAACATGGAAAATAATAATTCCAGCCTTGGAAAATCAGTGGGTTCAGTTAAACAATTCTCTCTGGCAAATCATCATGTCCTATCAATGCCCAATTTTATATTTGTTAATATTAAACAGAGACACAATCCAGAATGACCCTCTTCCTGCATCAGATGTGGACACTTTCCTGTCAAAAGTGGTTTTATTATTAAACTGTGGACTCAGTTGCTTATGGGTTTTAAAGGCTAATATTTGAGGTGAAAAATTTGCTAACCAGAAGGGGTTTCTCAGAGGTCTTTGCATTGCACCGGAGATCAGCTGCCCCTTCATTTACTTCTTATTTCTCTCTTGTTATATTTTCAAATAAATCCGTATTGATGCAGGAACTTTAACTTCTGTATATGTCAGCAAAAATTTCATTACTTTCAACCAATTGAATTCATAATGATCTTAAGATCACATCTCACTTCAGATCCATTTTTTTTTTTAAGATTTTATTTATTTGACAGAGAGAAACACAGCGAAAGAGGGAACACAAGCAGGGGGAGTGGGAGAGGGAGAAGCAGGCTTCCCGCAGAGCAGAGAGCCTGATGCGGGGCTCGATCCCAGCACTCTGGGATCATGACCTGAGCCGAAGGCAGATGCTTAACGACTGAGCCACCCAGGCGCCCCAGATCCAATTATTTTATAGGAAGATAGTGATCTGTTATCTAGCTCTCTCACCAATAAAATACAAAGAAATTGATGGAATCATGGAGGTGACATTCAGGTTAGATATAATAAAGAGCTTCCTTATAGATGGGGTGATACCCACCGGGATGTCATTTTAAATTTTCAAATTATTTACCTTGAAATCAATCAGAAATAATATCATGTATTACATTTGAGAAGACACTGAATTTTACTAAGAATCCTGTAGTTATGTTAAGTTTAACATTTTAATTATTTTATAATCTCTATATAGTGAACTATTAACTAATTTATCTGTTTGGCAGTTGCTTTCTTTCACGATTTTTCTCAGCTTACCTGTCACACCTTGCTGTCTGTCTCTCATTACTTGCAGATATTTCGTCTCAAAGTCAACTGCTTCACTTTGCATAGTGAAAGACTACAATGTATTTTAATGTAGTTTTATTGTTGCTTGTTTATTTCCAGCAAGGTGTCAGATTCTCAATTTTAAAATGAATACGTTTAGACAGTCATGTGCCAGATAAACAGTCTGATTCCAGATGGTTTAAAAAACTCAGTAGACATTTTTAAAAAGTCAGATTGCCCTGTGCATCCCACATTGAAAATCTGTTGCTTAATTGATATCAAATATTACAAATGTCCACAAATTAACAACTTATGTGTACATGGTTATAGACAAGAATATATGAATATTTTAGGCAGTATGTTTTCTTAATTTTATTTATTTATTTATTTATTTATTTATTTATTTATTTATTTAAAGATTTTATTTATTTATTTGAGAGAGAGAGAATGAGAGACAGAGAGCATGAGAGGGAGGAGGGTCAGAGGGAGAAGCAGACTCCCTGCCGAGCAGGGAGCCCGATGCGGGACTCGATCCTGCGACTCCAGGATCATGACCTGAGCTGAAGGCAGTCGCTTAACCAACTGAGCCACCCAGGGGCCCCTTCTTAATTTTATTTTTAATTAACTTTAAGCATTACTCTTTGGAGTCAAATATAATCCTGAAAAAACTGTCCAGAAACAATCTGTAGAGTGTGTGTATGTTATTTCTATACAGAAATATCTATTTATATACGTATTTCTATGTTTGCCTGTTTCTATATTAAAATAGATTGACGCATTCATTTTAAGAACTAATCAATCTCTAAGAAGTCAAGATCAAAACCACTAGAAGAGATCCAGCAAATTCCTGTTTCATCAGTCTAACGATAAATTTGCTTAATGGCACAATTGCCTAAATTTCTATTTTCAAGCACTGTTTTAGGTACTGAAAATATAGAATAAATCAGTAAAGCTTAATAACTCTAAAGAGCTTATATTTTAATGAGGTAGAAAATATAAACAGTAAGTTAAGAAGAATTTTTGGATTGTGATAAATGTTATGAAGGAAATAAATAGAGTGATGTAATGGAAAATTCTGTTGGTGGGAAGGTTAGCCAGGGCTATTAGTCAGGGCCTCAGTGAGAAGATGATATGTAACTGAGGCCTAAAAATAAGACGGGCTGAGCCACATGACAGGGAGGGAAACAAGCATCTAAAGTGTGCATTTGAAGTATGACAAAATGTGCATTGCTTCTGTTGTCAACATGATCAAGGGGCCAAATGGTGACTACTGTTTTGTGAGCAAAGAAGAGAGAGGTTGTAGATAAGACTAAAGTGTGAAGAGGAGAAACCTACAAAATAAGTACATTAATAATATTAGGTAATTCCACATATTTTCTGTGTATCTTTTAGCTTTTAGCAAGTTCAATTCCATAGGACCTTGCAAATCTGCCGTTATGTGATAATCATAATGATTTTTTTTTTTTTTTTTTTTTTTTGCCTAGGTTTTAGTTCAAGTAATGAATTGTCCATGGTAAGGTTTGTCTGCCCTGTAAAATGTATGATTACATTTCTGCCATCTCTGGGTGCTTATTGTGTGTCAGTTCTGAGGTAAGCTCCATATTATATTATTTAATCTGCATAATAAAACATATTTAGAAACCTGTCAGTTTTATAATTGAGAAAACAGAGGATAACAGAAGTTACACAAAACAAATGGTCTGCATGATTCTGTAGCATGTACTCTCCCTACTGCAAAGTCACTATTAACATATGACAGTTCTCCTTCTGTCTCCAACCCCTGGATTCCTGGTCTCTATAGGTTGCTGGAATAAGTTACTAGAGAAAGATTTCTGGTATCTAATTTTTGAAATTGTAGGAGACTATTGATTCCCATGCAGTAGCAAAAAATAACTCAAGCCAGGCTCAGAGAAGTTTGTTTTCATAAAAATAAGCATGTATGAAGCACCTCTCCACATTGTACTATTATTGACCACCACCTCTATATTCAATTTATTTTCTATCGTCATAACAATCTAAACCTTACCATAAAAATTTAGATCTCATAATAAGCAGTGAGCACAGATACCCTGGCTTTCCCACTCAAGCCAGTGTATCTGTGCCCACTGCTTATTATGAGATCATCTCCAATGAATGAAATAAATGCCTTCTATTCCACTGAGTTCACTTAGAAGTGGCATCTCTAACATTTTGTGTGGACCTCTTGGGACATTTGATGAATTAGATTTAATTATGCTAAAGTGTAGGGATACATAGTTTCCCAATATCTTATAATTCTTACCCTAAGAAGTACACAGGTTGGGTTCAGTTGGCAAAACAGGACAATAACAACTTAGGTAACCCAAGAGAGGGGTCCAAAGTGGTGGATATAAAAAAGAGAGTCCCAGCAAGCAGTTTTGTGTTTTGAATACATGTTTCAAACTACATTGTTATGTTCCAGTCTTAAAGCATCAGAATATAATATATAAAATTATATTATTCGAACAGTATCAAAAATATAAATAGTCGTGAAGTGAAAATAACAAAGTACTTCCATAATATTCATGAAGAGAGTTTTTGAAAAATATAGAAAAGACATAAATTAGTGAAATGATAACCATGTTTATGGCAGGAAGAATCAGTATGGTAAAGTTTTCATTTCTTTCCAAATATAATCTAGGAAAATAGGGAAATTTCAATCAAAATGCTGAGAGTTTTTCATATAACTTGAAATACTGATTCTAAAACGTATTGGGAAAAGCAGAAGAACAAGAATAATTAATCATGTTTTGAAGATGTACAAGGTTACCAAATTTGCCTTACCAGAAAGCTAGACATATTATCAAAGTACAGTCAGGGAGAAATGTGCTATTGATGCAGGAAAAAATAAATAAACCCATGTAGCACACTGGAGACATTATAAACCGGTCCACATATATATTGTAGGTCATTGGGAAAATCATGGAAAAATACGAAAATGGAAAATATGAAATGGAAAAATCATGAAAAAATATTTTCATGAAATAGTGTAGGAAAAATTAGTTGCGTACTTTCAAAAAAGCAATATAATAATTTCTCCAAACACAAAAAATCAGTTACAAGAGAAAAGAATAATGTTAAAATCATAAAGTTAGAATTATCAGGAAAAAGAAAAGAGTATCTGCATGACCAGACAGATTAGTTATGCATTTCTTAAATAACACAAAAAGCAGCATACCTCTAAAAAATGACATTTTTATGTTAAAACACAAAACTTCTGGGGCACATGGGTGGCTCAGTCATTAAGTGTCTGCCTTCTGCTCAGGTCATGATCCCAGGTTCTGGGATTGAGCCCTGCATCAGGCTCCCTGCTCTGTGGGGAGCCTACTTCTCCTTCTCCCTCTGCCCTTACTTGCGTTTCCTCTCTGTCTCTCTCTCACTCTCTGTCAAATAAGTAAATAAAATCTTAAAAAAAAAAACCCACAAAACTTCTGTTTATCTAAGGACACCGTAGAAGAAGGAAATGAGCTATTGGCCGAGAGGTATTTGTACACATATAAGCAACACTTATTAGTGACCAGAATGTATAAACAACTTCTACCAATCAGTATCAAAACACTAACAACTCACTACAAAAACTGGCAAAAGTTAAAAATAGGCAGTCAATAGAATAAAAACACAAATGGAAAATAAAAATAATCACTGATGCTCAACTTCATTTGAAACAATCAAATCCAATGAAAACTAGAATGAAATATAATTTCATCTCCATCAGAAACAGAAAACTGAAAAGTCTAACACACGATATCTTGGCAAAGATTCGAAGCAACTGAAACTTTAATACACTGCTGGGGAAAGTATACAACTGTAATTCTTTTGGATAATTGACATTTTTAGTAAAATTAACAACGTATATGACTAAGACTCAGTTTCTCAGATATCTTTAAAAATTGCTAGAATCTACACCAAAAACAAAAGCAAAATGATAGAGCAACAGTGCTTGTATATTTCAAAAAAGAACTCTAAATTTTTATTAGCAGTGATAATGAATGGAGCTATATAATAAACTTGAATGAATCTCAGACATAGTATAATAGAAAAAAATAAATTTACTAAAAAAGAGTGAGGGTAAAGATATAAAAAATAATATTTAAATATTATTATGGATATTTAAATATTGATATGGATAAGTTATAGATAAATTTAGATACAGATGCAGATGGAGGACTGCAAACCAATTGTTAGATGATTATCATGGGTAATGGAATAATAAGTGAGCACTAACTATTTTTCCAGGAATTTTGCATATATTACTTCTTTTACTCTTTACAACTTTCCATTAGATAGATAGCCTTACATTTATTTTGCATATAAGAAAATTGCCCATTATTTTCCATAAGTAATACATTACTGAGTTCTTAATTCTGCTTCGTTCTGAATAGTGTAAACTGAGATAGAAACTCCTGCCGTTTTACAAGCAAAACTGAGAACAAGTTGTCAGCTCCAAAATGTATTTGCTCTTGGAAGATAAGACTGTGAATCAACTGAAATAGATGTTTCATCAAGATTACAGCTTGACCATCAAAGCTCCCTCTCCTCTTGTTTCTACAAATCCAAAGCTAGCATGTCGTAACATCAACCCAGTACTAACCAGTTGCCCACCTTCCAATACAACTGTAAAAGCACTCAGTCTCTTAGTGTTCTCCTTCTAGTATCTTCCTTACTGCAGTGGTTTAAATAACAGCTTTAAATGATGAACAGATTGGTTTGGTTTGTTTTGGAAAGGGTCAGCTGGCAGTCCAGGATACCTATTCTAGGTTTTATTTCTAGAAACTAAAGCACAGGTGATTTTAAAATTTCTTAGTATTCTTCTAACTTTCTCTCCCTTTTGGTTATCTCACAAAATATTTTCTCAGTTGTTGAAGTAATTTTTTAAATAAATTAAAATTGAGACTGAGTTTTAGTGAAGGAATTCTTTCCTAGTCTTCGTGCAACCAAAATTTAATTAGTGGTAATGATGACGTTGTTGCTACTTTGTGTCCTTTGTGGCTATATTCATATAGAACATGCTAACTAAAAATTATATCCATAGTATTAGAAGGCGGGGATGTTGGTACAGGATGAAAAAAATGCTGAAAAGAGCTGGGTTTTTGGAGAGGACATATTTTCTTGGTCTTCTACTTGAAAAATACTCTATAAAACACATGTATTTAATCAATTTGGATTCACCCAATTTGATTTGTTATTTATGTACACTGTGCCTGAATTTTGCTCCTTTTTAGTCCCTTCATTTCATAACATCTCCCTGCTGATTTGTGTGGTACCAGGTTTGAGGAAAGGTGAGGACACAATCACTGGATGAAGAAATGCGAAATATTTTTCAGATTTATCACTTGGTAATGAACATGTGGAGCACTATGATACAAAATGGATGTTGAGGGTTATTTGAAAGGATGTGAGGAGTTGGGAGGGAACACACCCTCCAAAGGCTGATCCTTGGGTGTCTTCTCTATCACAGATTAAAAGGTATTCTCTCAGTTTCCAGGAAACTCACTTCTGTTATACTTCCCATGATGCTACCCTATGAATCTAGTAATTTTACTGTGGGGAGAATCCCTATTTTCCTTGATTATCATGTGACAAAACTTCTATAGTAATCATTCCTTATCAAAACTCTCATTTCAAAAATTTTCCGCATGTCTTCATCTGCAACCAAATGTTCTGCATGTCTGTTCACTCTGCAACCTTTTATGTGTACTGCTACTACTTTCAGCCCATGAACTTTTCCAAGGAACAATCAGTCTACATCCCAGGCTTTCCCTCAACCAGTCAAGTAAATCCTATTTATTCACTTAAATTTTAATCTTTCTTAAGATGAAAAAGTGTGGTCAGCATTTCCTTGCTTCCAAATATCATTCCAAACTGTTCCATCCTCTTTTAAATTTTAATAGCTCCCATTACTCCAAAAAGAATATTACTTTGAGATTCATGCTCCCTCACTAAACTATCTTCTATCACTTGCCATTGTCATTACGTAGGTAGATGGATGTCCTCCATAAATGTGAGAGTGGCTTGCCAAATACTAACTAAATCTTGACACATTAATTCCAAGGTGTAAAATCAAGAACTATGTCTCACCTTTTTGTCTGAGGACTACCTCTGTGAGGTTAAGCGTGAGGAATTTCATCATATATAACAATGAGAAGACATAATTTCCATGTTTAGCAAACATGCCTTGAAAAACCCATTGTATTAAACCTAATAGTGGAAATTGAGTTATATATAGGATTTCATAAGCCTTAGTTTAGAAGTTCATGACCACAGAACCCTGTCTATGTAGCTTGCATCTGAAATGACACTTGCAGAATACCATAGATAGATTACTGTAGCAGGAATAAATTGGATTGATTTAAAAGGATAAATTAATACATGGGTGGTTCTGATGGAATTTTCCTCTGTATTTCAGTGAGCTATAAAATATAAAACATTATTCGTTGGCCAAACCATGGGAAAACATGAATAATTTTGATAAATGTAAATGTAGAAGACACATTATTTCAAACAGAGGTAATTGTAGGAAAAATGCATAAGGAAGGGAAAGCATGAAACATGTTTATTTTCACAAAAGTTATAAATAGTGAGTGGACTCTGTGAGTGGAAAGTGGTTTGGATCATATTTTGAAACACTGAAGTGATTTTTGTTTGTTTGTTTTTTTCTTAATTGGATCACAGTATTTTGAACAGAGATGTGTTTTAGGGAGATAAACCTTTCAGTGAAACTCCAAAGGATGAATCAGAGCAGAATAAAACAACTGGTGTTGGCAAGCCAATTATCAAGCCTTTACAAGAGTCAAAGTGAGAGGTACAGAAAAGCTGATTTAGGAGGGTGACAATGAGGAAGGAAAAAAGAAAGAAAGGGCATACAGGGAACCAAACAATTGAATAACTGGTAAGTGATTAGAAGAGTATAAAAAAGGTGTGGTTTTATTTTTAACTGAAAAAATGTAAAGTCATTTAGCAAAGATCTTCATGTTTAGGTCACAGTCGTACCATTCATTGTGATATGTTGGTATTTAGATGACAATGTGCTCATTTAGGTAAAAATATTTGCAAATTAAAGATATAATCTGAGAGTAGCCTGATCTATTTAAACGAAGCATCATGATGACCAGCACATGTACAAGACAGTATCTGCCTGAAGCAAGAGATTGTCAGCTCAGGTCACAGACAAAACCACTTAATTCACACAAGTACACTGTTTCCTAAAATATACCCATTTTTCTCATTTGACAGCATGAGGCTTTATTTCCCTTATTCCCCTGTACTATTACTGGACAGCTGAAAAGATTGATTTTGAACATTAGCAATTTTCCTTGGTCATTGTTTTAAATATAACTTGAAATTTAGTTATCTTGTATCCTCTTTGGATAACAACTCCAGCTAACCTTAGCCTGACATTCCACAAGTAGGAAGAACCAAACCGCAACCTGAATGTCTAATTCCTCTCTCCCAATCCCTCTCTCATTTTAGCTCCCAATCCGATCAGCTTTCAAAAACAGAGAATGGGACACTGGAGAGGAGATTAAGAGTACTTAGGTCTAAAATATTAATATATTTAAAAACTCTCCCACAGAAGAAATTACTGACACTGATTCATATAGACCACTGTTATGCATCGAGTTATGTCCCTCCCAAAGAATACATAGAAGTTCTAAAACCAGGCACCTGTGACTGGGAGCTTATTTGGAAATAGGATCTTTGTAGATGCCGTCAAGTTAAGATGAGGTCATACTAGTTTAGGGGAAGCCCTACTCCACTGATTATTGTCCTTATAATGAAAGGAAAATCTGTACACAGACACACAGATGAGAAAGCCATGTGAAGATGGAGCAGACACTGAGTCACCCATCTACAAGCCAAGGAATGGCAAGGTTTGCTGGCAACCACCAGAAGCTGAAAGTGGTAAGGATGTTACTCCCCTAGAGTTTTTAAAGAAAGTATGGTCCTACCAACAACTTGATTAGAGATTTCTAGGCTTCTGTGAGAGGATAAATTTCTATTGTTTTAAGCCAGCCAGTGTGCGGCGCTTTGTTAGGCAGCCCTAGGAATCTAATACAACCACTGAGTAGCATTTGTAGCATCCTCATATATGTACATATATATGCACCATGTTTTCACCACCAAGTATTCTGTAGGATCACAGTTCTTTTAATCTCTCCCATTTTTATTGTGATGTCTCATTTAGTACAATATGTGTTCTTATTTGTTCATTTCTGTACATTTCAAGCCTGGTATTTTTTTCTTTTTTTGTATACTATTTTTTAAATTGAGTGTTGTGATTCTAATAACTTAGTGAATTTCAAATAAGGTCAAGAGACTATATATATATACACATATATATATGATGTAAATAATGTTTTTATGACTGCTACCACAACCACATATTGTGAATGGAGTGATGTGGACTTGTAATAGGTCTATGTCTCTTCCCTACATTTTATAAAAAGAACGGAACTGTAACATGACTTCCACATTCTGAAAAAAATGATAGATAAATGATGATGATGATGATGATAGAGAGATAAGGTGATTGTTTCTGCAAGACAAAATGAAATTTTATTTTTATAGTTCAGGTATAAGTAGGAGATGGGCAGATACTGTGATATTTTCATATCAGAAATGTTCAATAAAACAAATCAAAAGGATGTTGAGGAGAAACTTGCTATATACTTGCCATATACGTGCTATAAAACAGGCAAATTGTTTTAGTTTCTTTAGAACATAAAGGAATCGCTTCTCAGCCTTTTGGCTAAGATCAAGTGTAGAACATAAAGGAAATAGATCTTCTGATAATCACTTTATTTGTAACAGTTTCTTCAACTCAAATATTTAAGGACATAAAGTGAATAAGTGATGTGCTGATTCATCACTTGAATCAGCACATCTTGAATCACTTTCTCACTGAAATTCTCATTCAAATTCAATGAATATTTGTTGTTTGCTGTATCCTAAGCATATTCCACATGTTTAGAATATATAAAGGAACAAAATATACATAAAAGTATCTGCCAATGGCAATAAGCAATATAGAGAATCAATAAATATATTATAGAAAAATTAAGATGGTTGGTTAAACATTCTATGAAATATACAGAATAGAATAACTGGGATTTTCAAATCTAGGTAGCATTGAGTTTTAAATAGGGGTGGCAAGATAGTTTTCACTGAGAATATGACAGTTGCAGAAAGTCTCTATCAGGCACATGGTAAGACCTAAATGAAGTAAAAGATGCACTTTATTTTTTAAGATCCTAAATGGTAAAGAAAGGTTTGGGACCATTTGAAAAATGTGTTAAGCTGTCAAATATGAAGATATAAATCAGTATTTTGGGGGAAGGCATTGAATCTATCTCTAGGAGTACTATTTCGTATTCAGAATTAAAGCATTAGGCACAGTTTTATGAGGTACATGGAAAATGAATTACTTCACAAGTGATCACATTCCCTTTGAGGTATTTGAATACAGAATTTAATTAAAAGGTATCACAATTAGATAATCAATAGTCTCTGCCACTGAACTGATTATCATGCAAAAGATACAGACATTCCATTCCCTCTGAAAGAAAATTTTCTCACTGATCTGCATAATTTCACCCATTTTATCCTCAAGCTTCCAACATTCTCACAAATGAAGTAAATGATAGAGGTAAAGGAGGGTTTTAATGCTGAATGGGCTTCATAATTAAAAAAAAAAAAAACAACCCACAGTGCATTAAAATATATTGAAAATCAAGTTTCAGATAAAAATATGTAAATGTTCTCTGCCACAATGATCATTAAAAAAATCATTTTAAAATTCCTAATTTTTAAGGAAATTAGGTGTTAGGGACATATGTAGGATTAAGTCAAGCAATTCATCTTAACACGTCTACATCTCAGTAGAGTATGGATTTTGCTGAATATATAAACCATGTAGCCAAAAATATAACTGCCTAGGGCGCCTGGGTGGCTCAGTTGGTTAAGCGACTGCCTTCGGCTGAGGTCATGATCCTGGAGTCCCAGGATCGAGTCCCGCATTGGGCTCCCTGCTCGGCAGGGAGTCTGCTTTGTCCTCTGACCCTATCCCCTCTCATGTGTTCTCTCTCTCTCAAATTAATAAATAAAATCTTAAAAAAAAAAAAAAAATATATATATATATATATATATATATAACTGCCTAGAGTATCTAAAAGACAAAAACAGCAAATACCTCATAAAAAATCAATATTTTATGTGTGTATAACTAATTGACTTAATAAACAACTTTGCAACATAGTCCAGGTGGTTTAGTTTGTTTCTTCACCCCTCTCTTTCCTTAAAGATTGCTCACATTAATTTATTATATTAAGTAAACCTTTATTTAATTCATTAATTGTAACACTGAGGGCTTAAACAATTAAGGCAAGTCTCTTTATAGTAAATGATTTTTTACCAAGCATGAAATCTACTGTTGACACGTATACATTTTTATGAAGTCCACATTAGGGTTTGGAGAAATTTGGCTATTAAACTCCACAGGTTTGAATATAAAATTGTATCTTTATTTGAGTCCTCCCTTTCTTCCTTCCTACCCTCCCTCCTTCCTTCCTTCCTTTCTGAGATATGACCATAATCACTGATTTTAGTAAGTTACATTTGGGAGAAGTCTACAAGGGTCTTCTGAATCCTTTTCTATCCGTAAAATTTGAACTGGACATTAGGAATATTTTGGGAGTGTAGATAGCTATCTAACAGGATGGGTGTTCTGCCACCCTCAACAACTTATTGTGAAATTCAATAATATATGAAAATATTTTGTACATTTTAGTGGAAGATATTACTTAATCTCTTTTTTTTTTCTACTAGGCTCTTCTACCACAATAATCTACTATATGATATGAATTTTTCTAAATTGATTCTTTTTCTTTTGCATGCAACTTGCTCTTTACTCTTTAATATATCTTTCATTTCCCTTAAGCATGTTCTGTGCAAATAATATAGATTCTCAATTTTTTTCCTGTTTTATGTCTGAAGTTAGTGTTAATAGATAGACATCTGTGTGTGTGTCTCTGTCTCTCTCTCTCTGTGTGCATGTATGTGTGTGTATGTGTGTGTGTGTGTAGATGAGTGGGTGTGTGTATGTGTGTCTTGTATTGCAAAAGATAAGGCAGTGGCTATGTTTACAGTTTACTCATGTGTATCTCATAAACCCAATTTAACTAAAAGTCATGGCAAATTAACTGATCAGAAGAGTAGGTTAAATAATGCGAATTTCTACACTGAGAAAGTAAAATATAACATGATGAAAATATAGGAAAACTTAGGTGACCTATATAATTTTGGAAAATTCAGCCTGTTTTCAGCCCGTTAAAACCAATTTATCTTAGGTAAGAGATATGAAAAAGAGACACTGATATTTTGAAAATAACATTTAAAAGGCAATTTTGGTATATAGAATTTTAAAATGCAACTGGCTGTTAAAAGTATATTTCACAAACAAGTATGCCATGTTTTTTCTATATTAGGCTTTTCCTCTCCCAAATAAAAATGTTCCTTATAACGAAGAATATCACAATGTTGTAAGGTGCTTATCAGTTAGATCCCATTTTATTAACCCGCCCTATTTAATAATGGTCTTAATGAGTTATGCTGAATTTGTTCAAACCATCAACTATTGAAATCTTTTCCAGAAAAACATATTATGGAATATATTACACTTTGAAACGTCATGAATTACATGAAACACACTCTTTTCAGGTAATTCATATTATGAAATTTGTTCTGATGATTCTTCTTCATTTTTATTATGTTCTTATGAGAGGAAATAAACATAGTGATACCATTTTAAAAGACTATTAGAGCAGTGGTGCAATCAGATTATTAAACTGGGTTCTGATATCAGACAGAAATATATGGAAAGCTGCCTTTATCCTTATTAGCTATGTTACTTTGAGCTTCAGTTTCCTTATCTCCAAAATGTGTAATAATATCTGATTCATAAAGGTGTCTTGAGGATTTAATGAAATAATGTAAGTTCTTATCTCAGTAACTGGTTCACAAGGCTAAATAATTTTTAAGATGATATTGTTTTCATTTGTATTATTGATGATGAGGATCACTTAAATGTTATCTTCCCAAGTCTTGCTTTTTCTTATTGGAGATAACTGGCCTTATTAGAATATATAATTGTTAACTGACAGGTCATATTCCCTTTTAACCTTGTGGTAGCCTAACGGTCCTTTTAAAAATGTCTTCTAGAAGTGAGGATAAAAGTTATGACAGGTATCTGCTGCCTGTGTCCTGTGGTCTTACCTTAGGCCAAGGAGGAAAGTGCGAGGCTCTTTGGACATGACAGAGAAACTGTGTTTTCACTTCTCTCCCTGAGAGTGAGAAGCGAAGGAGGAAATTGTGATAGGGGGACTCGAAGGACAATGACCCCTGAGTTACACAGCACTTTCACAGAGCCACATTTGTCACTGGTTTAAGCCACTTCAGATGGTCGATTTTTCACCTCCAAAGTGCACATTTTCAATCTTTTGCTCGCTAGCTTGCTCACTCTCTCTGCATGCTTTGTATGACAGCCTTGTATCTGACGTTTCAGACACAGAGCATTTTTGCCAAGAATAGTGTTCTTTGTGTATTCATGCCAGAGCCTCATGTATTTACGACTATTTTTCTTTCCTCAATCTCTGACCAAGAAGAGAACAAGACCCTGATGAATGTCAAGGAACTCAGAGATATGAATATCAAGTGGTCTGAGTGACACAAAAGAGGTGAATTATTGAACATAAATGGATCGTGTCAGCAAAGACTTGTGACTGGAATACGGAAGAGTTTATACTCTTTTTCTTTTAAGTCATCAGAAACGGAACAAAAAATATAGATGCAATGATTAAATTATACCCTGAAGTAGAACAATAAATAATATCAAACAAAATAAAATAAACACCTAACTGGTATATTCTGAATAATTAAAATATGGCTGTCAAATGAAACACAGACTGTTTCCATCTAGTTTTGTATAATATTTAAATATTGACTGTATGACTTGCCAGGTAATTAAGTCCTGTGAGTAAACAAGACATTACTGACACAATCAAATGGAATATATATTTACATACACGAAATGGCCTTGTAGTTCTAGCAAAAAATATTTGGATTCCTATTATATAAATGAATAAAACTAGTAAATGATGGCTTTTCTTGAACAATGCATATAGATATAATTATTTTAAATACATCTTTATTCATCTACTGCTAACTAATTAGAATCAGTATGTTCTCATTCATTCATTTGACAAAGTGCACATATAATTAGCTGGCTTATGTGGGGCTTTAAAATTTGTTAGCGATTATCTCATTTTAGAGGATGAAGCAATAAGAGCTAACTGTTAACCTATTTCTGGAGAATTTCCTACATAAATTATGTCTCATCGCCTAATGAGAGAGTTGGACAGAAAAATAGTATTTAAAATTTGGAAATGTTGAGTGAATAGAAATGCTGGCTGTCCTGGTCAATACTTGTCTATACTTTTCCTTTTTAAATTCATTAGTTTCTACTAACTCAGTTGCCCAAACAAAAGAAAACCAATTGAACTGATAATAGTTACGTGTCAATCCTCTAAGTGATTCCTTGAAAGAGAAAACAACGAGTTGACAGCTCCCTCTTCTAAAGTAATAGCCTTGAGAGAATGAGATCAGTGTGGATTTTACCCAGTCATCATCGATGTGTCTGGAGGAAGCAGATGATACACATTCTGACGCATCATCACAAAATAGGGTTGTGAATGGTTGTCTTATATTTATCCTGTTCAGAAAATACCTGAAACCCATTCTCTGACTTTACTTCTAAATAGGAGATAGGGTCTTCAATGGCTTAATAGAGCCAACACATTATGTAGGGAGCTATTAAAACCATATTTCATCATTAAGCTCATCCAAGTGCTTCACTTGTCAAGAGCAAGTGAAAGGAACAAGAGAGTTGGCACCACCAATTTACCCCTTCCTTGTCAGTTATGTTATTTAAGTAGTCCTATTACCACTAACTTTAACCTTTATACCTCCCCCACATACACAAAGATACTTCTCTAAATGTATGCTGCTCTTGCTCAACTTGACTTCAAAAATATAGTTTTCTAGTTAATTTAAAAGGTATTCTGCAATAGTCAACCACTAGGTAAATGATACATACATAATGGTGTTAAAGTAGACACGTCCCCTTATTTAACCCGTAGGGGGAGATAATTTTACTCAAGTCAGTTTTTCATGGGGGCTCAACTGGGGAATTAAAAGATTAAAAATCACTAGATACAGAATCTTGATATTTTATGGCATTGTTTTAATCATTTAATTCACTTTTAGATAATGCAGGAGCCTACACAAGCTCTCATACTTCAGAGTAGCTCTAATAGAATGTTTTTCATTGAGGGAACTATCACATAATCTGTGACATCCAATATGACAATCACTAGCCATATTAAGGTATTGAACAGTTGAAATATAGCTTGCATGATTGAAAACTGAATTTTACATTTTATTTAATTTCAACTGATTTTAAATGAACTTCAAATAGACATAGATGGCCTTTAGCTATCGTATATAGGTATTCATTTTAGTTATATATAATTATATATATTATAATTACATCTAATTATATATTTCCCCCTCTCTTTCTCTCTCTCTCTCCATTTATATAGGTATATATACATATATAAATTTTAGGCTTACAAAAGTTTGCCAGGGGTGCCTGGGTAGCTCAGTCGTTAAGCATCTGCCTTCGGCTCAGGTCGTGATCCCAGGTCGGATCAGGTCCTGGGATTGAGCCCCGAATCGGGCTCCCTGCTCAGTGGGAAGCCTGCTTCTTCCTCTCTCTCTCCCACTCCCCCTGCTTGTGTTCCTTCTCTCGCTTTGTCTCTCTCTATCAAATAAATAAATAAAATTCTTAAAAAAAAAAAAGTCTGCCCAATAGTGGAAAGAATTCCTATATATGCCTTACCTTAACATTTTCCATAACCATACTACAATTTTCAAAATAAAGCAAATACTAGTAGAATACTATTGATTGAAGTCCTTATTCAAATTCCATCAAATTTTTCACTCATGTTCTTTTATTTTTGCTCTAGGATCCAACCTAGGCTTCCATATTGCATTCAGTTGTGGTTTCTTAGTCTCTTCCAATCTGTGCCAGTCCTCAGTTGTTCCTTACGTTTCATGACCTTGACACTTGAAGAACACTGTTTAGTTATTTATTTTGTAGAATGACCCTCAATTTGGGTTTATCTGATGTTTTCTCATAACCAAATTTATTAAGGTTATATGTTTTTTGCAAGAACACCACAGAAGTAATATTCCTTTTCAGTGTATCATGCCAGGGAATACATGATGTTGCTATTTTTTATTACTGGTGGCACTGAACTGGTTAAGATGACTGGTTCAACTGGTTAAGATGACTTCCACAAGACTTCTTCACATTAGAGGTATTCTTTTTTTCTTTTGTGATAAATAACCATTTTGAGGGGAGACAATTTGAGCATATGTTATTATCCTATTTTTCCTCAAACTTTTCTCAATAATTTTACCATCTATTTATTTCCTCAAAATAAATTCACAGATTTTTTTTCATCCTATGAGTTATAATTTAGTGTTATCATTTTTATTTTATTACTCAAACTGTTCCACTGTTGGCCTTTGGTAGTTATATATACACAATAACATGATTAAATCAGTTGTGTAGTCATATGATTGAATGCTATCTATAAAAGTCAAGTTTTAAATTTTTTAATATTTAATGACATTCAACATGTTTAATAACTAATAATATTGAATATGTATAAATCAACATTTTGAAATTCCCTAAAATATTCAAATATCGTTGAAACTAAAAAGAACACTGTGGGATTTTTAAGATTCTTATAAAAATATCTCATCATTTTACATATGTGGAAAATCTCAAAATGCAAAAGTTAATGGAGAGGAGTATATAACTGCAGAATTATAAATACAAATAAGGATGTCTGTTTGATCAGTTTCTATAATTACTCCATCGTTCTTTCTCTATGTCTTTCTCCTCTTTACTTTTTTGCCTGCTCTTTTTTCTAATTGTACATATACACATATACAGAAATGTATAGATATCTGCTTACTATCTAAAGCTTTTTCAAAAACTTATTTAGCCTAAACTAGATGCCCTAATATTCTTTAAATACTTTTGTCCTTAATACATTATTTATCTAAATGGTATTTATTCTATTTTCAGTAGTAATTCACAATTATAGTTGTATTTGTAAATTTATAAGTAAAATTAACTTATATAACAAAATATTATTTAATAAATGTATAACATTAAGCCATTAATAATACTGGGTTTATTAACTCCAGATTATATTTACCAAAATGTAATCAAAGGACAAAAAGGTGTGAAACTGATTTTTTGTATAAGATGCTTGAAAACGATCATGTAATTTTCTTCTCAAGAAAACGTGATATAAACAAGTTAAATAGTGATGTGAATACTTGACAACTATTCAGTGATGCAACTTAAATAAACAGGCATACCTACCAAAAACACTGAGTATAAAAACATAGATTACAGAAACACATATTTCTTGCCTGGATTAGTATAATGTTTAAAGTGATCACACTTACCTGTCAGGAGCCTTTATGATGCTCTTTGATCTCTGAAGCTTTAGAGCTGAAAAGATTTGGAAGTCATTGTTAGCAATTGCAGAGAGCTGACATCTTATCTGATATCCCTTTGATATTTGGCCTCTTTTTAGTTCTATGCATTCAGAAGTCTTTTGGAGTAATGCATTAAGATACAGTGGACAATGCTATTGTCTTCAAATCTAGATGAAAATATTTTAAAATACATTTAATATCTAATACTTTCTGTGGTCCCAAATTATCAGAAATCTAACATAATTTAAACTAATTTGTCTTGTGTCTGGGGCTTTTAATCAACCCAGAAGCAGTATAGTAGTTTTCTGTCCCAATTCTAGTTTTGTTACAATTCCAGGCAAAGGGATTGAACTTTATCATTTTTCACTGAGTAAATGATAAACTATAAAAATCAAAGTAAACAATGTAGTAATAAAATTATCAATGGCTAAACAAATTTTCTCCTTTAATTTTATTTCCCTAATTCAATTAAAATTGATAAAAGCTGCTCAATCAAATCAAAAGTTGAGATAAATATTTTAAAGTGTTCTATCAAAATCATTACTAAAGTGATTATTGCTTTTGGTATTCATTAAGAAGTGAAACGGAAATATAAATAAATGAAAGTTTGTTTGAATAGTGCTCTTTATTAATTTTATTTTTTGAAAGATACGTTTTCTCTAAGATACAATCAGACCTATTTTAGGATTTCTAAGTAAAACAGGATTTACCAGAGTTATCCTTGCTGAGCATTAAAATTTAAAATTTGTAAAGGTAGAAAACAGAATTTATATCTTTGCTCCTACTGAATTTGAATGTCAGGAAAGATGACAACACTCTGTGCATTAATTACAGCAAGAAAGAGACACCTGCTGCCAGAAATATGATTTGCATAAAATGCATGTCTCAATTTTCTTCTATGCTCTTTTCAAAAACTAAACGTACAATTGCACACCAATCTACTTTTCGTTGTCTGATTATCTTTATACATTCTGCCCATATAAAATTGCTCACAACCTTTAATCAGTTGAATATTTTAACTTTTTTCACTGCCAACCAGATCATAAAAATCTTATACATTATAAATTAACTGCACATTAAAAAATATTTGCATAGTACAAAATGCATTTTGTATGCATTTTGTACTATATATATAGTATATATGTATATATATATATACATATATGTATATATATATATGTATATATGCTATGAAGCATAATAACCAAATGAAACCATGGAACCACCAGTCATGAATGAAACCACTGTTCAACTTAAAAATTGCATCATCAAAATCCTGGTATTTAATGATGTGTTCATAATGCACTTCATTCAGTCCTTTCTCCTGACTCAGGAGGCAGCCATGATATTGAATTTCGTATTTATCATTACCTTCATTTTGTATTATATACATTTACCACCCATGCATGCATCCCCACACAAGATAATGTTTAGCTTCGGTTGTTCTAAACTTTGCATACACTTTTTAATATTCACGCAAATTGTTTTTTCATGCAATATTAAATATAGTAGATGTGCCTACATTGTAGTGTTTCATTATAGTTCATTCTTTCTTGTCGTGGATATTCTAAGCTAATGATAGCTACCTCAGTTTTTAGATACTTTTCTATATTCTCTCATGATATGACCACTATTAGTATAAATTCACTTTTTTCCCCACTAGATCTTCTCAATCATAGTGTGAGTAATTCAGCTTTCAGAATCAGACACAGTTAAATACATAATCTTTTAAAATGTTTTTGTTTTTTTTTTAAGATTTTATTTATTTGACAGAGAGAGACACAGCGAGAGAGGGAACACAAGCAGGGGGGAGTGGGAGAGGGAGAAGCAGGCTTCCCACGGTGCAGGGAGCCCGATGTGGGGCTCGATCCCAGGACCCTGGGACCATGACCTGAGCCGAAGGCAGACGCTTAACGACTGAGCCAGCCAGGCGCCCCTTAAAATGTTTTTGATCATGGGTGGCATAACTATGCTTTACCTGAAATGTCATTGATATTTAAATTTTTTTTCTTCCTAAAGTCTTTACTTGTTTTCCCCTTCGGCTCCTGAAATCTAAGAGGTCAAGTATTTATTTTCCTTCTCTTAGGCCAAAGGGTTCATTTGGGGGGTCGGAAGCAAAACAATAAAGTAATTTCAATATTACACTCCCTAACTTCTCAGGGATAGAAAATTACATCGCATCAGATTCTCTCATTTCAGCTAAACGATACTTCCCACAGCTATCTTTCTTTGGTATTAATGCCTAGTGACAAGTACTTCTCTGCAGTTTTTAGATTCTGTTGGAAAAAACAAAATCAAACAGTTTTTCTACCTACTGGGTGTTCAGCAAAATACCCACATAACACACAATTTTTATTTAAACCTCTTTTGTCTTCATGCAACTATTTTAAAATATTTCTAGAGAATGACCAAGACTTAACCTTCTTGAGTACTGATGGAATATCATGCTAATAAGACAACACTTTACAGACTATCTTAAGATGGAAAAGTAAAGTTTTAAAGAGCTCTGATTCATTACTTTTACTATAGGTAAATGAATGTTTATTATTTCTACTACAAAGGCATTGCTGATGTTTCTCTAACAGGTGAGAAAAGAGTGAATTACTTCTCAGCTCCTCTAGATTCTGCCTGTTTGGAGTTGCACTGCAGGGTCTTCAAATAACTTTTTTTCTTTTTTTTTTTTTTTTATGTTTTTTCTCTAAAAGTTTTTTAATTTTTTTTTTAATTTTTTAAATTAACGTGTAATGTATTATTAGTTTCAGGGGTACAGGTCTGTGATTCGTCAGTCTTACACAATTCACAGTGCTTACCGTAGCACATACCCTCCCCAATGTCCATCACCCAGCCACCCCATCCGTCCCACCCCCCTCCACTACAGTGACCCTCAGTTTGTTTCCTGTGATTAAGAGTCTCTTATGGTTTGTCTCCCTTTCTGGTTTCGTCTTATTTCATTTTCCCCTCCCTTCCCCTATAATCCTCTGTCTTGTTTCTCAAATTCCCCGTATCAGTGAGATCATCTGATACTTGTCTTTCTCTGATTGACTTATTTCACTCGGCATAATACCCTCTAGTTCCATCCACATCATTGCAAATGGCAAGATTTCATTTTTGATGGCAGCATAATATTCCATTGTGTGTGTGTGTGTGTGTGTGTGTGTGTGTGTGTGTGTGTATATATACCACATCTTCTTTAGCCATTCATCTGTTGATGGACATCTAGGCTCTTTCCACAGTTTGGCTATTGTGGACATTACTGCTATAAACATTGGGGTGCAAATGCCCCTTCAGGTCACTACCTTTGTATCTTTGGGGTAAATACCCAGTCCTGGCAATTGCTGGGTTGTACGGTAGCTCTATTTTCAACTTTTTGAGGAACCTCCATACTGTCTGCCAGAGTGGCTGCACCAGTTTGCGTTCTCAACAAGAGCGTAGGAGGGTTCCCCTTTCTCCGCATCCTTGCCAACATCTGTCATTTCCTGACTTGTTAAGTTTTGGCCATTCTGACTGGTGTGAGGTGGTATCTCATTGAGGTTTTGATTTGGATTTCCCTGATGCCAAGTGATGTTGAACACTTTTTCATGTGTCTGTTGGCCATTTGGATGTCTTCTTTGCAGAAATGTCTTCATATCTTCTGCCCATCTCTTGATGGGATTATTTGTTCTTTGGGTGTTGAGTTTGATAAGTTCTTTATAGATTTTGGATACTAGCCCTTTACCTGATAATGTCATTTGCAAATACCTTCTCCCATTTTGTTGGTTGTCTTTTGGTTTTGTTGACTGTTTCCTTTGCTATGCAAAAGCTTTATATCTTGATGATGTCCCAATAGTTCACTTTTGCCCTTGCCTCCCTTGCCTTTGGCGATGTGTCTAGCAAGAAGTTGTTGCGGCTGAGGTCGAAGAGGTTGCTGCCTGTGTTCTCCTCTAGGATTTTGATGGACTCCTGTCTCACATTGAGGTATTTCATCCATTTTGAGTCTATTTTTGTGTGTGGTGTAAGGAAATGGTCCAGTTTCATTCTTCTGCATGTGGCTGTCCAATTCTCCCAACACCATTTGTTGAAGAGACTGTCTTTGTTCCATTGGACATTCTTTCCTGCTTTGTCAAAGATTAGTTGATCATAGAGTTGAGGGTCTATTTCTGGGCTCTCTATTCTGTTCCATTGGTCTATGTGTCTGTTTTTGTGCCAGTACCATACTGTCTTGATGATGACAGCTTTGTAATAGAGCTTGAAGTCTGGAATTGTGATGCCGCCAGCTTTGCTTTCCTTTTTCAACATTCCTCTGGCTATTCGGGCTCTTTTCTGGTTCCATACAAATTTTAGGATTACTTGTTCCTTTTCTTTGAAAAAAGTTGATGGTATTTTGATAGGGATTGCATTAAATGTGTAGATTGCTCTAGGTAGCATAGACATTTTCACAATATTTGTCCTTCCAATTCATGAGTATGGAACGTTTTTCCATTTCTTTGTGTCTTCCTCAATTTCTTTCATGGGTATCCAATAGTTTTCTGAGCACAGATTCTTTGCCTCTTTGGTTAGATTTAATCCTAGGTATCTTATGGTTTGGGGTGTAATTTTAAATGGGATCAACTCCTTAATTTCTCTTTCTTCTGTCTTGTTTTTGGTGTATAGAAATGCCACTGATTTCTGTGCATTGATGTTATATCCTGCCACTTTCCTGAATTCCTGTATGAGTTCTAGCAGTTTTGGGGTGGTGTCTTTTGAGTTTTCCACATAAAGTATCATATTATCTACAAAAAGTGAGAGTTTCACTTCTTCTTTGTTGATTCGGATGCCTTTTATTTCTTTTTGTTGTCTGATTGCTGAGGTTAAGACTTCTAGTACTATGTTGACATCCCTGCTGTGTTCCTGACCTTAGGGGGAAAGCTCTCAGTTTTTCCCCATATGAGTATGATATTGAGGTATGTATGTTCTACCCCTACACTGTGAAGAGTTTTAATCAAGAAAAGATGCTGTACTTTGTCAAATGCTTTTTCTGCATCTATTGAAAAGATCATATGGTTCTTGTTCTTTCTTTTATTAATGTATTATATCACATTGATTGATTTGCGGATGTTGAACCAACCTTGCAGCCCAGGGATAAATCCCAATTGGTCGTGGTGAATAATCCTTTTAATGTACCTATTGGCTAGTATTTTGGTGAGAATTTTTGCATCATGTTCATCAGGGATATTGGTCTGTAATTCTCCTCTTTGTTGGGGGTCTTTGTCTGGTTTGGGGATCAAGGTAATGGTGGCCTCATAAAACGAGTTTGGAAGTTTTCCTTCCATTTCTATTTTTTGGAACAGTTTCAGAAGAATAGGTATTAATTCTTCTTTAAATGTTTGGTAGAATTGCCCTGGGAAGCCATCTGGCCCTGGGCTATTGTTTGTTGTGAGATTTTTGATTACTACTTCAATTCCCTTAGTGGTTATGGGTCTGTTCAGGTTTTCTATTTCTTCCTGGTTCAATTTTGGTAGTTTGTATATCTCTAAGAATGCATCCATTTCTTCCAGATTGTCTAATTTGCTGGCATACAGTTGCTCATAATATGTTCTTATAATTGTTTGTATTTCTTTGTTGTTGATTGTGATCTCTCCTCTTTCAATCATGATTTTATTTATTTGGGTCATTTCTCTTTTCTTTTTGATAAGTCTGGCCAGGGGTTTATCAATCTTGTTAATTCTTTCAAAGAACCAGTTCCTAGTTTCGTTGATCTGTTCTACTGTTGTTTTGGTTTCTATTTCATTGATTTCTGCTCTGATCTTTATTATTTCTCTTCTCCTGCTGGGTTTAGGCTTTCTTTGCTGTTCCCTCTCCCACTCCTTTAGGTGTAAGGTTAACTTGTGTATTTGAGACCTTTTTTGTGTCTTGAGAAAGGCTTATATTACTATATACTTTCCTCTTAGGATCACCTTTGCTGCATCCCAAAGATTTTGAACAGTTTTGTTTTCATTTTCATTTGTTTCCATGAATTTTTTTAATTCTTCTTCAATTTCCTGGTTGACCCATTCATTCTTTAGTAGGATGCTTTTTAGCGTCTATGTATTTGAGCTCTTTCCAACTTTCTTCTTGTTTCAAAGCACTGTGGTCTGAAAATATGCAGGGAATGGTCCCAATCTTTTGGTACTGCTTGAGAACTGATTTGTGACCCAGGATGTGATCTATTCTGGATAATGTTCCATGTGTCTTAGAGAAGAATGTGTATTCTGTTGCTTTGGGATGGAATGTTCTGAATATATCTGTGAAATCCATTTGGTCCAGTGTGTCATAAAGCCTTTATTTCCTTGTTGATCTTTTGCTTAGATGATCTGTCCTTTTCTGTGAGGGGGTGTTAAAGTCCCCCAGTGTTATTGTATTTTTTTGATGTGTTTCTTTGCTTTTGTTACTTATTGGCTTATATAATAGGCTGCTCCCATGTCTGGGGCATAGTTTTTAAAATTGTTAGATCTTCTTGTTGGATTGACCCTTTAAGTAAGATATAGTGTCCTTCCTCATCTCTTGTTATAGTCTTTGGCTTACAATCTGATTTGTCTGATATAAGGATTGCCACCCCAGCTTTCTTTTGATGTTCATTAGCATGGTAAATGGTTTTCCACCCCCTCACTTTCAATCTGGAGGTGTCTTTGTGTCTAAAATGAGTCTCTTGCAGACAGCATATCGATGAGTCTTGTTTTTTTATCCAATCTGATAGCCTGTGTCTTTTGATTGGGGCATTTAGCCCATTTACCTTCAGGGTAACTACTGAAAGATATGAATTTAGTGCCATTGTATTGCCTGCAAGGTGACTATTACTGTATATTGTCTCTGTTCCTTTCTGGTCTATGTTAGTTTTAGGCTCTTTCTTTGCTTATAGGACCCTTTTCAATATTTCATGTAGGGCTGGTTTGGTGTTCACAAATTCTTTTACTTTTTATTTGTCCTGGAAGCTTTTTATCTCTCCTTCTATTTTAAATGACAGCCTAGCTGGATATAGTATCCTTGGCTGCATATTTTTCTCATTTAGTGCTCTGAATATATCATGCCAGTCCTTTCTGGCCTGCCAGGTCTCTGTGAATAAGTCTGCTGCCAATCTAATGTTTCTACTGTTGTAGGTTACAGACTTCTTGTCCTGAGCTGTGTTTAAGGATTTTCTCTTTGTCTCTGAGACTTGTGAGTTTTACTATTAGATTTCGGGGTGTTGACCTATTTTTATTGATTTTGACGGGGGTTCTCTGTGCCTCCTGGATTTTGATGCCTGTTTCCTTCCCCAAATTAGGGAAGTTCTCTGCTATAATTTGCTGCAAGATACCTTCTGCCCCTCTCTCTCTTTCTTCTTCTTCTGGGATCCCAATTATTCTAATGTTGTTTTGATATGTGGTATCACTTATCTCTCGAATTCTGCCCTCGTGATCCAGTAGTTGTTTATCTCTTTTTCTCACCTTTTTTATTTCCATCATTTGGTCTTCTATATCACTAATTCTCTCTTCTGCCTCATTTATCCTAGGAGTTAGAGCCTCCATTTTTGATTGCACCTCATTAATAGCCTTTTTGATTTCGACTTGGTTAGATTTTAGTTCTTTTACTTCTCCAGAAAGGGATTCTCTAGTATCTTCTATACTTTTTTCAAGACCAGCTAGTATCTTTATAATCGTCATTCTGAGCTCTAGTTCTGACGTCTTACTAATACCTGTATTGATTAGGTCCTTGGCATTCAGTACTGCCTCTTGTTCTTTTTTCTGAGGTGACTTTTTCCGTCTTGTCATTTTGTCCACAGAAGAATAGATGAATGGGAGAACAAAATACTAAAAAAATGCTAAGACGGTAACAATGACCCCAGAAAAATATACGCTAAACAAATCAGAAGAGACCCAGTACTGAGGGGAAAAGAAAGGGGGGGAAAAAAAAGAATATGGTCAGGCTGGTCAATATAACAGAGCCACACACTAGAGTTTGGGTGTATTTTGGTCTGTTAGAAGAAATTTCCTCCCAAAATTTTAAACAAAGAAAAACTTATATATATATACAAAAAATAAGGGTAAATACGATGAAGAGATGGACTGTGACTGTATGGATGAAAATTAAAAATATTTTTAAAAAGGAATTGATAAGTTGTTTGGAAAAAGAATGAAAAAATAATTTAAAAAAGAGAATGTGATCAGGTGGGAGACTAGGACAACTAGATTTAGGGTATATTTTGATCTGTTAGAAGAAACTGTATGCCTAATTTTTAAAGAAAGAGAAACTTATATATATATAAAAAACAAGGTTAAATAGAATGAATAGATAGGCTATGACTGTAAAAATGAAAAATTGAAAAAGACTTTTAAAAAGTAATTGATAAGATGTTGGTTGAAAAAGGGAAAAAGCAAAATTAAAAAAAAATAGAAAAAGAAAAAAAGAAAATTAAAAAAATTAACTTTGAATGACTAAAGAATGAGGGGAAAAAAGCCATGAATTCTATGTGCTGTATTCCCCTAGCGCTGGGGTTTTGCATTCTCATTGATCCGTAAACTTGGTCTTGGCTGGATGTTCTTGCTGATCTTCTGGGGAAGGGGCCTGTTGCTGAGATTCTCAAATGTCTTTGTTTGAGGTGGAATTGCCCCGCCCTTGCCAGGGGTCAGGCTGTTATCTGCTGGGGTTTGCTCTCGGTAGCTTTTGTTCCCTGAACGCTTTCTGTACAGCTTTGGAGGATAAGAGTGAAAATGGCAGCCTCCCAATGTCCACCCAGAGGAGCCGAGAACTCGGGGCCCCACTCCTTAGTGAGACCCTAGAGAAAAGCAGTCAATCATTCCTATCTCCCTGGTCTCTGGCCACACTCCATGCTCACCCAGCCTGTGACTGAGCGTTTCTGTCTCTGGCACACAACCCCACCTGGAGTCTCCAAACCCAGCAGATTCCTGCAGTGTGCTCCCGTGCTGCTCCTCCCAGGGGAGGAAGAGGCATCTCCCCAGATCTGCCGCTTGTTGGGTCCCTGATGGAAGAACAGTGGCCTGACTGTGCTGCAGATCACAGTTTATGGCAACCCCGAGCTCAGAGCCCACTTCTCGACTCTGTCTTTGCAGCCAGCTTCCCTGCTCTGACACCTGGGAGCTCTGCCGCACTCAGGCAGACCCGGTCTTTCTGTGACCCCGAGTATCCTGAGACCACACTGTCCCCCCGCATAGCTACCAGAATGACATCTGTCAGCGAAGCAGACTTCTAAAATCCTGATTTTGTGCTGGGCTGACGGAAGATCCCTCCCCCCCCACGGTCTATCTTCCCAAATATCACCTCAGATTCACTTCTCCACACGTCCTACGTTCCAGAAAGTGGTCGCTTTTCTGTTCCGAGAGTTGCTGCTATTCTTTTCTTCAATCTCCTGTCGAGTTTGTAGGTATTTTGAATGGTTTGATAACTATCTAGCTGAATTCCTGGGACCAGATGAAATTTAAGTCTCCTACTCCTCTGCCAGCTTGCTTCTCCCTAAAAGTTTATAATTGTTATCTGAAAGAGTATTAATTCAATGTAAGTTACTCTGCCATTATTGGAATAAAAAACCCTTCCTGAAATGTAAATTTTATTTTATCTTCATAATATAAATTCTTTGAAAAAAATTCAAATAATGCAAATTCCCATAAACACTGGAAAAATAGATTTAAATCTAAGTGTTTTACTCATACTCTTATTTCTTAGAAAAAAAAGAAAGAGCACATGGACTCTTTATCTCAGGGTCATGGTTCAAGCCCCATGTTGAGTATAGAGATTACTTAAAAAAATTTTTTTTAAATAAAAAAGAAGGGTAGTTTGAAAAACATTATATAAATAGAAATTTTAAACAATCATTTTCTAATTAATATTTACAAACATAGCAACTATTGTATATTTATAAACAATTAAAACATTTGTTTTATGATTCCCTCATTTTTATACAAGCTTTCTTCATTTTTCAAATGAAAGATACTACTGCAAAGCTTGACTAAATCTATGAAGCACTGCAGATGGCAAGATATGAGCACTTGATTATCTGCATCAATATTTTAATGACATCTGAAGGGTCAAATGCAAACAAAGCATTAATGTGGATATGGAAAAGCATTGGCTATTTTCTATTACCAGGGAATAATTAGCTGAGCTACACTCTATAATAAGAGATCAGTGAAATGTGGCTTCCCTGAAAACAAAGCAACAAGAGCAAAGAAACCTACCTAAATTGTTATTTTAATTGCACAGAAAATGGAATTTTATGTAAGTATAACCACTTACTGTGTTGGGTGTTTAAGTTTTAAAAAGACATAAAAATTCCTTGAGACTCCTTGATAATTGCATATATTAAGTATAACATATATAATATAAATAATCCTTTGTTGTTTTTCTTTTCCTTGAAATGGAATATTCATATTTTCTGTGCTTTTTTTTCCTGGCACATTTAAATATTACCATATAATTTCATTCAATGTACAGAAAAATATATCCAATATCAAGGAAATGATTTGAGTTACTAAAATTTAAATGTCATTTACTTATTAAATACAAGGTCACAATATTATTGTATCCTCTTTTTTATGACATATTCCATCAACTTTTCTAGGTAAGATTGATCTCTATCCTCTGCCTACCATCTAGATTGTCAGATATATAGTTTTATTAGGATTGACCTGTCAACCATGAGATGTTGTCGGATGCAATCCTGGAAAATAGAAATAGTTGATATTTTTCCAGAGTTCCAAAATATACTCAGGCAAATCTTCTAATATGGATGTCCATTATAAGTGGTTCCTCAATGAGCATTCATTTTAGTTCAAGGCCAAGACCCTTAAATTACAATGAATGCATGTGATACATCATATTTGGCAGGTGAGTAGATATTTGGCTAGGTAAGAAAAGGCTTCTTCTAGAAGATAAGGTGCCATATATCACTTAAATAACTCATTTTATGTAATAAAATTCCCATTTGTGAGAACAATTACCATAGGTTATTATCCATAGGTTTCGATATATCTTTTCTATTTTCTCCTATTAGAAGTTGTTTGAACCTTGTAGAAATTGTTGTTTGTACTTGATGGAAAACCTATTATTTATATTTTTAGGCTTCAAATGCACTGCTTTACTGATAATCTAATTAATTAATATATATTGTTACCATGTGAAAATAGTCATGCTAGACATCATGATACAACATAATTAAAATGAGAAATAAAGCAGAATCCTTGCTAATGGAACTTACAATTCAATGAATTTCCCCAATGCTTCTTAAATCTACCTGGCAATAATTGATCTTTAAATCTGTCCCGTATAACAACTAGCATCAAAAAAGAGTATACTGGTGTTTTTCAAATATGAAAACTAAAGTCTATAACCTTGTCCTACATCTTACTGTATTTTGTAATTCCTTTCTTATATCTTTAGCATCCAATTATTTTCCATAGTCACCTGTGCATAAAATCACATGCATTTGACCTAGAGCCTAGTGCAGCAACTCTTCCTTTGCTTTTATTTTGACTAAGAAGCCAGATTTGTGTCAGGTCTTCACTGTTCTATAATGCTCAAGCAATCATCACCCTGGTCCTAACCCCTATTCTACTTCCTGGTTGGCATTCTGGATGGGATCATTCTAAGCAAAAGAGAATAAGACACTTATGATCCATTTTTAAAAATTATTCTTTCAAATTATTTATATTACTTTTTGTGACCCCAGCAAGAAATATAAAATATTTTGTGTTTATAGGAATATGTATCTAAAAGGTTTTTTCCCCCCACATTTACCAGTTCCATTTCTCTTCTCTCTTTATCCTTTAATGTTTTCTTTAATACATGTAAAAAGAATCTCTGACTGAACTATATAATTTGTGTCCATGTATTGGGTAGGAGCCTGTTTCAGGGTAGATCTGGAAAGTCTGCAAAGAGTTAGGGCATATCCCATGAAGGGCAAGCTATCCCTATAGTTTTTTAAAAAGAAGTAATAACCGAGTGACCAGAGTTCATCGTGCCTTTATTGTCTAAAACAATTATGCCTGATTTGAAAAAATGTGGGATGGAATAATCATGATGTGGCCTCTGCCTATTATTTGGCTTCTTATTTTGCAGCTTTTTACCACCTTCCACCTATCCTTACTTGCATATACTTACATTCTTGGATTATCAGATTGTTAATACTTTCTCAAAGGCATTCTGACATTTCATATCTTTCTGTACATACAGTTATTTTTTCCACTTAACCAGAGGCCCTTCTTACTTTTTTGAACGGAAGGATTTTCCATTTAGGTTCTAATCTTAGCTCAGAAATTATGTTTTCTATAGAGCTTTGTTGTTACAGTTTCCAATTCAATACACCCATTTTATATTTTGCCTATGCTTCTAGTTTTACATATATAATAAATTAATATAAGTTTTTATAAATTAATTTATATTATATAAATGTAAATAAATATATATCCATATCTATAAAATGGTTTAAGTAATTTATATATTTATATGGCTGTCATCCTACATTTAAGCTCCTTTAAGACAGAAACTGTATTTTATTTAGCAATCTATCCTCTATTAACAGATGTTGCTATACACAATATGTTCAATAAATATTATTCAATCACCAGCAACTGATTGACTAAATGAGTGAATGGAATGGTAGTTCCCATAGGTATGCAGACTGTAAGACAATAATGTTGATTTAAGTAATGATTATCTTTCTTTCCCAAATGGAATATTGTCAAGATTGTACTCTCTTACCCCTGAATTATTAATTTAATGCATACACATTTATTATATACAGTATATACTACATACAATTTTATAGAATGTACATACTTTAAAAAAATATTCGTTCAGAGACTACAGAGAGCAGACTTAGCTCCTCTCTGGCTGGGAACAATCTCTACTTCTTTTGGGTAGCAAGCCATGGTGGAAGCTGCTACAGGTGGTAAATGTCACCAGTATAAATGGTAATTAGGTGACCACAGCATTTGAAAGACTGAACATTTACTAGGCTTTGTTGATTTAGAGCCTTCAAAATAAAAGTACTGGTCTTATGCGATTCAAACTTTAATTCATGCTAAAACATCATGGCCATTTGGCTCCCCCCAAAATGTTAATTCATGTCCTGGGTCACTAGATTAATCGTCAGATGCTTCTAAGATCCATGCAGATCAGTTAAATGTGTGAAGGTATTTATGGTGCATGGAGTATGCTTAAGGGCTCTGCTAAAGGGGAGTATATGCCCTTCGTAAAAGCATTGATATTAAGAAACAAATCAACGCATTCTTCAAAAACCTAAAACAAGAATATTTTGCATTGACTGAATCAAATCAGACTTCTGACTAAAGCAAAACAAGACCAAGGTAGGGTGCCATGTTGATCACTGCTAGAAAAGCAAAGAATTCTTATCCGTAACTTCTCTTACTCTCAACTTGTCCTATTTGATTCTCCTTAGAATTCCTAGTTTGGCACAATCACTTCACTCCATGATTATCATCTTCCTCAGTTTTTTTTTTAACCTTTAAAAACAGTTTTATTGAGTTATAATTGATATACAAAAAACTGTACAGATTTAATGTATTTAACTTAATGAGTTAGGATGTATGCATACACTTGTGAAACCATAACCAAAATCAAGGCATACATACACATCCGCTTTCAAAATTTTCCTTGTGTCCCTTTGTGTTTTGGGTTTTTAAATTTCATTTATTTCATTTTATTTTGTTGTTATTTGTTTTGGCAAGAACACCTAACATGAGATCTACCCTCTTAACAAATGTTTGAGAGCACAGCGTTGTTAACTATAGGCATATGTTGATACAATAGATCTCTAAAACTTATTCATCTTCTATAACTAAAACATTGTAAACCCATTGAACAACAGCTCCTCACTCTCTTCAACCCCTGCCCCAGGCAACCATCCTGCGCAGTATCTCTAAGTTTGACTATTTTAGATATAGAAGCAGAATCATGCAAGATATGACCTTCTGTGATTGACTTATTTTGCTTAGCATAATGTGCTCTGAGTTCATCTATGTTGTCACAAACAGCAGTGTTTTCTTTCTTTCTTTTTCTTTCTTTCTTTCTTTCTTTCTTTTCTTTCTCTTTCTTTCTTTCTTTCTTTTTCTTTCTTTTTTTCTTCTTTCTTTCTTTCCTTCCTTCCTTCCTTCCTTCCTTCCTTCCTTCCTTCCTTCCTTCCTTCCTTCCTTCTTTCTTTCTTTCTTTCTTTCTTTCTTTCTTTCTTTCTTTCTTTCT